>NC_064560.1:24518409-25157272 GCF_937001465.1 Orcinus orca
TGAGGGTTTCTAGGATCGTTTAGGAGACAGGACCATGACATCTTCGTTTGGATAAAATGACTCAAGAGCGTTATGTCCGCCATCCGCGCATCCCTAATACAAAGGCCACTTGGACGGCATCCTTGTAACGATATCCACTCCCTCCAGGTCCCAGCAGCCTCCTGAACCCTGGTGCTTACTGAGATCGCCGTCACTGTTGGTCCTGATGATTCCTGGCACAATCTCCCTGGACCGTAGGCTTTGGTATTCTGGCCAAGGTTCAGTAAACCATGCCAGGAGAATCCCAGAATGTTAACCTCTGAGACCAAGTTAACGAGATGCACATCTCTTATTTTCCCTTCCCCACTGTTCACAGCAAATGTCTGAGTTTTCTCTGCATTTAGCCTGACTCCAGTCAGAGAAAAGATGTTCGTGATCTTGTAGGCACACTTCAGTGACACACAGACATTTCCAATTAAAAACACACACACACACACACACACACACACACACACACAGTAAAGTAATATTTTACTATATATCTACAGTCAGATTTTCCCAGATTTCAACTCCAAACCTAAATTCAGGAAATAAAGCCCATGCATTGACATCATTATACTTCGCACCTACGTTTTTTACACATGGCTATCAACTATAACTCATAACAAATGCTTAACACACTAGGTCTCTTACCCGCAAAAGAATAGTACATTCTGTTTAATGTAGACACTAACTGTGGAGAATGGAAATAAATATTTAAATTAATGTATACTTACATGTTATGGAAGATATATGTATGTAGTTAAGAAAACTTTAAAAAGGTTTCGGAAATTTTTGTCTTTGTGGGTAGAGAGAAGAGTGTATATGATGTTTGTTATGTTTATCTTTCTATTGAATATGGTTTCAGTTTAAATGTTTGGGTGTGAAAAGGATGAACTGCCCTTATCCGGAAAATTTCATTATATATAACACTTCCCTTCCCAAGATGCCAAATGAAGTGTCACTAGGTATAGTCTGATTATTTATTTTTCCTTTAAACTGCTTCTTATATTCCTGCCTGTTCTGAGTCTTTGCACCGCACACAATTTTTCTCCACTTCGTCTTGCTTCTTGGTTAAAAGCAAAATCATCAATAACTTTAGATGAAAACTGCTGGCAGGCGCATGCTGAGATAATCTAGTTGGAAAGACTCTGATTGATTTGGGTCTAAAGAGAAATGCAAACCTCACCGACTGCGTCTCGGCTTTCTCCAGAGCAGAGTGCCCAAGCACCTCATTTAGAGCCTCTGGCTTTTCTCCTGGCACCTGTTGTTTCACACAATTTTATAAGCTTTCTGCTTCTAATAAATGAAATTATATATCTGCAGGGTTCCCACAAGCAATCAAAGAAACACTGCCTCTCGATCTCAAAGCCTGGGCATCCTCAGAACTGTTGTCCCAGCACCAAGATGTAATACAGGATGATTATTAGTTTTTCTCTCGTCTGACAGCTCCAGAGAATCTCCGTAAAAGGCAAGTGCACCTGCCAAACATTGGAACTCTAGAAAGTCATATATAATTCAAAAGTTTTATTGCAGATAATGTGACCCTATTAAAACTTTGCTTCCTGAGGATGCCTCGCACTCCAGAACCTTGGACTCTAGGATAAAAGGGTGACTTGATCTGATGCCTTGGGTCCAGTTCTTATCACGCTCAGGGCACACGTTTTTTAGATCTGCCCATCTTCGTGGAAACGTCACTTCTTCGAGCCTGAAGGTTTCCACCTAACGCTTATCTTATTATGTTCCTAAATAACATTATATGATGTTGTGGAAATACGAAGAACTTAGCATGCAATGCTGTTAACAACAAAATCAACTGTGTGTGTGTGTGTGTGTGTGCGCACGCACGTATGTGTGTGTGTATATGTAAAGGGCACTAAGAGGTAACAATGCTGTGGAAAAGAAGTTGATATTCTGGGTGCATCAAACTAACTCCGAGGGACTCATTTTGAGCTTCAAGATTTAAAGAAATTCTCCAGGGACTTCCCTGGTGGTCCAGTGGGTAAGACTCCACGCTCCCAATGCAGGGGGCCAGGGTTCTATCCCTGGTCAAGGAACTAGACCCTGCATGCCGCAACTAAAAGATCCCGCATGCTGCAACTAAGACCAAGCGCAGCCATATAAATAAATAAGTATTAAAGAAAGAAAGAAAGAAAGAAAAAGAAATTCTCAAACGCTTAGTAAGATAAATTTCAATGGAATTGATTCTGAGATCATTTTATGGTTGGAAGGTAGATCTAAAATGCATTTATTATCACGCAGGTCCTGGTTTAGTGTGTGAAGCCGGCCCTGAGTCTGGGGTGCCCCAGGCAAGCTTATCTGTACCGGTCCCCTCACTGCCCACAGGATGGTAGCCTCCCTCCCTGCCCTTCAGGCAGGAAGGTTCTCACAGTTGCTTCTCCTTATTCCCTGTCAAAACCTCCCAGCAGAAGGAAGGAGAAAGGGTCTGACTACAAAGAAATGTCAATGACTCATAATCATGTAAAGACCAATGATATTTCCAATTTCTTAGGGCTCAAAACAGAAACCTAAGAAAGCAAGCATTCTTTGTGGGACTGTGAACAATAACCAGTGGTTAGCTGTTTGACTCTTGGGAACTTGCCACCCCCTTTCCTATTCTCCACATTCCCAAGAGGAAGTGAAACATGGGGAAAGTGACCCAGGGCAGTGTCTTCACGAAGAAGGGGAATCATCCCAGTTCCTTGAAGTCTCTGATCTCAGCCTAAGAACTAAGACATCGGCTGCTGTCTTTGAAGATGCTTGGTGTATTCCCTATAGTCATCGGGTGGGGTGTTTGTGAACAAAATCTGTGGTGTTTACCAGTAATATCTTCCAGGATGCCAAATACTACAGATGTGTAGAACTGGAAAGGTCATGGTCTTTCTTTGTGGGTTCTTATCCCTGTGGCTTATAGCATTGCTTTTAATCAGTGGAGTAGGAAAAACAAAATAGTTCAAAACAATTTAACAAATAATTAGCAAGTTCCTGCTATGGACTAGGCATCGTGTGTTAGCTGCTGGGGGTACAGTGGTAAACAATACCAACTCAGAACTTGCTTCCTTAGATCTTATGTCTATCAGGGAAACAGACATTGAAAAAGTGATTTCATGGGATTTAGGGACAATTTAGGAAAAGAGGAAGATTATGAAAGCAAGTGATCCTTGAATTTTGTGAGCCCCGAATGGTAATCAGAAATACTTTTAAAAATCTAAAGTACAAAAACATCAAAAGCTTTATACAACAATACAGATGATGAGGAATCCAGGTGAGAGCTAGGGCTGATCATCGGTTCTAATCTTCCTAAATTAAACACGATGTAAGAACACATGTTGGGATCAGGAGAAAAATCACCGTGGCGATGCATGATGCAAAAGGATATGCCTTAAAGGAACCATGCTGCTCTCTTGAAAGAGAAATGCTTAATACCACAGGTGCTTGGAGAGTTCTCCTTGAAAAGCACGCACACTTGGAAATTAAAAGTGCTTTAGGAATTCCAGTTCTTCAAATGGGCACTGTTTTGGGTTTTTTTGGATGCTGTTTTTCTATCATAACCCCGCCAATGGTGAGGTGAAGTGATTTCATCCTTAAAAAAAAAATCATATATTACAGAGTTTTAAAATTAGAAAAGATCTCATTTGAATTCTCTCTAGATGTGTCTGACTCTGCTACTTCCCTCTCCCGTTTGTTTGACAATAAGATGGCTAAGACAAACAACAATTATAGCTAACATGTAACTAGTATTCTGTGTGCCAGGTACCAATTTGCAAGCTTCATCTTAGCCAATTTACAACAAACCTCTTTTCTCATTTCTGGTTTAGAGATAAAGTATCAGATTTAGTAATGTAATAAACCATAATGGAAAAGAATTTGAAAAAGAATATGTATTTTATATATAAAACTGAATCACTTAGCTGTACACCAGAAACGAATACAACATTGTAAATCAACTATACTTCAATTTTAAAAAGGTATCAGATTTAAAGGGTTTCGTTACTTGTGGGAAAGTGATGGAGTGGGCATATATCTGAATCCAAAGTTTGTTCTTATACTATCACATATGTCCCCTTGTTATCTAATTAATTTAATTTGAGTGTTTCTATTAAGCAATTTCAACATCCTTGATGGAAATTTTACAGAGGAGGGGAAAGGAAACAGGAATCAAGCCCAACAGCCTTCAAGGTACAAATGAACTTTAAAAGTTGATGCTAAGTCCCACAAATAATGAAGATGGATGGAATAGAGCTGTCTCACCCACCACCCACCTGCATTGTCCTCCCAAGGGATCTAGTCTTTAAATCCAGCCCTTAGCTATAAATGTGTCATTTTTCTGGCTGATGTAAGGTTGAGAAAGGGAAAAGAGGCTCTGAGCAAAGGTTCTTGGAAGAGGAAATAAAAGGGGTTAAGGGGACAGCGATTTAGCACAGGCTTGGTAAGTTGTGTGAAAGAGACCTCTAGACAGATCCTTTCTTTTCAGCTTTATCGAGGTATCACTGACAAACAAAATTATAGTGTACTTAAAGTGTACAAAGTGATGGTCTGATATATGTATACAGTGTAAAAGTATTCTCACCATCGGGTTAATTAACACATCCATCACTTCACATATTTACCTTTTTGTTGTTGTTGAGAACACATAAGCTGTACTCAGCAAATTTCAATGATCAATACAATATTATCAACTATAGTCAACCTGCTATACATTAGATCCTCACATCTTAGTCATCTTATAACTGGAAGTTTGTACCCTTTTACCAACATGTCCCCATTTTCCCCACCTCTCACCCCCGGCATCACTATTCCACTGTTTTTCTGAGTTCAGCTTTTTTAGATTCCACTCTTAATTGATATCATGCAATATTTGTCTTTCTCTCTCTGGCTAATTTCACTTAGCATAATGCCCTCAAGATTCATCTATGTTGTCAAAAATGACAGGATTTCCTTCCTTTTTAAGGCCGAATGATATTCCATTGGATACATAGACCACATTGCCTGTATCCATTAATCTGCCAACAGACACATGTTTTTTCACACCTCGGCTATTGTGGATAATGCTGCAATGAACATTGAAGTACAATATCTCTTTGAGATAATGATTTTGTTTCCTTTGGATATATACCTAGAAGTGGGGTTCCTAGATCATATGGTAACTCTGTTTTTAATTTCTTGTGGAAACTCCATATTCTTTTTCATAGTGGCTGCATCAGTTTATTTCTATATAAATAGTGCATAAGGGTCCCTTTTCTCCATATCCTCACCAGCATTTGTGATCTCTTGTCTTTTAGATAATAGACATCCTAACAGGTGTGAGGTGACAGCTAGCTCATTTTGGTGTTTTTTTTTTTTTTTGCGGTACGCGGGCCTCTCACTGTTGTGGCCTCTCCCATCGCGGAGCACAGGCTCCGGACGCGCAGGCTCAGCGGCCATGGCTCACGGGCCCAGCCACTCCACGGCATGTGGGATCTTCCCGGACCGGGGCACGAACCCGCGTCCCCTGCATCGGCAGGCGGACTCTCAACCACTGCGCCACCAGGGAAGCCCCTCATTTTGGTTTTGATTTGCATTTCCCCGATGTAGCGCACCTTTTCTTGTACCTGTTGGCCTTTTGTCTGTCTTCCTTGGGAAAATGTTTATTCAAGTCTTTTGCCCATTTTCTAATTGGGTTATTTGTTGTTTGGGTTTTGTTTTTTGTTTTTTGGCTATTGAGTTGTATCAGTTCCTTATAGATTTTTGGATATTCACTACTTATTAAATATGCGGTTTACAAATGTTTTCTTCCATTCCATAGGTTGTCTTTTCATTTTGTTGATGATTTCTTGTGCTGTGAAGAAGTTTTATTAGCTTTCTGGGACTGCTAAAAAAGTACCACAAACTAATTGGTTTAAACAGTAGAAATGTACTTTCTTACAGTTCTAAAAGCTAGAAATCTGAGGTCAAGGTGTCAGCAGGATTGATTCCTTCCGAGGGCTCTGAGGGAAGCACTTGTTCCAAGCCTCCCTCCTTGGCTTAGAGATGGTCATCTTCCCCGTGTGTCTACACATCCTTCCTCAAATCCCTCCACACACTCCCATTTCCACAGGAATTGTGTCCAACCTATTTATTATACTAACCTCAGCCATGAGGCAAAATGCTATGTAAGAAGACAATACTGTCATGCAATAGCTCAGGGAGAAGCCATAATTACTTTTTCATGTTAGCATCTCATGTTAACTTCTCACATCTTTTTTTCCCCATTTGGATTGTTTAATTTACTGTAGATCTTTAGAAGTGGATGGGTCCTCTTCCCATCTTAGCCTCAGTTGGACTCAAATTCCTTTCTGGGAACTCAGAGGGAAGTTCCCTTCCTTAAGACTTCAGGAAATTCACCTAAATGAGTTTTCTGAGATAATTAATCCACGAGTACAATTCCCACCTGGAACTCTCCCCTCCCCCACTGCCCAATCCTATTTAAATTCTGCTCTACTTTGCTTCATACTTCTTCCTTACTGATCCATAATTCACTTAAGGGTATGAACACACATACACTGTCCAGGAGACTACTGTTTGGGGATTCTCTGACTCTTTTCATATCCATTTTTCCACTGTTCATTTAAAACAAAGATTCAGTTGTCCCTTTGCTATTAAAGTTTAGGATTTAATTCTTATGGGAGAAGCCCGACAGTTTTGCAATAAATTGCAGGAATTGATACACCTAAAGAAATGAATCACACTGAGAATGTAATTAGGTCACTGAAGGTAGAGATTAGGAACAAGAGCTGGAAGACACGGAGGCTTAAAACTCAGTCCAAGATAAAAGGTGACTTCATAGAGGGATGGCCCCCTTACACATGCACACACACACAGGCACACGCACACACACACCGCCTCCTCTTCTTGCAATTCTTAATGTTGGGGCAAGCTAAACCGGACCTGGTACATAATCCTCCGTGATGACAGAAATATTCTGAATCTGTGTTGTTCAATATAGTAGCCATGTAGAAAACAAACTTATGGTTACCATGGTATAAGGTGGCGGCGGGGATAAATTGAGAGATTGGGATTGACATATACACACTACTATATATAAAATAGATACCTAATTAGAACCTACTATATAGCACTGGGAACTCTACTCAATACTCTGTAATGACCTATCTGGGAAAAGAATCTAAAGAAAGAGTAGATATATGTATATGTATAACAGATTCACTTTGCTGTACTCCTGAAATGAACACAACATTATAAATCAACTATCCTCCAGTAAAAATTAAAAAAAAATTAAAATATATATAGTAGCCATTAGCAAGTACATGGAATATGACTAGTGCAACTGAATTTTAATTTTACTTAATATTAATTAATCTATACAGGTCCATGTAGCTAACGGCTACCATATTGTGCAGTTCAGCTGTGGACACACCCAAACAAGAATTCAAGGTACAAAGTTTGAGAGTTATAGCACCTTTACTAGTGTAATAAACAGCTTGGTCACAACCCACATGGAAGTGGGACTATGGGGGTGTATTTGAGAGAGGAAGGGCTGCCCCTCACTCATGGAGCTGGCTCAGCCTCACGTACATGGGTGTGAAATGGGAATTCTCAGTGTGTCCAGACTCTGACCTTCTAAACTCTTTCCAGCATTTCATAACAAGCACATAATGATCTTGGTTCTAATGCAGTGGTGTGCTGATAAAGATTTAACAACCAGCTCTCAGAGGCAGAGGGAGGAGAAGCCCTGATTGATAACGTTTGCCCATTTCTAGGGTGTATCAATAAATAACCTCCCTGTGGATGATTTCAAGCTACCAACACAAAACCACTGAACACAGAGTTGGGAAGTGTGTCCCAACACCAACTGGGGGCCCTGAGATTCAATTTAATTCTGACACTAAGTACCCTCATCAGTGCAGACCCCACAAATGAAGGGCAAATTCCTTCACAAGACTTCCCCCACTTAAGATGCCAGCCACAAATTGCAGGCATCCCCAAGTCACCTGCACTTCTGCCCGGCTGACCACAAATTTAGGAATCTCCCACAATCCCCTCAGGTTCGATGATGTGTTAGAACGGCGCACAGGACTACTTAGGATTACCATCTTATTATAAAGGGTACAAATGAACAAGTACCTAGGGTAAGGTCTAATGGGTCATCTCATTCGCATAAACTCAGGGATGGTGTAAAGCGCTTGTGATAAGTAACAAAGACACTCCTATCACTCAAGGAGTTCCAAGGCTTTTGAATCTCTGTGCCAGGAACACAGATATATTCCTTCTTCTCTCACAGGAGGAGAGGCACTTGATCTGTCTCCTAGGGTGGCTCAGGCCCCCCACTCTTACCTGGCTCTGGATCCTCCTGGAGAGATTTTAACAATCCTGATATCTGGGTCTCCCCTCCAAGGGGTTCTGCATTAATTAGTATGGGGAGCAACCAGGGCACCGAAGTTTTCAAAGCTCCCAAGATATTCTAATGTGTAGCAAAGCTTCATTCCAACAGACAACCCTCCTCTTCTCTTAGGACCAACAAGACAGACCTCTCTACATAGTTTGCAGGATATAAACCCAGAGGGTGAGGAAGTGGAATTAACCATTTTTTGGTTTTCTAGGATACAAGGCAGAGTTGCACGGGATGTCCCCGGCGCTCTTTGGGGCCAGCCATTCTATTCCCTCTATTGTTCCTTCAAGGAGACCAGGCCTGGGATCTTTGAAACCTGGAATTTCTTTATGCCCCAAGCGCCCTTCCAGGGCATGGACACTCTAGCAGGAAGCCCTAAACTATCCTATGCATCGTCATCAACATCATCATTATCATCATAGGAATAAGACTCAGTGTGATCAAACCTGCTGGACACAAGCCTGGACAGACCCCAAGAGAGAAATGGGGCCTCCATGGGAGCCCTGCTTTGGCAAGGTTTCTGAGTGAGGCACCTTCCTCTGGGGGCATAGAGCTAAATAATTACCATTAACTGTAAGACACTATAGTTTACATAATTCTTTCAGTTAGGTATTTCCATGGTTCCTTCTTCCAGTTTCTTCAAATCTTTGTCTACATGTCACCGAACCAGTACGGCCTCCCTGACCACCCTCATTTTTCTCCATCAGGTTGGTTATCACGTGGAATATTTCACACACACACACACACACACACACACACACACACACACACACACACCCCAGTGCTTCCTCTCCATGCCAGGAGATAAGCCTGGTGAGAAGGGGGACTTCTGTTCACTGAAGTGCAGATAGAAAGTGCCTGGAACACAGCAGCCCTTCTGTGAAATGAAGGGCAGTTTTCACAGAAACCCCGAGGGTGTGTGTCGCTGCCGTCATGATTGTCATGTGCGTCCTGTACCATGCAAAGCTAGGCTTCCTGGGGGTAAGTTAGGTCTGATGGGGATGAGACTTCAGGGTCCACGTTTGTTATTTTAAGTCACTGAAGCCATTTAGGCCATTCATTTTAAATCATTTAGTCATTGTCATTTTAAGTCAATGAAGCCATTCCCAGGGAACTTAAAGCCCTTGGGAAAGTGTGTTAGGTTCTACCCAAGTTTAGCTGACTGAGAGGGCAGGACACGGGTTTTAGGACGTGGTGTTGAAGGGGAGAATTCCTCAGGCCCCATTTGTGTTCCCCTCTAATCCTTCTCTGGGAGGCGAGAGCAGGGCAGGTGGAATTGTTTAATTGATGGAGCCGGACGCGCAAAACTCTTCAACATAACTGGAAACTCTGAAAACCAAAAGAGTTTACAGAGAAGTAATGCTCACATCTTTCTATGAGATGGTGATCAGTCATCATCCCTAAATAACTATTTAGAGGTGATCCTGAAAATTCTCCTACCGACCTGTCATTACCATTCCTGCACTCATGAATGCCCAGGACTTAATGCGGACCCCCGAGGGGTCTGGCCTCTGCTAGGCCCTGGTGAGCGAGCCCCTGCTTTCATAGCCTTTACCATCTGGAAGAGATCTGGGCATCAGACAAGTAAATACTTAAATTATTTGATTAAAATGTTAATGATCTCACAGAGAAGAAGGATGAGGTTTTGTAGGACTGTAATTAATTAAAGGCACATCATCGAACCTGGGGGTCAGAGAGGTTTTGTTGGAAAAAGTGACATCATAAGCTGAAGTTTGACAGCTGAGTAGATGTTGGCATTGATTACAGTCTCACAGAATCGTTAAGCTTGATTCTCTAGCTGACGGGCATGTTGTCCACGGCGGGACAGAATTGAAGCACTCCTGCTGCAGAAGGGACAAATAACATATTTCCTTATATATTTACGTCCTGCTAAGCCAGAAGAAAAGAAATTTACATTTGCCCGCTGATCAGATCTATACGGAGACTTGCTATCTAAGTCCATATAAAGAGGTTCCCATTTCCTTACCTAAAGGTGATACTTAAATAGTAGTGTTATTAGTAATACTGATTAAAAAAAAATTGTTATCTGCCTTCATTAACTTTGATATTTCGGGGCCTGTTTCTCGGTTGATATAAACTCAGGTTTTAGGCTTTCGGAAAGAATACAGCTCTTAAGAAGAAGCAGTACCCAACATGACAAAGAATAAGACGCTTCCCGCTCGGTAACCCCCAGGCACAGGCTAAGGGTGGTGAAGAGTTCTAAATGGCCTTGGAGGTTCCACCGTGCAATAGAGTTTCACATGATAAAGCATCATTTGGTCTGAAAGCTACAGAGATTGGGGCCGGGATGAGCGTTATGAAGGCCTAACTGAAAACGCAGGAGAAAAAAAACTTCAGCGTGAGAAGCCTGAGAGCATGAAACAGGCTTTTGCTGTGCCCGTCAGTGTGACTCTGGCTATGACAAATCTATCTTCATGTTGTCCATGCCTTCTGCACTGAGGAAATAGAAAAGGGGAAAAAACATTCAGGTAGCCAGAGGTGAGTCTGTGTGAACTCAGGGACCCACAGATGAACAAACGTCTCCATCAGCTATTTAATCCAAGCGCGGTGACCCACGGCGGATGAGGCTGAGTGCTGACAATTTCCCCTGTACATGCTATTGTTGTTGTGAGCAGTGGAGAAGCACAGAGGAAAAGTGCAGCAAGTACTTCATGAAAGAGCCTGAAGGAAGTGAGTCTAAGACAGGGGCTCTGGGCCCGGCAGCCATGCAGCTGTCTTCTGCAGGAATGCTTGAGAATGGGGAGGACGTTGCAATGGCTGACAAAATGCCACAGAGCACTGTTGGTGCTGAAACAGAGCAGAGAGAAAAATACAGAATCCCAACCGAGGGGATGCTCGCCATGGCGTCATTCTAGGATCTCCTGAGGCTATTTGACCAATTTCCCACTTTCTAGGCAAAATTACATCTAGCCCGAAGTCACTTCAGACTGGTGGGAATTCACCCTACGCTTGCATCTTGCCATATTGAATCTGCTTGACACGTCAGCCAGCTGTTAAGAACTCAGCTTTGATGGAAAAGCCATGCGGGACGGTGATAATCATAGTTAACATTTATAACAGCACTTACTGTGTGCCAGGCATGTTTCTAAGTGCCTTATATGAACTTACTGCCCACCACCTTCTTTTTTGTTTTGTTTTGTTTTGGCTGCCCTGTGGGGCATGCAGGATCTTAGTTCCCCCAACCCGGGATCGAACCCGTGCCCCCTGCAGCGGAAGCGCAGAGTCTTAACTGCTGGACCACCAGGAAATTCTCCCCTCTGCCCACCTTCTAATAGTGAGAGAGAAGGACTGCTATAGCCTCTGTTTTACAGTTGGCAAGACTGACACATAAAAAGGACACACGATCTAATGGATATGAATCTGAGCAATCTGGCCCCAGACTCCAACTCTCAACCACTGTGGGATGCAGTACCTTTTCAACACGGCGGAACCTGTTCTGCCATCGTGGTCATATTTCCATTAGAATATTAATGGACAGGTCTGTACAAACAGTGACTCGAAGAATCAGAACTTTTTAGAAACTTTAATCCATTATAATAACAGTGAAAATGGATATAGATTCACATTTATTTAAATGCCTTGCAAGTCTGTATAGAATTGGTTGATAACTTGGCATCTAAATTTGGAACATTCTAGAAACTTTCAATTCTGGTGCATTATGTGTCATCCACCAGATGAGGAAAAAACCCCAAAACCTTTAGGATGACCAATTCCTTTATGATCTTGTCCCTGCACTTCTATCCGGCTTCCCTTCTGTCAACAACTGCCCTCTTGTGCCTTGAACAGCAACCCTACAATCAAAGGCGGTCCATGCTGTCTCCATCCTCAGTGCCTTGTTGAAATGCCCTCCTTCCCCTTCTCTCACTTACTCGACTCACGCATCCTCATCTTGCTTTCTTTTCCCTTCCACTTTCATTGACATATAGTTGACATCCAGCACCGTACACATTTTAGGGTGTACAGCCTAATGATTTGACTCACATACATCGTGAGATGATTATCACAACAAAGTTTAGTGAACATCCATCATCTCCTACAGATTAAAAAAAAAAAGAAAAAAAACTTTTTCTTGTGATGAGAACTCTTAGGATCTATTCTCTAAACAACATTCTTATATAACATACAGCTGCATTCATTATATTAATCGTGTTGTACGTTACACCTCCAGTACTGATGTATCTTATCACCGGAAGTTTGTACCTTTTGACCACCTTCATCGGATTCCCCCTCCTTCATCTTTCAAAGCTCAGGCAAATTACCTCCTCCAGGCCATGTCCCATCAAGGCTGAGTTAAGGGTCTGTCCTGGGTAGTGTCTCTTGTCACTTTTGGCTACTCTCAGAGCAATCTTCATGTGTCTTGCAATGGACCCGAGGGGGGCAGGCGGGGGGTTACCTGCCACACTTGTGGACTGGTGACCCTTAAAGGCAGCTCCAGGAAGAGTACCTTGTACATGGCGGGCACTCAATCAGTATTTGCTGAGCAAATGTGCCAGTTTATGTGGAGGATATAAAATTAATGCGGTCTGTATTCGAAAGTCAACTGATAATGTTAATCTTGGGTGACAGGATTAACCAGAAACTCCTTATTCCTCTTTTTTCTTTCCTTTTCCTTCCTTCCTTCCTCCAGTTCTTCCTTCCATCCTTCCTCCCTCACCTCCTGCTTCCACTCTCCCTCCCCTCTTTCTCTCTTCCTATTTTTTGTTACACTTGGTTGCTTTTCTTGGCAATGAGTATTTATTTTGCAATGAGCATTTATCACTTTTATAACTAAATATAGCAAACAAAGTATTTCCATGTTAGAAAAAAAATGAAGTATTGAAAATTAAGAAATAAACCCAGTAATACCCTGAAGCAGAGCCATCTTCTGACTGACTGTTGAGTTTTCTGACCAAGATGGCTGAGCTGGGTTGGCAGAGACAGAGGGGTGATACTCTGGGAGTTTTCAGCTCATCTGGTGTTTTCCCTGGAGTCCTGGGTCCACCCCATCTCTTGGGCCCTACGTGCTGAACCGGAGAGTCCCAGACACAGAGGCAAGCACTTCTCAAGACTGTGGCTCCATGTGTCTTCTTTCACATGGCACTAAGACAGACACAGCAACCACCCGAACTATTCTGCCAGCTCTCTTCATTATGCTTGACGACTCCTTGGTGAGAGAATGGATTTCTCTTTTGTGAAGGCCACGCACATCCGTTGCTCCTCTGGGAAAAGAAAAAGACCTTGCACACATAACGAGCTAGATGGGCTTTGCCACCAGCAAAGCAAGAGCGCCCTTTCCAAGAGGCGACAACATGTCTCCCCTTGGGACCAAAGAGGCAGGAACAGCAATCACTTCTACAGTCAGAACCATCATGGAGGCAAAGAAGCAAAGAGATGGGTATTTTGAGCACCGTCCATGTGTTCGGCACTGCTAGGCAATTTCTCACACCTAATGTGATGTTATCCTCTCAGATCTTTTTTTTCATTTAATTTTTATTTTACGTTGGAGTATAGTTGATTTACAATGTTGTGTTAGTTTCAGGTGTAGAGCAAAGGGATGCCGTTTTACATATACATATAACCATTCTTTTTCAGATTCTTTTCCCATATAGGTTATTACAGAATATTGAGTAGAGTTCCCTGTGCTATACAGTAGGTCCTTGTTAATGATCTATTTTATATATAGTGATGTGTATACGTTAATCCTAATTTATTCCTCCCCCATGTTTACCCTCTGTTCATAAGTCTCAGATTTTCTTGAGGTAGAATTCTCTTAAATTTTTATGTGTGAAGAAACTCAAATACAAGGGAGTTCAGAAATTAACCTCCCTAAAGTCATATAACTAGTAAGCGAGAAGCTGGATTTTAAAGTAACCCATAGCCCACGTTGTAAAAGCAACCCAGCCCCCCAAAAAGGGGAGCCCGTGTCCTAATTCTGACTCAGAAAATGACTAGTTATGGGTTATTGGGATATATACTTTTAACTTTGATTACTTTAGATGTGAAGTAAAAAAAGAAAAAACATCTAGCACCCTGCCCTGGTTGTCACGGGGATAAACTGTTCAGTACCGCAAAGTCTTTCATAGGGGAACAGTGATAATTGAGATTTTTAACTTCCAAGAATTATATTCAAGGAGGGTTTCCACCTCTTTGACTTGTTCACAGTCTGTTTCTGAAAAAGAAATTGGGGTGGCGGTCAGTGGATATTTACATTCATTTCCTGGTGTAGAAAATCTGAGTAGCAAGAGCACATTCCCAGACTTAAATCTCAGAGCTGTATTTCAGGACCCCCAATGGAGGCAAGTTTCTGTTTCCTGTGAGGTGTGTGCATAGTGTGTGAGTGTGAGAGAGAGAGAGAGAGAGAGAGAGAGAGAGTGTGTGTGTGCCCACGTGCGCGCACGCGCGCGTGCATGTGAGAAAGAGAGAGAGGGAGGGAGGGAAGAGAGGGGGTGGGAGTGAGACAGAGAGTTCTCTAGAAGCTCTTTGAAGTACCAGTCTATAGAGGTAAACATAAAACAGAGGCAAAGGACTGGAAAAAAAATAAGTTAGTCTCTAGAAGAAAACAGTCTTTAGACAGGAATGAATTTGAATTCGAAGAAAATCAAACCCCTCATCCCTGGCAATACCATCTGCACCGCTTATGAAGCACTGGGTAAGTGTTAAGACACAGCCAGCGAACATTGTGTAGATTTTCAGATACTCAGAGAGGAGCTGTGGAAGTCGGGAAGCATGGAGAGCCGAGTGTTTACCCGGACTCAAGTTCTGGGAGTTGGGGCTCAATATGAGAGTGGGTTTTTGGGAGCTGCACTGTGCAGAGTCAAGCAAAATCCAGAAAGTAGGGCCAGGAGTCAAGTTACATTGGAAACAGAGGGGTGGCCTTAATGTAGCCTCAGTTACGAGGATGGAGACAAGGAGATACAAGCAGGCACAGGACGAGGGACCAGATGATAGAGACAGGAACCCAGAGAAGGCATTAGGGAGAGTGGGTAGAAGATGAAGCAGCATTGGTTTCCTGATGTGCTCGAAGTTAAGCCTGATGTTTTTAATACATACAGTGCCTAAGCGTTAGCCCATGGGAGGGGGAGTGTGTCGAGAACACCAGGGTAATCAGAGAACATCAAACCTTTCCTTTTATAGAAGTGGAGGCAGAGAGTCAGAGAGGACAGACAATTCATGCGAGTGACACAGGAAACAAGAACACTGAAACCACAGCTCAAGTTGCTTGCTGTCTTCTTGGCTATTTTGATAAAAATAGCTACTGACTAGTGCATTGTTTTCAACTTAACTTCAAGACTCCCTCTTATCTTTTTTTTTCATTGTGTGAATTAAATTAATTGATGATAGAAAAGAAGCAGGTGATTTCAGCAGTTCATATGCTTCCTTGAATCAAGGAACCACTGTTTATATGGTGAGCACTGTTGCATGACTCTTTGTTGAAAAATAATCAGTGAACCAACTGTCAATATTAGGTGCTGATTATGTACAATAAAACGATGATAACTAAGTTAACGTCCAGTCTATATTATGTATTTCCAAACTTTTTGCTAAACTAATGAAGGAAATGGGAGAGGGAAATTTTCAAGTTTGAAAATAACTGACATGCAAAAATGACGATGAGACATATGATTTTCAGAAGGAAAAGGTTCATGGGAAAAGGGCTTATCCACGACAGTCAAATGTCAGTGAAGAAGCTGCATATTGATGAGTAGAAATAGTAAAAGGGGGGACAGGAGAAGAGAGATGATGAAATTAAGAGATTCCATTAAAAACTTGGAGATTTTCTTATGAACATGACTATGTAATCAATGCTTTCCTCCTCTTCTCCTGAAAAAGCAAACAAAAACAACTAGCAGGACTTTTTAAATGGTGCAAATTCAACTGTCCATGGAATTTAGAAGTCAGGTAATCTGCAAGCTTCAAATACTTGTAGGGACTTTCAAAAGCCCAAGATTAGACAGAAGCAGAGGGAAGACGTGAAAATAAGGAGCTGAGAGAGTGTTGAGTGGAACAGTAAGAAGCAAATTCTAGGAAGAACCATCAAGAATACTATGGCTGACAGTCAGACAGTGAAAGAGCCGTATCTCTTCTTTGCAACAATGGATGTGTTGTACCAGGATGAGGACAGCTGATGGCAGAAGACATGATGGACTCAATCTGGTTCAGACATGCAAAGGGGAATGGAAATACAAACTTACACAGAAAGATAATATTCACAGGGAGCAATCAGTCTTTGTGGGTGTGGAGAGACAAGCCCATTGTCGTGAAGCCTAGAAAACTATCCTGCTTCATCTCTACTTAGGGATATTCTGCTAACAGCTGGGTCATGAAAAGTCAACTTTTCAAGGATCAGTAATAAAAAAGATATTATAAATAAAAGTGTGGAAAAGATCTGCAAAGCTTTCCAACTGATGGAACAAAGATAAATTGAGATCAGACTTTTTACCATGATTTTTAAGAGCATGATAAGCAACTGCTTCTAAGAAGGAAGACCACAAAGTAGAAATTGAAGAACTTAGGGAGAATACCATGAAACAACTGGGGTTATAAAAATGTGTAGGCAGAACTCAAAAAAGAAATAGAAGAAAAAAAAACCATTATAGAAATGAAAAGGAGGAGAGAATCAACACTGTGAAAAAGACAGAGGGGGGTTTCAGGGACCTAAAGAAATTCTTGAAGAAATAAAATTTGAATAAAATAAAATAGTAAATATTTTAAGCATTAGAGAGGAAACACCAGATATAAACGGTAAGCAAGGTAGATATAACATAAATGTGATTGGAATCCCCAAAGAGGAATTGAGTAGAACAACTATGACAGATATAATTTAAGTAAAATAAAAGATAGAAGTTTGCATACTGGAAACTAAATTTTTGGTGGTGAGCACGCTGTACGGTATACAGAAGTAGAAATATAATGTTGTACACATGAAACTTCTGTAATGTTATAAATTAATGTCATCTCAATAAAAAAATTTTTAAATAGACAAAAAAAGAAGTCTGCATACTGAATGGCCATGCCGGGAACTAGTAGATACTGACTGAAAACGGTCAACATAAAAATATAATCCAGTAAAATTATTAAAAATAATAAAAAAGAAAACTTTGGGTAGCCAGGTAAAAACATTGTCACAAAAGAGGGGAAAAAAATAGGGCTGGCTTCAGATAGCTCCAGTGTAACACTCAATACCAGAAAATTATGGTATTGAATGTTATATTCTGGTATCTTCAATACCAGAATACTTACGAGAAATACAAGAAAATAAATTATAAGCCAAAGATTTACATCAGGCCAAGCTCTCCTTCCCCTATAATGAATACAGAAACCAGTTTTGGATAAAACTCAGATAATAGTGTTCCCATAGACATGTGTTGGGGTAATTAAAGGGTGAATTTTATTCAACTAAGAGATTACTGAGAAAACGACAGCAAAAGGACTCAGGGTAATGAGGAAAATATTTAACTGTATAAATAAGTTTAAAACGGTGGATCAGTGGGACAGGATAAAATGCAGCTATATGCCCAGACAAGGTGCAAATCTGGTGACTAACAAAAATGGGATAGGAAGAGGCAAAGAATGTGAGAGGTAGAGGAAGTTTGCTGGTTGCCTCATCTGTATTAGCCGGGAATCAAAGATACTTAAATCTCACAAACCAGGATATAGAAACATTAGCATACTTAAAAGTGTATAGCTAAGTATTAAGAAAGGTAACATTATTAACAGATTTTGGGTCATGGAGAGTGAAGAGGAGCTATAGTCAAGGAAGAAACATTCTCCTGATAACATATAAAGTTGCAATTATAATGGTAACCAACCTCTGACACAAAAAATTTTTTTAATCTCTGTACATGACAGAAGTGCTACTCACAGAGTGAGGAAAACACATAGGAAAAGACCTTTAAAAAATCATAAACACATAAAGAAACAGGTAGACCTCAGGCTAAATGTCTCTATTATATTAATAAATATAAACGAGTTCAACATTTCTGTTAGTAGAAAAGATTTCAGGTTGGATCATAAAACCAACTCACCTCTATACTAGATAAAAGCAGCACTTCAGAAAGCATGAAGATCAAAGTATGGGTAGAGGTAGACATGTCAAATGCAATTGAAAAGGAGGCAGGATCACAAACTTTTAATATCAGACCAAGTGGAATTCAGGCCAGAATAAGAAAAGAAGGACACTTTATAATGCTAACTTGTAAAATCACGATGAAAACATGTCCCCCCTGCACTAAATAGCAGCGACGGTTATGAGAAAGATTAAAGGAGACACAAGGAGAAGTAAACAGAAGCAAACTAGTGGTAAGAAACCTTAGTTCTTCTCTTCCAGCCATGACAGATAAGTGCAGAACATTATGAATATAGAAGTTTTAAGTAATGTTATATGATAGATTGATACATAACCTAACGTTCTATCCTGACAATAGAAAATTCATACCTTTTAAAATGGCCCTGGCCTCTCATAAAAGTAGACTACACATTGGGCCCCAAAGAAATCCTCAATCAATCCCCTAAACTAACAACAATACAAGCAATATTTTCTGATCAGAGTGCAGCAAAACTAGTGGTTGATAAAATTGTATAACTAAAAAGTCTTTAAACCTGAAAATAATTTTTAAAAGCCGTTATCTCTTGAATACTTCTATAAACCCTATAGTCCTTGGGTAAAAGATGAAATACAAATGAAAACTATCAAGTGTCTAGATAGGCTCTGTCTAATATGGTTGACATCCGCCATAGGTGGCTGCTTAAAATTAAATTAAATTAAAAATTGAGTTTCTCTCTCACACACTCAAACCACATTTTAACAGCTCAATAGCTACCAGAGGCTAGTAGCTATCACACTAGACAGGGCAGATACAGAAAACTTCCACTGTCACAGAATGTTCTATTGGATAGCACTCGTCTAAAATATAATTATAACAAAAACACTACCTATGATAACGTACAGGGAATAGCTAAAGCAGTGCACAATAAAATCTTCATAGCATTAAAAACATATGTCAAAAATGATGAAAAAAAACACAAAAAGTTAGGAGAAGACCTTCAACGTTGGCCTTTAATAATGATAAAGGCTATTAAAGGCTCATAAAGGATTTAACGAGTTAGAAAACAGAAAAAATGTAGCACCAATAAATAACTTCAAAAACTACTTATAAGAAAAATATATGAATTACTGGAAAAGCTACTTTTTACAGAGGGTAAAAATTCAATATAAAAAAATAAGAAACAAAAGGGAGTATACCAAAGGAACAGAGAAAATGAAAATTATGAGACCACTTTGCTCAATTCTGAAGATGATTTCAATACCTGGAAAAAATGGATAATTTTCCAGGAAAATGTAACTTACCAAAGCTGACACCAGATGAAATAGAGAAAAATGTAAAATGACTTATTTCCATAGAAAAATCAGAGAGATAACAAAGAGGTAGGCAGCTTCACAGGGAAATGCTACCAAAACTAAGGAGCAGAGAATTTCAATGTTGTGGAAACTATTGCAGAGCATTAAAAAAACTCTCCAAATTATTTTTTTAAAGCAAGTATAATATTAATACCAAAATGTGATGAAATTTTTAAAAGCCTTATCAACAAACTTTATTTATGAATAGTAATTCCAAAACCATAAATAAAATATTAACAAATGGAATTCAGCAACACGTTAAAATAATTATAATCACGTTAGACCTAGCCTAGAATTCAAGGATGATTCAATAGTTGGAAATCTAACTTATCATATTAGTAGAAAAATCTTGTGTTTCTCTACGTAGTCTCTCAAATGACATTTTTAAAAACTCAATAACCATTCTTGATGAAAATAATCAATAAAGTTGGAATACATGGACACTACTTTAGCATGATAAAATATGTGTATCTCAGTTCAAAAGCCAGCACTAGGGACATTCCCATTAAATATCAGAATCACAACCAGGTTGCCCACCAACATCATTATTATTTAATATTTCACTGTAGAATTAAATATGATATTTAACAAAAGAAAAAAATTCAGATTTAAAGATGGAACAGAAAATATAAAACCATCATTCTATGCAGAAGACAATATAACTGAATACTTGGAAAACTAAAATGAGCCAATTAATCAATTTTTAAAACTATAAGAGAATTACTAAAGTACAAAATTATATAGAAATCAATAACTCATATATATGAAGAGTAGCCCATTAGAAGATAGAATGGAAGCAAAGACCTCTTTTATAATTGTAATCCAAAGAAAACATAGACAAAACTTAACACAAAATGTGCAAGATTGAGGTGGAGAAGACTTGTAAAACAGGAATAAAAGACTGCCTTATTCCATCTGGGCTGCTGTAATAGGACACCACAGAATGGGTGGCTTCTCAACAGACGTTTATTCCTCACAGTTCTGGAGAGGCTGGGAGCCCAAGATCAAGGCACCAGCAAGCAGACTTGGTGTCTGGTGAGGATGTCTGATGAGGACCCACTTCTTGGTTCATAGACGGTGTGTTCTTACTGTGTCCTCACCTGGAGGAAGGAGCAAAGCAGCTCTGCCTCATGACCTGATCTCCTCCCAAAGTCCCCACCGCTAAATAGCATCACATTGGGAGGTAGGGTTTCAACATATGAGGTTTGGGAGGACACAAGCAATCAGTCCATAGCAAAGACACAAAAGAAGACATCTACGCTTAGACTTAGCAATTACACTTCTGGCCACTTATCTCACAGATGTCCCGGCAGATATTGAAAAGATGTATCACGAGAATTACAGCGCTGTCTGTAATTGCCGAAGATTGGAAATTAACAAAATATCTATGCATGGTGAGGTGGTTAGTAACACAGGGCATCTACTTTGACAAATACAAATAAAGGAACTTTCTATATATTGATATGGAAAGATGTCCGAGCTATAGTATTATCTGAAGTAGCAAGATGAAGAACAACGTGATTAGAGTTTTCCTTTTGGTGTTAAAAAGGGAGAAAAGAATATATACTTACCTTTATTTGTATGCATTCCTACTTAGGAAGGAGACATCAGAAATCCACGACAATGATAAACTGCAGATGGGTAGTAGGCATTTGAAGGAGTCTTTTCACTGCATCCCTTTTAATATATTTTAACTTGTTTAAACTATGTGTGTGAATTACCTATTCAAACGTACATATAAGATATTTAGAAGAAATACTCATGCAGATCATTTAGAGAATGGTGCATGTCAGCCTACGCTAGTGTCTCCATCACTGCCTTAAATCAGAACTTGGAGCCTGACTGCGAGTGTTGCAGGGTGCAGGGGGTTGGAAGGCTGCTGATATACCCCCTATGAGGCTATGGAGAGGTTTTTTTCTGGAACCTGGCTTTAAATGAAAAACACTCGCTCTAATTTTCCAGTGTGCTCAAGTCAGTGAAATACTTAAACAAATGTCCCAACTTCTGTCGGCTGTCCCCCCAGAGTGGACAGAGTTTTCCTGGATGGTCCACTGGTTCCTGCAGACTGCAGAGCTCTTCAGAGATGGCAAGATTGAATGTGGAAAGACAAACTCAGTAGCACTGGTATTAGTGATTTTTCTCGTAAAGGACCATATTTTGATGGGATATCATTGAAGCTCTATGTTTAATGACTTCTGTGACATACTCTTATCAGGCAGATCCAACTGTATTGGGGCAAATTGATCACTGTGCTGTTTACTCCACATAAATTATCTTTAAGGTGTAGGGGGAGATACATCTATTTGGATATCTGTACTTAACTGACTGCAGACCGTAGTGGACTGGCCAGTTCTGTCCTTCTTGCAGGTGCTGGGAAATGATAAGAGCTCAACCTATGTTAGAAGCAACAATCACACACAAGGGGTACAGCTTGTTTTTTTAAATATATGTCAACCAGAAGTTTAAAGGATGAGAATTGCAACCGTCCTTCCCTCCACCCTGAATATTAATTTAGAATAATTTAGAATAACAAATATTTTAATGTGTACCAGGACGGTGCCACTTCCTTGCTTTGGAAAGGAATATGCACAGTTTGTGTGAACATTCACCCACCACCTGATCTACACCTGCCCAGGGCTCCTAAGAAAGTGTGTGAAAGATAGAAATCCATCTTCCTCTGCCAGTTTCAGAAGGTTGCTGCCACCTATAGGTGTCTGTGAGCATCTGCACATCAGTGATGTCTAAGAGTGAAGGGAGAGAAAAACCCAAGCCGAGGAGCAGAGAGAATAAAGAGGCATGATTATATGGAAGTTAAGGGCCACACAGAGAGCAAAGGAAGCCATCCTCTCTGCCTGTGACACAGCTCGTTCCCACCTTCACCTCTGTCATTTAGAATCCTTAGGGCACCCAAGGGCCTTTAGGTGACTGACATAAGGTAATCCACTTTACTAGACCCATGATGGGGAAAGGAGAAAACCAAAAGAAAAAAAAAAAAAAAAGCAAACTCTTGACTCAGAATCTTAGGGCTACATAAATTCTACTTTACAAAAGGAAACAGCCACCACCCTGGGCTTGTCCGCTTAGCCTCTGTGGTGTATTTATATTCAAATGCATTATTTTTCAATTAGTTCTTCAAAAGTATTTGTTTCCTTTGCATATATTCTATAAGTCCTAGAGTCATTAACTCTAGTAGGTGGAGAGGACTTTCGAAAGCAATCCAGTCTACACTTTAACCCCAAGTATGGAGGTTCCTCAAAAAAACCAAAAATAGAGTTGCAGTATGATCCAGCAATCCCACTCCTGGGCATATACCCAGACAAAACTATAATTCAAAAAGATACATGCACCCCTATGTTCCTAGCAGCACTATTTACAACAGCCAAGACATGGAAACAACCTAAATGTCCATTGACAGATCAATGGATAAACATGTGGTACATATATACTATGGAATATTACTCAGCCATCAAAAAGAATGAAATAATGCCATTTGCAACAACATGGACGGACCTAGCGATTATCATACTAAGTGCAGTAAGTCAGAGAAAGACAAATATCATATGATATTACTTATATGTGGAATCTAAAATATGATACAAATCAACATACCTATGACACAAAAACAGATTCACAGAGAGAACAGACTTGTGGCTGCCAAGGGGGATGGAGGGAGGAGGTGGGAAGGATTGGGAGTTTGGGATGAGCAGATGCCAACTATTGTATATAGGATGGATAAACCACAAGGTCCTACTCTATAGCACAGGGAACTATATTCAGTAGCCTGTGACAAGCCATAATGGAAAAGACTATGAAAAAAATATATACAGATATGCATAACTTAGTCACTTTGCTATACAGAAGAAATTAATTCAACATGGTAAATCAACTGTATTTCAATAAAATTTAAAAAATTAAAATCTATATCCTGAACATGTCTGTACACGATCACAGCCCTGCCCATCTTTCCAATTTCATCTTGAACCCCGTGCCATCTCTCTCATCACCCTCCAGCCACACAGGCCCCTTGATACTTTTCCTCCTCACTCACTGTTTCTGCCTTGGGGTCTTTACCCTTCTCATCCTTGTACTTAGAACCCTCGGGTCCCAGCTCTTCCCATGGCTGCTTCTCACGCTTCAGCTTCACCATCATTATTGTTCCAGAGAGTAGCCCTTCTTCCCTCCTTGTCATTGTCAATCAAATCATCCGATTTATTTCCTTCTGTTTTTGCTTTTCAAAGGGTTTTTTTGCTTTTAGTTATTTACTAGTACCTGCTCCCTTCAGTAGAATATAAGCTCATCTTGTTCCCAATGATGTCATAAAACAAAATAGATGCTCAATACATATTCATTGAATGGATAACAAATGACTCTCTCAAAAGTTATTGAAAAACGCCAAACTACTCCTTTTTCAAAGTCCCCAGAAACTGATAACAAAAGAAGGAGAATCTAGAACTGTGTCCCTGGTGAACTCCGTCTCTCACTGAACTTTTCTGATGCCCGGCATCTTTCCAGGGCCGCCTGTTCTGTGCCGCAGATTGCCCCTTCATTTGGTTTACTGTACGTCCCATGAGGAAAAAAAGAAATTTGCCTTTAAATAGTACAAATTAGCCCTTCCAGTTAAATCAGGATGAAATCATCTAACACAGTCTATTTGGTACCATTTCACTCCAAGGGACAATAAATACCAAATCTGATCACATGGACAGAGTGGTTTGTCGGCGACTCAAGCCATGTATATTCTCTAAATAAACGTGCAAAGCATCAGTGCCTCTAATTAAAGTCAGCACCCACCGTGGCCTCAATTTCCTTGAGATGTGTTCCTCCGAAAACCAAGAAAATCTCACTTGTTTTTTTCTGACCCAGAAATGCTGCTCAATGGCCTTGTCTGGTCATTAATGTATTCGAGGAATCAACTCTTCTCTTCCGCTCCCTTTGTGAAAATTGTAGACATTTTCCATACAGCATGAGCGCTGGGAAGAGAGCTTTACATGCAATTTGTCATTTCCTGACCATGTTATTTTGCATACCTGAACTTGATTCTCCTTGTTGTTGACAAAGCCTGGGTCATGACATCTCTTCTCCACATTATAAAGGACCAAAGGAAATAATACCATGTGGAAATGCATTTTGAAATCTGAAAAGACCAAATATAAACGACTCATTCTTGTTCTGTTTTACTTATAAGAGGACATCTAGAAAAATGACCCTGCGGTGTGGTTGAGAGCTCACTGGACCAGGAGACCTTGTGCATGGGGCTGACCTTGACTGAGACATAGCATCTTGACCTTGAAAATGAGGAACTTGGATGAATTCATCCTGCAGGTTTTTCCAGCTCTAATGTGTGAAGATTTGTTATTGCAAATAAGGCTTCAGATATTAAAATGCAGTGACAGTGTCTTCCTTCTTCTCTCAAACCTATCTACATTTTATTTATAGGGGAAAAGCCACATTCTGTGAAAGCCCATAGAATTGAAATGCTGAATACTTTTATATTTACTGTTAAATATTTATTTAGAGCTCACCATATGCCAGACACAATGATTCAAACTTTTATGATCCTATAGCGCTTAAAAAGCACTTTTACTGTGTCTGCTGTGAGCCTCTCGAATGGCCTCTGATGGAAGGCAGGACAGCAATGAACAGGCCCATTTCACAGAGAGCGAAGAGGGAGGGGAGAGGAATTGTGAACTGCCCAGTTTCTCAGATCCCATTAGTGGAGTGCAAGTCAGGTCACAAACTCTTGGATTTTTGAACTTACAGTAACTCTCCTACATATGAACAAGTTCCGTTCCAAGAGCACATTTGTAAGTCCAATTTGTTTGTAAGTCCAACAAAGTTAGCCTAGGTACCCAACTAACACAATCAGCTATATAGTACTGCACTGTAATAGGTTTCCATTGTTACTGCTTGGCGCGTCTCAGGAGTACCAGCTACATCACTGCTGCTTTTACGCTTGCTTCCGGACATCCTGGGCTTGAAATAAAGATACTGTACTACTGTACTCTATACAGTGCTGTACAGTAAAGCACACAAAAGCACAACCACTTGTAGAGGACGCACACGGATGACAATGAACACCAGACACTTGAACTGCCTTACGTGATTGGACGTGCAAACGCACGTTCGCATCTTTGAAAGTTCACAAGTTGAAAGTTCATATGTAGGGGACTTGTTGTATGTTCTTTCAACTCGGGTATATGGTTATGGGACAGTTACGGGGTTCTCAAGCTGGCAACTGACTAAGACAGCTCCAGGACTTTGGCAGATAAAGCTCCCATAAATGGGATAGGGTTAGAAAATCAGAACCCTCAGACGTATCAAGAAAATGTAGTTTCTATAGTCTGTGAAGCTCCTCTTAGGAGGCCCCACTTCCCTTCCGTTGGTGTGATTCCATGATTTGAACATTGGCTTCAGGTTTAACTTAGTCGTTTGGGAAAATTTCTAGTTCTTTCAGTTTTATCCTTCCCTCTATTTGGCCCTAAGACAATGTCTGGGGCTTGAGAGAATCTGGTGGAGGGAAGAGAGCCTTGACCTAGTGTGGTCTTCAAGTGTGTTGCTGGGTTGTGCCCTTCCAGTTGGCCAAGTCCCATTCCAGGGTGTCCTGGTGGTATCTGTGGGGATGCCCGTGGTGGGTAAACTTGTGCACTATCCTTTTCCATTGTCAGCGCCGGGCAACCATGTCCTCCTGAGTGCACCTCCCTGCAGCAACCACAGGCCTTCCAGACACCTCTGAGTTGCGATTATTTCTCCTCCGCTTTGCACTCAAGGCCCTTGTCATTGCCCCGCTGAATCTAGCTCCAGCTAAAGAAATCACCTGACTCAAAACTCACTGCAGCCTTCAGACCTGAAGCTCCATTTCCCCTGGTCACAGCCTCTGGGAGGGCACGCAGCCATGGAGAGCCGGTGACCCATCACATTCTCGTGCCCTCTCTCTCAAAACTCAACAAAGGACTCAGAAACTGTAGTCAGCATAGGCCAGGGGTTTGAGCCAAAAGATCCTCTATCAGGACCGGTACCATGGCAAGTCAAAGCCATATGTAAGCTTAAATCACATGGGAACAAGAAAATCATAAATCGTCATAGTAATCATGGCTACTGTTTATCGAAGTGCTCATCGTGGTGGGCACTATGTGAAGGGTTTTACATGTATTATTTGTTTAATTTTTCTAACTCCCACCAAGATATAGATAGATAGATATGGACCTATCTATATCTTATATCTAAATCAATCTATCTATCCTTCCATCATATCTATCTATCTATCATCTATCTACCTACCTATCTATCCATCTATCTAAAAATATACTCCAGTGGTTTTTAACTGGGGGCAATTTTGTCCCCCAGGGATATTTGCAATACCTATCTGGAGACAGTTTTGGCCTCGAGTGGGTAGACGCCAGAGATGCTGCGAAACATCCTATAATGCACAGGACAGTCACCTCAAGAAAGAATTATCTAGTCCAAAATGTCAATAATGCCAAGACAGAGAAACCCTAATCTCCCCACGTGTAGAAGCTGGTTTCATAAATGGGAGGGTTTCTAGATATAATAATAATAATAGCTAACTTTGAGGGAGGACCATTTCCACATACTCCCTTATTATCATCCCCATCTTACAGTGGAGGAAACTGAGTCTTAGAGCATAATTTACTCAACTGACACATTTAGTAAATGACACAGCTGAAATGTAGACCAATGTAACAACTGAGTCTAGATTCTTAACCATTATGTCGTACTGGTCTTTAATATACTAGTTTCATTGCAGTTTTTTTTCATCGTGTTGGTCTGATAAGCCTAATCTTTTTTGACTGAAGAAAGCATGCGTGGCTGAAGGGGGTCTGTGCTGCACCAAGCAGAACCTTCTTGCAAGTAAAATGAAAATGACTTTGCAACAACTGGGGGAAAGAGAGATTATAAACAAATAAAAGTGTCTGGTTCACTCCAGTGCACTGATTTACGACCAGCAGTAGAGCCCCTCTGAGAAAGAATATTATAGGATGATTCGTATTTGGCATCAACTACGCTGCCTCTAGCTGAGGAAACTGGCAGGTTCTCACCTTCTCATATAAATATTTAAGAGCACCACACTGTCATTTATTAGGTTTTCTGAAGACTCCAAGTGTGAGCGTCTTGTCCAGAATGCTGACTTTCTAAGGATGCTTTATCTGATCATCTGGAACTTAAAAAAGAATTGCTTTTGGGCCATTGGGGGATTTCAGAACCACTTCTGGGAGCCATTTCTCTTTTGTAAGATTGAGACCACCTTCGCTATCATTGCTGGTTTGCTCTGTGTAGCAACTGGTATTGAGGGCCTTTCCTGGCACATGGGATGTGAGTCATCTTCCTTTTATACAAATGTGGAAAACAACGCCCAGACTCCCCTTTTGCTGTCGGCACAAAGTCAAGTTGAGTTCTCCTGGCCCACTGAGGACTGTAATCCCAGACCTGGGTATCCCATGAGGGAGGAAGTAAGGTCTAGAGATGGGTAATGCCAGCCAGAAGAGAGAGCCTCTCATATTCATTGAAAAATATTAATTGGTCTCAGTTCATTCCCCCAGGGACCACTGGATATAGTCTCATTGTGACTTTGAAGGACAGAGAATGACCCCAGGAACTGAACCCCTAGGAGACTCAGACATCCTTGCAAGTGATGTTGGCTGGGTCCCTGGGCATAAATGGAGCTGTGATCAGAGTTGAAGAATCTGGGAGTGTGTGTAGGGGAGGAGGGCAAAGAGCTGGGAAGGTCAGATAGAATCTGGAAAAAAGATCAAAATAAGGAATGGAAAATAAATACTATAAAATAGATAACCAGCCGGGACCTACTATATAGCACAGGGAACTCTACTCAATATTCTGTAATACCTATATGGGAAAAGAATCTGAAAAAAAATATATATATAAACGAATACATATATGAATATATAAATGAATATATATATGAATATATATGTGAATATATATGAATATATATATGAATATACCTATGAATATATGTATGAATATATCTATAACTGATTCACTTTGTTATACCTGAAACTAACACAACACTGTAAATCAACTATATTCCAATAAAATTTTTAAAAAAAGAACTACTTAAGATTCCATATCATTCCTTATTCAAACTTTTTGAAGACTGCAAAAATGAGATTCATCAACTCTTTTCCTTAAAAAACAAAAAAACCTTTGGGACTTCCCTGGTGGTGCAGTGGTTAAGAATCCGCCTGTCAATGCAGGGGACAGGGGTTTGATCCCTGGCCTGGGAAGATCCCACATGCCGCGGAGCAACTAAGCCCGTGCGCCACAACTACTGAAGCCTGCTCACCTAGAGCCCGTGCTCCGTAACAAGAGAAGCCACCACAATGAGAAGCCGGCACACCGCAACAAAGAGTAGCCCCCGCTCACCGCAACTAGAGAAAGCCCGCGCGCATCAATGAAGACCCAGCACAGCCAAAAATAAATAATTAATTAATTAGTTAATTTTTTAAAAAGCCCTTTACCTCCCAAGCCTACTGAGAGGGGAGGGACAACCCTCTCCTCCAAGGGGAAACCAGTTCGATTTATTGCTGTTTCATGGAAGCAGCTTGATCCACCAGGGATGAGCCAAAGTGGGGCTTTTGTTTAACATTAATGGCTGAGGTTGGCTCTTAAAAGCCTGTCATTTAAATGAACAAAGGAGCAATTGCTTCCTGACAGCAGTGGTGGGAAAATGGAAGCCTGGGCTTTGATGTTTCACCCACAAATCTCCACTCATCTACTTACTCCACTTTATCCCTTGACCTGTCTGTTTAATCATTTCACCTCCTTTCTGCAAAGAATTACTGCTGTCTCTAGCACACGCGGTGATCTTGCTGCTTGGTGATTTCAAGTACCCCTTTGACAAGAGGTCACTAACTATTGCTCACCCATCCTTTCAGCAATAAATAATATGGGTTCTTCCCTTTGGGTGTGGGCTAACAGGTGAATGGAGATTAGGGCAAAGGGTTGGACTGGTCACTGTCTGGAAGAGGGAAGCCTGTGGCTCCCGCTTCACCACCTGGAGGTCAAGTCCAGCATCCGAATCACCCATCCGAATCACTCCCACAGTGCCTGGATAAAAGCAGAATCACCATATTATACTAAAGCACCACTGTTGCTCTGAAAATACTAAGGACTATCTCTGTAAGCAGATAGGTTCGGGGGTCCCCAGGAGAAAGAGAACCAGCTTTCTTAGACCATTTTGGTCTAAGCCATTTTGTGATCTAAGCCTGGCCACAGTCCTTGCCCTTGAACAAGTCTTCTTCATCAATGTTCTTAAAGGAAACAAGGGAATGCAGGAACAAAGGAAAAGCAGTCGAAAACAATAGTTCAGCAATAAAAACAGAGTCCTAGTTCCTCCTCAAGGGATATACATCATAATATATCTTTGAGTTCTGCAGGGACTAAGGTCCCCACCCACGTGGAGGACAGATGATGACGTTGACCCTCCTGACTTCAATCAACTAAGGCTTGGACTCTGTCAACCTCTGCGCCAATTCTATGCTGAATTCTCCTCTGCTCCAGCCCCTTCATGAATATGCATGTACCCTTAGCTTAAAACTTCCCCAGTTTTGCCCTTGAGGAGACACTGCTTTGGGAAAGATCCTGGTATTCTCCTCACTTGCTATAAGTCATAAATCCTTTCTCCACCTGATCTTCGGCTTGGTTGTGTCTATCAGCTGGACATCCACCAAGAGGCGAACCTAGTTTTCAGGTAACATGTTGGATAAAGAATATACCATCACTGCAGAGTATTCCTTTGTTTTATTGTATTTGAGGGAGGAAAGGGACTTAGTTTTCCCAGTGGTCCCAACTTTGAAAGCAGCAAGAGAAAAGTGAGAAGTCTACAGATTCTGTTGGACTCGCTTAGAGCCACTTTTAACCCAGGAGACATCTGTGTCTCCCCCGCAGACCTGCGAAATCCCAACACTGGTCGAGACAGTCCTGGTCTGAAATCTCTAAAAAAAAAAATTGTCTCGGACAAAGTGAGAGAGTGGCATGGACATATATACACTACCAAATGTAAAATAGATAGCTAGTGGGAAGGAGCCGCATAGCACAGGGAGATCAGTTCGGTGCTTTGTGACCACCTAGACGGGTGGGATAGGGAGGGTGGGAAGGAGATGCAAGAGGGAGGGGATATGGGGCTATATGTATACATATAGCTGATTCACTTTGTTATACAGCAGAAACTAACACACCATTGTAAAGCAATTATACTCCAATAAAGATGTTAAAAAAAAAAAAAAAGATTGTCTATTTCTCTGTTCCAAACTTCACTTTTATTTCCCCCAAGAAGTATACAATGTGGCTTAGGAGGCAGTACGGTGCAGGGACTAAGAATGTGGAAGCTGCTGTCCTATTGAAGGGATTTGTATCATATTTCAGACACTTGCTGGTAGTGGGACCTTGAGAAAAATTTAAGCTCCAGTTCCCTTATCTGTAAAATGGTGATAATAACTTTAACATAGTAGTATTCTTCTGAGGGCTAGAGTAGCCCACAGACTTGGTATTGTGCCTGGTACATAATAAATTTTTGATAAATGTCAGCATTGTTAGAATTATTATTGCCTCTAACTACTACTATTAGCAGCATGTACGCTATGGAATTCAAGTTAGATGAGTCACCAATGCCATCCTACATTGCAAATTGCCTAACTGTGGCCTTCCACAAGGAAAATACTTAATAAACATCCTGAATTTGGAAGGAAAGGTGAAAGAGAAGGAGAGAGAAGTCACAAAACACTCAATAAACATTGATTAAGTGGCTGGCAAGGTGGGGACTTGCCTATAAAAGAATCTGTCAACTCTTGTCACTCCCTGCCCCTTTCTGAGGGCCTAACCATGAGTGGTCCCATGGGCACAGTCAAAGGCCTGTAACAGGAAAGAGCATGGAACATGCAAAGGATGGACAGGAGCTCAGAGGCGGAGCACACAGAGTAAGGATGGGCAGTAAGCCTGCGAGACAGGCAGGGCAAAGCCATGCAGGAAGTTTTAGGTCATGGTGAGGACTTTGGTCCTTATCCTAACAGCAATAAAGCCACAAAAGAATTTTAACCAAGGAGTGTTATATGATTACATTTGTATTTTGAGACGACTACTCTTGAGAGCAATTTGGGTGGGACTAGAGTAAAAGAAGGTGATAGATCCGTTAGTAGACCACTGCAGCTGTCTAGGCAAGAAATGGATTCGCTGGGACCTGGGTTGGGGTGGATGAAGTAGAAAAAAGTAATCTGGAGTCAAAATCAAGAGGACATGTTTATGAATTCATGGAGGAAGGGGTTGAAAAAGAGGATGGTCTCAACTCTGAGTCCTAGTGTTGACTAGTAGGACTGTATGGTTGGTAGGGCCATACCTGAGTCCATCTTGAGATGCTCTTGAGATATCAGAAATATGAACTAGAATGCTGGCTATGCCAATCGGGAGCTCAAAAGACAGGTTAGAGCTGAATTTAGAAGTCATTAGATGGTAATAAGAATTTTGCAGCATTAGCCAAAGTAAATGAGAAGTTAAGGATCTTTTAAGGTCAACGATTCTTGAGTGTGTACAAATGCTGAGGGGAACGAGAGAGAACATTGGAAGATTCAGGAGGAAGAAAGAATAATTAATTGCATAAGGAATTCTATCAATTTGTCTGTGTTTTGAAAGAATTTATACCTTTCATACTTCAAAAAGGATTCAAAATAACATAATATTTCAAAATACAACAAAACAAAAAAGGATCAATGGTTGGGACTGATTTTTTTTAATATTTAAAATCACTATCAGAAGATGGTAATGCATTCAGGGGTCTGGGATTCATTGATCTGTCAGGATGACTGAAATTAACGAAAATCCTCAATGGGGTCAAATCGACCCCAAACTTGATTTTGTAAATGAAATTTTATTGGCGCACGAACATGCCCATTCACTTATGGATTGTCAATGGCTGTTTTCCCACTACAGTGGCACAGTTGAACTGAGATTGTATGGCCTGTGAAAACCTAAACTATTTACTAACTGTACCTTCATAGAAAAAGTCTGTCCAGCCCTGCAGTAGGAGGACTGGATTTTCCCACTAGAAGAGAAGTCTGAAGGCCGGACAATCTCCAGGATGGTTGCCTCAGGGGATCAACCACGTCACTCCTGCACTAGTTTCTTCCCATTTCTCGGCTCTTCCCTTCTCAGTGTGTGAGTTTCCTCCGGAGGCTGGGGCTTGTCACAGTTGCAAGAGGACTAGGGCAACATGGTTTCCACAAAGTAGGTGAGACCGTGAAACCTCGTCACCAATCATGGAATCTAATTGTTTTTTCCTCTTGTTCTGATTGAACCTACCTGGATGGCATACTCCCCTGGACTGATTAGGGTCACAAAGGAAATGACACAACACAAATGGAGTAATGGGATGGTGTGGGGAGGTGGGAGGTTGAGGGAGTTTATTTTCCCAGTGGGTAAGGTCACCTTCCTCTGAAGAACAAAGTTGTGCAAGGCAGGTGGGCTCAATTCAAGAGAATTAGAATTCTCCTAGGAGAGAAAATGGATACTAGGTAGACAACCTACAAACATGAATCACCATCACCGCGTCCTGCATTTAAGCAGCACATTTATTCAGCGCTTCCTAGCCAAGACATATGATAATAATAATGATAAGTTTTTGATTTTATGACGAAGGAAAGCATCTGATTCTATCTACATAAGTTCTTCTGCAAAAACAGTCTTTCTCCCAGCAGCTCCAATAGCATGTGTTAGAGGCTCAGACTGAAAAGAGGTGGAAGAGACAGATCCCCTAAGCCCTCCTTTCTGGAACAGGACTCTGTGGGGAGGGAGAGAGAAAGCAGGAGCCAGGCGAAAAGAATTTTAGATGTGAGGTATTCAAAGGTGCTTGAAAGTGAAGGAGAAGAAACGGAGAAAAGGAGACATTGATGATAAAGAAAGGAGAAGCAGATAAAAGTGTTACCGGGGAGCTTAACGTAATCCACATAGCAGGCATGTGATCTGCAAATATCAGTTAAAAAAGGAAGCAGAAGCTGGGAGGGGAAACTGACATACCCCTGTTTTCCATTGTTCAAGTCACATCCTTCTGTGCTCTTAACTCATACCTTCATTGAGAAGATTCTTCTTTTAGAAGTTCTCCCAGTGTGGTTTTGGTGTCCAACCTTGTCCCCTCAGGCTTGGACTTCTGTATATTTCTACATAAACACTCACTTCATCTCCACAAGGAAGGCATATTTCTCCCCGTGGGCATGTTCATGGGAAAAGATTTCCATGCAGGGCCTCTGAGACTTTGTCCCATCATAATTTCTCGTTAGCTTGAAACAACTTCATCAGTTTTCCTTTCAAAAAATCCTTTCCTTATTTCTTTCCTCATTTTAATTCGGAAGACAAGCAAGTCCCCACCCAGCAGAGTACGATAGAAATCTTAGTGACAAAAAGAGATTTAGAGAGACTTAGAATGTGTGACTTGTGCAAGATTCTTTTTTTTTTTTCCATTGAAATATAGTTGGTTTACAATGTTGTGTTAGTTTCGGGTGTACAGCAAAGAGATTCCGTTTTATGTACATATATATATATTTTTCAGATTCTTTTCCCTTATAGATTATTACAAAATGAGTATAGTTCCCTGTGCTATACAGTAGGTTCTTGTTGGTTATCTATTTTATATATAGGATTGTCAATATATTAATCCCAAACTCCTAATTTATCCCTCCCCCCACAGAGATTCTTAATAAATTGGAATTTGCCCAGTGGGTGGCTTAAATGAGGGATTTCCTTAAGTTCCCCCTATGGTCACTCCCTGGAGTGTACTTTGAGATACATTTGTAATACTAATTGAGTACCTTCTCTAAACCTTGCATTTCACATACCTTGTGGAATTTAGTCCTCACGATAACCTTGCAAATATAGCTTATTAACCCATTTTATAGGCAAGGAATGAGGTTCCCAGAAATGAATTTCCCACACTCAGAACTGGAATTTGAATGTAGGTCTATTTACATTACAGACAATTTCCACTGTCTCCCTGCCACACTTTCTTACATAAGATGTATATTCCTGCCAAGTTAATTGTGTATCAACATTCAAATACAGGGTTAACACCAAGACGAGTTTGTTATTTTAAGGATTTCTGGTAGAGTTCTTTTTTATGTGTGACAAAAAAGATACACCTAGGTTTTTCCACGTTGATTTCACAAATGTGCAACCAATCTATTTGTGGCCTTCTCTGTTCTGATTTTCTTGTAGCTGAACACTTATTTCCTGAAAACTTCTCTGTCCGCCAGTTGAAAGTATCAAGAGTCTGCCCTATATCATCCTTAATTAGCTGAGAAAGCCACTGTGGAAACTGCTTCCTGCTCACCTTTTACCCAGAACCAAACTAGGAAAAACGGAAATGTACTGTTCTTTCTGCTTTTCAAAGGGACCCATTAATCATGCAGAAATCTATTACAAAGCTTCTTATTGAGCAGTTTTGCAAATTATAATAACGGTCAGCCCTCTGTATCCGCGAGTTCTGCATTTGCATACTGACACAACCACAGATCAAAAATACCGGGGGAAAAAAATTCTAGAAACTTCCAAAGAGCAAAGCTTAAATGTGCCACGCAACTATGTATATAGAATTTACATTGTATCAGGTATTGTAAGTATTGTGGAGATGATTTAAAGTACACAGGAACACGTTCATATGTTATATGCAAATACTGTAAGGGACCTGAACATCCTCGGATTTGGTATCTGCTGAGATCCTGAGAATACTGAGGGATGACTCTAATAACATTGCCTAAGAATTAGATTTTGGTAACAATGGTTTGTAAGCCTCAACGTCTTTGAAAATGCAGAGAGATGTTATTTAAGCCTTTATTATGAGAATAGGTGAGAGTGAGGGATTCATTACTGGCTAATAGTTTGCCAGCCCTATATGTAAAGCACTGCAGCTTAAGACATAGAATATTAAATCTACCACAGATACACTATTAATACCTAAGGAAAAACTCTTTTAACAGCCATATGCCATTTTATTTTTACAGTAGTCTCACCAATGTGGCTTTAATAAATTGATGCCATAATACGTCCCCTAAATTGGTTGTTACTGATAATGACGGAATAATTTGGAAGTAAATAGTCTCTGGCAAAACTGAATATGGCTCTTTATTTCAGAGTTGATTAATTAATAATTGTGAACTAATGCTAAATACCTCACGTGTTGTGTTTGCCTCTTTGCCAAAAGATATTGGTGCCTTATTTTGTTGCCAGTGCTAATTGCTAATTACTGCTCTGGGACCCTGGAAATTGACTGAGGCACAAAAGTTGCATAGCAGCTTGCTTTCCTAAACACTTTGCAGGATGGGAAAAAAAAAAAAAAAAAAAATCCTCCAGGCCCTGGAGTCTCACTTCCAAGATCTTGTGCTTTATGCAGAATGTTTGGGCCCTGGGGCTAAGGTTTGGAAAGCTGCAGGAAAAGTGCACAAGAAAACTATTCATAGCTAAAGCTTTGGGGAATGTTTTCATGGGCTGAGTCTTAAATAAACTGAAGTCGTTTTTAATTGAATGCACTAGTAGTCTGCTTCAAAGAGGAATTTCACCAGGGTGTGGTTAATACCCCATTTGCTGGTTTCCTTGTTGTGGAATATTTTGACTACTGGGACCTAATTGCACCCTAAGGCTTGGAACAGCTCCAAACAAAGAGTGACATTTTCCAATGGTTCAGGGAAATAAATGAACTTCCATAGCTCTTTTACTCTTTGTGGCCAGAACTGGAGACTGCGTATTTACTGAAGGGCACACAAACTCACCTGATTTATTGCGTGACAGTTGACAAAAGTGTTGATATTTGCATGGTGAGACCTGGGTGATAGCATATTTTGAAATTTTTTTTCCAGGGTGTGAAGTATATGTGTTAGTTTTAAATTTCTTTGCAATTAGAAGTGTTTCGACTGGCTGCATGTTTAAAGCCTAAGAACGCACAACCTCTGCAACGTATAGAGCTCTACATTTAATTATTATCATTCTTACAGGTAATATTTAGAAAAATTAACACTAAGCACTTTGTGGCCATTTCAATGAGTTTCTTCCACATTCTTCTGACAGACTGACTGGCTCATTCAAATAGAACTACAAATCCCCCATGGAAGAAACACAAGGGGCATTTGTTTAATTCTTTGATCCAGGACTAGAGCCAGGTAATTGAACAGGGGGTTGTCTAACCTATTCTGAAAGGTTTCCAGGAACAACTATCTCATCCCCTGGTAGCCTGTTTCAGTGTCAAATCCAGAAGTTCTTAGCCATGTCTTATTCAAATCCTTCTTGCGTCATCAAAAGCTTTGCTCTCTGTGGCTACTGAGAACAGTTGGGAAACAGCCTCTGTATCATAATCTTTCAGATTCCTAATGATAGTCATTAAATTTTCCTTCAACTCTCTTCTCACCAAGCTAATTAACCCAATTCTTCGAATCTTTCCTTATAAGACTCCACACAGCCATCGAGCCTCGTTTACATAGCAATTCAGTTCTAGAGCTCAAATTTTTTCAAGGGTACTTACTGGGTATTTGGCTGTGAGACATTTGAAAGGGTCTCAAGGAATTCCAACTAAGGGTATCCTGCTGTGATGACTTAATAAATCCATGTTAGCAACCAGGTACTGAGAGCTGCCAGATACCCCTCATTCCAGGCAAAGTTATCAGGGGCTTATGTTTTACAGTGGACAGAGCTTCTCTTCGCGGAGTTTAAATATTATCAAGGAGTTTACATTCTCAACAGATGAAGTCATTTCAGCCTACCTTCACTGTACTGGCATCATTAACGTTGGTTGCTCTTCCGAAAGTAGCTTCCTTTCAAAACTGATTTATCAAGAAGAGTCCATTGGTTGAGGGAGCTGACAAAATAATTCACATCAGAAGAACCTGAATTGGGAAGAGGTCAGATGGCAATGGCCTGGGTTTAGTATCTGTCCACCGTCACAGACTAAAAACGTGAGGCCTCTGTCACATCCGTGGTGCTTATCTTAAAATGCTCCACATGGCACTCGGCCACCCCATGCTACTCTTCATTTCACTTTTTAAGACCGGCATAGCCATTGCAATAACACCATAAACTTCTGTTTTGTCATTACACAAACATTAAATGTGCATTTGAAATTAGTGAGCAAATGCAGATAAACTAAAAGAAGAGAAAGAAAAAAATCATCCTAAGTGTAAATGGTCTAAACAGCCCAATTAAAATGCAGAGATTGGGCTTCCCTGGTGGTGCAGTGGTTAAGAATCTGCCTGCCAATGCAGGGGACACGGGTTCGAGCCCTAGTCCGGGAAGATCCTACATGCCACGGAGCAACTAAGCCCATGTGCCACAACTACTGAGCCTATGCTCTACAGCCGTGAGCCACGGCTACTGAAGGCCACGTGCCACAACTACTGAAGCATGCGTGCCTAGAGCCCATGCTCCACAGCAAGAGAAGCCACCGCAATGAGAAGCCTGTGCACCGCAGCGAAGAGTAGCCCCTGCTCGCCGCAACTAGAGAAAAGCTTGTGTGCAGCAACAAAGACCCAGTGCAGCCAAAAATAAAATTAATTAATTAAAATGCAGAGATTTTTCAAACTAGATAAAATAACAAGATCCAACATAGGGTATCTATAAGAAATAGATATAGATACTTTAAATACAAAGATAGCTATAGGTTAAAACTTAAAGGATGGAAAAGATATACCGTGCAAACAGTAATCTTAAGAAAGGTGGAATTGCTTTACCAGTATCAGATGGCAAAGACTTAAAACAAGTAATGTTACTAGGACTAAAAAGGTATATTTTATAATGATAAATAAATGAATGAATCAAGAAGATGTAATGACACTAACTTCGCATGCACTGTAAAAAATCTTTCAAACATATGAAGCAAACACTGATTATACAAAAAGTAAAGATAAATGAATCATTTTAACATTTTTTCTCTTTAGATTTTCATCTTTTTGTCCGACCTGATTTATAAGAGCTTTTTACTTATAATTCTGTAAGAAAGTTAAAACAATTTATCTGTTATATATGTATTATCAATATTCCCAGTTTGCTACATGTCATTTTATTTTGGGTGTTATGTAGTCATTGTTAATCTTTCCTTTATAGTTGTTGGTTTTGGTATCATGCTTAGAACATACATTCCTATCCTGATATTACAGATGTAACTACCATCACGGTGTCATTTTCTTCTAGAAGTTTTTGATTCCATTTAATTTTTCTTCTTAAATATTTAAGCTTTTTGGAATTTAAACACGTCTTAATTTCAGGTAATTTTTACTTTTAAGTATTTAATTATTTTGACATTTTTCCTTCAGAATATAGTGTGTGATAGTAATCTAACTTTACTTTCTATTAATCATTTTCCCATCACTGTTGGAAACCTGTCTTTTCCCAGTTTTCTTTACAAGTTTAGATGCAATGACTTTCCTTTCTCCCCCCTGCCTTTTCTGTCAAATAGTCACTGAGCAGCTATTACACACCAGGTAGTATGCTTAGCACTGGGGACTGGAAAAAAGAAAAACGGATGTAAAAACCAAATACGTTGCCTTTGAGCTTATGGTCTTTTAGAAAGCATAGGGGCAAATAGTAGTTGTATGAACAAAATGCTGCCCAATCAAGATGAAGGAATGACACTTTGTTTCATGACCACCCATCAGATATATAATGAGCTCTAAGCTCTGTTCATGTTATGAACATGACCAGATCTTTTAGGACTAAACAATCGAGTGGAAGATTTTTTTTTAAATGCTTACATTTTTATAGTAACGTTTTGTGCCCAAGAAAATCCTTCTCTTCTGTAGTAACGACCTCTTTTAGGTGCACTATTAGCCCTCGGGTCTTAGAGCCTCATGCACTCACAACCCGATTTCAATGTCATCTGAAAACATTTCTCTCTCGTGGCCTCCATTTTCCCTCCTCATACGTCTCTTACTGGCCTCATAATTGAGGACTTATTTTATTCACCACACAATGTCTTTGCCCTCCTGCCATCTGTAATTTATGCCTTACACACTCTGCTGCCTGGTATTATTTAATTCTGCTTTAAAAAATGACAAGAGTTTTGTGAACCACTTGGTAGGAATCACCCCATTAAAAATATTGTTATGCATAACGGTGTTTGGAAAAAAACCCCAGCAGCGAATTTCAGTTTTGTAAGATAATGCTCTTTATAGCACAAGCCAGCTGGTGGTTACAGTTATCATTAATATTATAAAATAAAGATAACAGGAGCCCCAGGGAAAGAAGAATGACCTCCTAAGAGAAGGCTAGGGTTTCTAATCCAGGTCTGAACCTTCAATTCAGCTACACAAAAGGAAGCAGCAACATTGCCAGGGTCAGATGTGGGTTTTCACCTCCCCCCGCAGCAGGATCTCCGAAGTGCTAAAATGTGCAGGCTGTATTGGACGACCATCGACCTCTCTTTTCTTCAATATCATTTTTCAGCAGAGCACACATTGGTCATTAAAACATCAAGAGTGTCCTGAGGGCTTCCCTGGTGGCGCAGTGGTTGAGAGTCCGCCTGCCGATGCAGGGGACATGGGTTCGTGCCCCGGTCCGGGAAGATCCCACATGCCGCGTAGTGGCTGGGACCGAGAGCCATGTCCCCTGAGCCTGCGCGTCCGGAGCCTGTGCTCCACAACGGGAGAGGCCACAGCAGTGAGAGGCCCGCGTACCACACACACACACACACACACACACACACACACACAAAAGAGTGTCCTGAGAAGTGCAGAGAAATGGTAGCTTTGATTTTGTTTTCTCCTTGGCGCTCTTGCACCAGCATGCTAATTTTAATTTCCTGATCACAATGTCTTTCCTGGGTAATCTGGGTGACATGGAATAGAGCACAATGTGGAAGATACTACCTCACTAACCACCACAGCCCATTCCTCTCCTTTCTGGACACGCGGTTAATCCACACTCTTCATCTGTCTGCCATGACGCTGAGTTCTAGCCGGTGGAAAGCCAGCAATAGGCTCTGTTTCCAGGCTGGGGACCCATAAAACCTGCCGATGTTTGATATTCGCAGCTCTTTTTCCTCTCACCAGCTTGACCCAACTACAGAAACGTTGGAAGCCTTTGCTCAGTACCATCGACATGAGATTGAGGGAGACAGGGTCTCCAATACTTGGAGGACAGCTGCTGTTCTGGGCTAAATTGTGTGCCCCCCAAATTCATATGTTAAAGTCCCAACCCCTCTGGTACCTCATATTGTGACCTCACTTGGAGATAGGGGCAATCAAGTTATGGTGAAGTCATTAGCGTCGGTCCTAACCCAACATGACTGGTGTTTACAAACAGTGGAAACTGGACACACACACAGGGCGGAAGATGACGTGAAGATGCAGGGAGAATAGGCCACCACAGAGCCTCCCCTCAGAGTCCCCAGGAGGAACCAATCCTGCTGACGCCTCCACTTTGGTCTCTGACCCTTAGAACTGGGAGACTGTACATATCTGTTTAAGTCGCCCAGTTTGTGGTATTTGGTTAAGCAGCCCAACCAACTCATCCAGCCGCCCACCTAGCATGTACACCCATTTTGGAATTCATCGAAGTGAGAAATAAATATTCTCTTTTGGGTTGGTTTGTTTGTTACAGAAGTCAGCTTTATCTTAACTGAGAGATGAGAAGAATACGCTGTATGTCACCGTCAGCATCTTACGCCCGTTTTAAGCTCTGATCTTCCCCAGGAATCTGACGCAAGCCCTCTGGGGACAGTCCTGAAGACAAGGTGCAAAGGAAGAGTGTAGTAGAGGTAGGGACGTCGGTGTGAGAGTGGACTCGTGCCAAGCCTGAGGCTGGGAGAGCAGATGTGAGCACAGATCTGAGGGCTGGTCCCCAAGCTGGCGAGTGCAGGAGTTCAGAGCAGAGCACCTAGGCAGCACTGCAGGGTGTGCACGGACACCCATTGCGAGAGAGCTGGCCCTGTGCTTGACAAGCTTAATAGCTTACAAGAAACTCTCCAGCCAGGACATCAACCTCTTCCCAGTTTGCGAAGTGTTCATTGATAAAGTCCCTTATTTCATCAAACATTTATAGCCATCCTGGGAGGGAGGCAAGACCAAAAAGTTGTTAGACCACTTCAGTCCAAAAGCCTTCAGGTTGGCAGAGCCAGGAGCTGGATGGGGAAGGGTGTGGTGGTCCAGAGCAGAGTGTTGAAGCCCAAGTGGGATGATAGGGGTGTCCCCACAGGAGGATGGTCCACGTGGGGCGTTGGAACCCTAGCGGAATAAGGAGCATGTCTGCAAGTATCAGAGCTGGAGTGGAGGAAGGAGGGAATCTATCCAGGAAGGAGACCCAGGACAGGGGAGGGGGCCAGCAGCATGAAGACCTGTGATATATGGGGTCTCTGATCAAAGGAACAAGCGAATTAAGGATAATGGAAACCAGTTTTCTCCTTACCAGAGAAGGAAGCTGAAAACAGAGACAACTACCCCCCCCCCCCACCGGAAACAAGAAACTCAAAACACCGGAATTACCCCTGTGATATAGATTGGATTTGGAGGTACCGGTGTGACTATATGGTTTTCAAAGTACTGTCTATATAGCTATAGATAAATACAGATATAAATATGGGTGCATGTGTGTGCAATGAACCCACCCAGTGCCCAGATATTATTTCTAAATACTACTATCTACTAACAGGGTCCAGGGTTCCTTGGAGAAATGGCTGACTCCAGATTTGGGACTGGGAGAGTACACGGTAAGTCTGGATTGTCTCGTGCCAAAAAGTAAGAAAGTATTCACAGAATAGGCGCATATCAAAAGGACACTGCAGGTAGCTTGAAGGGGCTGCCAAGGGCCAAATCTGGGACAGCTGAAATATCAAAATAAATAACGAGGGTAAAGAATTGCATCCCATTGAATAAAATGGGCCAGTATGAGTTCATATTGACAGGAATAAATGAATAAATGAGAAGTTTGATAAGGAACAGGATATTGACAGAGTCTCAGCATATATCTCTACAAGGTACATAATAATTATGAAAAGCAAACATCATTAGGGTGAGGTCACCTTAGTCATGGGCCTAAAGTTAACAACATCAGTGACGTGACAACCAAAATCGTGCACCACCTGGCAGGATGCAGTCAGCAGAGCACAGCATCCTTGGGTGACGTGACGTTGACATCAAAGATCTGAATCTAATCACGAGGAAACATCAGGAAAACCCAGACTGGGGGCTATCCTATAAAATAAGTGGCCTAAAGTAGTCAAAGGTGTCTAGGTCATGAAGGCCAAGGGAAAACCTAGAAACTGTTCCAGATTGAAGGAAATGAATGACGTGACAATTAAAGAAACACAACAAAGCAACGTATGATTAGGAACTGGTTCCCTGCGCTAAAAAGGATGTTATTGAAGGAACTGGTGAAATGTGAATGCATTTTGATTTGGGTGGTTGTATGGTAGATTTTCCCCTTGTTTGTAGGAAATACACACTAAAGTATTCAGGTCGATGGAGAACCACATTGGCACCATGTTGGCAACTTTCTCTCAAAAGGTTCAGGAAGGGAAAGTTCTTTGTACTGAAGGTATGACTTTTTTCCTAAGTTTGAGACTGTTTCAAAATAAAACAGTCTTTTAAGTCACCAGACCCATTTTACAGATGAAGAAACAGAGCCCCAAGGGGTGTGAGGTTACCCAGCCAGTGTGGGACGGCTCCAGGCCAAGAACTTCACTTCCTGGACTTTTATTAGGCAACATTTTCACTAGAATTAGAGAGGTGTAAAGAGAGATTAAAGCAAATAATTTCATCAGGAGATAAATCCAGGTCTGAAACCTCACTCTGTGTAGTTTCTGTGTGCCTGGATCACCGTATTGACTTAATCAGGCTCCTGTCATTGTCCAAGGAAACATTCAGTGCTAATGTGATTCTATACTGGAAAAAGCCAAGTGACACCAACAAATGCTTTGGGGATGGAAGGTTTGGGAACACTTTCTTTCATTCCGTTTTCTGCCAGGTCCATAAAATAGAGAAGCTGTTATGTTACAAAGCAGTGATCTCCTTCTTTGAAAGCCGTGAGTGGTCTGAGGGTTGCAGTTGGGAATGGTGGTTAAATTATTCATCGTGACAGAAATAATTATCTTCATACAGGAGACAGAAGCCCAAATGCCTTTTAGGAAGTCAGCTTGAGAAATTGCTTCTCGGTGATAATGAAAGTAATGATGTGTCCCGGGCCCTATTCACAGGCTCTGATTTTTTCCAGCGTTTGCAAATAGTGTCCTGTGCTAACAAAATTCTGATTAACAAAATTAAGACAAGATTGGGCTGTAGCCTTAACCTCTCCCCTGGGCCTTCTAGTTTCTGGATATCTAGGATGACTATCTTTTCAGGACAGATCTTTCTTCCTCAGTCTCATTGTTTATCATCTGGAGTTGAGGCAATTTGATGGTTTTCTGCCATGACAGGGGTTAGAGCTGAATACATATCTCCTCACAAGAGGTTCTGCTACACTAACGAGTACTATCCCATTATGTCTCGGATGCAAAATAAAAAACACTGTTGATATCTTGTCACCTTTCCTTTCAAAGTTTCATACTTTGCTTCAAAACAGAAATATAAGCAATGGTATAGAAAAAGTGGCAAAAGTGGTTTTTATCAATTTTTAAATTCAAGTATAGTTGACTTACAATGTTGTGTTAATTTCTGCTGTACAGCAAAGTGATTCAGATATATGTATATATTCTTTTTCACATTCTTTTCCATTCTGGTTTATCACAGGATATTGAATATAGTTCCCTGTGCTATACAATAGGACCTTATTTTTTATCCATTCTCTATATAATAGTTTGCCTCTGCTAATCCCAGCCTCCCACCCCATCCCTCCCCCGACCCCCTCCCCCTTGGCAGTCACCAGTCTGTTCTCTATGTCCGTGAGTCTGTTTCTGTTTCGTTGATAGGTTAATTTGTGTCCTATTTTAGATTCCACATATAAGTGATATCATCTGGTATTTGTCTTTCTGACTTACATCACTTAGTAGGATACTCTCTAGTTGCATCCATGTTCCTGCAAATGGCATTCTTTTGTTCTTTTTTATGGCTGAGTAGTGCAAAAGTGTTTTAAGTCAAACCTGTACATGACTTGCATAGATCCAGGAAGCTTTTGGTGTATTTTAGCTAATTGGCATGTGTTTTGGCAGTGGGGGCGATAGCGGTGGACAGGGCATCCCAGGGCACAACCTTCCCTTACAGATAAAAAGAGTAGTGATACTGAAGCCCTGTGAGAGGGGTGAGAAGATCATTATTGTTCCTACTGCTCTTGTTATTGTACCGTTGAGGAAACTGAGACTCAGTGTTGCTAAATGACTTGCCTTAAGTCAGGGAGCTAGAAAGGAGTGGAGTTAAGACTTAACGTTGGGTATTTGGATTCAAAAACGCCAGTCACCGATTTGAGCATTTACTAAGAAATGAATTGATTCACTAAGTGTAAATACTGTGTTATAAATGATGCAGCTATTAAGTATGATTCAGCTGATGAACCATACAAACTATTATAATCCCTGCACTCAGCCAGTATCATGACTGGACATATATATTTTAAGGCTAAATTATATATGTGTATATAAAATGAGTTTCTTTATAGCTAATCCAGAGGAGCAAAATACACTTATTTTTCTGACATGGTGGGGAAACAAAGCCCCAAATGATATTTTGGCTTTGAGAAGTTGTCATAGAAGGAGAAGAAGAGCAAAACAGTGAACAATTATATATATGTGTGTGTGTGTGTGTGTGTATGAATTTCAATTTCAAAAATTCGTATCAAGAAGAAAAAAGAAAATATAAAAAGTGAAATATTAGAGATTGGTTGAAATTAAGTGGAGCCAAAACAAAGCAAAGCACAAATTGGTCCTATTCTTATTTTTTGCTTAACATTTAAACAGATACTTGCCTTAATACCGATGCTAAAAAGAGAATGATCAGAAAGGACCCGAACATGTCTCCTAACTTGAATGAAAGGCTCGCTCTCGAGAGAAAATGCAGACGTTGCCATTTACACATTTGAGTCCCAGCTCTGCAGTGTGGGCCTGGGTGAGTCTTCCCACCATTCAAAGGCTTCGATTTTTCCACAACAAAATGAGGAGTCGAAATAAAGTCTCTCTTGAGTTCCCCAGAATTCCACATTCTAGGGGTCTATGGCTTTATAACTGAATGAGATACATTTTATGAAGAAGTAGCAGAGATTGACAAAGAAAAAGGATCTATTGTTTCCAAACCACAAATAGCAAGACAGAATGAGAACCACCACCACAAATTACTGTCAGGCCCAGGGAATTATAAAACGTAGACAATCCAGTCAAGACTGGATGATAACCACTTAGATGTTGGAAACCTTTGTAAACTTTGGGCTCAATCCTTCTTCCCAGATTTTCTCATTTCCCTTCTTCAGGAGGCAAAGATGCTTAACAATTTCTATGTTCTCATGAATATTACAGAAACATTCTTGGGCCTGTCATTTGAAAAGGAAATATAAATATTTAGATATTATACAGAAGTGCTTGAAGTGTGGAAGTACGGGAAAATTTTCAGGCTTGGGTTGTCATATTTGACTCATCTTATAGGAATAAAAAAGAAAAAAAACCTCTCCCAGGGTAGACAGTATGAAAAGGGACATTTAGACAGTATTCTTTAGTGTATTTTTTTTACTGCCAATTCTGTCTTTTAGGATTGTTGAGAAAACAGGCAAATAGAGAAATCATAGAAGTATTTCAACTGTGTGGGGAAAAAAAGAATGCAGAGATGATTATTCTTCCATGTCCAGAACGTTTTATGAGATCTGGATTTCTCCTTTACATTCTGGGGCCAGGATCCAACTGGCCCCTTCCAAAGCCCTGAACTCTTGAAAGGTAACTATGTACTAATAAGGCCAGTGTGAGGCGGGGGAGCAGAACTTCATCTTTATCTCAGACGATGATCTACAGATCACTGAATCTATAAGCTCTGCAATTTGATCGAAGTTTCTATGGCATTGACCCAGATATTCTGGTTCATAAAAGTGCTAAATCCTTTAATGAAACACAGAATTAAGTTAATATGATTTATGTCACCCATCACCCAGTGGGCTGATGCTTTGTAGTGATCTTGATTAAAGGAAGATTGTGAAATAGCTGCAACCCTGACTCATTTGCATTCGGTTCAAAGGAAATGGCCCACATGGAACTAAATAGGCATTTAAGCATAAGAAAAAGATTTTCTTCTCCTTTTATTAAGCATGAACACGAAACAACTTGCCAATAATTTGCACAACATTATTTTAGGACTAGAAAGCAAATTTGGCATGAAAAAAATTCCAAACTAATCATGCTAATTATGTTTCTTCTGAACAAGGAAATTTAATAGTCTCCGTCTCCAAATGTATCAACTCAAACTTGGTACTTTAAATTATTCCTGTCTGATGGTGTTGAGTGGTGCATATTTTAAACACGTTTTGTTTTGTTTTTTCCCTCGAAGGAAGAAAAAGGATAGAAACTATCCTTTTTGTGTGGTGTATTAGGATATATGTTTTATTATCCTCATTTTACAGGTAAAAAAGTGAAGCTGGGTGAGCCTTATCTTAATATTAGGAAGAAGCAAAATAGAAATTTTAATCCATACCCGTCTGTCTATAAAGCCCACCCCTTCCCACCTCACCATACTACCTTCTCTTCTCTTTATAACTTGTGCAAAGAATATTTCAATGGACTCATATACTCTGCAAATCCAGAAATGGTACTTTTGACAGAAAATGCTAATCTCACTAATACTCTCTCTATACTTCCTTAGACACGATTATGGGTTTGCTAATACCTCTCCCTATAAACCAGTGACATGTGTTTCCCTCAGGTTGAGCGAGGTACAATTTTCATGCAATTATGTAATTTCAGGTGTCCAGTGAGAGTAAGTATGCAGGGAATATATGAAAGTCACACCATATTACTTGCAAATTGCTGGTATGAACAGATGACTGGTTGGTGGGAACTGCTTACAAGAAGCCTATCGGTCTCCGTGCATTTATTTATTTATCCAAATTTTCAGATGTGTGAAAAACAGCTGATGTGAGACCACTGAGAAATTATAGGAGGAATGCTAATGATATCTGAGAGCAAAGATCACACAGGTTACTAGACCAAAAGGAGACACTATGGTGATAAAGAAGAGCAGAAAATGGAGAAGGAAGAACAATGACTGGGCACGAGAACAAATCGTATAAATGCTCCAGTACGACCAGTTGACAAGCTGTAATCAAAATGGATCAGCAATCCATAAAGGCTTGCTATAAAGTTAGGCATTATTCTCGTACTGTGCATACCTCTCATTCCATCTGATACACGCATTTTTTCCTCTTCTGAAGAAAACAACAGTTTGCTAAAGAGAAATCGAAGTCTTTTGAGTCATTATCAACAAATTTCAGAGACAGACATTTGACACAATTTTCTTGCATCTTCCAAAACCTCTATTTACTTACAGACAGCTGTATATGTCCTTTCAACAGGAATTGGACTTTTTAAAGTATTTAAGACGATTTTGCTAATTGTGCTTCCAGTGAACTAATAAAACATGAATATGCAAATGATAATATTACATGACAAATGAGCAAGCTCTGCTGTAATGGTGTATGTTGTGATGAATTCTGCTGGTCTTGTAATAAATTCATTTTCAAAGTACAGTCTTCCTAAGGGCAGTTCACAAACGGGATCTGGATTTTTCACAATGGTAACCCTGGAGCCAAGTTTAGTCTGGAACCTAGAAGATGCTCAGGGATCATCTGTTGAATGAATGAAAGAACGAGAGGAAAAGAGACAAAGCCTAACATTGTAGCTTATGATTTTAGAAGAAAAATGAGCAAGATATTCACAAATCAGCCTCAGTATCAGTGTTTATTTAGCCTACATGAGCTTTGGACGGTGAAGCTACTGCCTGCTTTAAGAAAGGGGTAAATGCTGAGAAAGCAGCTTGGGAAGATCCATGGTGAGAGATGGATTCCCGCATAGGAACGTGAACCGTGGTACCTGGCGGAACTCCTATCTTGTATGCAGACGTTTGCATAGCAACAGTTTGCAATGCCTTCAATGTCTGTTAAAATTACAAGTGGCTTTGTATAAAGTTATAGTTTGGCAATTGTCACTGGAAGAATGATTATGAGGTATAAATCACTAATATTTATGGTTTACAAATGTAACTAAATTAAAGGTCTTTTACATTCCATGAAATCTAGGTCCAATAATGTAACAGCAGATGTTCTAAATAAAAGGCTTTTAGAAAGAGAATAATTGCTTTCAATAACTTAATATCAAACTCAAAAGGCTCCTGAACTTTTGATATGACATTAACGTTAGCCTGTCATTTTAATACGCACTGACAGAAAACTGCTAATGGATAAATATTGTGTTCTCTAAACATGATGTTAAAACGCAATGGCACATCCCAGAATGTTTCAAGAAATAGGAAATGTGTGTTTGATTATTTGGTAAAAACCACAAAGCCAGGGGAGTTGAGGGGTTTCCCTGGGCTCTTTGCTCTGTCTCCTCAAGAGATTCTTAGTCTCTTCGCGGCTTCAGCAAGACTGCCTGGGGGCTGGATTCTTCCTCTGGAGAGAATTCTGAGGCAACTGAAGTTCAAGTGTTTTCCTGTGGTTTGAAGAAGTAGGAGGAGAATGTTTATCCCTTGTCCTCCAAGCTTTTGTGCCCAGCTGGGAACCATCGTGTTTTTCAATATTTCATAAGAGGACGGAAATGAGGTTTCTGTGAGAATCCAGTGGAGGGATGGTGGCCTAGAGACAGCAGGAGGGGTGAATGGAACAGAACAAGGGCAATTTAGAGTTCATGTTTTCTTATTTCGTTATATCGTGGAAAAAACACACAACATGATACGTACACTCTTAATAAATGTTTAACTGTCCAGTACATCACTGTTGACTACAGGTACCATGTTGTACAGAATCTCCAGAGATTTTTCATCTCACTTCACTGACACTTTATGCCCACTGATTAGGAAGTTCCCATTTCTCCCTCCTTCCAGCCCTCAGCAACCACCACTCTACTTTTCGATTCTATGAATTTCACGATCTTAGATGCCCCATATAAGCGGAATCGCGCAATACGCGTTGTTCTGTCACTGGCTTATTTTACTCAGCGTAATGTCCTCGAGGTCCGTCCATGCTGTCACATATGGCAGAATTTCCTTCTTTTTTTTTTAAAGGCTGAAAAATATTCCATTGTACGGATAGGCCACATTTTCTTTGTCCATTCATCTATCGATGGGCATTTAGGTTGCTTCCACATCTTGGCTATGGTGACATAGGACCAAGAAGGGGCAGTGCTCAGGGCCCCATCCGCTGGCACAGAAGGGTGTATTGTATTGAGGTTTCGTGCTTCCAGAGTCTCCCTTGCTACACCAAGGATGGATGTTACCAGCTTCTGTTTCCACCATGTTTGTTCTAGCAAGTGGTCCAGATGGGATTGATGCAGACTCTCTGAGGAAAGTGACAAATGGTTCCGTGGGGAGGATGGAATCTAAAGAAACAGTTCTTCCTCCTTTTCCTTGTACCTTGGGAGTGAGGGTTGAATTACTTTTCTGACTTGATTCACTGCCTCTGAGAAGCAGGTTAAAGGGTTCTCTGTCTAAATGTTTGTTGGATGTCCTTATAGCCATAGAAGGATGGTAAGGAAGGACCCAGAGCCGCAGATACATTTTCATCTCATCGAAGTGCACATACATGACAAGGTGCCCACTTGCTCGCTAGTGGAGCTCCTGGTCTTGTCTGTCAAAATCTACAACAGTCTCTGTGGCTGGCCCCTCAGTATTTATATGTGATATATAGACACCCTTTCTAATGATGCTCTTCAAGGAAAATCTCACACATCCGACCTGAAGCACTGGGGGAATGTTCTCTTCTTGCTCTGAAATGCAGAGAGCTCGCTCCTGTTCCAGTTTTCTAGCGGGACATACCCAGGCCAGTATCACCGGCCACAGTGGGAGACAAATTGCTGTGCTTTTGTAAACAGTCGACAGCCATTCTGCCTGGCAGTTATTAGAGGAAAACTCCGAGGCTCCCATCAGACAGTGATGGGCATGGCCAGAGCTGGGTGCTAAGAGTCAAAAGATCTGGTTTCAAATCCTAACTCCCCTACAAGGAAACAATGTCACGTTCTCTCTTTCTGCCTTGGTGTCCATATCAGTAGATGATGGTATTATTGTGCACCTAATAGATTTTCTAGGAAGGATATGACAACCTGAAAACTGTGTGTAAACTGAAAACATCTAGTCAAAACTTTTTATTACTATTTTACCCTCGTGACCATTAGCACTCTGATGGCGAAGGTAATACTGTATTGAACATGTGTTTAACTTTTTTCTCTATTTTGGGATGCTTTGGCATCTTGGGACTTTGTGGATCAGAGGAGGGACTGCCCTCCCTTGTTTAGCTAATTCCTGGAGAGAGTAAGAGACTCACCTGTGTGTGTGTCGTTGATTTACAAACTGAGCAGTCATGAGTCCATAGCCCCATTTGCATCCTTCCATCAGACTCCCGCAGTCACGATGTTACCGAAGTGGGTCCAGCTGCTCGCCACTCAAAAGCCAACAAAGAGACAAGGTTGGTGGAAAGGGAAGTTTGCTTTACTTTGGATGCTAGCAACCGGGAGGAGGGGAGGGGGAGGGGGAGAGGGTGGACTCCTGGCCAGAGGCAGATTCCCCCCGCAAAGACAACCAGCGGGTAAAAGTTTTTATAGGCAGAGGGAGGGGGCTACATGCAGAAACAGCACAGTCAGCCCTGACCGTCATCTTGAAATTGGTCATGCAGTGGTCTGACCAGTGTCATCTTGATTGTTTTAAGTACAGTTGATCTTCAGTTCCAGGGTCCGTTCATTCCCATTCCTTTGAGGCCAATTCTCAGAATTGTGGCAGCTTATGTCACGGCTACAGTCTGGTTATTATGTAGTTAACTTCTTCCACTAGGTAGGGGTTTCAGTATTTACAAGACAGCTCACAGGATATGGCTCAGAATATTATCTATAGCCCTTGAGAAGGAACTAAAGGTCCTTAACTATGCTTGATAACTAAACTATTATTATTTAGTCTTGTTGGACTGTTTTCCTTCGTTTCTGCATTTTCTCACTTCTCTGATTAAACTTATTCTTTGGCTAAAGTTTTTCCAGAGACAAAATGCAGGCTGAGCACATGGTGGAGGGAAAGGACCATAGGGTCCTGCTCTGTTTCAAGGACACTATTGTCCTGTCCTAAATCACCACAGGGCCAGGCACTGGATAAGGAGGAGCCATCCATACACCCCAGAGCTTGTTGAACTCATGAAATTACTCAATCCTAAAGCTGCTCAGCTTGCTTACTTTGCCTTGGTCATTCCTTCCTGTGAGATAAAGACTTTTGCCCATGCATCCCCCTTGCTCCCTCCTCCCTGCCTCCTGGCTGGTCCTGGTGCTTCCCCAGGTGACCATACATGGCATGCTGGGTCTTTGGTTTCTAGGGGTCTGCGACTAGAAACTTCTTCCATCATGACTGTCATTTCTTTTTCTTTTTTTAAAATTTATTTTTGGCTGCATTGAGTCTTTGCTGTTGTGCACGGGCTTTCTCTAGCTGTGGGCTTTCTCTAGTCGCAGTGAGTAGGAGCTACTCTTCGTTGCGGTGCTCGGGCTTCTCATTGCAGTGGCTTCTCTTGTGGAACATGGGCTCTAGGAGCAGGCTTCAGTAGTTGTGGTGTGAGGGCTCAGTAGTTGTGGCACGTAGGCTTCAGCAGCTGTGGCTCGTGGGCTCTAGAGTGCAGGCTCAGTAGTTGTGGTGCACGGGTTTTGTTCCTTCGCGACACGTGGGATCTTCCCAGACCAGGGCTTGAACCCGTGTCCCCTCATTGCAGGCAGATTCTTAACCACTGCACCACCAGGGAAGCCATGAATGTCATTTCTATGTCTGTATGTCTTAATACATCAGATTAAAACAAATCCCAGGTACATTTTAAAACAGGTGTCCACACGGATACATTTTGAAATGAACAAATCATGGGAACAGAAAGCACCATGGCGGTCAGTGTGGAAGCTGCTTCACCTTTCTAGCAAATGTGTTGGAGCAGGTGTAGGTCAGTGCTTGCTCTGTACCACCCATAGGAATCACCTGGAAGATTTGAGGAACTGCCCCTTCTCAGAGCAGACATACCAGTACTTCTCAGTATGGTAGTTTTTGGTTAAAGCCCCCTCCCATGAGTTTAAGGCTCAGCCAGGATTCAGAACTACTGATTTGGGTCACCTGTGAATTTTTCTCAAGCTTTAAAATATCATATTAAATAAACCCTGAAGGATCATCTTGTGGGGAAAAAATATTTGAGAAAGATGAACTAGATATAGAAAGCTCCAAACATTAGATCATACAGACTAGTCCCTATGGGTGCAAAAAGAATACATTTACCATACTTTTGAAATGAAGTGAGGGGGGGCCCAAGGTTTTCCCCCATGTCTGAACCAATTAGAAAACTGCCACACCCATTAAGTTAGGATACTGACATGCGATAATATGGCCTTTTGGGTTTTCATTTTGGCCTCGAGCTGTGTGATGGAAAGATCAGCTTCAGTGATATATAATTCAGTGTCTTGCATCCAGCCCCAGAGGCTGCTGAGATAGTTTATAGAATGATTTTACTCATGAGGGAAAAATTAATTGTATCTTCCTTAGCCGTTTGCTCAGTGCTACAGCTTCATTGGCAAGAGCCAGAATTCCCCTTGGGAGACCCAATCGCAAGTTAATATATAGTAATGCTCTACATGGCTTTGTTAATCCAGAGGCAGGTGGATCCAGAGGTGGACATCATCAGGCTGAGAGCTGGAGAGGTTCACTCTTGTCTGGCCGGTCCACGGGCCAGCTGTGCGATCTTGGCCACATCTTACTTCAGGTTCTGCCCCTAAATGTGGAACTGGAATAATCACATACGCCTCTTGGGCACAAATAATAAAAACAAATGAGATAATGCCTTTGGAGAGACTGGAGTTTCTTGGAGACCGTGACTGTAAAACAGACACATACCCAACACTTGTGCACTTTATCTCTCCAGGTACATTATCAGTGTAATAAACAGAAAATTATAATCCTCCCGAATCCTAACTCTACTCCACCCATTATCTTTAAGAAAATACCCATTTCTCCTCCACGGAGCTGCTGGGAGAGTCATTCCTCATGTCCCCAACAGGTTGCAATGGAAAAAGGATGTTTTTTTTTCCTGTCACCAGTAGAACAGCCGGAACTCCCCGTGTTCTATGGGAATGACCCCATCTGGGGCTCAGGGAAGACCTCAGACATGTTCTCCAATGTTTGGACTCCACCAAATCCCTGTTGTGTATTTGTTTCCCTACTAATCGTGATGATGTTTAATTGTTAAAGCCACATGGGTTTCAAGGGAAATTGAATTCATATGTTTCCGATTCATTTGTACTGAGCTCATCAAATGGTTGTTTTATAAGAGCTGTTTGCTGTCCAGGAAGAATCCCCAAGTGCCTCTTCATGCAGCATTCTATGCTTTTCAACATCTTGGAAACAGGAAGCAAACCCCACCATCAACATGACTACGATTGCCTCCTCCTCCAAAGCCTTTTAATGATCAAAGTTGCCCTGCTTCTCATGGGAGCCAGACAAGAAGATATCTTCCAGAAGGGCTTCCCAAAGTAGGTTCCCCAGAAATGACAGAGTAAAGACTGAATTTTAAAAAGTGAAGCAAGTGTCCCTCATCGATTTTTCAAGACCTTAAACAGGAAAATATGTGAAGGTGAAAAGTTTTCCTAGATTCAGTCGTTCAACAAATATTTAGCGAGTATCAACCATGTGCCAGGGTAAGTGCATAATTTTAGATGCTAAGCATATTGCCATGAAAACGTAGCCTGTCCACATGAGGCGGATATTCTACGGGGGAATTTCCCAAACATATTTCGATCATGGAAACCAGTGTTCTGAAACCCACTTCCTAAGAAATACTAATTCACAGGGGATACAAAATGTAAGTCCAGCTAACCCAAGTACCCCAGAGCTTGTGCTCAAATCAGAAAATATCATGCCAATTCATTGTCTCAGGACATATTCTATAGCAGAAAGAAAGAAGGTAAAAATTGTTTCTAGATGTGTGTCTGTAAGGGTGTTTCTGGAAGAGACTAAGCATTTGATTCAGCAGACCAAGGAAAGAAGATTGTCCTCCCCAGTATGGGCAGGCATTATCCAATTCACTGGGGACTGGAATGGAATAATAACATGAAGAAAAGGCAAATTCAGTCTCTCTCTTCTTGAGTTGGGACGTCCATTTTTTCCCTGCCTTAGACATTTGCAACCCTGGTTCTCAAACTTTTGGACTCACTGGATTACCCCCACTGACTTTCCTGGGTCTCCAACTTGCAGATGGCAGACAGTGGGACTTCTTGGCCTCCGTACGCTCGTGAGCCAATTCCTATAATAAAACTACGTTAAGTCTGGGAAAGAGTAGAGCTCAAAAAGCTTCCCACTGATTATGAGTTCCGATCTCAGCTCTGCCATGAGCTCTTTATATTACCTTGGGTCACTTAAAAAATTCTCTCATTTGATTCCCACCTTACCCCTTTTTGCACAAAGATTTGTTTTTGTCTAACTTTAAAATGAAGGTAACATTGTCAAAAGACCACACAGGGTGTTACAGGAAGAGCCAATAAAAATGACTAAAATGCAGTTCGAAATTATAAAAGCATCCTAGGATCGTCTGGCAGGCATTCTGTAGGACTATGTCTTGTTACTGGACTGCTCTAGGTGGGCCAGTGTCATTCAGAGCAGCTTGGTCCGGCCCAGCTTTAAAGGCTCCAACGCCAATGTGCCTTGGGACCTCAGGTGAGACAATCTTTCTGAGCCTCATTTAATTCTAAATCTCATCCATTTACCTTTTTCAAAGTCATTAGAATAAGAATAAATTAGTAACTAAATTAGAATCTTGTAAATAGACGTGACTGACCCCAATGTTTAACTTTGAGGGAAAGGACTCTATCTGTTTGGATTCACCATTTCATACCTGGCGGTGGCACACAGCAGGCTCTCAACAGATGTTTGTTGATCAGTGGTGAATTGATACATTGAATAAATGTATGGATAACCAACCCATCGACTCAATTGTCCAAATCCTGGCAGCAAAATTGAGAGTAAGGATCTCTATTAAAGACTGGCTATTTCCAAGTAAACTCAGTTGTTTTCTTCTATCAACCGAGAAGAATAATCAACTTTGCTACATCTCCCCATCTGTGATGGTTAATTTTATGTCAACTTGACTGAGTCACGATGGGCCCAGATATGTGGTCAAACATACTGGGTGAGTCTGTGCGGGTGTTTTCAGATGAGTTTAGCATTTGAATCGTGGACTCAGTCAAGTAGCGGGTCCTCCCCAATGTGGGGAGCTGGGCATCATCAAATCAGTTGAAGACGTGAATGGAACAAAAATGCTGAGTAAGAGGGAACTTCATCTGCAGTAAACTCAGCTCTATTTTGCCTTCTGGGCAAGCGCCCTGCTGAGAGGTAAGTGTGGTGATTAGGACGGGCTGAGGGCCTTATTCAGGCAGAAGGACAGAGAAAGGCCAATTGCAGGCCACCTTTATCCTTTCTCTGCCATTAAAAGGAGGAATTGGGCTTCCCTGGTGGTGCAGTGGTTGAGAGTCCGCCTGCCGATGCAGGGGACACGGGTTCGTGCCCCGGTCCGGGAAGATCCCACATGCCGCGGAGCGGCTGGGCCCATGAGCCTGCGCGTCCGGAACCTGTGCTCCGCAATGGGAGAGGCCACAACAGTGAGAGGCCCGTGTACCGCAAAAAAAAAAAAAACAAAGGAGGAATCTGTAGTTCACTGATTCATCCTCCCAAATTTACATCACTAGAAATTCAGGATGATTCCTAGTTGTGTGATTTACTTGTAATGCTCAGTTCCTAATTGCTTCAACTCCTTTAGCTCAAGAAAGCACAGATCTGCAAAAGTCTTCCAACCAACATGCTGAGAGGTGCAAATATCTCCAGTGCAATTACTCAAGACCACACCTATAAACATTTTAAGCTTAATTCTCATTGTGTCAAGGCAAGATGATCACGACAGCTTTCTTTAAATAATATCCGTTGCCGCAGAATTTTGTTCCTTCTTTTTGACGGAGCATATTCTATCTCATATTATTTGTGTGTTTATCATATTTTTACTACTAATTCTGACTTTCTTAGACATTGAAAATTCACAGTCTATTCTATCTCCATCCCTGCCCCATTGCTGGCCTGCGATAATATTGGTTAACATTTACAAAACTCTTATCGTGTACTAGGTATTGTTCTGGGCCCCCTACATATATTAACACATTTAATATTCACCAAAATCCTTAAAGAGAGATACAATTATCATCCCCACGTAACAGAAGAGAAAACTGAAGAACGGAGAGGTTTCCATACCTTGCCCACTCAAATTAAAAAAATAGAAAGTAGTTCTGACTCAAACAATTTGATAACACAACTTATTTTCCAAGATAATATGCACTATCGCCTCCTGGTTGGTTTTCCTTTAAAGACATTTTTGTTGAATAAGTGTTATTGAATGGACTACATTAAATTACTGGAGGAAAGCTTTTTCAGTAGATACAAATAATTTTCACCCGGAGGAATTTCGCCTGGAATAGAGAGAATAAATCAGCACTATTTTGAACATGGCCTTCGTCCTTTATTTGTGCAAGTTAGGCCAGTGACTCTCTTCCCTAAGTCTTTGCATATTTATGCTATTTACTTTAAGACGAACCGCCACTTCCTCTGCATCGATACCATTTTATTCTATTTTACTTCATTTTATTTCATTGGTACTTATATTCTCTCTTAAGGGCGCTAAAAGGGCTTAACCAGTAAAGAGTTAAAGCCTCAGCTGACAGTTACCAGATGATCAAAGAGCAATTCCACCCAGAGAAGCCCACTCAAAACTGAGCCTTAGTAATTGATTTAATAACAGCGGACAGAGATATGGATACAAAGAGGGTGCATATGCTTTTGTTGGTTTTCCCACTTTCTCTGATGCTCTGTTTGATAGCTGGTGTGACAAATTACACAGAGGCAGTAGTCACGGGAAAAGGGAAAAGAAATGCCATTTTGACAATACTGACAATTACAAATCCCATCACGTGGGGCCTGTCACAAGTCAAAGAATCCCATGAAAATAAAAATTTTGCCTGTGCGCCCTTCGAACTCCAGGATTTCACACCATCATTAATCACCCTCAATGGTGCCAATGGAGCCACTCGCAATTCTGATAAGAATTGGAGCAGAGGAGTGTCTGGACCAAAGGGACGATCTTCCTCCCTGTCCTCGGAGTGTGGAGGCCTGCGTGAGGTCTCTGCTCTGTTATTTCTAGAACAGCTTCAAAGGACAGCCCCGTTCATGGTTTGTCTGACCCCAGTGTCCATCGAAAGGAAATCAGTAGACCATCAATCTAAGACCTCGTTGGGGAGGACCAGACATGAGGCTGTTGATCTACTCACCTGGTGATCAGAAGTGATGAGTGTCTGTTTCGGGTTGGAGACATGCCACCTTCTTACAGGGGCGTGGCTTCTACTGTAAGTGGGTTTAAAATCTCCTACTGTGGACTTCCCTGGTGGTGTAGTGGTTAAGAATCTGCCTGCCAATGCAGGGGACACGGGTTCAAGCCCTGGTCCAGGAAGATCCTACATGCCGCAGAGCAACTAAGCCCGTGCGCCACAACTACCAAGCCTGTTCTCTAGAGCCTGAGAGCCACAACTACTGAGCCCATGTGCCACAAGTACTGGAGTCCGCATGCCACAACTACTGAAGCCTGCATGCCTAGAGCCTGTGCTCCGCAACAAGAGAAGCCACCGCAATGAGAAGCCCGAGCACCGCAACAAAGAGTAACCCCTGCTCGCCACAACTGGAGAAAGCCTGCGTGCAGCAACGAAGACACAACACAGCCAAAAGTAAATAAACAAATTTTAAAAAAGATTGCCGTCTCTCATACCACTAAAAAAAAAATCTCCTACTGTGTTTGTAGTCCTCTAAGAGTATGGGATCTTAAAAATACTCCAAATTCTTAAGACATGTCTTTTTATAAATGGGCATCCTTGTTTCAAAAGCTTTCCTTACAAAAGCACTCAGGGTACACTTTCCCAAAACTGGTGCTTTCTGTATAGCGTTGGATTTACAAGCCCTAGTTCACTACCTGCATTTCAAAGTTCCACACAATGCATACGGGGAAAAGGAAATAAATACTAACCTTTGACGTATTTTGTGAATAAGACTGAGTCTCTCATACCCTAAAAATTGTGTAAGCTCCATTTACAGCCTTGCTGGGGGCATTTCCCCATAATGAAACTGACTGGCTGTCAGAGTTCAGTGACAATTCAGAAAGCAGAACACCTAGCCACCTGGAATTTAAAAGACACATTTTAAATCTCAACATAATATGCATGGCACTAAAATCTGCATGATATTAGTTTTATCTGAATAATAAAATAATGAATGACTCTAAAGAATAATAGTTAACATTAATCACTGCCATTATTACTAAGTTGGTTTTATCACTGCCCACCTCACATTCACACCAAATATAAAATATGATAAGATTAGTTTTCAAGAGGCAAGAAATAATGATAATAATACAGTAAAATCCTTAAAGGATGTCATTATACCATAGAGCAGATATCCTGCTGCTCAAATAATAGCTACCTTACACATATTAAAATATAGTGCACCATTTTCTCCAATCTAGAGATAGTCGAATATGAAGATTCTAGCTCTGTCCTCTCTTACCAAAATTCTAAGGGTATTTTCCCGTTTTCAAAATAACAATTAAAATCTCATTTTGGGGACCTAGCTCATATAGCTGCATATACAAGGGAATTTACTGTAACAAAATTGTTGTCTTAGCCCTCTCCCCTCAAAAAAAGGAGGAAGAAGATAAGGAAAGAAAAGAAAAAGAAAGGAAAAGAAAGCAAACACAAATGTTCACCAATAGATTACAGGTTGAATAAATGACAGGGTGTTTATACTTTAGGATTGAGTGTACCTATTTAAAAAAGTGATTTAAAAAAGAATAAGAGCTGTATGTACTGACTGCAAAGGATGCATATTATATTTTTAAGTAACAATATAAGCAAGTTTCATAGTAAGTGGTATATGATATACCCCATTTTTGTTGAAAGTGAAGAAAAAAGAAGGAAAGAAAAAAAGAATGGAGAGAGGGAGATGGGGAGGGAACAGGAAGGACAGAGGGAGGAAAGGAAAGAGGAGAGAGAAGGGTAATCTATACGTTCAGACAAGCACAGACATATGAATAGATGAATAAATACATGGAGGGGGGATACTGAGTAAATGGTTAGCATTATTCTGGACGTGGAATTTGAGGAGGGTGAGGGTTAGAGTTGACCAACCATTTCTTTGTAAACTTCCATTTGGGTTTACCCATTGCAGCAAGTGTTTACTATTTTTGTGATATTTAAGACTTTTAAAGAAGTAGAAAAACACAACACCAAAATCAAAAAACAATGATAAAATGTTTCATCTGCTATTCCTTGACTCTACAGTATTCCATTTCCTGAGGATGAGAAAGAATACAATGTGACTATTTTATTCCATGTGTATCCTTCACAGATGCACATTAAAAACAAAATGAAACCACCAAACAGACCATGACTTTGGAACATCAGAAAAGAAAAATGGTTCCTTTATAGGCAATTAGCTTCTATTCATTGACAATCTAGTTTTAAATGAGGGGTACTCACACTAACTAATATTGATATCATTCTTCACTATTTACAAAATGCTCTCATGTGCACTGTTTAACTTCATCCTCAGAGCAAAATTCTCAGGATTATTTTGCTTCAGAGAAAGGAGTTAGTGCCTGTGATCATCCCCCAGTTCTATCATCAATAAAAATTCAACTTTGATTTGAATCTATCAGATTCACAATAATGCAATGCTGTTTCTACTGAGGAGAAGATAGATTTCTTGTAGGAATTCTGTGCGAAGGATGCATTTATGAGGTATGCAAAAATAACAAAAGTAAGAATAGCACATGATTCATCCTGGGTATTAGGAACCTACTAAAAGCAAAGTGTTTTCAGTTGTTCTGTAGGCTTTATAAATGATGATAATTAATTCTCGGGATCATAAGGCAAATGTCATCAGTTGATTGGGTTTTGATAACTACTCACTGTCCTTAATACAGTTTGGTACAAATGACATTTTTGGATTCAGGGCTCCAATGAAAATAGATTGCGCTAGGCTGTTGTAGTTCACTTTTCCAATTACAGTGGACTCGTTCAGGAAAAACAAAAACATTTTAGATAGGAAGATGGCGTTACAATGGTTGGTTCTGTTAGAACAGAAAATACATTGTTCTAATTCTCATATTCTGGGGAAAGATGTATCATAAATGCTTTCTTCTGTTATTGGTGGTCTTGCCTCACGCGTGCAGTGATTTATGTGGGTGATTTGTAGGTTGGAAGCTTGTTATAATGTTGTTTTGTTGCAGGTGAAAGAGAAGCAAAAAGGAATCTTGGGTGGTAGTTATCCCGTGGTGATGGTAGAAGTGAAACCCGTTTTCCTGACTCAACTCACACCACCCTGTATTTCCCTAATTAAAACACTCAGATCGGTCATGTTCATGGCTTTATTCCCAGTACCCACATGGAGCCTGGCTCAAAACAGCTATTAAAAACATCTGCTAAATAAATGAATGAATGGACACTAGAACACTCTGGCTAGAAAGCCCGTTCCAGTCACCTAGTCTGACCTTCTGATGTTACATGTAGTCTAACTGTGGTCTGAAGAGGTGGCTTCCCAATGTTGCACAAATAGTAACTCAAGGTCTTGTCGAGGGTTATAAGGAGATTATACGAAATCACCTGTGTGAAACTTTTGCAAGTTGTAAAGCACTACAGAATTTTAAGAATCTTTCATTCAATAAAAAAATAAAAATTAATTTAAAAAGAAGATATGCTGATATTCCAAGCCATGATATCTTGTTTGTTTTCTTAATCATACGTACCTGTTAAATATCTTTAAGAAGAAATGACCTAACTTTCGAAATGGGAGGTTAAAAATATCCTCTTGGCATCCCTTACCTCCAATTTAGATAATTTCCAAACGACATCCACCTCAATTTGGTAGTAATTAAAATGTATAACCTTTTAGTTTGATTGTCAGAAGGAAAGTTGATGACGAATCTCTGTGGTTGAGTTTTCAAATAGTGTTCTGGTGACTTAGACCAGGAAAATAGGGTTAAATTGTTAACTGTGCTTCTGACTCATTCAATGATTTATAGCAGTGGTTCTCAAAGTGTGTTCCACAGACCAGCAGCACCTAGGAACTTGATAGAAATGTCAGATCCCATCCCAGACTTACTGAATCAGAAATTTGTGCTCATACAACTCAATATCAAAAAAATAAACAATCCAATCCAAAAATGGGCAGAAGACCTAAACAGACATTTCTCCAAAGAAGACATACAGATGGCCAACAGGCACATGAAAAAATGCTCAACATCACTTATCATTAGAGAAATGCAGATCAAAACCACAATGAGGTATCACCTCACACCTGTCAGAACGGCCAACATCAAAAAATCTACAAACAGTAAATGCTGGAGCGGATGTGGAGAAAAGGGAACCCTCTTGCACTGTTGGTGGGAATGTAAACTGGTGCAGCCGCTATGGAGAACAGTATGGAGCTTCCTTAAAAAACTAAAAATAGAGCTACCATATTATCCAGCAATCCCATCCTGGGCATATATCCGGAAAAGATGAAAACTCTAATTTGAAAAGATACATGCACCACAATGTTCACAGCAGCACTATTTACAAGAGCCAAAACACGGAAGCAGGAAGTTTTTAGGGCAATGGAACTACACTGCATAATACTATAACGTTAGATATCTGTCATTATACATTTATCAAACCCTACAAAATATACAACACCAGGACTGAACCCTAATGTAAACTGGGTGATTATGATGTGTCAGTGTAGGTTCATCCTTGGTTAAAAAGAAAATGTACTATTCTGGCGAGTAATATTGACACTGGGGGAGGCTGTGTGTGTGCGGGGGCAGGGGTATACGGGAAATCTCTGTACATTCAGCTCAGTTTTGCTGTGAACCTAAAACTGCTCTTAAAATATGAAGTCTTAATAATAAAAAAGAGATACATCTTATAGATCAGAAAGTAAAAAGTGCTCAACACCCAAAAAGGAGCCAATCTGAAGAAGCTCCCAATGATCAAACAGGAAGAGTTTGAACACCAAAATAAAAGAGCATTAGATTATAACCCAAAGAATCCATGAGGCCACACTGATACAAATACATTATTGAATAAATAAAGGGAAAGAAGAGAAACAGAAGAATTCTTCATAGAAGAATTCCAAATAATTTATGCAGATATTCCTGCCTGGATATGATGTGATGAGAATGGTACTTCACCTCTGTGGTCTTTCTCCCCAAAACCCATAACCCCAGTCTAATCATAAGAAAAATATAAGACAAATCCAAACTGAGGGACATTCTACGAAACATTTGATCAATACTGCGCAAAGGTGTCAAGGTCATTGGAAACAAGGAAAGTCTGAGAACTTGTCCCTGACCAGAGGAGTCTCAGGACACATGAGAACCAAATGAAATTCAGTTTCCTGGATGGGATCTGGAACTGAAAAAATGACGTTGGGAAAAACTGGTGAAATTCTAACAAAGTATGGAAGTTAGTTAATAGCAATGTACCAACGCTGGTTTCTTAGTTGTGACAAACCCTCCATATAAAGTAAGACGTTAAGAGTAGAAGAAACTGGGCGAAGGGTATATGGGTACTTTCTGTATCATCTTTGCAACTTTTTGTAAATCTAGAAGTATTCTAAAAATTTAAAAATCTTATTAAAAGATGAAGGATGTTAGTGTTAAGTGTCTAATCCAAACCAACTTTCTCATTTGTGAAGGTAAGAAAAATGGAACCCATAGACCTTGGCCAAGTTCACATTTTCAGGATTTCAAAATTGTTCACACACTTCAGTTCTACCCGAGTTACTTACCTTCCCAAAATGTCTGCTGCACAGAATAAATAAAACATTATTGTTAGTTTTATATACTTTGAAAAAAAAACTGGTGTGCAAAATTATAACATATATAGGTCAAGGAAGGCTAATGTACTAGTTAAGTGCTTTTTTTGCTTGTTTTATAAAAGAATTCACTGAAGTTCTTTTAATAACAAGCTTCTGGATTGAACTAGTAAATTATTTACCTACTTTTCCACACACAGCAACTTTTTACAAGTAATTTATGCCCAGAGTACTACTCTAGTAACAAGCTGTTTCTAGATTTAGATTTTCAACCCTATTTTCCTTTTTAAATATTTGTTATTTAAAGTAAGCAAGTTATTTGAAAGGTTTTAAGACTATATTAAAACTTCAAACAAATAAAAATTCTTATTGAGGAAAGGAATTTAATCTAATCTTTTATTTTATGCATAAATGAAAATCCCCAATGCTAGTCCAAGATTTCTACTTTTTAATGAAACATCATGCCTACTCAAAATCTGTAGCCTCAGCTATAGAAACTTAGAAAGCAAAGAATTATTGCGGAAACATTACTAATTGAGGCCTTTAATTATCTATGTTGGTATAATCCATGATCTGAACTCATTTGAGAAATAGCAAATCTAAATGGATTCCCTGGTGAAAAAAACATGGTGCTCATAGGGTCATTTTATATAAAACAATCAACATATTTAGCTGACGCCAATTTTTTAATCATTTCACCTTCCCTCTGGTGATTGGAAAGCATCTTTTATCATTGAAGCCATTAAGCAATTCCATTCTACTTTGGTGTTTGTAGCAAAATGTGACCCAGGGCGAGTCTAACAGAAGGTTTCCTATTCAGCTGTTTGCTTGTTTTTAATATTCTACGTCTTCCTGGAGTTTCTCCTGTAAAAAGACCAATCCATCCATTGCTCACAACAGCACCGTATGTTCACACAGCTTTTAAAAGTGCATGTAATCTTTTCTTAGATTCTTAGGTCAGAGAAAAGGCACACATGAGACAGAAGACTACATTGTCTACTATTAGACAGGTAAGAGTGGTCCTCACTCAGCCTCAACACACCCATGATGGGGACCAGTTTCGTGGTGCAGCCCATTCTATTTTAATCAGAATGTTATCTGTTTTTATTTATTTTATATGACTTTTAATTTTTTAATATAAATTTAAAATTTTTTAAAATTAATTTTTAAATTTTGAGATAATCACAGATTGGCATGCAGTTGTAAGAATTAATACAGAAGGATCCCGTAAACCCTATACTCAGTTCCTCCAACTGGTAGCATCTTACAAAACTATAATATAATATCATAATTCAGATACTAACATTGATACAGTCATGATATAGAACATTTTCATTTGTGTGACTTTTTTTTAACATCTTTATTGGAGTATAATTGCTTTACAATGGTGTGTTAGTTTCTGCTTTATAACAAAGTGAATCAGTTATACATATACATATGTTCCCATATCTCTTCCCTCTTGCCTCTCCCTCCCTCCCACCCTCCCTATGTGTGACTTTTTAAAAGAAAATTTTTCCTTGCATTGAAACAAAATCTTTTGTATTAGAGCTTTTATCCTGGTAGTCTAGCTCTTTTTTCTCAAACAAGAAAGTCAAGGTAGGGGCTTCCCTGGTGGCGCAGTGGTTGGGAGTCCGCCTGCCGATGCGTGCCCCGGTCTGGGAAGATCCCACATGCCGCGGAGCGGCTGCGCCCGTGAGCCATGGCCGCTGAGCCTGCGTGTCCGGAGCCTGTGCTCCGCAATGGGAGAGGCCGCAACGGTGAGAGGCCCGCGTACCGCAAAAAAAAAAAAAAGGCAAGGTAGATAACATGATGACATCAATTTCTGAGAAGAGGTACTGTCTGAGGGAGGTCACGAATCTGGTAGTGGGTCAGTCCGGAGTTAACCCAAGCCTGACTGACCCCAAAGGTCTTTCTCACAGATGCCACACTGTTCTAGTTTAGCATTATAGCATCTTGGCTCTGAACAAGGGCACCTGCCCAAGGCAGCCAGCAGGAGCTGAAATCCGGCTGGTGCGCTGATGGAGAATTGCTTTGGTTGAAAGGAAGGGGAACACTCTTCTGATTTACACTGTCCACTCAGGCACGGGCCTCCAGGACCACGTTAGCTGGGAAGGAAAACTGTATCTGATGCACACAGAGGTGCCACGTGGGGAGGTGGTCCCATTAGACCGACACATTTCTCATGTTCTTAGCCATCACTTCTTTCGCTAAAGAATGCTCCAGAATCTCCTTTTAATGTTCTGCCTGAGTATTTTCCCTGGAGTAATGCCAGGGTTACACGTCTACAGTATAATGATTTCCACCCCCGCCCCTCAGCAACATACATACCTTTAAAAAATATTTACTCAAAATATATCCTTATCAAGACTTCCACTGCTTCTGCTGTCAACATTATTTCTCAGAAGACTGCCAACAATATTTATTCACACCCATCAAGGTTTTCCTACTACCCTGGGAACGGATAGGGGAGCTTAAAGACTAAAATTCATCTAAAACAGCTAGACGTCCTTTTGCAGGATTCTCACCTTTTTCCATTTAGAGATCAATTGTCGTAATTGGAAAAAGAGAAAAAGTTAATAAAAGATAAAGATAAAAGAAACCATGCTGAGTTGTCAGAAGAGATCATTTCCCCCCTGACTTTATATTCTGTGAGGAAATTGTGTAGACTCTCATATTAAGAGCATAGGATAATATAAACAATGTCCTCAGAACTATTTTTCTAGAAAAAAACATATTTTGCAAATAATGTTTATTATGTTGTCATAACATTCTAAAAATAATCTCATAGAACAAAGAGGGGGTGGAAATAAACCATCCTGGTTGGGAAATGGGACTATCCACGGTATTCTTCTTCTTTTCCTTTTTCTGCAGTCTCCACACTGTCTACAACGAGTATGAATTATTTATACAAGGAAAAGATAAACTTTATTGAACCATAATAAATAAAAGCATTTGTGAAGGCTTTTTTTTTTCCTTTTTTTTTTTGTGGTATGCAGGCCTCTCACTGTTGTGGCCTCTCCCGTTGCGGAGCACAGGCTCCGGACGCGCAGGCTCAGCGGCCATGGCCCAGGCCCAGCCGCTCCGCGGCATGTGGGATCTTCCCGGACCGGGGCACGAACCCGCGTCCCCTGCATCGGCAGGCGGACTCTCAACCACTGCGCCACCAGGGAAGCCCTGTAAAGGCGTTTTTAAATACAACTCTTGGTGCAAGTTGGGAGCATGATCCTGAATCGTAGTCCAGGAAAGCATTTCTACAGGGGCTAAATTCATAGAAACCAGGCAGTGTATATTCTAACGTTCTGCTTGGCAACTGTAGCTAATGAGGATGCTGAACTTGTTCTTCAAACTGTCCCTCAAATACCATTTATCTCCACTGCACTTTTGACTTGGGTTAAGTAGCAGTCAATCTGAGGTTTAACTCTCGGGTTATTACCGAAAAGCAGAGATTCTCTCTTAGGAGAAAAGGTGATCAAAAATAAGCTAGACCTCGGACATGGTGTCCACGTGATACCATGAAGTCTGAGCGTTGCTGATTTATGTGATCTTCCAAACTGGGCTGCTCCGTCTCTATCAAACAGTGGGCTACGTGGAAGGAAACTTTCTTCAGAGCAAGCTGCTTTTTTAAATTGGCCCCCAAGCTGGGATGAGTACTCAAGAGGGTCTCCAAAGCTTTACACCCATTTTATTGAGTAGGTTGCATTATTATTACATTTTAAGAGTCCTTTATAATAATATTCCAAACACAAACTCTTTATCAGATATATTTTGCAAATATTTTCTCCCAGTCTGTGGCTTACATTTTTTATTTTTAGGACAGTGTATTTCAAAGAGCAAAAGTTTTTTTTTTTTTAATTTTTAAAATTTTGATGTAATCCAATTTATTTCTTTTTATGGATTTTTCTTTTTGTGTCCTGAGATACCTTTACCAAGGTCACAAAAATTTTCTCCTATGTTTCCTTCTAGAGGTTTTATTGTTTTGGATTTTACATTTAGGCAATCCAGTTCAAGGTCATTTTTGTACATGGTGAAAGGTACATTTCAGTGGGTTTTTTTTGTATTTGGATGAGCAATTGTTCCAGTATAGTTTGTTGAAAGGTATATCCTTTCTCCATTGAATGTCGCCATTTTCAAAAATCAGTTGACCATATATGTATAGGTCAATGACCAATTGTATGTTCATAATTGACCGTATATGTATTTCTGGAAACTCTATTCAGATCCACAGATCTATATGTGTCTTCTTTCACCAATAACACATCTCCTGGATTTCTGTAGCTCTTTTGTAAGTCTTGAAGTTAAGTAGCTTGGGTCCTCCAATTTTGGTTTTTTTTTTTTTTCAAAATTGTTTTCGTTATTCTCTGTCCTTTGCTTTTGTATATAATTTTAGAATCAGCTTATTAATTTCTACCAAAAAAAGTGTCTTCTAAGAATTTGATTGAGACTGTGTGAATCTATCTATCTACTTAGGGAGCACTGACGTATTAACAACATTCAGGCTTTCCACCCAGGAGCCCTGTGTATCTCCCCATATTTATTTAGGTTTTTGGTTTTTCTCATCAATGTTTCATAATTTGCAGCATACAAATCTTGCATAATTTTTGTGAGATTTATCTCCAAGTTTTTGGCAGTTTCAAACAGTAATGTTTTAAAACTTTCAATTAGCAATTGTTCGTTGCTCATATATAGAAATATAATTAATTTTGTCTATAAAGTTACTATGTTGAATCTGACAGGTTACCCCCTGCTTTCCTAGAATCTCTGTAGTGAACTGCTAGTGCTCTAGCTCTTCTGTCTTTTTAACTCAAAGAGTTAAAATAAGCACAATTCATTCAGTCAATTGATGAGATTATTTATATGTCCTTGGATCCCTTTAATGTTTTACTGAAAAGGCTGGTTGTTTTGTTATTGTCAATTCATAATCCATAATTTTGTGTGTGTGTCTCAAAGTTACGCTAGTTTTTAAAGCATAGTTAGGCAGTTTTAACAGTTTGTTACAAACTCGGTTACGTCTTAACTAACAAACTAGACATTTCACCTGACTCTGGAGAAGTTGCTCGTGACAACGGGCTCAATGAGGTTAATTTATCTTACTGGGCTGTGCTCAAGTCTCCCCTTCCACACCATCAGCAAAGGGCCTAATGAAGTACTAACGTCATGTAAAATAAAGAAAATTATTACTAACTTTACTTAGGGAATAAGAGTTAATCTTAGGCCATCAATCCTGACCTTCATTTTTCCCCCTTAAACAGTGTAACAAATAAAAGTTTATGGGGGAAGATTTTTAATTCATAAAGCAATTGAAATAAAGTGTTAATGTTCTAAATTCTATGAATTAACTTGTCACAAAAAGTAACATAAAAATACAGAGATACACCAGAGTATAAAAATATAGGAATGGAGCTAATTTTTACTCATAATCTTACTGGTGAAAAAAACGTTAAAAGGTATCTAAGAATCCTCCATCCTTCCAAGCCAAGCCAATTTTGAAATCCCCATTTTAAGACTATTAAGACCCCATTTTCCTGCAGCTAGCCAATAAGCGTTCTTAAATACTTTAGAGAAAGGCATGCCAACTGCCATGCAAGGGAAGCTATTCCATTTCCAAACCCCTAAGATTAGTATGGTAATGTTAAAACCATCTCCCTTATATCAGCTTATCTAGATTGACCCCCAGAGCCACAGGGAATAGGTCCTTAAAATACCTAGAGACAGCTATCATGCCCCATGTTTCAGTGTTCGTTCTCTTAGACAGAGCGTTCCTTGTTCATCTTCATATCTCACTTATCTGCCATGTTTCCATTTATTCCACCTTCTTTGGAAATGTGGCTTCATCAGTGCATAGTATGTGAAAAACACTTTTCGGTCCAATACTACCCTTAAAGAACCACATAAGATTGCATCATGTCATTTTTAGCTCACTGTGAACTTGTGGAGCTAACATTACTTCTAGGCATTTTTCTTTTGAATTGCTTTTACGCTACTACCTTGTGCTTGTAAAATTAGTGTCATTGCTGGTGGAGAAGATTGAACTTTTCCTCTTTGAAATGGCATAGACTGAGTGGGAACTGAATGGTTGCTGTTCCAGACCAAGGGGTCTGGTAGTGCCGGATGTGCTGCTCTACAGTTTAACTGAAAAGAGATGGAAGTACTTCGGTTATCAGGAGTTTGGATATAAGCTTGAGATGGTGCTCTGGACATTAGAGAGCTTTTTCCAGGTGAAAAGTCATCTAAAGTCTGCATGGAGGTCACCTACTGGAACATGAACAAGCAAGGCTGAATACTGTCTTGCATAGCAACTGTGGATCAGTTCAAGTTCAAACATATATTAACTGAAAGTCCCAGAGACCTGCACTGATAGACCTTCATAAAAATGGGAAGGGTTGATTGTAGGAAGACTTTGAAAGACAGATACTAATTTTCTTTTTTTTTAACTGAAGTGTCGTTGATTTACAATGTTGTGTTAATTTCTGCTGCACAGCAAAGTGATTCAGTTATACACACACACACACACACACACACACACATATATATGTATATACATTCTTTCTTTAATATTCTTTTCCATTATGATTTATAACAGGATACTGAATACAGTTCTCTGAGCTATATAGTAGGACTGTTGTTTATCCATTCTGTATATATTAACTTATATCTACTAACCCCAATCTCGCAATCCTTCCCTCCCCCAACGTCCTCCCCCTTGGCAACCACAAGTCTGTTCTCTATGAAGGACAGATATTATTAATTGTTCACCTAACTCATTCATTCAACAAATATTTATTGAGTACCTACTACGTGCTGGGTTATTTGGGGCACTAAGGATAGAAGGGTGAACAAAACTCACAAGTCTCTTCTTTGTGAATTAAGTTTCTAGTTGGGGGAATAAACATTAAGCAGAAAAACAAATCAAAATATGTTTGGAGGGGTTGAGTACTATGGAGAATAAAATAAAATAAAATAAAGCAAGTTAAGGGAAATAGGTTATGCTGGTGATTGTAGGGTGGGGTGACTCCCTAAAATAGAGGATGTCAAACATTTTGGTCTCAGGACCCCTGAAGGTCTTCAAAGAGCTTTTGCTTATGTGAGTTATTGACAATTAGTAGATTTAAAATATTGATTAATTAATTCAAAAATGATTATAGTAAACCCATTAACTTTTTTATTGAACTATAGCTGATTTACAATATTGTTAGTTTCATGTATACAGCACAGTTATTCAGTTATTTATATATATTATATATGTATATATATATATTCATTCTTTTTCAGATTCTTTTCCATTATAGGACATTGAATATAGTTCCCTGTGCTATACAGTAGGTCCTTGTTGATTATCTGTTTTATATGTAGTATTATGTATATGTTAATCTCAAACTCCTAATTTATCCCTCCCCCCCGCTTCTCTTTGGTAACCATAAGTTTGTTTTCTACGTCTGTGATGTGGTATATATAAACAATGAAATATTACTCAACCATAAAAAAGAATGAAATAATGCCATTTGCAGCGACATGGATGGACCCAGAGATTATTATACTATGGGAAGGTAGCCAGACAAAGATAAATATCACATGATATCACTTACATGTGGAATCTAAAAAAATAAAGATACAAATTTATTTCCAAAACAGAAAGAGACCCATTAACTTCGTTCTTTCAAACTTATTTTTTTTTAATTTACTTATTCATTTTATTTTTTTGGCTGCGTTGGGTCTTCGTTGCTGCATGTGGCTTTTCTCTAGTTGCGCCAAGCGGGGACTACGCTTCGTTGTGGTACGTGGGCTTCTCATTGCAGTGGCTTCTCTTGTTGCAGAGCACGGGCTCTAGGTATGCGGGCTCAGTAGTTGTGGCTCATGGGCTTAGTTGCTCCACGGCATGTGGGATCTTCCCGGACCAGGGATCGAACCCATGTCCCCTGCATTGGCAGGTGGATTCCTAACCACTGCACCACCAGGGAAGCCCCGACCCATTAACTTTTATATGACATTTTATTTCAAAAGCTACATTTCAGAAAATTGATGAAAAGAGTGGCATTGTCTTACATTTTTGTAAATCTCTTTGATAATCTGACTTCTAATATCTGATTCTGCATTCAATATGATATATTGCTTTGGCTGAAGATCTAAACTCAAACAGATAATGTGGTTGGAAAAGAGAGGAGTATTTTAGTAACCTTTTCAGTTAGCTGGATATTTTCCTTTGATGCTAACAGCAACAAAGCTCTTAAAGGTTAGGTACAGTGTGGAATCTGAAACCCTATCAATGAACTTGCATACTTTGTTGTATTAACACCCACTGGTCTATCTTGTCCTTTGAATGGGCCTTTTAACCATGCACGGCTTTGTCTTCCGAATGTTCATGCATTTAATTATATAGTGTCAAAAATAACATTCCTTAATTATCACCATCATCCTCAACAGAAAAGCGTTCAAGTATTCGAGGGCTTCCCTGGTGGCACAGTGGTTGGGAGTCCGCCTGCGATGCGGGGGGCGCGGGTTCGTACCCGGTCCGGGAGGATTTCGCGTGCCGCGGAGCGGCTGGGCCCGTGAGCCATGGCCGCTGAGCCTGCGCGTCCGGAGCCTGTGCTCCGCGGCAGGAGGGGGCCGCGGCGGTGAGGGGCCCGCGTACTGCAAAAAAAAAAAAAAAAAAAAAAAGTGTTCAAGTACTCGGAAACTATCAAGCTCACTCTGGTGAGTCTAAGTTTTCCAAAATTCTGGTTTCACCTGGAAACTTGCATTTTATTATTGATCACAAACGCTGTCAGTTGTTTTCCTTCACATGACAGGCTCACTTCATTTGTTTCAAGAAAAGTCTGCTAAATGCCCAAGCCTGTGTACATACAGTTTGTTAGTAGTTCTTTCAAATAAAAATGTTGCTCCATGAAGAAAGGTGGCTAACGCAGCTTGCAACTCAAAAAATAGCATACATGCTTTTATTCAAGAAAAATCATTGTAGTTTGATATGCAATAGAATTGCTTTGCTTCTCATTTTGTCAGACAAAATAGTAAAAAGATACGTACTCAAAGATCAAGATTTTATAAAATAAATTTTACTGCTTCATCAGGACCTTCTTAAATGATACTGTGGACTATTATTTACTTACTAACTTACTTGCTTCACTATGTGGTGGCAAAGAATAAAGTGACTTTCAGACAGTGTAGGGTAAAACTTGTCAGCAGTTTTACCCACCATTGCTTCTGCACCATCCATGCAAATGTCAAAGCAGTGGAAATACCCAATAATGTCTAAGTACTGTTAAGAAAAAAAGTTTTGACGTTGTAAATTCCCAGTGGCCCATGGACCACACTTTAAGAAACACTACCATGAAATAAACTTGGAACTTCTGTATTAGTTCAAGACTTGAATATTACTTCATTGATACCTCTGTTTTCTGAGAGATTAAATTGTCAACAAGCCAAGCCATGAATTTATCAGGTGCTCGGCTACCAGCCGAATGAGAGTTGTAGCAAACGTGCAGAGAGTTGGAATTCCTTGCTGCTACTAGACCTTATTTCTCTGCCAGCTTTGTGGAACGGGGTCTGTGTACCAGGAGAGCATCATCTGTAACCTCATTTCTAAAACTCTGTTAGTTCTGCATCTTCCTCCATTTATTCTCAAATACTTCCCACACTATTTATGGCTTCAGGCTGATGAATTTCTCCTAAGTTGTACATCTTCTTGATTTACAGTGGTTCTCCTCTGCATCTTATATTAGTTTTCAAAAAAAATTTTTTTTCAGAAAGGTACATTTTACTTTTTTCTATCTTAGTCATATGTCTGTATTCCCAACTTTTTTGGTTAAACTAATGTGACCTTATCCACTTGGGTTAAATACCAAATTTCTCTTGTTTTTACCTATATTTGGTACATCTGAAAACTTAGGAGTCAGTTTCAATCCTTTTTGCTTTTCTATTTTCTAGAGAATTACTGAAAACCTTCTCCATTGGTGTTCCTTTTTCTAAGTTGTTGTCCCCAGAACCTGATGTTGCCTTACACAGGTAATAAAGAACTTGACAGGGAGTCAAAAAGAAGGGTGTTCCAGCCCTGGTATCACTATGAATTAACTGCACAAAACAGCTCCTCTGTAGCTTGTGTCCACATTTGTAAAGCACATGGATAGGGCTAAGTCATCTCTGGCATCCTTTCTACTTCTGTGATTCCTCAATTTCTAGAAGTGGATTCTCTGCTCCCTCTCTCTGCAGAGACAAGTATGAGGGTGAGTGAGGAGGGGATAGTTCAGAGCGTTTCCAGTATTTTCCTTCCTAGGAACCTCCCCTACCAGGCAGTACTTGCTCCCCTGGAAATGCTAATAGAAAGTTTACCTTTAATTAGAATGCATCATTTGCCTTATAATACAGGGTGGGACTGGATGAGTTTACCACTCCCCTCGCTCCTGGATGGTGACTCAGGTAGAAGATTAGAGCAATTTTCTTGCTAGGTCTTTGCACTAATCCCTTCTGTGATTAAACAAAAAATAAATGAATATATATGTATATGAATATATATCTATATATACACACACATACATATGTACAGATAGTGACCCACTTCCCATATTGAAAAAAATCTGTATAATACGTAACCCAAACTCATCTCCAGGGTGACCACGTGGCTGGTCTCTCTTTGGGGTAAACCGATCTGTCTCTGACCTCACTCCCCTTTGCCACTCACATGAACTCCTGATTCCACCTCTGACCCTCTGCCTTCTCATTTCTGGCTGAATAGCCTCTCACTGACCTTGTGCCAAGTCTTCAACCTCATTTTAGGTGAAGACTGAAGCTGATTATCAATTTCCCACCCCTGGATTCCCAGGGCATCTTTACCCACTTAGAAGCTGCCCCAACTTGGCCAGGACCCCGCTGCTCTGAACAATAATCCCCTGATCTCTGCTTCCTCTGTCTGGCAAGGTTGGTGTTGGCCTTGTCACCCCAGTATAGATGATCCATGTTTCCCATAAAGGACGGATCTTGGGTAACAAATAGCATTGGCCCTCACCGCCCCCCAGAGGCACAGACTCTTTTAATTGCTGCTGCTTTGAGCGACAGATTGGGCTCACAGTGGTCAGGGCTGAACTCAAGAGAAGTGGGAGCTGTAAGTTTATTATCTTATTAAAAACCTATGTCTGCAACATGGTGTAAAGTATATAATTTGGGTCAAATATCAGTTCTATCACCGACACGCTGGGTGACTTAAAGCAACGGATTTAATCTCACTGACTTTTGGCGTCCTTATCTATAAAACATAGATAATAAAAGTTTGAAGTTTTAGAAGATGAGAAGTCATAAATGTAATGTTTTACACACAGGATGTTTCAGTTAATCATTTTTATTATCTTTACCACTGATAAGGGTTTTAATTTGAAAAGTTTGGGTCATGTATTTGCATCACATCCACATGCTAATGATCAAGTGATATAAGTTGTATCTCCACATGTGCTAATTCGTATGTATCCTTTTTTTCCCTCTGGAAAGCAGGAAATACTACATGTTATGTAAATTTATTTTAAGATTAAATTAGAAACAAAGGAGAATTATGATATCATATTGGAACGTTCTCATTCCTATGGGCTTGTCTACTCACTTCATGAAAGAAGGACTGACTTTAAGGCTGGTGAATTTCTCCTGCATTGTACATCTTCTTGATTTATATTTATATAGAAAGACCACCTGCGATGCAGGATGCAGAGTGTGGTGGCTGTCGTGACACTGCCCACTATCACTAGTGGGGACCAATATTCTTCTAAATCTGGTTCTTAGAACCTGGTCAATGGTGAAATTGATGTGTATGACCTCTAGTCAAAGACTGTTAATCTGGTTTATTTTCCTGCCACTGAATCTCTTCTAGAATTACACGAGTTATTGCCTATTAAAGCTGGGCTCTGAGTACCAGGCGATTGATCTGCACTAAGAATGTCAAGGGTATTATCAGATATTGCAATCGGTACGGAGGGAGGAGGTTTCCATTTAATTTCAACTTAACCTCCCTCCCCACTTGTGAACACTAGAAGAGGGATTCTAATAAAATGGTCAAATGTGTGATCTCATTTGTTGTAACTAGCACTACCTTCCCAGATGTGAGGCCTGATTTGCAGCAGCAGAAGGAAAGTCTCCTGGATTAACTCCAGTCTCATGATGGATTTGCTCTGGGTTTCATCAGCCTTCAAGGCAGATATAACAGGAGGAAATATAGAGTGTGTGTCTTGGCTGACGACACACTGGTTCTCTTCCAAGACGCAAGATACTGTCAAGACTTGGGGCAACAGCTCATCATTCCAGGAACTTTAAGCTCCCTCCACGATGTGAAATATACATTGTTCTCATTTCAGTTTTGAAGGAATTCGTCATCATTCCAGAGTGGCAATAATCAGTTATCCACCTGTGGACTTTTCTCATTGAAAGCTCAGCATCTTCTGTGGTCAAGCGTTACTTCTGGCTTTACCACTTTGTCATCTGTGAGTGTCTATTCAAAACATGTTAACTAATAGAGAACAGACTTGTGGTTGCCAAGTGGAGGGGGGAGGGGGAGGGAAGGGCTGGGAGTTTGGGATTAGCAGACGCAAACAATTATATATAGCTTGGATAAACAAGGTCCTACTGTATAGCACAGGGAACTATATTCAATATCCTGTGATAAACCATAATGAAGAAGAATATGAAAAAGAATATACATATACGTATAACTGAATCACTTTGATGTAGAGTAGAAATTAACACAACATCGTAAATCAACTATACTTCAATAAAATTAAAACAAAACAAAACATGTTAACTAATCTTACAATAACCCCAAGAAACCATCATTAGGAAGGTGAATAAGATTTGGGGAAAAAAATACCATAGTAATACATCCCCCAGTAAACCAGAACTGATTTTTTGATCAGACCTTCCTGTATTTCCTAACATAATAAAGTTTTGGTGAAAGTTGATCGAAGCTAGTCAGTTCTTAAGAACTCAGCAAATTTAGATTTACCAAGCGGGTGCTATAGATTATTATTTAGGTCCTGGTCATCAATTGAGCAAAAGGAGAACTGAGGTTGCTTGTGTAAAATCCTTGTTAGGGACACGGAAGACTCGAGACTTGAAATGAGGCCATCTAATTTCCACCACTTTCACAAAGCTGCCTTCCTGGATGTTATTTTTAATTTTTTTTTTTTTTTTTTTGCGTTACACGGGCCTCTCACTGTTGTGGCCTCTCCCGTTGCGGAGCACAGGCTCCGGACGCGCAGGCTCAGCGGCCATGGCTCACAGGCCCAGCCACTCTGCAGCATGTGGGATCTTCCCGGACCGGGGCACGAACCCGTGTCCCCCGCATCGGCAGGCGGACTCTCAACCACTGCGCCACCAGGGAAGCCCCTGGATGTTATTTTTAATATTCTCTTTAGTAAGCAACACAGATGAATAATTTGGGGGGGATTTCCTTCTTTAGACATACACTCATCGGTTCAGCATAAATTCATAAACTTTTTAAAATCATTGGTTAATCTTATTACTAAACTCTTAATTGGAATTTATCCAGTGCTACCAATGAGAAAAATACAAACGAAGTGATTTACAAGTAGGCAGCTAACCAGAAGTCCGTGAGGTACACCAGGCAGCTTGACTGTTAGTCATGATTGTGCTTCTCTAGGAAGTTTTCAAGTTCTGATGAAGGTGGTTCCAGCTCTGAAAACACTGTATTTGAAGTAGATTAAGACGAACACTAACATGGTAGGGCCAGCGTAGAACACACGTGAGAAATGTGCCCACAGGTCCCAGGCCATCAGGATTTCAGAAAAACAGAGACATGGTAAGATTTGGAAAGATTGGAGGGGTTGCTTAAGATGAAAGGAAACAATTAGAATGTTATTGAGGAAATCTGGTCAAGAAATAGGAAATTATGGTAGTGGCAGTGCGGATGGGGAAGTGGTGTGTATTTGAGAAAAACTGAGGGATCTGAGAGAGAGGCTGGCAGAGGAGAAATGGACGGAGGATGGCAGCAGCTTCTGGATGGTTTCTGGTTTTCTGGGATTGAAGCCAGGGTCGGGTAAGAGGAGGCTTCCATCTGCGTAGAGACTAATGGGAAAGGAGGAGGGGAGTGGGAGGGAGCTGCGTCTTGGGACTGATGTTTAGTCTGACTTGTACCAACAGGTTATCAAGACTCCTTTCAGATTTCTATGTGCAAATGTCCAGCAAGTAGTCATAGCCATGTGTCTGGGAATCAGAAAAGAGATACAGCCCAGGAAAACAGATTTGGGAGTCATCAGTATCTAGGTGGAAATCAAAGTGGTAAGTCTAGATAAAGTGTTTTGGGGGAAAAACAGAAAAAGTAAAGAGTGGAGAATGAATTTCTCCCTGGGAAGCAGCACTGCAGGCCTGGGTAGAAGGAGGACAGCCTTCAAAGGGCCTGAAAGGATACTACAGGGAGCCAGGAGGTGACGCAGCAGGGGCGACCTTGGGGCAAACCTGGGGGATGAATGCAAGGTGGCAGTGAGACCAAGCAGAAGCTGCACACTCGGTAACCTGGCCTTCTCGGTTTGATGAGGATAGTGGGGCAATGGGGTGGATACCAACCAAACAACAAACAAGAAAGTAAAAAAATTGAATTTCTCAAACTGAGGTCTGTAGTCGTTTGGAAATCCAAGGGTATTTCATTCAATCATTGAACTAATATTTACTGAGTACCTACTATGTCCTGTGCTCTGTTCCAGGCCTGGTAAATTCTGCATTTATTCTAGACAGAGATGCAGACAATAAACCAGGAAACCAATTAATAACACAACAATGTAAAATAATAACAAGTGCTGAGAAGGAAGTAAAGAGGATAATGTGACCGAGGGTGATGCAGCTATTTTTAAATATCAGAAACCTTTGGGAAAACCCAAAATTGTGAAGGTGTTGAACCTGCCCCAAATCCATCTATCAATTCAGTGCAATTCTACTTAAAATCCTGCCATAATTTTTTTGGAAAACTGACTAACTGAAACCAATGTGCAACACAAAGAGGGGAAAGTAGCCCTACCAGATATCAGAACATACGATAAAGCCATAAAGCTTCGTTGTAACCACAGGACATTAGATCAATGGAACAGAACAGGAAGTTCAGAAACGGACTCACATGTGTAAGAGAAATTAGACGACGGAAAAGGTGGCATTTGGAGAAAGGATGCTTATTCTATAAATGATTCTGAGACAACTGATCATCTGTTTGAAAGAGCAAAAGTATCATTCTGGCACCTATCATTTACCAAAATAAATTCCAGTTGGAATGAAGGCAAAATTGTAAAAGAAATGAAAATACAAGAGAGTATATTTACTGTATAGTGTAGAGAAGGTGTTCTAAACAGGTCCCAGAAAAGAAACAAAAAAAAATAGGCCATAAGAAACACACACACAAAGTTAAAAATACAGAGAAAAATACTGACACATTTGACTCCATCAAAAGTTATGGAGGATAAAAGACACTAAGATAAATTTAAAATACAAAGTTCATGCTGGGAAAATAAAAGATACCTAGATATCTGGGATATCTGAAGATATTCAATTTACTTGTTACCTCAACAAAAGCTGCCCAAAACAGAAAGAAAACAGGAAACATGAAAATTGGATGAGTGAGCTGACACTACAGTCCATGGGGGCCACTGAGGCCAGGAACCAGGGAGACACTTATGGCCTTGGGAACACCACATCCAAACCAGTCAGATGTGAAGTCAAAGCTGGATATCACAGAGCAAGAGTTTAGAGTGAGGTAAAGGCAGAAAAACAATAAAATTAGATTGTGAGCACACAAAAGTTTGGGGCAATTACTTTATCTGCAAATCCACAGGAAGCTATTCTTTATGGAGTAGAAAGTATGGGATGTATGGATGGACCTGGGGGCTTACAGGGCCGGGGCTGGAACATTTGTTCCTGGGTGCTCTGGCTTCTGTGAGACATCACGCTGTCCCCAGGTGACCCCTACCATACGCCGCCACCCCCCAACTCTGATGGCCGTTACTCACTGAAAAGTCGGTGGGCAGTTACAAATTGGGTTGCACGGTTTTGACTACAAACCTCGCTCCCTTACTAGACCCTGGGCAACGTGGGAGCAGGGCAATATCTTATGTGTTTGTTTCCCCAGGACCTTCCCTGATTTATGACACTTAAGCATATTCAGTAAGTATTAGTTGAATAAATGAACAGATGAGCAAATGAACCCAAGTATATTCTATTTTAAGCATGAGCCATGATTGGATACTAAGGTCAGAGCATCAAATGCAAGCAGATGTAATCAAAATGATCCTCGAAAAATTCCTTTAAATGCTCATAAGCTACAGAATTCATAGTTTTGTGTATATAATCACATATGCTAATTCTTGTACACACCAACTAGTTAAGACATCCTAAACTAGGTTAAAGGAAAGAGCAAAAGGAAAAATATTCATGTAGATACCTGAGCATTCAACCCAGTCCATCTTTAAGATAAATATAAAACTCCTTGTATTAAATGGGGTATGGGGAGAGTGACCTCCACCTTCATTGGGTGTGAAGATTAGGTTATAAATGAAGTCTTTGTGTGATGTGACTCCATCATACACATATAAGTGCTTTTTACACAAGTTAACAGCTGTAGATAAACTGAGATAAAGTTTTTCTCATTAAGATCCAGTTAAAAGATTCAGGTCTAAAGTGACAGCTGTAATTATTTTTTTTAATAATTATTGTAATCAGAGAGAGCACAACATCGATGGGCACTCTAAACAGTTGATCCTCTGGCATTTACTTAAAATCATATCAGTGAAGTATTTGATCAGTGTTTACTTGGGAGTGAGATTGCACATTCTCTGGGGACAGGGTGGAAAAGGAGGCCCAGTGGTGGCCTTACTCACCGGCTTCTCCATGGTTCAAACAGTTTGGTTTCCACCCCGAACTTGAGTACCCAATCTGCAGAACACACTCTCTCCCGCTAGCTGGACGGAGAAGCCTTCGAAAGCCTGCCCACTGGGGAACACTCCAGCCACCTCCTTACCACCCAAGGGATCAGTGCATTTCCCACAAGGCAGTGCTGTTGTCCCAACGAAGGAAACCCTCCCTACTGTCACACTCCCATTGAAGCAGACTCGTGGACGGGTGCTTCAGGTGCGTCCCCTCCACGTGGCTCTATCTGAAGGCCCAACCCAAAGGGACAGCCTTGGCCTCTGAACAGCTCCTTGGAGTCGAAGCTGCAAATTACAGCCTGTCCGAGGTGTCACACAGTCACATTCCTGGTCTCAACACAACGTAGACTTCGAAAGATGCCAACAGTGGGAGAACGATGCAGGGGAAACTCCACAACTCTGCTCTTGGTGAAGATTGAGGAAGCTACTATTTTTTTTTCTTTAATGAAATGGAACGAGGTATCTCCTTTGCCACACTGGCAGTACCACGTGAGTATGGTATTGATATCATATCTGGCAGGTGGCATCTTGCAGAAGGTCAGATGGGGGATGCAAGGCTGACCTGAAGGCAGCAGTCCAGATCGATTTCATAGTGATCTGGAGAAGCAGCTCATTAGAAGGTGATTGACCAAATGAGCAGGTGTAGACTGGGAAAAAAACCAATGATTTTAGAGTCGATGTCATCACTATATGACAATTCCAACAGAACTATCAATGTGATTAGAAATAATCAGGTTGAACGTGATTTGGTCAAAAGTAATTACTTTGAAGACAAATTGGATGGAGCAAGAAATTGTTGAAATAGTAGATTGGCCAAAAATATTCCATCTTCCACTTTTATATATATGTGGGATTTTTCAACTTATTATGCATTTTTAAGCATTTCAAGTGAGATAATCTAAGGAGAAGTTCCTTTAAAATGATGACATGCTAGCAACGCAAAACAATGACATTTATTGGTGAATGATGTTCAAAAATAGAGAATGATGAGAAGGCTAAAGAATGGCTTAATTAAGAAACAAATTAAGGAGCAGAAGGGAAGGAGGAGCTAAGTACGAAAAAACCTGTCTGGGGAAAGAATATATACAATAAAGATATTCTCTAGCTATACTAATATATTTAATAGATAGAGTTGACTTGTAGATTTTTTATTCTGCATTTTTTCTTTCACCTGTATCATACAATTCTCCCAAGTATCTAGTGAGGAAATGGACAGGCATTATTAACCCTTAGAGATGAGAAAAATGAAGCCTACAAAGTGAGCAACTTGCACAAAGTTGCACCATTTTTAAGTGCCAGATTTGAACTTGTATCTTTCACTGTCCTTGCTATTGTCTCATGCCAGGTCTTCAAGATGGAAAAAAAACTAAACTGGAAGTTTGGACCTTAGAATTTTTATCCTGGATGTGTCTAAATAGATGACCTAACCCTTTACTTTTCTGACTTCATGATTTTCATTTGTCAGATATGGAAATGGAACTATCTGTGTTTTTCAAAGATGTTTGATAATCAGAAACGTGTTTCACACTGTGGCACATGCATGTAACTGAAACAGAACAATGCTTAGCCCTACTATGTGAAATGAACTCTGATATTTTCTAGTCCAGTCTGGTCACAACCCACTAAATTGATTCCATGACCCCCTAATTCACTGCAATTTTGGACTCGATAGATGAGATCTTTTCCAATTTTCTTATCATGTGGTCTGACATGTCTAGAATGAATCATGGGGCCAGAGTAAATTTAGTAGGCAGGAAAAATGAGTTTTCTACTTGGAGAATTTATCAACCCATCTGAGTCACTGTAGTTAAATACAAAGAATCAGAAGCACTAAGAGAAAACCAGATCAGAACAGGAGGAAAACATCTGTGCTGACATCAAAAGGCTCTACCACGACTCCACTCACAAGTCACCAGGTCATTCAGGCAGGTTCAAAGCTGTCAGCTGGAAATAGGACGATTTAATAATCATGCTGATAATTTACATATAGACACTAGCAACTTTATTTTCAAGATATTTCAATATCACTTCAGAACATTCTTATGGGATGAGCTAGACAGCTGTTATTATTATAACTTTGCACAGATTAGAAAACTGAGATGCTGAAAGATTTGATGGCCACCGAGCAGAATGCTTTGCACAATATTTACAATTTATTTTAATAAATATTTGTAAATGTTATTGAACTAAATAACATGAATTTTTAATTAATAACAAATGCATTATTCTCATTAATAATGCATATTATTAACAATTGAATAATTACTTATAGATAATGTAATTAATAACATAATTGTTATTAATAAGTAATTAAGATAAATTATTATTGATAATTAATAACCTATTCTGCACAAATATTTAGAAGGTCACAGAGAAACTTAATAAGTGAGAACCAATTTCCTGACTCTAGCTCAAGTTTTTTCATCTATACTAAACTATCTGAGTCACACTGGAAAGTAAACTCTCAAAAATACCTTTGATTAGGCCCTCTTTCCAGACCTGATTAAAAAGAACCTTCGAGATAGAAATAATATTACTTTCATTTTTGACTTGTATACAGAAAACTATATATTTTTTTCTCACATATATACCACAGCTTTTACAAATTTAATTTTTATTTTACACTTAAGTTTGATAGCTTTTAACCACGTAGAATGAGAGACCCCAACATTGTCTCCATTTCTTGTAAAAGTGATTTTGCTTAAAGAGGGCGAATGTGAAACGATCCTACCAATTCCTAAGGTTCCATGATTTAAATAAAGCATTTAAAAATTCTCTCTAATGATTCTTTTACAATCCCAAAAATATGGCATATTTTTAAAAGACAGTTCTCATTCTCTCATTAATTTATTCAACCAATATTTGAGTGCTCTTACATGCAGTTTCTTTGCAGGTTTCTGAGGACCTGCAAAGAAACCTTCATCACAGAGGTGAATAAAACATCATCCTTGCTGCCCACAAGGAGTTCATTGTCTGGGGGTGTAGAGAGACGTCTGAACAATTTAGTGGGCTGACAGCAGCGCTCAGGAGATTGCGATATTACTACCCCATGGCTATTTTTCCCAGAGGGAAAAGTCTACACCCTGTGCCTCTAAAGACTTTGGGCAAAAATATCAAAGCTGTATAAAAAGCACAATAGTTTTACTCAGGAACCTAATCTCTCCTGAAAAACAATGAATACACTAGTAAAATAAAGTACTTGTTGATTGAGGCTTTGAGATTCACTGTTACTTCCTAGTGAATCTTGAGTACTTGGCTAAATTAATCATCACAATTCTGTTTATTTGCAGTCCAAGTCCGTTACGTTGTCTTTATTATGGGACGAGCATTCACTGTCATTTTTCCAGGAATCTGTTCAGTTTGTATTTACGTTTTTGTCTTTTGTGCATTTGCTTTCCAGGCGGACAGGACAAACTGCCCCTGCTGCATGGTCACGTGGATGAATACACAGCTCAGTGATGACAAATTTATTTCACCATCTCTTGAGTAATTTAAAATTGAACTAGGCATAAAGCTGGGGAAAACCGTGGTAGCAAATAATTCTGCACGATCCACAAAGAGCTGACATAGTAACCCCCGAATTTCTATGCTTCATAAATCTTGTTTCAAATAATCATAGCTTTCTTGGAAGAGAGTTGACTCAGAAATGAACACCCATGATCTCTGAGAATAGTCCTGTCAGGAGGTCAAGCAGGCTGGCTATGGCTTTGATTGGATTATCTCCCCCACCCCAACTAACTCAGTATTTAGTTCCAGATAAACAGCAAAGGGATCACATATCTCCAGGAATTAATGTCACGAGCGGGGTTTTCTTAGTCCATCATAGTGGGCTAAGCAAACAAAGCTGGCCTGATGGGCAGGTAAACTGGGCGGTGGTCTACCTTGGCGCTTCCCAGCTGGTATGCTATGGATGGGAGAAGTGTGTCTGCACAGAGCAGCCAGGGGACATGTTGGGGCAGTCTGAGCCCCCAAACAGATTCTCATGAGATCCATGTAGGCACAGATTGTGTCTTAGACATTTCTGGTAATTATCACAGTACCTAACATTGTGCTGGGAATACCAGAGTTTCCAAATGTAGTTTATATCTGTTGAATACTAATATTCTTTATTTATTTATTTTTTATTTAAAAAAATTGTTTGCATTTTAAAATTGAAGTATAGTTGATTTACAATGATTTGGATGTATAGCAAAATGATTCAATTATATATATACTGAATATATATATATTTTCAGATTCTTTTCTATTATAGGTTATTACAAGATATTGAATATAGTTCTCTATGCTATACAGTAGGTCCCTGTTGTTTATATATTTTATATATAATAGTGTGTATCTTTTTTTTTTTTTTTTTTTTTTTGCGGTACGCAGGCCCTCTCACTGCTGTGGCCTCTCCCATGGCGGAGCACAGGCTCCGGACGCGCAGGCTCAGCGGCCATGGCTCACAGGCCCAGCCGCTCCGCGGCATGTGGGATCTTCCCGGACCGGGGCACGAACCCGCGTCCCCTGCATCGGCAAGCGGACTCTCAACCACTGCGCCACCACGGAAGCCCAATAGCGTGCATCTCTTAACCCCAAATTCCCAATTTATCTCTTCCCAACCCTCTCCCCTTTGATAACCATAAGTTTGAATGCTAATACTCATTATTATACAAGGAATAATGTTCCTATTAGTAAGAGTACTATTCCTATTAGTATACAAGGAATATACTAACATTTCTTGTTTTCCTTACAGAAACACAGCCTAACATGGGAGGGAAAAGCCTCAGGGGGTGAAAACTGTGGAAAGTGATCAGAAAGTAGGTCTGAGCCTGCAGGAGGCGGGGCCTGTTAGGAGGCTGGGGAGATGTTAAGGCAGCACAGTGTGAGCTGCTCATACTGACCTCCACCCCATCCCATGCATTCACGCTGGTTCCACAACTGTGAAATTGTCAGAAACCAAAGGCACCAGGTGACACTGCTGTGGGAACTAAAACAAGCACGCAGAGCAAAGTAGGGGGTAGGATGCAATTTTGCTCTTCAGTTCAGTGACCCTCCAAGTCAGTGGAAGGGGCAGAGGATGTCCTGCCCGTGACCTAGAGATCAATGTAGGCAAAACTCAAGAATGAGAAAGAAGTACAGACAGGACAGCTTCCAGGGCATGTGGCTTGTGTGCCGTGCTTAGCGGGGTCTTGCACTTGGTTTTAATGCTTTGCTGTTGCCATCTTGAAATTCTTAATAGTTTTTTTTTTTTAAAAAAAAGATGTCCACATTTTCATTTTGCACTGGGCGCCGCAAATTATGCAGCTGGTCCTGACTACGGATACCTGTGCAGAACCAAATGGCCCACACGAGATCTCTGGGGGTGTCTGGGCAGCAAGGCTGGGCCTGAAGAACCACCACTGGGGGTGGCAGAACAGAAACACACCACAGAGGGGCCGGGAAACCCATGTTCACGTGCACACAAGACACTGCACTAAATCCTGAGGAGTCAAAGGGACAGAACGAGGCCAGGCTTCCTGCAATTTTGCAGGTGGGTGACGAATCAGAGAAAAATTCTTTCTGTTATTATGACTGTGACTTCACTGTAATCCCTTGGCAGTGGTCACCTGAAGAAAAACAGGCTTCAGTTATAAAGAAAAAGAAACTGGCTTGAGATAGACTAACCATGACATTCAAAAATAAGTCTGTTTGAAAGCATTTACTCTCAAATATCCAGGGAGTCAGTTTGAGAAAGGGCTTGTGCCAGACAGAATCTACCAAATATATTTAAAATTTTTTATTTGTATTCTTTTGAAAAATAAAAGGAAAAAGAAATCAAGTATTCACCTAGGAGACATAACTTGACTATTTTTTTGGTCTCATATAAACACATAGAAACAGGGGAAGCAACACACCTTCCTTCAGCAAATCAATAAATGTTTGTGTCGCTTAAAAGACCCAGCATATTTGAGATTATAGCCCATAATCGCTCTCAGTGAACATTTGCTACAAGACTGGATGAACTCCGCTCATCAGATTAGCAAGATTCCAGAATCCACGAAGTGGGTGGAGTGAGAATATAGTCACAACAGAGGGAAAAACAAACAAACAAACAAAAATACGCAAACAGGCCCCAAACTGCTACTTAGTCATCGAAACTAGAAAGAGATGGTGGAAACATGAGGAAGGAAAATGCACCAGTTAATATCATAACACTGCTACAGTGATCACTACTCACGACCGCAATTTGTCATGTGCTCTCTATAAACACTTGTAAAAGAACTTTACACGCAGTAACTTATTTAATATTCGCAACAACCTACGAAGTAACAAATATTATCCATAATTTACATAAAGAGGAAGCTGAGGCACAGAGCCATTAAGTCAGTTGCTCCAAATCATATAGCTGGTAAATGAGATTCAGGAGTCCAGTCAGGCCAAGATCCTATGTAATTTTCCAAACCCAATCGTGGAAAGTTACAAAGACTTCCTTGCGGAAAGCTGCCCTGTCCACACCAGACTTGGTGCACGGCCAGTGCATGACAGGCACCAAGGAAGTTGCAGGCAAGGACTCAGGCCCCTTTGGCCAGCCAACTTTTAAGCATATTTGTGTTCCTAGCCCAGGTGTTTCCATTTCTAGGTCTCTTTATCTGGGCCTTTAGCCAAAGTCAGCTCTAGACACCCCTACCACTCCTGGCCTTCCCACCCCTGCCCCCCCACCCCCTGCTATGTATCAGGGTTTATAAAACCGCCAGTGAAGAGCCAGCGCCTTTTCCTGTTTTTACCTCTTGCTTATAAATATCATTACAGTAAATGATTAAAAGCTTAGTTCTATCATTTGGGCTTTTTTTTTTTTGAAGAAATATTTCATTTCTTTTTTAAAAAAATTTTTTCAGCTCTCAATATGTTTTTTTTTTTAATTTTTATTTTATATTGGAGTATAGTTGATTAGCAGTGATGTGTTAGTTACAGGTGTACAGCAAAGTGATCCAGTTATAGCCATACCAGCATCCACTGTTTTCCAAACTCTTTTCCCATTTAGGTTATTACAGAATATTTGGCTGCTTCAGCGCCGGGCAGTTTAGATCTCTCTCCAGTTCCCAGCTGAGCTCCTGACAGGTCCGTTGCATGTTGGTGTCTTTCCTCTACCTCTAATGGGTGTCACACTAGATGAAACACACATGCTTTAAATGCTAGAGGAAGGATTCTGATGAGCTGGCTCAGTCTTTCCTGGAGCCCCATACCTGGGTGTGGACTCTGGTGTTGGTCTTAAGGGATCAGGGAGGTTAGAGAGAGAATAGGTTCAGGAATTCCCAGAATAGAAGCGTTGTCAGTGCACAGGTGCACTCAAAGCTAATTTGTTAGAGAAATACATGGTATTGGCAGGTGATGCTGGTCTCCTTCTGCCTCTATCATATATGAGATGCAATTAATAAGAATGTCATCTATTAAATTTAATGCTTTGCATCTGCCTCTCACTGTCACTGGGGAAGCCCTCTGCTGCCGTCACCTTTGAACTGGGTCTTGGCACACAGGTGAACATGACAAAAAGACTTCACTGGAGCTGAAATTTATTCTCTGATGATTCAGTAGTCTGCCCTTTGGCTCAAGGTCAAAAATCAGTGGAAAGACTCATTAATAAATTAATAGAGTGTCTCTTTACAATTCTATTATAAGGGATTATTTTTCTTAAGTTAAATCTCTTACCTTGTATATTAGGATTCTCCAGAGAAACAGAACCAATGGGGATATATATATATATACACACACATACACACACACACACACACACACATATATATATTAGACACATGGAAAATACAGATTTAAAAGTAACGATAATAAATTTTTATAATAATGATAAATTACCCACCCTACCTCTGCCCAGATAAATTCACTATTGACATTTCAACATATATGTGCCCATGATTTTTAATTGAACATATGTCCTGAACTTTTCTCCATTATTTACTGTTTATTATTATTTATTATATACGAAAATCACCCGGACTTCAATTCTTATTCATTGTAAATAAGAGATATAAGCTTTTGAAAGTCAAGCATGCCGGGAAGTCAGGTACCTACAGCTATGAGAAGTTAGACAAAACTCACTTTACACCACCAAGAGCTTCTCATTTCCAACAGGAGGTAAATAAGGGCCCCAGGTCTGAGATGCCAGTTGTACCCACTTGCTGAGGCAACCAGTCATTTGAAACGGTCCCTGTTCTTTCTGCCCGGACCACCTTGTCTGTTCTAGTGTGGCTGCAAGAGGCTTATCCATCAGCTGAGAAGCAGCATTCAAGGGTGGGCTATCCACATGCTTCCTGATGGAAATGTTTTGGATTAACTGAAGAAAGTGAGACCAAGCTGAATTTCTCTAAGTGAAGTTCAACATGCTTCTATTTATTTATTTTTGGCCGCGCCCACGACTTGCAGGATCTTAATCCCCCAACCAGGGATTGAACGCAGGCCACAGCAGTGAAAGCCCGGAATCCTAACCATTAGGTCATCAGGGAATTCCCCAACACTTTTTTAAAGACATGGTTCTCAGGGATGATTCTGGTTCTTGTAAAAATCAATCTGTCACTTCTCCGGGCATACAGATGGCTGGTATGGGGTCAACTCACCAGTAAAAAAAAAGGGAAACAAATAACATCTACCTTTTATGGAACTGTTTTCCGTGGCAGACCCTATGCTTCGTGCTAGTGGCTTTGATCTCTCTTAAGATGCACTCATTAACTCGGTGAAGGAGGCATTATTAAACACAGTTTTACAAATGTGATGATTATTGTCCAAGCAGGTTAAATAACAACTTATGCCATGTCACACAACCCTAGGATCGAGGCAGAACTTAAAACCAGTGCAGTCTGGGTCCAGGGATTATTGTCTTTTCATACATCTAACCTGATCATCCTGTTGATATAACAGACTCATCCTGTGAGGAACTGAGTGAACATTCACAGGACATACCATTGTCAGGAACCCCAATAAATAAACAAATTAGCACCCTATTCCACCCCCAAAAACTTTCAGGAAATTGAGTTCAAAGGCTTCTTTAAAAATTTACCTTATTTCAAGAAATATTATGATTTGAAGAGATCATTCAGGAATTTTCCCTGATGAAAAAATTAACTTTATATATAAACACTTTCACCAAAGGATTATTTATAATATGGCAACAAAAAGAAACTCTCCATTCTAAACAATGGATTAGTACACTCATAAGGTAGGATGCAGACAAACGTCAACAAGACTTTGTTAGAATATAGAAAATATTTATAACATTAAATTTTAAAAAGGCAAAACTGTGTCTATAGGCTGAGTTTAAAATGTAAAAACATATATATGTGTAACAACAGCCTGGAAAAGAAATCACCAAAATTTTAACAGATGTTCTCTCCAAGTGATAAGATTACAGGTACTTTTTTCCTGCTTATACTATTGGGCACATTTTTTTTTTTCTTTACTGAGCATATGTTGCATTTAAAAACAGGAAAAAAATTTCAATTTGCGACCACAAGCTGGTCATTTATGCAAGTCTTTCTCACATTTTAATGTGCAAATGTTTACCTGGAGAATTCGTTTAAAATGCAGATTGTGATTCAGCCTGAGATGCTGAATTTCTAACAAGCTCCCAGGTTATGCTGATGCCGGTCTGGGGACCACACTTGGAGTTGGATTTCATGTCGAATAAGCAAGAAAGAATCATTGTAGATCCACTTAAATCTGAGAGCTAGAACCTATGAAGCTTCCCTTGCAAATTCTTTTCTTGAGAATCTAAGTCAGGAAATTTTGCTTAATGGCTACCTAAATCTCTCCTGTTGCACTGTAAGCCTGTTTCTTTTCCAACTGTACTCCTCTCTGCACCAATTTTCAAATCCATAGTACAGCTCATGAGGTTTTCTTCTCCAGGGTAACTTTCCTTTGCCCCTGTTTTGAAATTTAATTCCATTTGTTCTGCTCATGTTGGCACAAAAATTGTCTCCAGTTAGTTTAATAAAACCATCACTAAAACAATTTTCTTGAGTAGTGTAATTATAGAGCTAGTAATTAGACTCCTCACTAAATGAATAGCCTAGTTAGATTACATTTAGACAAGCACCACACACCCCATTCCATTTTAATCACCCCTTGAATGCAATCCCGTTTGTTTGCAAGGAAGGGCTTTTTAAATGGTAATAGTAAGAGCATCATAGACACTCTTGGAAGATAATGCTGCCTCTAAAATTACGGAAATTTGACATCCACCACATTACCTGTGGCAGGGGTGGGAGGAAGGGAGCTTTCCCAGCATTTTGTCAATACGGTGGGGGTATCTTATCTTTCAACCTCTGCAAGTGGTGTGAGCATTCACTGAAGTCCGAGTTGGGACTCTCCTATGATACCTGCCACATGACATGGTCACACCATAAAGATGCACCTTTAAAGCTCGTGTGGTCTCCTCCAGGAAGTCTTCTTTGGTTCAGCAGTTTCTGGGTGGACTCTTGACTCTCTCTTTTGTTTTAGTGCTAGGTTTTGTATTTCAGCCTGCAACCTATTTACCTTCTCTATTTCCTCCAAGGCACCTGCGGTTTTCTCAAAGCACAAATGATGCAGACTGCAGGCACCCAGATGCCCTTGGAGCTTTGCACTGTAAGGTAGCTCTCATAGGAGTCTACACGTGTCCATGGTGCTCTTTACGTGGACAGAGTCACATTGCAGAAAGTTCTGCTTTCTATCTAGGAATCAATCACCCAACTTTGCACCAAAGATAATATGACTTTGACCTGACTCATCATCTCCAAAGGATGGAGCATTCCCAATAGCTAATAGTCATTGGGCTACACACTTTATTATTTATTTATTTATCTTTTTTGGCCATGCCGGCTTGTGGGATCTTAGTTCCCCCACCAGGGGCCAACCCCCACCGGGCCCTCCACAGTGAAAGCACAGAGTCTTAATCACTGGGAATTAAGACTCCAGGGAATTCCTGTACTACGTGCTTTAGACGCATCCTTCCAGTGGATCTGTCCAGGGGAAAAGCTGGGCAGCTCAGAGAGGGTATGTAATTTGCCCGAGTTCAACCAGCTTAGAAATGGTAGAGAAGAGAGTGAAAGCTATGCTTTCCTGTTGGGAAAAGTGTGGGTCCAATAGCATCCCTGAGTTCCCCAGGCGCCTCTCACTGGCTCTTCAATTTGAGACCTTTGTTTCCTTATCTGTGCAATGAGAATAATTGTACCCATGCCACTTACATCTTAAGGGTGTGTGTGTGTGTGTGTGTGTGTGTGTGTGTATTACATGAGATAAGGTTTATAAAAGCAATTTGTAAAATGGAAAATGTTATCACATGTAAATTATTATTGTTATGACTTAACCAGATCCAGGACATGCATTGCTTAATAAACCAAGTTCATCTCTGAAGTAGTTGAAGTGTCTTATGTTCTATCAAAGAAAATAGTCTTATACTAAATACTAATATTATTCACGTGTTATAGTTAACTTGTTAAAATGTCATAGTCCTATCAGGAAGAGGCTTCCGTAGACGTTGTAAGCCTCCTTTTACATTTTATTTTTTATCCTGGTTTTAATTTGCATGCTTTCAGTTCCCTCTTCAGTAATAGAATTACTCTGTTCTCGGCTGATTGATTCTAGGAATTTGTGAATGCAGCCAAACTAAAACATATTTGCATTTTTAAGGCTTGAAATGTTCTTTCAGTTTTGAAAATGAGTTTATTTTAAGGAAATGTATGACTTTTTTGAACTAATGGCAAATTACATTAATAAAATTCATACCTGCTGTGGGCAACGATGATTCTGTATCAAAGGGAAAGTAAATCAAAGGCTAAATTCCTCACTCTCTAATTGGTCATATCTCCCACTCATTTCAGTAGGAATATTTACTGTTCCGGATTATAATATTGAGGCATAGAACAAACAGTTCTCCCTTTTAAGTTGCTTCTCTCTCTCCAGCCTCTTCTCTTTCAGAAGCTCCTGCTGTTGACTTTGGTTCCCTCCTTTCACCAGCCACACGGCCATCAATGAATGTTTTCTCGCCACATCTGTTCACGGTACAACATACACTCACAATCTTGCAATTTTCATTTTCCTTAAGAAATGTGTTTAATTTGTTTGAAATTGTGTTGGCTGATGGCTTAACACCAGTCACATTTTTAAAAAGAACTTGAAAGAAGCTGGCATGGAGTGAGACATGAGGTTGAAATTCTGATGTCTTTTCCATAAGGGCCCTTCTATCTGCAGACCCTAGCACCATCTGGCCAAAGTTATAACCTGCTAGCCCGGTGCCCTTGAAGCCAACCCAAGTCAAGAAGAGTTAGAAATTATATGATCTCTGATGACATGGATGACTCTAGATAGTTTTGACGTAGTATGTGCTCTAAGGGGACCATAAATCCAAGTTCATTTGAGGCTGAACCAATTAGGAATCATAAGATAAGTTGGCAAATATTTACGCTAATAGAGATGCATGTCTCAAGTATGTACTTCCCTTGAGCCCAAACTAAAGTCTACAGTTTCTAATCTAAATTTGCCCCCAAAGAGATCGCCTTCAGATTTTTACAAACAATCCTATCTCTAATCTATTGTCACAGAAGTTTCTCAGAATTGAAAATGAGCGATAGTTTTCTTGCTGTTATTTCACCATATGTCATGTTAGAATTCGCTCAGTCAACGTTTTCATAAGCATGCAACACTGATGGACGACAAAGCATGTAAAGTAATTCAGCACAAAAAGCAGCCTGTTTTGAGAGAAAAACTCTCAGAGTAAGTCTAGTTAGAGATGCCAAGCAAACTACCAAATAGAGGAAGACATTTGGCCAATCCACACCAGGGGGTGAGGATATTTAGTAGAAATATTTCCGGTAAGTATAAAAGAACAAAAGATCACAAGAGACCATGAATAGCTTAGCAAATATATCATCAGAAATGGGTAGTCTCCAGAATTCAAATCAAATCAATACAATTCAATTCAATGCACCAAGCATTCACTTAACAAATGCTACATGCAAAAACACGGTGGTAGGGGATCTAACATTTAATATACATATCACCTCAAACGTAAAGTACTTATACCTAGAAGGGATAATTTGGAAAACTTATAAATGAATACAAACACAGCTTTCAATAAGATGATCGAAAAGGTAATTGGTTATTAATTTAGATAACTGGATTTGAATTTCACCAGGTCATTAATTCTCTTTGTTTCCACAATGATATGTGGGGATGTTAAGACCGCTTAGACCACTGGACCATTTAGAAATATTGTATGTGGAAGAACTTTATCGTGTTTAATCGGTCTCTCTGGGAATAAACTCATGGGCAGGAACTGAAGTGCTCAATAAAAACGTGACAGGATAAATGAACATGAAAATGGGCTACTGGAGTTCTAAGCTTTGTGCTTGGTTGGAGAGATACAGAAAGGACTCTTTAATAAGATAGAGTTTAATATTTCTGTGAAGGATGGTGTGTGGGGGAATTCCAGAGATGTGAGAGTAGAAAGTGAGCAGTACATTCTGGAATTTGGTTGGAGTGCAGAATGCAGAAAAGAAATTACTGAGAGGAAAGAATGGAAAAGAAATTTGTCCTTAATTAAGTAGAGTGGAACCACTGTTCTTGGGTAACTGAGTGACATAATTAGTGTTGGGGAAAAAAGAAGAATCTGGAAGTAACATATAAGTGATGATAGAGAGAAGGCAGGTGGAGTATCAGGAAGCTTTAGTCTACAGGGGGAACAGCAGGTTCTTAAGTTACTGTGGAAGTAGTCATGGGAATTACAGGGAAAGAAAGATATGGAAACGAGTTTTGCTTAAATTTGCTAAGTTTTGCTTAAATTTCATGAGCAAAGATGAAGGAGGGCTGTGATAAAGACAATAACAAAGGTGACACGTATCTGTGTAGCCTTTTACAATTTACAGATACAGGTAGAGGCCATCTTCTGAAGAGCCTTGATGGTTAGGATGGGTCTCTACTTCTGGGCAGATGTTTGAGGTATCCAAGCTCCTCATGAAAGAAGATGAATCTGGCAGCAGTGTATATATAAGTATATAAGTATGTGTGTGTGTGTGTGTATATATATATATATATATATATATATGTAACTTTTATATATATATATATATATATATATATACACATATAAGTATAACTTATATAAGGACACTAATCCTATCATGGGGGCTCCACCCTCATGACCTCACCTAAACCTAACTAGTTCCCAAAGGTCTCACCTCTCAATACCATCCCCCTGGGGATTAGGGCTTCAACATATGAATTTGGGGGGAATACATTCAGTCTACTATATATATAGAAAATACTTATTATATATAATATATAACTAACACACACTACACATAGTTATACATATAATATATATATGCTATATATATTACATATAAGTTAGAGGCCAACCAAATTGTGTTAGGTCATAATTTATTATGAAGATAACTCAGGGCTATAAGGCCAATCCCAAGGTTTTAAGCTTTCGGAGGAGGCTTTGGAGTGTGGGAATGGCTTTTGTCACATCACCGGGGGCAGAGTTAAGGTTTTCAGAAGTAGACTGTAGCCTTCCTACTTCTTATGGGGAACTTGGGCACAAAAGCCAGAGTCCAAGAGCTTGTGGAATTCAAGTGGTGGGAGGGGCTTGAGGGGAGAAGGGAAACGTCACTGATACTCCTACACGTGTGCACCTACTACTTACCAGGCACTGCACACAGCTTATTATTTTGAAAGGTAGGTTTTATTATTATTCAGGTGTGGTGAAGCCAACAGGTCGGGAGACAATGGCCATGGAAAAGATTGTTACTGTTGTCAAGGTGGAGGGGGCCTACAGGGCCACGTGGGACAGCTCCAGGGTCCATCCGGAGGCAGGGAGTGGGAGGGGACGGGTGAGCAAGAGCCTTCACTGTGGTTTCTGTGGGAAGAAAGGAGTGAGGTGGGGTAACAGGCTGAGGACTGGCTAGTCTGAATCATTTCTGTGGGCTCTGGGCACAGGGGCCACCCCTAGTTGTCTGGTACCTGGTCCTGCTGTGATTAGAGCAGGTGAATAGTGGCCCTGGGGGTGAGAGCCCCGTAGAGGGGGTGGTTGCAGTGTCGGCTTTGATCGGTTGTTTTGTGTTTGAAAGATACACTCCCAGGTAAGCTGTTTGCTATTTCTAGGAATTAGCCAACCCCAGGAAGGGCAGTCAGCTGGGCCCCAGGTGTCACAGCATCCGAAATACAGAAAACAAAAAGGCAAGATGAATCCAGTTATCTTATTCTAAAATGTGAACATTTGCACAATACAATTGTCCAGTCGTTTGTGACAAACGATCATTCCCATCCATAGAAGAAGAGAAGACAAATTGAATCCTTGCAGTGAAAAAGGAAAAGTAAAACAAAGATGCACCCCCCCAACTGTCATTCGTGCCACGGAACTACTAAATAATGGGAAAAAGTAGAAATTAACACAAACCAGAAAAACTGCACGAGATTAGAGCCCCCTTCTATTCACACACATAGTGTACTCTAATAAAACCACACAACCCACACAAAGATGCCTTTAAAAGTGTTGTCATTAATTTGCCAAAAACACCTCCTCTACCTGTGTTTCAGCAAAGGGCAGAAATTTTGCTCTGAGTGTCTCCTAAAAGTTTGGGGACTCTTTATGTAAGAACTTGTTCTCTTCACGTTCATGAAACTCTTGGACAAACAAACCTTAGGGGAGCGCCGGTGGTGGGGATGGCAGTTTTAACTATAAATAGTATTCATTTTTGTTTGGGTGACATTGGCTTCTTGAGATGAAATCAACAAGCTTTACATTGAAAGGACTTTTTAATTAAAAAAAAATAAATTTATTTATTTATTTTTGGCTGCGTTGGGTCTTCGTTGCTGTGCGCGGGCTTTCTCTAGTTACGGTGTGCAGGGGCAACTCTTCGTTGAGGTGCGCAGGTTTCTCACTGCGGTGGCTTCTCTTGTTGCAGAACATGGGCTCTAGGCGTGTGGGCTTCAATAGTTGTGGGGTACGGGCTCAGTAGTTGTGGCTCGCGGGCCCTAGAGCGCAGGCTCAGTAGTTGTGGCTCACAGGCTTAGTTGCTCCGCGGCATATGGGATCTTCCCGGACCAGGGCTCGAACCCATGTCCCCTGCATTGGCAGGCAGATTCTTAACCACTGTGCCACGAGGTAAGTCCCAGAAAGGGCTTTTTTAAAAAGCAAAAACGTTTTTCCATTCAAATAGAAGAAAAGACGTGGCACCCCAGCCTGGTGCTCCAAATTACGGTTATGGAAAATTCATTGTGATTGTGACTTATTGATTCCAATGCAAATGTTTTAGGTGAGAAGTCAAGCCCCAACTGGGGATCCTCTTACTCCTACATGCCAACACCTGCATCCAGCCGGGCGCAGTGCACACACCCAAATCTTGTCTTAAAAGTAGTCTCTGGGGCTTCCCTGCCGAAGCAGGGGACACGGGTTCGTGCCCCGGTCCGGGAAGATCCCACATGCCACGGAGCAGCTGGGCCCGTGAGCCATGGCCGCTGAGCCTGCAAGCCCAGAGCCTGTGCTCCGCAACGAGAGAGGCCACAACAGTGAGACGCCCGCATACTACAAAAAAAAAAAAGGGTAGTCTCTGCAAACGTTTGAGTCTGATCTGAAATTTGCAAGTCACTGGTATGAAAGAGTGGTATAATAATGTGTGATGTGCACACACTTTGAAGGAGAAAAAGAGCAAAATATAGTTTCAGTGGTTTGCAATGCTCAGAAGCAATCATTGGACTGATGTAGGATAACACCCCTGGGGGTCTTCCTGTGTGATACCCAGATGTACGGAACTACATGACACCTGATGGCAAAGATCTGACTCAGCGTACAAGCAAACCAGGGGTGCAAATTTTACTGTCTTTTTTTTTTCTGAATATAGTAATCTGTGGTTACTTTTGTTGGTTCATTTCTATAATCATAGCTGCCTGTTACAGATTAGCTTTGGTGGCATTTAAAGGTTAAAATCACTCAACTTTCCAATAAATTTTCTTTATTTAAAAGTGTCTTTTTAATCTGAAAAGAATATATATGTATACGCATATATATCTATAACTGAATCACTTTGCTGTACACCTGAAACCAACACAACATTGTAAATCAACTGTACTTCAATAAAAAGTTAATTAATTAATTAAAAAATAAAACAAAAATGTCTTTTTAAAACATAAAAATGATAATCAGAAAAATAGGGCTATTAAAATTATGTTTTCAAATTATCGTTAATAGCATTTAAGAGTGCTCTTAATATGTTAGGACAAGCCATAGCAAAATACAAAAAAATGTAAAAATTGTAATGTTGAATGGTTTGTTTTATTATTGTTTAAAAAAATAAAATCCATATTCTCATCACAAGAAAAAAAATTTGTAAATATGTGTGGTGACAGGTGATACCCAGACTTACTGTGGTGATCATTTTGCAGTGGATATAAATACAGAATCATTATGTTGTGCACTTGAAACTAATATGATGTTGTATGTCAATTACACCTCAATAAAAAAAAATAAAGCCCATATATATGTAGAAAAAGACTAAAATACTTCAAAATGATTAAAAAAAATGGAAAATTTCCTTTTGAAGCAAAATACATTAATTTGGAAAATTCAGAAAAGCATAAAGAAGGAAAATATTCATATTTCCATCATTCAGAGAAAATCCCTGTAAATATTGGGTGTAATCTTTTTCAGCATTTTTCCTATTTGTCCTCTCTCTCTCCTCTCTTTCTTTGATAGTACATCTGTCATCTTATACTCTATTTTTCTCTGATTAACTTAATGCCATCAAAATTTTCCTACGCAATAAAAAATTCATGGCATCCCCTTTTTTTTTTTTTTTTTTGCGTTATGCGGGCCTCTCACTGTTGTGGCCTCTCCCATTGCGGAGCACAGGTTCCGGACGCGCAGGCTCTGGACGCGCAGGCTCAGCGGCCCAGCCGCTCCACATGTGGGATTCTCCCGGACCGGGGCATGAACCCGTGTCCCCTGCATCGGCAGGCGGACTCTCAACCACTGCGCCACCAGGGAAGCCCCATGGCATCACTTTTTATAGCTTTAAAGAATAGTCTATCATATGGTATACCCTAATTTTTAAACCATTCCCTGTTTTACTGGCTTATTTTTTCCAATTTCTTACTAATTTAAAATAACAATGCAATGATTATCCTTGTACGTAAGTTTTCCTGTGCACTGCTATATTATAACATGGGGTAAAATATTAACAAGGTTTTTTTTAATCCTTCAAGGTATCCAACACTCCTTCCTTTTTTGTCAATATCAGGACCAGGAGAGGGCGCTGTACCAGCTCAGCGGATGCCGCTGTGAAGGGAGAGGGCTGTTGGAAGACACCACTGGTCAGAACATTTCAGCCCAAGTCAACTGGGAAGATGCTGACTAACAGAGACCAATGGGGTGAAGGACGAAGCAGGAGGTTGCCTGGGGAGGGGCATACCCCTTCCCCTCCCCCAAAGTCCTGCTGCATCTCACCTCTCCTCTCCCCTTCCGAGATCTGAAATGTGCCGGGGGAATGGGGCAGGGGAGACTCTAGGATTAATAAGTTTAAATTCAAAATGCCCAAAAAACAGAAGTGACAGATTTTAACTGAAATTAACTGGATCACATTATCTGATTTCAGGAGGTATAGGAGATAGATATTTAGTCATAGAAAAATAAGAGGTGTTGGGGTTTTGTGGTTATTGGGGTTTTTTGCACCCTTCAATTTTATGATCTGTGAAAATATTATATACTTAGTAGAGTTCTTTAAATGTCACATTTCTGAGTCAAGTGGTAAAAATGTTATGCAGGCTCTTTATATATGCTTTTAATTTCTTTCCAGAAAAGCTCTGCTAATTATTCTTCCAAGACACAAGCTCAAGAGTACTGAGTATTATAGTTATTTAAATATTTTCCAATTTGATTTTAAAAAGGCAAAGTTAATTGGGAGACTATATTGTCATAACTTTTAGTAATTTCTATTTCTTTTGTGAACTGTATATTCATGTACTTTGCTCATTTTATATCAGTATATATATATCAATATATATATCAATATATCAATATTTATTTATAATTGATATTTATAAATATCAATATTTATATCAATATATATATATTATTTTATATCTTTTCTTATTGATTTAAAAATAATTTTAACATGGTATTAAAGATACTAAGTTTTCCTATCATATTTGTTATGAATATTTCTCCCAATTTGCTACTGGCATTTGAATTTTCTTTACGAAGTCATTTCACATACCCAAATTTAATGCTTTGGAGAGTCAAATATATTTATTTGTCTTTGCCATTGCTTCCATTCGCTTTGTATTTTTAATAGTCTTGCCCATATTTTGTTATTTTCCATGGCTTCATTTAAAAATATTTATTCTGTAATTTTTAATGCATATAATGCACCTAAAAATTATTTTGATGTGTCGTGTGTGATGGAAGGTGAGAAATCTAAGTTTTTTCAAACATATAATTTTACTGTTAAATAATTCATAAACTCAATTATTTTACAAGAGTTTATTAAATGCCTACTATGTGCAAAGCGCTATACTAGGCTTTGATCACATGGTAACCAAAGTATAAAAATTTTAAAAAATTTAAAAAAGACAATTTTTCTTTCATGAGCTTACAGCCTGATTGCGGAGATAGTTATTAAGTAAATAAATATATATTTGTGAATTGTCATTTGGGCTGTGAAAACAAATAAGGTAGGCAGAGAATAATGGGGGAACCTAACTTTGACTGGGGGTAGCAGGAGGCTTCCCTAAGAGATTGACATTTGAGTTTCACTTTTCATATGCTCATTTCATGCATACACTAAATTCTGTTTCACTGCAGTCTCTTCTGGGCCACTGATCGGTTTGTTTGTTTAAACCAGTCCCACACTGCTCCAAGTAATCAAACTATGATGTGTTTCAATATTCGTCTGAGAAAATTCTTCCTCAATACAATTTTCAGTTTAGTTTTTGTTGGTTAGCCTGGAAACCCATATGTCCACTGTGTATCAGTCATTACCATGAAACAAAACCAAAAAGAAGCCAGTTGCATGAACAGGAAGAGTTGTTTCCTCTTGGTGCAGATGAGGGTTTTCATCCTCCAGTTCAGATTTCATTTGTGACTTCTCTCCTCTGAGCAGCAGTTGGCAGACCACCTCTCCTTTCCCTATGCCTCTTTCACATGGCTCCTTATGCACTAGGATGGCTGGTCCTCCCTGCATTGCTCCCTACCCCCACCTGTTTTTTTCTTCTTATTCTTCTGCAGTATAATTGTTTTGTTCTGCCCAGACTTACAAGCCACATTTTCAACCAGCTCAAGAAACAAGGACATTCCAGTTCCTGGGACAACACTTCTTAGGAGAGAAAGGGGATTACAAAGCAACAACAACAAAAATTGTCAGAAAAGAAATTCTCCAAGTTCCCACTTTCTGTAAGATTGCTCTTTCTTAGAATGGAAGAATGGATCATGTAGCAATGATGCTGGTTGCCTATCCAATATTCACCAATATTCTTCCTTATTAACCAAGCCCTATTTTTATTTGGAGCATCAATGCACTTGATTCCCAGCTTCCATTACAACTAGGCAACCTCATTCTGTCCATGAGATGTGAGTAGAACTTCTGGAAGAGCTGCTTAACAGGAGACAATAACATGAAACTACCATGACCATCATGGACCACTTTACTTCAGACTTCTTAGATGTGTGGGTAAATTTTTAAGTATTTAAACATTGTTACTTTGAGTTTCTGTACATACAGCTGAACCCCACCCTAACAGATGTAGACCAGCAGAGTTCATTGACCTCTGTTCCTAACCAAGAAAAATCACCAGGGCCAAATGTAAGGATCTGCAGAGAAGTTGTGGTTGCTGTCCTAATGGTTTTTGAAAAGGCAAAGCTGAAACAAAATCCCATTAAATTTCTTTTCTTTTTTTTTTTTTTTTGTGGTACGTGGGCCTCTCACTGTTGTGGCCTCTCCCGTTGCGGAGCACAGGCTCTGGACGCGCAGGCTCGGCGGCCATGGCTCACGGGCCCAGCTGCTCCGCGGCATGTGGGATCTTCCCAGACTGGGGCACGAACCCGTGTCCCCTGCATCGGCAGGCAGACTCCCAACCACTGCGCCACCAGGGAAGCCCCCCATTACATTCTTAATAGCACAGTGCTTTGCTTTGGGGGTACTCAAGGCTCTTATGGAAAGCACTTAGATTTTTTAATTGAGTGCCTATCAATGTAAGCATTTGGGAATGCTTCTATATTAAGTATATGAGTAATGACCTTAGCAGAGAATTCCAATTTTATTACCAGTGCTCGACACCAAAAGCAAAGAGGATGTATTTCAGTGAAGTGATGGGGTAGGCTTCACAGGCTCCCCTGTCACTGGTCCAAATTATCTTCCAACCTTTCAACCATTTTACATTCTTCTAAAATGTTTGATGCATAAAGAATAAGGTCCAGACCTTATAAGCCTAGTATTCAGATACAATATGCTTCTTTCTTAACTTTCAGCCTCCTTTCCTGATATCCCACACACAAGATTAAGACATATTTGACTACTCACTGTAATATTATTTCATGTTTCTTTACCTCTGCTTCTATCCTTTTAACCTGCAATGCTTTTATCTCAAGCACTCATCCATCCTTCATCCATCCATCCATCAATCCATCCTCCATTCATACCTACATTTAACAAATCTTTATCGAGCACTTGCTATGTATCAGGCAAGTATTGTGATAGGTGTTAGGATTAACGCAACAAAGTAGTTTTGGTTCCAGTCACTAACAAAATTCCACTTATCACCGCCCCCCCCAAGACTGAGCTCAAAAGCCTCCCCTGACCTCCATCTTCTTCCCAAAATTTCCTTGGCTATTGTTGGCCCTCTGCATTTTCATATCAATTTTAAAATCGGCTAATCAATTTACAAATACACACATATGCAGTCTCCTGTCATCACACGAACTACAGATGCATTTAGGGAGACTTGCCCTTTTTACAATGTGAGTCTTCCAATTTACGAAAGTCAGATCTCCCTCCACGTATTAGGTCTTTTATTTCTCTCGAAAAGTGCTCTGTAGTCTCAGTATACAAGTCTCACATATTTTTTAAAAGATTTATTCCTAGGTATTTAATGTTTCTTAATGCTATTACAAAGGATATAACTGTAAGACTTCATTTTCTCTTTGTTGCAGATCTCTAGAAAGAGATGATTTTTTTATACTGACCTTAAACCCAGAGACCATATTAAATAGATTTATTAAATTTAAGCTATTTGTAGATTCTTTTGGACTGCCCGTATAAAATCAATTCATCTATGTATAATGACAGTTTTATTCCTTCCTTCCAATTATTCTGTCTTTCACATGTTTTCTTGCATTATTGCATTGGCCTGGAGTTCCAGAACAATGTTGGGTAGAAGTGGTGAGAGCACGCATCCTTATTTCTTCCCACCTCTTGAAGGGAAAAGCTTTCTATTTCACCTCTGATTTTAAGTCTCCTCTGGTCTGCTCCTCTTCCCATGATGTACCCTCCAGGCTTCCACTGAGAACCTGGTGTGTCCCAGGACCACCTCTGGTGAGCACTGAATTCTAACCTTTGCCTCTGCAGCATCTCCAGACCACAGAATGCTCCGCTCAGCTTTTCAGATGTTTTCAGCTTAACTTCTCCTCCCCTGTGCAGTTTCAGAATTCAGCAACTGTCTTCAGGAGGAATCGATCCTGTGTTGGAGGCTGTTTAGTTCTGTAGCTCTTCCAAGGTACAGCTCATATGCCGAGCCGCGCCTTCGCCCAGAATCCATGATGCCCCAGGATAAAAGCTGCTGGTCCCCTACCCCGAATCTTAGCCCCTCTACTTGGCATGGCTTAAACAGCTCTTGGGCGCTTTTAAAACAGGTGATTTGGGGATTTCATCTGGGCTACCTGGTTGTTCGTAGTGGAAGGATTAGTCTGCCCCCAAATGTCTCCATCTTAGAAGCAGAAATCCATGCCAGGTTTTTAATACGTATCAATACTTTCAGATTTTCCTTTGATCTCAGCCTTTGGAGACAGAATATCAGAAATGGAGCCAATGCTAGGGGTCTCCTGTAGTCTCCATCTGAAAAGCAACCCGAAGATTATTCCCAGAAATGAGGGAACTGAGCAAATAAAAGGCCAGCCGAGGGAATCTGTCAGCTTGGCTAGATCTGAGGCGAGAGGTCAGACTCAGACATGAGTTCGTCTGAGCCCTTGTGAGAACCGAGGGCTGCCCTTGAATGTTCTCCTGGCCATCTCCTCAGTCTGCACAAGGGGACAGTTGGCAGAGGAAACGAGCTCATCACCCTCACAACTGGGAATTACCTAGCGTGCTGGTCCTTGGAAATGCTCCCTGCCCGCCCTGTACCACGGGCAAGCCATCTGAGCTTGGGAACAGGCAACCAGAGATGGATCCACAGCGAATACGGGAGAGGTCCATCACTACGTTATTGCTAGAAGGAACTTTCCTCAGAATTCCATGCATATCTTTTCTAGGCTTAAACATCCGTCCCAACTCAAAGAAGATGGTTCCTTGCTGAAGCGGATACAAGTGGTTGGAACATTTCTATTCAAAGCAGATCGGTCATCCGGCTTAATGTGCCATGGCCTATTTGGGCCACCCTCCAGCAGCAATATATCACTCCACATAGTGTCATACAAGCTGCTTTTATTTGTCAAGACTTTTTAATCCTACACCGAGTCCCTGCACAGGAGGTCAGGTGGTTCTTGGTAGGATGTGTTAACTGTGCTGTGAGCAAGGATCCAGACTGGTTTCCGGACGATGCATGGCAACTGCCCCTTCACTTACTAGCCTCTCAGTGTCCCAACTTCGACAAACATCTTTGCATCACTGCAAACACAGCTGTGGAAGGGAACCCAGTCAGAGAGTTGGGAGTTATCACTCATCTGGGACTTAATTTGGAGGGACTCTAAAAGGGCATCAGCTTGTGGACTGGGCATTTTTCTAGTGAGGCTGGCAAGGAAAGAAAAGAAAAGGGGAAGCCATGAAATGCTTATTGATATTTTTGGAGGGCAAGGTGGAAATATTTGTTCACCTTCATCCCCGTACCCTTTTACATTTCCCTAAATTCTGCTACTTGTTCCCATGTCAAATCTTGTGTTAAATTTTCTTCTCAGTAAAAAAGCCCAGCATGAAAAATAATTCATATTCATAGAGTCATCTCTGATTAAAATAATCCCTAGGGCTTCAGCGCACTGTATCCTGAATTAAAATGCTTTAGACGTTCAGAGTTTGGGCTTCTCTATCTCCTGGGAGGCCATTAATGGCTTATGCATATCAGGCTATTTTCCAAATTCTGCTCTTCTGCTCTGGTAAATAAATGAAGAAATCCAGTTGAGAAACATCTGGAAGGCTTTAAAAACTGGGAAAGATTCTCCTCTGGATCGGATGGTTTAAGTGCAATGCTGCTTAAACTTGGGGCCGAGGGCCATAGGACCTCTCCAGGCCATTTCCAATACTTGGATTTTATAATACTATGAATATCTAACCAAGAATCCCCTTGGGGAAAGATTTCAGAATTGGACATGATGTGAAAAACATTCAATTAATTTTTTTTTTTTTTTTGATGTAGTGGAAAAGCCCTGAGCTGGGATTTTAAAAATGTGGCTTCTTGTCCCAGCTCTGCCCCTAATTAGATGGGTGACTTCGGGAAGTCACATAACCTTTCTGGGCCTGTTTCATTACCCATAAATGAGGGTTCACTTAATAATAACCAATGTCCCTTTGAATTACCACCCCCCTCTTTAATCCTTTCTTTTCCATCTGTCTACTCCCCCTCCAAACTCCCTTCTCATTGCCTGGTTCTCATTCCAATTAATCCTTGATCTGGCTTCTCCTCTGGCTTAGCTGTGTGACCTTAGGCAAGTTGTTTAACCTTTCTGTGCTCTGAAAAAAAGAAAGTATTAGTAGCGTCTGCCTTATAGCGTCTGTCTTGAGGATTAAATGATTAATACACAGCAAGCCCTTGGCTCAGAGTAATAAGTAAATAAACTGTTAGCCAACAGTCATTATTTTCCAGAGATTAATGTTATTGACTCACAAGTATAGTTGACGCACTTTATTCCTGGATCAAAAAGGATACAGTTGGAGTCATTCTTAGTAAGAGTGGTCGCAACTTATTAACAAACAATAAACCTATTGGATCACTGACCCCATTTCTCTCGCCACTCTATTCAGGAGCTTGGTACAGTCAGGCAAACGTGAGTATTTCTCTCCATCTATAATTCTGCCACCATCCTTGTGCAAAAGCTCGGAGTCAGTCATGAGGGGCTCATCTTGATCCAGAGACCCTGACAGTGAGATCCTGTCTTTCGCTCTCTGAGGTCCACACCACAGGCTGGAATTTACATATATATATATAAACACATACGTATGGAACACTAAAAAGACTGGGTAACACAGTTTTAGGGAAGTGAATTTTAAAACTTTTTTTGCAGTACAGTTAAAGCCCAGCTCCTAGTTGTATGAGTTTTGACAAATATGTACACGTTATGTGCCCGATGGCCCAGATATAGAGCATTAGCCCTAGAAAATTCCTCTGTGCCCTTTACCAGCCAACAAGCCGTCTTTGGCCAGCGGCAGCCATTATTTCGATTCCTCATCAATTAGTTTTGCCTATTCTTGAACTTTGCATAAATGGACTCTTTTTATCTGGTTTCTTCCACTCAGCATGACCTATCTGAGATAAATCCTGATGTCGCCTGTATCAACAGCTCATTCCTTTTTAGTGCGAAGGAGTCAGTGTACCGTTGTGTATAAAGACTAATTAATTTGTTGATTCTTTTTCCTATGGATGGACACTGGGACCCTTTTCATCTTTTGCTATTATGAATAAAACTGCAATGAGTGTAGGGAAAGACTGTTGAAGTGACTTTTTTCCTGAACTTTGAAGTTTTCTGTCATGCGATTATAGTTTCAAAAAAAATGAAAGATTTAAAAATATATCTCACGGTCCCCTCAAGTCTTTCTTCCTTGACAAGGAATATAACTCCTTTCACTCCATCATCAATCTCTCTCTTTCTTGAACTGCTTTGGCACTCACCCAGGCACAAATACTAGTGTTTCAAGAACTATTGTTGGAACTTTTCACAATAAGCTGAACTTTTCACAATAAGCTGAACCAATCAGCTACTTCTTTTCTTAATTTAAACTAAAAAACAATAGCAAGACATGGAAGCAACCTAAATGTCCACTGACAGAGGAATGGATAAAGAAGATGTGGTACATGTGTACAATGGAATATTACTCAGCAACAGAAAGAATGAAATCATGCCCTTTGCAGCAATGTGGATGGACCTGGAGATTATCATACTGAGTGAAGTAAGTCAGACAGAGAAAGACAAATATCATATGATGTCACTTACACGTGGAATCTAAGTTTTAAAAATGATACAAATGAACTTATTTACAAAACAGAAACAGATTTACAGACATCGAAAACAAACATGGTTACCAAAGAGAAAACATGGAGGGTGGGGTGGAGGGATAAATTAGGAGCTTGGGATTAACATACACACACTACTATATGTAAGATAGATAACCAACATGGACCTACTGTATAGCACAGGAAACTCTACTCAATATTCTGTGATAACCTATGTGAGAAAAGAATCTGAAAAAGAATGAATATATGTATATATGTATAACTCAATCACTTTGCTGTACACCTGAAACTAACACAACATTGTAAATCAGCTATACCCCAATAAAATTAAAAAAAAAAAAAAAACAGTTGGTGATGGATAGCTGAGTCTTGTGGGACTCAGCCCTTACCCTGTGGGGTCTGTGCTAACCCCCGGTGGTATCAGAATTCAATTCAATTGAATGAGGACACCCAACTGGTGTCTACCAAGAACTGGTGAATTTCTTATTGTGGAAAAAGTCACATTTTGGGAGTACAGGATTATTCTGAGTGTAGCGGAAAAAAAAAAAAAAAAAAAACAGTGAGTTTTCTTTACATAATACTTGTCATTCTTGGGTCCTGGAGGCAACAGACAGTGGAGTTCTCTGTCCTCCCAACCCACTTCTTCTCTTGAAAATTCTTCTCTTTCGTGGGCTCAATGCTCTACATCCTGGCAGCTCAGAAGTCAAGCCCATCCAGGTAAGGGGCTCCTTCCTTTCACAGACTAGCTTCTGGATTTGCCTTGACATCCAGGCACTAACAGGACCTCCATCTGTGGCTTAACAGGAGACTAAAATCTGCTGTGGTTACTGCCTATTTTCCAATAAAGCTTCTTTTAATTTAAAGTTACTGAGTTATCCATTGCTCTCCCTTGTTCACTTAAAGCACAGTCAATTTAGTACCCTCCATAAGTAAGAAAAGCCTGAACAAACTGGCAATTCCAACCAATGTGCCCTGTCTTTTTCCTGAACCAATTTATAAACTGAAAATGCAGAGACATCATGACTTGGCTGGGATGATCCGGCTTTCCTGTGATGATCAAGACGCCTCTGAAGAGAAAGGATTTACCATCACGGAATTAACGGCAAAGATGGTTCAAAGCAGTGAAAGTTTTAAAATTTCTTATACTAAGGAGTGATTTACCTTGGCAAGAGACAGGTGACAATTAACTAGCTGGCATTCAGGCTAATTCCTCTCTCTCGTGCTCTCATTTTCCTTTTGTCTTCTCTGAGAGAGAATGATTGACAGCTTGGGAAAGGTACTGGCACTTGGGTTAACTTAACCTCTGCCTCAGCGGTCTCAACTAGCAATGGGCCTTTCTTAGATACGGTAGCATAACTGTTTCAAAGAACTCTGGCAAATCCAAGGTTTTTACAATGATCAGCTTGCCTATTTTCTCTTAAGCCTCCTGAGTGAGCCTATTTGTCAGAATCCAGGTGTTTTCTTGTACTCTCACAATGCTGGATTTCACACAGCACTGGCAGGAAGCGGCACTGGCTCTACAGAACAGTCTCCTTTTGGGGAAAACTCTTCAGGGCTCAGAAGAGCTGTGGCCCGAGCCTGAAGATGGCCGTGTAGATCTGCACCATCTCTCAACAAAAAAGAGAGGAGAGAAGCATTGTGAGAGCAACTGTGTTAACACACAGACTGGTTTCTCCTAATCCAACCCAAGAGCACCGAATGTTCTTGTGCCTGTTGTTCAACCCTGTAACTTCCACTAAGCACAAAGGAAGAGTGATCCACTCTCAGGTGATGGCGGGCAGAGGAGGGGTACTTGCTTGTCCCACCTCCCCGCATCTGAGAAGGGGCTGGGGCCCTTTACCTGCTCTAGAGCCAAGAGTTGGAGAGAAGAAAGATGGCATTCATGTCAGGGCATCTGGCGGGAGGCAGACGGTCTCTGTGGGGTGTTCATGTCAGTGACAGAGACCCAGCCCCCCAGTTTTAAAACCATCTTCTACTGCCTGGCCAGGAAAATGAGCATCTGTGGGAAGAGGCAAATCACCAACCACAGGAGAGGATTCTCACTAGTCTGCAGCTAAATGTTGACGTGGCTAATGGGACTATTTGTTTAAAAAGGATGAAAGGGAGGGTGGAGCAGACATCTTCTCTAGGACCCTGTTCAGAAAACTTTGCCCCACGGGAGAAGTCTACTGTCCCTGAAGATAATCAGGCAAAAAGCTGGTGGTAAAAATTCTAAGCAGACAATAGTTTCTGGAATTTGATGAAGATAAACTTTATTGAACCATAATAAATAAAAGCATTTGTGAAGGCATTTTTTTTTCCTTTTTTTTTTTTTGCGGCACGCGGGCCTCTCACTGTTGTGGCCTCTCCCGTCGCGGAGCACAGGCTCCAGACGCGCAGGCTCAGTGGCCGTGGCTCACGGGCCCAGCCGCTCCGCGGCATGTGGGATCTTCCCGGACTGGGGCACGAACCCGCATCCCCTGCATCGGCAGGCGGACCCTTAACCACTGCGCCACCAGGGAAGCCCGAACCCACTGGGTTTTGAACCCATTTCTTTCATGATTTTCTCCTCTCAAGTCCTTTTCGAATTAACAGGAGTTCTTGAAAATTCTCCCCTGCTACAAGCTAAACCTCATGATGGTTTTGTTCATTGCTGCACCTCCAGGTCAGAACCTGGCATTCAGTGGACACTCAAGACATATATAAGTAAGTGACTGAATGAGTGAGTGAATGAAGGATGGCCTCTTGTGGTGCTGATGCTGTCTTACTACTATCCTAATATCACAAAGGCTTATTTCAGTGCCAGGCACTTTAAACACTTTACAGGTATCATCTATTTTAATGACTTAAATATGTATATATATTGTTTTCAAAGACCTGATGGCTGGCCAGCCGTTTCACTGGTGGCCATACACCCAATACACAGAACAGAGCATCCCAGCTGTATTTTCCAGGCTACAGCTTCCACTGCTCACACCAGAACAATCTGTAGGTCCATAGGCGCTTTCTTTAGCGAGGTGGGGCATCTCTTTTGGATCTTCATAGCTGACACATCTTAATATCCGCAGTGCTTCACAGCACTTGGCACAAACAAACATTAACTTAATTAAACTTTCTTGGAAGAATGTCATAGAATGAATATGGAGATCATTTAAGTATCTTTCTGTGCTGAGCATAATGGTACAATTCTGGTAGCTGGTTAAAAAGGCAGTAGAGGGTGGCTCAGTGGTTAAGGATCCGCCTGCCAATGCAGGGGACACGGGTTTGACCCCTAGCCTGGGAAGATCCCACATGCCACAGAGCAACTAAGCCCGTGCGCCACAACTACTGAGCCTAACGCTCTAGAACCCGCGAGCCACAACTACTGAGCCCATGTGCCACAACTACTGAAGCCTGTGCGCCTAGAGCCCGTGCTCCGCAACAAGAGAAGCCACTACAACGAGAAGCCCGCGCACCGCAAAGAAGAGTAGCCCCCACTCTCCGCAACTAGAGAAAGCCTGCACACAGCAACAAAGACCCAACACAGCCAAAAATAAAAACAAAACAAAACAAAAAATTTCCATTTAAAAAATAAAGGCAGTAGAATATGGGAGGAAAAACCCCCAAAGACCTACTGTATAGCACAGATACTCAATATCTTGTAATAACCTATAATGGAAAAGAATCTACCTATCTATCTGTCTATCTATCTATATGTATATATATATATATATATATATATATCTGTATAACTGAATCACTTTGCTGTACATTTGAAACTAACACAACACTGCAAGTTAACTATACTTCAGTAAAAAAGATGCATTAAAAACCCCAGCAGGACAGGGAGATCAGCTCAGTGCTTTGTGACCACCTAGAGGGGTGGGATAGGGAGGGTGGGAGGGAGACACAAGAGGAAGGGGATATATGTATATGTATAGCTGATTCACTTTGTTATACAGCAGAAACTAACACAACACTGTAAAGCAATTATACTCCAATAAAGATGTTAAAAAAAAAAAAAGCAGGTAATTAGGTAGCAGCTCTATTTATCTGGCTTTGTCTCTCTGTCCCCATCTAGAATGAACCTTTCCATGCACCCTGCTGTCTATCCATCAATCTTGCTCCCTTTCTTTATACCTCCCCCTCTATCTGTCCACCAGCTTATCTGTCTGTCACAGTGTTTCTCAGCAATACAATTAAGAGTGCCAGGTCTTTAAAGGTGCTACTTCCTCTGTCAAGGCCCGGGATGGAAAACCTACTTCTCCATCATTGTCTTATGACACATCAGCTTATCCATTCAGTATCAAAGGGAGGGGTTGGCAGTGGTGCAGAAATGAAATGTGAAAAACCTCACATGCTCTTGACTCTTAGAGCTCTGTGGCTGGGGAAGGTCTCTCTCACTTCCTCTTGGTTGTAGATCATTGGAGTTGAAGTTCATCTTCCTGCCACTTGGAGTCCCGATTCTCCCAGGCATCACACCTTCATGGGAATTACTTGATCAAATAATTCCTAGACTTTCCTCCCACCCCAGGACTGAGGCAGGTTCTCTGAATGGAGTGGACTTCTGTGTGGTCACATCACCCTGGGAGGGCTTTGGAGAACCAGAGGTCATCTTCGGGAAGGGGTACAAGAACGTGGCGAATCACCCACAATAACTCTGTGTGTTCTGAAGTTTTCTCAGGGCGCTGGTGGTGACCTCTGGCTCAACTTCCCTATTAGTGAGCACGTGACCACGGGCACCAGGTCTCTCAGGGCTGCAAGCTTCCATTTAAGTGCCTTCAGATCTGGGCAGGCTTTTGGGATCTCTGTAGGGACGATGTGTGAATGATGGAGCATGAAAACACACGGCATTACCTCAACAACCAAAGCCTGAAACAACGCAGAGGGAGGTGCAAGAACATGGGACCCCGATGAAGCATATGGATAAAGGGACCGGAGCCAATGCAGTCTGTCTTAGCGAGGAATCACGGTAATCAGTGTTCCCGTCAGCATTACGGTGACTAGGTTCCTTCAGTGGACTTTTGAATATGCTCAATAGAGGCTTAAGTCCATATGGATATAAACTGAGGCAAGGGAGTTGTCTGAATGAATTCAGACTTTGTCCAGACAGATCGTGAATCCACTCTGTAATTATCTACACTCCTGTAAACTATCATGTAAGAAAAAAATAAAGAGCATTAAAAACTGTCATGTTAAATCAAAATCCAGCTAATTATGGGTATATTCATTTCCTAGGGCTGCTCTAACAAAGTACCACAAATTGAGTGGCTTAAACAACAGACATTTATTGTGTCATAGTTCTGAATGCCAGAAGTCTGAAGTCAAGGTGTCGGAAGCGGGGGTTCCTGAAGGCTGTCGTGCCTCTCTGCCGGCTTCTGATGGTTTGTTGGAAATCTTTGGCATCCCTTGGCTTGTAGTGGCATCACCTTGAGCTTTACCTTCATCTTCAGTGGTGTTTTCCTCGTGTTCATGTCTGTGTCCACATTTCCCCTTTTTGTAAGGATGCCGTCATGTTGGATTAGGGCCCACCCAGCTCCAGGATGACCCCATCTCAACTAATTACATCTGCCAGCACCCTATTTCCAAATGTCACATTCTGAGGGACTGGGGGTAAGGTCTTCAATATATGAATTTTAGGGGGACACAATTCAATCCATAACAGTGGGAAAACAAATGTTTTAGAAATCATGTTTTGTGATGAATTCTGACCCCCGTTTCCCCCATTTGAGTTTATTCTGGTAGAACATCTATTCTGACTCCAGACTCACCATCTTCATGTTTATGGGGTAGACCCAGTACCACAATTTGCCCCTAACAGAGTCTCGTAAGTATGTGTGGAATATTTCATCATTTATAATTGGCATCATAAACAGGTAATCAAAGTGCAGGACAAATACAAATTACCTGAGGATTCTGGAAACTTATTAACGTTTTATCTATTTTAAATTAGTACATAAACATTAAATAATGATAATTCAGAAAACTTTCCTCAAAAGCAGATGATGTGGGTTCTACGTTTATAAAGACGAATAGGAATCTTTTTGAATTTTGAAATAGCAAATGAATACAAGAGCTAAACAAGGGGCCTCGAGTGTCATAAATGGAATGACATTTTCTTTCCAGAGATAATTAGGTAAAAAATAGGTCATCTTATCGCTTTGAACTGCTATTTGCAGTAAGACAGAATTACCAGGATTAAAGATACTTAAGCCTAAACTGGTTTTTTTTTTCTTGCACATTTGTTTCTATTTTGCAGATTTAAAAATTAGACTTCCTTGTATCAAAATTTATAACAAAAGCTTGTTATGAAACAAAACCCACAAGCATTGAATGATGAGCCTGTCTGTAGCCCAACAAGACACTGGTGTAGCTGAACCGTCCCTGAAACTGCCTGGATGATGTGTTTGCTCAATGATGTCATCAGCATATGTCACTAGTCGGGCCAGAGCATGCAGATGAGCATTTATTGGTAAACTGACACCAGAAATGGCCAAAACTGGGCTAGAGTCCAACAGAAAACAAAATGTCATTTCCTTACAGGCGTGTCTGTGGAAGCAATTATTTTGTCCAGTTTGAAGCATTCCAAGTAAAGACTTGGAATAAAGATACCCCATGATTTCATTATACTGAAAGCTAAAGGCACTTCATACCCTTATATTTATTAAAACACCAAGTATATATAATCTGTGTTTCCACCTCAGAAATGAAATGGAGTTTCAGAGTAACATATCTAACATATCTCCTCAAAAATTCATTCCAGTTCCTCAAAAATCCGGATTATGTGATGTACCAGTCGCCCCCTGATGTATAAAAATTTTTTAAAAACATGTTTAGTGATTGAAAAAATCAGTTCTTTATGCTCACAGGTTCTGTTGGACAGGAATTTAAAATGGTACAGCAAGGATGGATTCTTTTTGCTTTTTGCTCTCTGGGACTTTAGCTGGGAAGACTTGAATGCTGGGGTTACTCAAACAGGCTGGAATCATCTAGGCTGTGGGGTGGCGAATCATCTTCACTCCCCTATCGGTTCACTTGTGTTGGGATGACTTCAAGGCTGGGCTCAGGTGGGACCATTGGTAGAACCACATCGTGTGGCATGGACTCCCTCACAGCATGGTGGCCTTAGAGTAGCTGGGCTTCTTACATGGTGGCTCAGGGTTCTAAGAGCAAATGTTCTGACCAACAAGATGGACATTGCACGACCTCTTCTGAGCTCATCGTGGAAGCCACACAATGTCACTTCTGCCACATTCTGTGGGTTACAAATGGGTCCCTGAGGCCAGCCCAGATTCACTAGGCAGAGAGGGGGCCATTAGTCTCCCACCTCTCAATGGGAAGAGTGTCAAAGAATTTGTGGCCATTTTTAAAACACACGCTTAGTGTACTTTTAAAAAATAATTCCCTTTTCTTTCTCTTGTACTGCTTTTTTATCAGTGGATAAAACAGGCAAATAGTGAGACCACTGTGCTCCTCTGGGGTGATGCCATCATAGTAAATGCTTACTCTGTGCAACCATTGTTCAAGTACCTTAACAGAGTTTTTGAGAAGTTGACAACTAGGAATAGCAGAGGCTGCAGGGGTAGGTAGAAGAATAATCTCATGAAATCATGTTTTCCCCCAAGGACGTTTTCCCCTCTCTGAACTAATAAACAAAATATTTTCCTGAAGGTTCTTTTCCAATCTCTAAACAAAACGAACATGAACGTTTTACAAGCAAGCCAATTTCTGCACAAGAGTTGAGGGCTTCAAGTAAAGCAGAATGAGTTTCTGTCCGAAGCCATTGCATAATAACTGTTGAATATGCTTAAGCTTTTTATAAAATTTCCATTTTCTTTCCCTAATGCTTTTTCTCAATGTTCCCAAATTTTCTTGACGTTTGTATTCCTCTTCTCTTTGAAAAATAACGTCCAAACTTTCTACAATGAATTATAATGAGTTTCTTAGCAAAGCAAAGACAGATACAAAAACACATTCACACAATACACAAATTCTGTTCTTTCTAGGCTGAGAAATGGTGATCAGTTTTTTAACAGCCTTGTAAGGAAGTAATGTTTTCTGAATTAGCTTCTGGAATAAAACTTCAACTCTGTTTCAAATTTTTTGAGTTTACTTTGAGATATAGGTCTGTTTGTAAGAAGATTTGATAATTTCGAGTATAAAAATTATGTGCATTTTATACACCTGACTTGAATTCTTATTAAGGTCAGTTAAGTTAAATTAACTATCATTTCACAAGGCAGTAAGAGAAATTTCAGTGAAAAAAAATAACAAAAAGAAAGAACAAACTGTTTCAACTTGTAAATTATATATTCCCCCCCCTTTTTTTTTAAAGCATCTGAAGGTAGTTTCTAGAACCAGATACATGTAATTATTCTACATTTTTTCTTCAATTAAAAAAAGCCACTTAGGAGATTGGGATTGACATATACACACTACTATGTATAAAATAGATAACTAATAAGGACCTACTGTATAGCACAGGGAACTCTACTCAATACTCTGTAAAGGCCTATATGGGAAAAGAAGCTAAAAAAAGAGTGGGTACATGTATATGTTTAACAGATTCCCTTTGCTGTACACCTGAAACTAACACAACGTTGTAAATCAACTATACTCAAAAAAAAAAAAAAAGATAAAAAAGCAACTTAAAAAAACCTTTAGGGCTTCCCTGGTGGCGCAGTCATTGAGAGTCCGCCTGCCGATGCAGGGGACACGGGTTCGTGCCCCAGTCCGGGAAGATCCCACATGCCGCGGAGCGGTTGGGCCCGTGAGCCATGGCCGCTGGGCCTGCGCGTCCGGAGCCTGTGCTCCGGCAACGGGAGAGGCCACAACAGTGAGAGGCCCGCGTACCGCAAAACAAAACAAAACAAAAAAAAACTGGGCTCTAGGCAAATAAATAATTTTTAAAATATAATGAATCTATTTATTTATTTATAAAAAATTTAATATTTGGGCTAGCATTTATCAAGTGCTCACCATGATATATATCATTCAATGATTTATATCATTTCATTTGTAGAAAATTTAGGACATATATGTGTAAAAGGATCACTGAAATTATTCATAGCTCCATCACCTAGAGATAACCCCTATTAACCTTTTGGTATGTATCTTTTTGCCTATTTGCAATGGTAAATAAAATAATTACATCATATTTTACGGTGTTTTATAAACACTTCGCACATGGTGAAGATTTTCTCATTATATAATAAACCTTCGCACATGGTGAAGATTTTCTCGTTATATGATAAACCTTTTTTAATGTTATTTTCAGTGGCTATGCTATCACATAGAAGTAAGCTGATTTATTTTATCGATGCCCCATTGCCAGACATTAAGGTGGTTCTTAGTGTTTGGCCGTGACCTACACAGCCACAGTAAACATTCATAGAGCTATATGCCTTCATACAACAATGATTTAATCACCAACCTTCTTCAGTTACACTAAGTGTGGAAAGTCAGAGAAGACATTAAATAATTGCTTTTTGAGGAATGTTTTTACATAACAAGAACCAAAGCCCTAAAAAAGGTTGGGAGGATTTTAATCCTTAGCTTTGGAGTAAGGAGCATTTGTTGGTTTGTTTTACTGGCACTACAGATGTCCACGCATCCCAGAAAAACACATTGAGTCCTGAAACCAATCTATTCTGACTACTCATAAAGGTCAGCCTTGGCAGGAAAACTACATCTTTGGAGGAGAGTGCACTTGAGAAATGCAATGAACTGGGAGAGGCAAGGCAGAAGTTAAGCTCTCTTCCCTTCTTTGGCAATAAAGTTAAACTAGCTGCTGCCATAACTTAAAACACACCTGATATTTCTTCTATATCCAATCTACTGTGAACATCTGTCAGGATGTTCCTTTTTGCACACTTGAGGATGTTATGTCATATCTGAATATATACCCATATGTTTCAGATTTAAAATGAAAATTCCATAATTAGGTCAAAAATTCTTAAATCCTTCTGAACCAAACAAAACACATTTATCTGATTATCATAATGGCAAAATGATGTTCCATTTGCAGAAATGTTCATGAGTACAGTCAAACGAGTTTGGATTTTTTTCTCCGTTGGTGGTATCTTCTAATGAAGGATGTTCAGTAGAGCAGAAGGCAGATTTGGCAAATACACATTCATTCTTCCATCAGAAACTGAATACATTCTAGGGACACTCCAAGATTTATGGGTTTTCAGAAACTGGCACCCATGGTCCATCGTTCTCTGGTTCACTGTCTGATTCCTGTTTCTGTTGATGCAATGGTGGTGGTGTCATCTTATGGCTGGCCATATTTCACAATTGGTGAAACCCTGCAATCTGTAAGTGCCTCCAAAAGGTCATTAACTGAAAAACCTACAGACCCAAACTTTACCAACATTTGAATTCCCCTAGGAATTTTACTGTCAGTAAAACTGCAGAGACACTGGGACAATAGATCAATTTTGAGTTCAAAATTCTTTAAAACAGCAGTGTTTCTGGCTTCTCTTTTTCTTTTTATGGTCCATAAAAAATAATGAATAATATGTCAGTTTTTAAAAATACCTACGTAAAATGTTCTTAGGGAAATTTCCTGAAAATTCTTTAAAAATGCAAAGATTGGGGCTTCCCTGGTGGCGCAGTGGTTGAGAGTCCGCCTGCCGATGCAGGGGACACGGGTTCGTGCCCCGGTCCGGGAAGATCCCACATGCCGCAGAGCGGCTGGGCCCGTGAGTCATGGCCACTGAGCCTGCGCATCTGGAGCCTGTGCTCCGCAACGGGAAAGGCCACAACAGTGAGAGGCCCGCGTACCGCAAAAAAAAAAAAAAAAAAAAAAAAAGCAAAGACTGTGTTCTCTTTGATTTAAGGAACTGTTTTTTTGTTTGTTTTTGCCACACTGCGCGACTCGTGGCATCTTAGTTCCCTAACCAGGGATTGAACCTGGCCCAGGCAGTGAATATGCCGAGTCCTGAACACTGGACCACCAGGGAATTCCCAGGAACTGTTCTTAATTGAAAGATAGGTAGTATGCATTATTTGAGTGCTGTGCATCTACTTAAAAGGAAAAAATGTATTTATAAAAAGTAGTCACCTGCATTCAAAATATATCAGTATATGCACCTCTACCACGATCCATATCAAAATTAATAGTAGTATAATTCAACTTAGGTGTACACCATGGTATTAAAAAGTAGTTTTTCAATTTGGAGATTTCTCTCTTCCCTCCAACCCACTGAATTCCACTATCTTCTTTACCCTAAAACACACACGCGCGCACACACACACACATCCATCCATTGTTCAAAAGAAAACATGAAAACTTCCGGATATTTACTTTAACTGCTGCCATTGAAGTACCAGAAGTAGAGTACTCTTTGTTATACCTTTCCCCTAAACCAGATAAACTTGATTGAAAAAAAGACTGTGTTGTCAAACATTTATCCCAGGGTAACAAATTTTCTAGCACCAAATCACACCTTCCATCCTTGGGTTTTTGTGCGATTTCATATAAATTTTTAAGATGTAAAATATTTCATTATACATTCATAGAATAGAATTTTTTAAAACACTAAAATCGTAACTATTAATTCATTCAATAAGCATTTTGGACTTCTTATATCAGTTGGCTTTTGCTGTGTAAAAAACAGTAACATCTTGGAGTGATGTGTTTATTTCCTGCTCATGTGTGTTTCTGTCAGCTGGAGCCCAGCTGATTTTGGATGGACTTGGCTAAGCCCGGATGTAGGCTGTAAGCTGGGTTCAGGTGGGCCCCTCATGTTTCTCATCATCCTAGTTTCAGCAACTATCTGAATTATGTTTTTCTCATGTCCAGAAGGCAAGGATGGTTGGAACTTCCACCTATTTATGTTCACTGAAATTCCATCAACCAAAGCAAGTCTCATGGTCAGAACCAAAGTCAAGGGGAAGGAAAATATTCCTCATGCACCATGAGGTCAAAACAAGGGGCTTATCCAAGTAAACATCAATATGGCAGAGTAGTATTCTAAAGGCAGGGGAGGGAGGGAATATTTGCTGAACAATAAATACTCTAATCTCTCTCAGCCCTATCCATGCACTTCGCTTTGTGCTGGGAATACGACGGTGAGCAAAACTAATTGTACCATCATGGGACTTCCGTTTTAGAAGGTGGAGCAGACGGTCTATAAATAAATACAAAGTTATGTGGTACTCACTCTCAAGGAAATGGGGAATTTTCATTTAATAGGTCGTAGGGGAAAGTTTTCTTAGGATAAAACCAAAACAAGTTGAGAGGATTAGCCATCTGTGAAAAGAGTTTTCCAGCCAGAGGAAATAGTCAGGAAAAAGGCCCTGGGGAGGTAACCAGCTTGCATCTTTAAGAAACAGCAAGGTAGCCAAGTATGTCTTGAGTAGAGTGAGTTCATATAGAGTCCTACATGACACAAGAGAGACTTTCAATCTGATTCTGGGTGAGATGGGAGACTAATAGAGGGTTGAGAGCAGGTGAATTATGAGTGGAGAGAAGAGCAGAGCTTGGAGATCTATATGAGAATTTCCAGCTCAATTTAGCTGGCCCTTTGGGCCTATAAAAGCACTGTGCTAGGGCTTCCCTGGTGGCGCAGTGGTTGAGAATCTGCCTGCCAATGCAGGGGACACGGGTTCGAGCCCTGGTTCGGGAAGATCCCACATGCCGTGGAGCAACTAGGCCCGTGAGCCACAACTACTGAGCCTGCGTGTCTGGAGCCTGTGCTCCACAATAAGAGAGGCCGCGATAGTGAGAGGCCCGCGCACCGCGATGAAGAGTGGCCCCCGCTCGCCGCAACTAGAGAAAGCCCTCACACAGAAACCAAGACCCAACACAGCCATAAATAAATAAATTAAAAAAAAAAAAAAAAAAAGCACTGTGCTAATACAAGTTGTTTTTATAAATTCACTCATTAATCTCTAACACCCAAACAGTTTTGCTGCAAAACAGTTCTCATTTACTGTTGGATTTCCATTTTCACAACACAGTCAGATTCATTCTGTTTACAGATTTTTTTTAAACTCCACAATCTGAGAAATGGATCTAAATGTTAAACTGGTTTCAGTTTTAGGAATCTCAGGGAATCTTCAGGGGTCAGCTGCCCTTGCAGGCTGCCCTATGCAAATGACTTCACAGAACTCATTTCCTGTTGTCTGATCTTCGTAAAAGTTATATAATCAGCTAAATGTCCCTCCTAGGTGAAGGAGCAAAATGGTAGAGCAGGCTTTAGGACAATTCAAAAGGCCCTATATTTTAAAAAATGTGGAGTAGGGACATTCCTTAACAGCCATGTCCACGACTCTGATTCCGAGCCTTCTATACCACATCCCTGCTTTACTTCTTTATCATTTGAAAGGAAGTTTAATCATCTTTTACCAAATTTGTTTTCCATAGTCAGAGGATTTCATGGATAGGAAACAATAAATTCCTAGCAACACAGTCCTAACAGATGGTAGTAAATGGGTTTGAAAATATTTCAAAACCTGCCCTAATTTCCATTCCCCAAATGTCTCTCCCTCTCAGTTTTTTTCTTTTTTTTTTAATAATAGCAGTTTCTTTATTGTCTTCAATGGTCCTATTTTGGTTACAATTTATGCTCCCTTATGCTCTAAGACTGTAACCAAATTACCCTCGAAACACGGGCAACTCCAAAAAAGAAAACTTGCAGCATTTCGAATCATTCCCATTCACCTTATTGACTGAATATTCCATTGAAGGCAAAGAACACTGACATTCTTTTTTAATGCACATTTCTCAGTGGAAGAGAAAATGCCTGCATCGGTTTGTGATTAAAAGAGTGAAAGCCCACATCATTCAAAGAGAGAGGATTTTGTTTTTGTCTGGGATACCAAACAAATTTGTAGCTTATCACTGAGACAGGCATTATATAGCATTAAAATATTCTGTAACACTACAGGGATTCTCATAGGATAATGCCATAATGTAGCAGAAATAGTTGGGGTTCATTCATCTTCATCCTACCATTGTGGTACGTTAGTGTTCTCTATCTCATAATACGGATAAAGACACTACATATATATATGTTATATGTGTATATTTTAATGTTTATAAAACCCCTTTGCCTTTACTTTCTCCTCTGAGCTTAACAACAACCCTATGTTGATGGATGGGCCCATGTTTTGTTCCCATTTTACAGATAAGGCAACTGGGGCAGGGCAGAGTCATCAGGTGGCTTGTACAAGATCACACGTCTGGAGTTGACAGAAGAGGAGCCCAAGTCTAACAAGCTTTCTCTTTATTTTTATAATAACATTTGTTTCCTTTTGGATTGCAAGTTAATGTATATTTGTAGTTAAAAATGTTTCAGCAATATGGAAAGTTACATGGAAGTAATTAAAAGCTTTACATAGTTCTACCACCCAGGGGAAAGTGTTAGCATTTTGTCTGTTTAAGCTTCTATCTATCTTGTTACTACAAGCCTGGGAATCACTCTTTACATACTGGTTTGTAACTTGTCTTTTTACTTAATGGCTACTTAGCAATCCATCAAAATGGCTGCACCATAATTAATTTACCCAATCCCTTTCAGGGGGTTGTCTCTCAGTTTTTTCCTGTGAGGAACATCCTTGCTGTAAACTAGAGTGGGGATGCCCAGGAAGTATAGATCCCTGATTATTTCCATAAGACAAATTCTTAGAAGTGAATTTGTGAGGTTGAAGGGTATCACCTGTTCTGAGACTTTAAAAGTCCATATTGGCAAAACGACCCATGGCAAAGTTTATTGCTATGCACACTGTGATCATCGGGGTCTGAGACACATTTCCCAGAACCTGCAACGACTCAAATGCTCTTTCTCCTTGGCCCCCTTTCAATAACAATTTCCTCTTTTAAGTGGAAGACACAATGAGATGATAGACGTGGGACTTTGAGAACAACATTCTCACAGTAATGGTCAAGGCTAAAATAAATCAGTTGCTCTGGTCACTGGAATGGCACAGGCAAGAGGGAGTGAGTGAAGTGTTCTGAGATGCATGTGCAAACCTGTAATCCTGTTGCACGCAGCAAGGAGCGGCTTATAAGCTACATGGTTCATTGTGAGCCCTCAGGTCTTTAAAAAATTGGGTTCCCCTCAGAATGGGAGAAAATATTTGCAAATGAAGCAACTGACAAAGGATTAATCTCCAAAATTTACAAGCAGCTCATGCAGCTCAATAACAAAAAAACAAACAACCCAATCCAAAAACGGGCAAATACCTAAATAGACATTTCTCCAAAGAAGATATACAGATTGCCAGCAAACACATGGAGGAATGCTCAACATCATTAATCATTAGAAAAATGCAAATCAAAACTACAATGAGATATCATCTCACACCAGTCAGAATGGCCATCATCATAAAATCTACAAACAATAAATGCTGGAGAGGGTGTGGAGAAAAGGGAACACTCTTTCACTGCTGGTGGGAATGTGAATTGGTACAGCCACTATGAAGAACAGTATGGAGGTTCCTTAAAAAACTACAAATAGAACTACCATATGACCCAGCAATCCCACTACTGGGCATATACCCTGAGAAAACCATAATTCAAAAAGAGTCATGTACCAAAATGTTCACTGCAGCTCTATTTACAATAGCCAGGAGATGGAAGCAACTTAAGTGTCCATCATCGGATGAATGGATAAAGAAGATTAGGCACATATATACAATGGAATATTACTCAGCCATAAAAAGAAACAAAATTGAGCTATTTGTAATGAGGTGGATTGACCTAGAGTCTGTCATACAGAGTGAAGTAAGTCAGAAAGAGAAAGACAAATACCGTATGCTAACACATATATATGGAATTTAAGGAAAAAAAATGTCATGAAGAACCTAGGGGTAAGATGGGAATAAAGACACAGACCTACTAGAGAATGGACTTGAGGAAATGGGGAGGGGGAAGGGTAACTGTGACAAAGTGAGAGAATGGCATGGACATATATACACTACCAAACGTAATGTAGATAGCTAGTGGGAAGCAGCCGCATAGCACAGGGAGATCAGCTCGGTGCTTTGTGACCACCTAGAGGGGTGGGATAGGGAGGGTGGGAGGGAGGGAGACGCAAGAGGGAAGAGATACGGGAACATATGTATAACTGATTCACTTTGTTATAAAGCAGAAACTAACACACCATTGTAAAGCAGTTATACTCCAATAAAGATGTAAAAAAAAAAAAAAAATTGGGTTCCAAGATTCCTGTTGGGTTCACTGGTCTTAGAAGACTGGGGACATGGTCACTTTGCTGGTTTTCACTGGGAGGGAGAGAAAAGCTGCCAGGAAGGGAAGGGATGGTAGGTACTGCCCCTCCCCACCTGACCTGAGGCCGACTGGGAGGTTTCATACCTGCTAGGAAGAGAGTCTCACAGAAAAAGCCTGTCCCTGTCCTACGAGATGCTGACCGAACATAGAACTATGTAGAATGCCAACCTAGCCAAGGCTGAGTTCCACCCCTGAGAGTGAGCTGACGAGCTATTGACTGAGTGGTTCTCTCATACAACATTCAAACTGCTACCTTGAGAGATAATCAATAAATATCATGATAATAACTAATGTCATTTGACCCATGATGGTTCTCTGTAAGAACTCCATCTCATCTAACCCTCACAACACTGTGACTTGGGTTTCTTTCTTATCCCCATTTTGCAGGTGAGGAAACTGAGCCTCGGGAATTGTACACACAGTGTGTTGGGCCAGCGCTGAAATCCGGGCCTTTTCAGTCCCAAGCATATGCTCCCCACTGCTACACTGAACTAAAGGGTCATGTGAATAAATAACATGGCAACTCACCAAGAGGCAGCCATATGGGCAGGCAGGTGATGCCGGGCTCTCCTTTACCCCCAAGACTGCAGTGTGGATTCCCTGGCCCTACACAAACCATCCCCGGCATTCAGTACCTTGAATTAGAGAGTTGGGGATTGAACAGGAGGGCGAAAAACCCCCAGAGCTGTTACCTTCCAACACGGGCGCTGTAACACACTCAGCTTTGGCCAAAACATTTACAGGGAAGGTAGAATCATTTTCTTTCCAAACATGACTGGAGTTCTATTTGTTGAAAGCTGTTTCCATAGACATTCTCGGCCCACATTTTCTCCAGGTTCCCCACCAAGGGGCTGCCATAAAGGGGAGTTTTTGTTTCTAAGGCAGTTTTCACATAGGCTTTGGATTATGGAGTGTTGATTATTTGCCATCTTTCAGGAATCTTTAAATGACACTGCCCACAGCTGCACTGAACAAGAGGGGCCTCTTCTAGGACTTTTGGGTCATTCTGGCAGCCTGCGTGGCTTAGCGCTCCTTCCTGTTCCAGAAAGCCCAGAGTAAGACAGGTTTGGGTCAGTTCACAGGCCTAATTGGGAAGGGGGATGGGGAATGGGGAATGTTCCAGCACAGTGTTCTCACTCACCTTCCCCACCTCTCACCTCCCCAAAAAGAAAAACCCATCAGCAGTGATGGAAATAATCTTGAAGGAGAGTCAAGGTTTCAGTTATAGCAATAACTAGCACTTGGCAAAGACATTCCCTGAGCTCAAATTCATCCCTGGGTGACCTTCCGGGCTCTTCTTTGACTGGCATAAAGGCAGGATGGCCAGGGCGTGGGCACCGCAGCCTCCACCCCGCTCTCAACTCCTTTCCCACGTCCAAACCCGTCGCCAAGCACTCACCCAGCTTTTGCCTTTTCAGGAGAACAGACCCAGGAATGGCTATCAGTCAAGATTAAGATGAAGCTCGGCTGGGAGAGAGGAAAAAGCAGGATCAACTTGGACAGGAGGATAAACCTGACAGATGGACACAGATATTCCTGGTAGAGTTAGGATGGCTGTTGACCACCGGAAGGGTTGACATGATTACCTGCAGTTGTTGCATAATATGTGGAAGGTTATATCGACAAAGCATGTTGCTAACGCTTGGGTTAAATGAAAAAAAGTAACCAGAGCACAACCATCCTGTGTTTGGAAAAACAGGAAAGGAAGTTTCCTCATCTCGCGCTACACCCATGACCACAGGAATTTTGAGTGGGATGTAAGCACTGGTCCCCAAACCTATACTTATACCAATGGACTTAAAGTAAATAATCATAAGAGCTACCATTAATTGAGCACGTATTAAATATTAGGTGTCTTCTATGAGTGTAATAATAACTAATGTTTATTCGATGATTTCTGTGCTAGGAATGCAAGTATGGACCTTAACTCACTGAATCCTCACAACAGCCCTATGAAGAAACTGGAGTGTGTAACCATATGGCTAGCAAGCAAGGGAGCTATGTTTGGAGCCCAGGTGATCTGGACCCAGAGTCTGTGCTGCTAACACCGCACTCCACTTCTTGTCAGAGGCATGTGTCTTTAAGTCCTTAGAGCAACCCCAAAGCAAAGTGTTAGAACCAGTTTTGCAGATGAGAAAAAAATGGTCCTCATGTAGCTAGCTAAGTGGAAAGGCTGATGTATGAGCTTGGTCTCTGATTCCAAACCCCATACTCATTTTCCTACATCACAAGGGTCTCCTTCAAATCTCACGCCAAGCAAGCTATGCAAAGTCTTCCCTACAGGCAGGGCAATTCCCGAGCTCCCTCCTCTGTCTGGTGCAGGCCTCACAAGGGTCTGGATGGGCCAAGCCAGCCCTGTTCTTGCTCAGTGACTTGTCCTCATGGAATGCAATCAAATCCAGAGTTCCAGGATAACAGGCAGGAAGAGAGGAAGAGATGCATACAAGGCTGCCCCCCTTCTAGCCCAGTCCTGCTGCTGTGGGCTGAATGTTTGTGTCCTGTCCCCCCCTCCCCAATTCATATGTTGAAATTCTAACCCCCAATGTAATGTATTAGAAGATGGTGTCTTTGGGAGGTGATGAGGTCATGAGGGTGGAGCACCCCATGAGTGGGATTAGTGCCCTTATAAAAGAGACCCCCAGGGATCTCCCTTGCCCTTTCCCCCAGGTGAGGATGCAGTGAGAAGACAGCCATCTATGAATCAGAAAGAGACTTATCACCAGACACCAAATCTGCCAGTATCTTAATCTTGGACTCTGAGCCTCCAGAACTGTGAGAAATAAGTTTCTGTTGTTGATAAGCCATGTATCCTATGGTATTTCTTTATAGCAGCCCTGAATGGACTAAGACACCCATCTTATACACAATTCACTGAAGCTGTGTTCTTTCTTTCCCATTCTACAAGTTTGTTTAGCCACAGTCGCCACTAAAAGTGAGAAAATTAACCTCACCTTCAAATTTCTCCTCCCTGTTGCATTTATCATTCAATCAATTATTTATTCATTTATTTATCTCTTCATTCACCCAACAACTATGAATTATTTACTATGCAGGCACAGTTTTGGACTCTAGGGGTACACTGGTGAATGGAACCCTCTTGGAACTTACATTCTGGTGAGGAAGACTGAGTTAGTTAATAAAATACAATATTGTAAATGTCACAGTTGTGAAAGTCCAGTGGAGAAAGATGTAGCAGAGTAAGAGGAGGGAGTGTTATTGTAATGTGAGTGGCAGCAGCTTGTTATAGAGGTGGTCAGGGAAGACCCCTCTGATGAGGTGACAGGTGAGTTGACACCTGCTGGGAGTGAGGGAGAAAACCACAGGGCAATGAGGATTCTCAGCCTCATCCCAACTCACATATTTAGGGTGACCCTTTATTTTTTATGACTTTGAAATAGAATCCCTGACCAAGATTCCATTTAGTCCTCGAAAATTCAATTCTCAGAAAGATAGGTAATAGAAAAAATGTCGTTCATGCAGAGACTAAAATATTCTTTCCCAGTAGCTGTTTTTTAAGTGCCTCAAACATATCAAGTCTTCCCCATGCAGGACTATTCCAGAGGCATTTGCAGTCAGTCATTGTTGGCCACTCCATCTCCCCACCCTACACACATGTAGAAACCCACCCACTTACAGATTCGCTAATGCATTTGAAACTATGAAAGGTGACATGGAGGGAACCTTGAGGGACAACAGTAGAGAAAGAAATCACAAAAAATAGGATCACTTTTCACTGTCCACAATCAGTACACAGCTTGAAGACTGGAATGAGGCAGAGGCAAGTGGGGGCCAATGTTTATTGCCTCATTAATTCACTCACGAGCTACGTTTTGTGCACTTTTTGTGCTCGACATTGTGCGAGGTGCTAGGCCTACAAGGAAAAAGAGGACATGGTCTCTGGAATTTTTTATTGGAGGATAATTGCTTTACAATATAGTGTTAGTTTCTGCTGTACCACGAAGTGAATCAGCTGTATGTATACCTATATCCCCTCCCTCTTGCACCTCCCTCCCACCCCACCCCCATCCCGCCCATCTAGGTCATCACAGAGTAGAGCACAGGGAGCTCAGCTTGGTGGTCTCTGGATTTTCATGAATCATAGTCTTAAAGCAGGTGCGGAAATAGATAGGCACACTCCCAGCTGAAGTACAGTCAGTCTTGACAAAACTTGGAAGCAACAAAGATGTTGCTTTATTTATCCCTTCAGTAGGTGAAGGGATAAATAAACTACAGTGCATCCAGCCAATGGAATATTATTCAGGGCCAAAAAGAAATAAACTAACAAGCCATGAAGAGACATGGAGGAATCCTAAATGCACGTTACGAAGTATAAGAACCAATCTGAGAAGGCTACATCCTCTGTGAGTCCACGTATATAGACATTCCGGGAAAAGCAAAACAATGCAGACAGTAAAAAGGTCAGCGGTGGTGAGGGGTGAATGCGCAGGGAAGGATGCACACGTGAAGCACAGAGGATCTTTTCGGGCAGTGAAAATACTCTTTATGGTTCTATAACGGTGGATAACTGTCACTATACATTTGTCCAAACCCACAGAATGTCCAAGACCAAAAGTAAACTCTAACACAAACTATGGACTTTGGATGATAAGGATGAATCCGTGTAGGTTCATCCTTGGTTAAAAAAAAAAAAAAAAAATGTATACTATTCTAGTGAGTAATATTGATAACGGGGGAGGCTATGCATGTGTGGAGGTAGACGGGGAATCTCTGTACATTCATCTCAATTATGCTGGGAGCCTAAAACTGCTCTAAAAAATAATAACATCTTAAAATAATAATAATAAAAAAATACAGTCAGTCTCACGCAGTCCTTCTTACTTTGGTGGTAAAACAAGCCGTGTGTGTGTGTGTCTGTGTGTGCGTGTGTAGCCCAGTTAATTTCTCTCAACAAAAGACAGCACCACCCTTTCTCTTCATCCTGCTGGCTGCCTGGCTGATTTTCTTGAAAATTCCTGATGCCTATTTCTACAGCAACACGAAGCCCTGGTTAACTGTCTTCATTTCCAGGCTCTAGGGAATGTGTGCTTGTTAGGCTGCCCAAGTAAACTGGGGAGACTCTGAGTAAACAGGTTTAGGAATCCTTCTTCCTCCATTGTCATCGTCCATCTCCAAGCACGTTTGAATTTATCCTAAAAGCCAATACCTGGGGATGTTCAGCTTGAGCTCGTCATACTTGCACAGGAAGGTTGGAAGGGAGCCTGCCAGCCTAGAACACCTGACCTGGAAGAAGCAGCAGAGGTCACCGGGCCCAATTCACTGATGTTAAAGAGGGGGACCAAGTCCAGAGAGCTGAAAGGGTCCCAGTGCCTTGGCTGGGCTGAAAACATCCAACACTCTGTTCGTCCTTTCATGACGCCTCCACAATATAGTGCCACGTAATCTGTCCCCAGTACCACCTGCAGGGTCTCTCAGGTATGTTTACCATTCAGAATGGCTTGGAATTTCTGAGTCTTCTCCTTTCTTTAATATCTCCAATGCTCCAGAAAACCTGGAACCTATCCTAATCTCACAATCACTTTTTTTTTAACTTACCCTTTTTTTTTTTAAACATCTTTATTGGAGTATAATTGCTTTACAATGCTGTGTTAGTTTCTGCTTTATAACAAAGTGAATCACTTATACATATACATATATCCCCATATCCCCTCCCTCTTGCGTCTCCCTCCCTCCCACCCTCCCTATCCCACCCCTCTAGGTGGTCACAAAGCACCGACCTGATCTCCCTGTGCTATGCGGCTGCTTCCCACTAGCTATCTACCTTACGTTTGGTAGTGTATATATATCCATGCCTCTCTCTCGCTTTGTCTCAGCTTACCCTTCCCCCTCCTCATATCCTCAAGTCCATTCTCTAGTAGGTCTGTGCCTAGAAAACCTTTACCTAAAACTTACCTGCCATCATGGTCCCCACACACATCATTCATACACTAACTCCTGTGAATTAACACATGTCCTACTTTTCAGGTGACTCTTTCTAGGAAGTGTAACACATTAGGCTGTTGTAAGCCATCAACAATCAAGCATGAGTATTTTACCACGTTATTTTTCTATTGATTAGTCAATGGAGATACTGGCACTTGGGAGTGAGAATTTTTAAAGAGGTGGAAAGAAACAACGTAATTTTGGAAAATGAGGATGTAACTGTCCGACGCCCTTAGACCCAGCACCCATAGTGTGTGATGTGGACAAACATCTGGTCAGAATTTGGGCTTGAGTGGCTGGAGGGGTAGGGATTTCAGAGGAAGGGATGCCAGTTCCACTATGCACCTGGACCACAAGATGAGGTTTAGCATCGTTTTGATTTGGTTTGTTGTTATTTTTTGAGAAGCAATTAGCATAGCCTTTGGTACGTTCTATGGACCCAGTAAACGTTAGCCACTGTTTTTGTTATCTTCATTTTTTTTTCTGCCACACTCATAGATCATGTTTCTTTTGAAAATAACGAACGAGGATTGAAATACTGACTAGAGGGTTGGCGCTAAAGCAGGGTTGTGGATCTGGGGGTGTGTCTTAGGAAGAAAGGGGCGTGGAGGTGGGGAACAGCATGCGTCTCCTGCTACGTCACTCTATTGAGTCTTTGGGTTGGAAGGGACATGAGACCATCACTCAGTCCCGGTCTTCAGATGAGTGGGGCCAACTTTCTCCATTTAACAACTCAGCAATGAGATCCACAGAAGGCAATGGTTTCCCAAGCTCTCACCAAAGAGGTAAATAGTAGTGGGGGTGGCGTTACCGGAGCTGGGGTTCAGTAACTAGAACTGAGGTTTTCCATCACCATGCGCAGTGCCTGATAGGTAGGTTAACCCTCCTGTGTACCCCAGATACCCCTGTGTCCATTTAACAATGGGGGAGGCAATATATAACACTGCATGAGGACTGGAAACGTGAGCTTTAGAGCTGAAAAGATCAGAATATAAGTTCCAGCTCTGCTGCTTTCAAGCTGTGTGACTTTGGGCAATTACTTCAACACTCTGAGCCTGCATTTCCAATCTAGTCAACGGAGATCATGTCTGCTCAGAGGGTTATGAGGATTAAATTAATGTAAACATAAAATAATGTAAAGTGCTCCATAAATGTGAGCTTTCATTATAATTTAATGAGGCAGTTGGGCAGAGAATGCTCCTGTGACATTTTCAACGTCCTATAATCAGAGAATGATAAGAACTTGACTTAAAAATCGTTCCCTCAGGGGCTTCCGGGAAGATGGCGGAAGAGTAAGACGCGGAAATCACCTTCCTCCCCACAGATACACCAGAAATACATCTACACGTGGAACAACTCCTACACAACACCTACTGAACACTGGCAGAAAACCTCAGACCTCCCAAAAGGCAAGAAGCCCCCCACGTACCTGGGTAGGGCAAAAAAAATAAACAAAAACAGAGACAAAAGGATAGGGACGGGACCTGCACCAGCGCGAGGGAGCTGTGAAGGAGGAGAAGTTTCCACACACTAGAAGCCCCTTCGCGGGCGCAGACTGCGGGTGGCGGACGGGGAAAGCTTCGGAGCCGCGGAGGAGAGCACAGCAACAGGGGCGCGGAGGGCAAAGCGGCGAGATTCCCGCACAGAGGATCAGGGCCGACCGGCACTCACCAGTCCAGGAGGCTTGTCTGCTCACCCGCGGCGGGCGGGGCTGGGAGCTGAGGCTCGGGCTTCGGTCGGAGCGCAGGGAGAGGACTGGGGTTGGCGGCGTGAACACAGCCTGCAGGGCGTTAGTGCGCCGCGGCTAGCCGGGAGGGAGTCCGGGGAAAAGTCTGGAGCTGCCGAAGAGGCAAGAGACTTTTTCTTCCCTCTTTCTTTCCTGGTGCGCGAGGAGAGGGGATTGAGAGCGCTGCTTGAAGGAGCTCCAGAGACGGGCGCGAGCCGCGGCTTAAAGCGCGGAACCCAGAGGCGGGCATGAGACTAAGGCTGCTGCTGCCACCACCAAGAAGCCTGTGTGCGAGCACAGGTCACTATCCACACCCCCTTCCGGGGAGCCTGTGCAGCCCGCCACTGCCAGGGCCCGCGGATCCAGGGACTACTTCCCCGGAAGAAGGCACGGCGCGCTTCAGGCTGGTGCAACGTCACGGCGGCCTCTGCCGCCGCAGGCCCGCCCCGCCTCCGTGCCCCTCCCTCCCCGCCCCGCCGGCCTGAGTAAGCCAGAGTCCCGGAAGCAGCTGCGCCTTTAACCCCGTCCTGTCTGAGTGAAGAACAGACGCCCTCCGGCGACCTACACGCAGAGGCGGGGCCAAATCCAAAGCTGAGCCCCTGGGAGCTGTGCGAACAAAGAAGAGAAAGGGAAATCTCCCCAGCAACCTCAGAAGCAGCGGATTAAAGCTCCACAATCAACTTGATGTACCTGCATCTGTCGAATACCTGAATACACAACGAATCATCCCAAATTAAGGAGGTGGACTTTGAGAGCAAGATTTATGATTTTCCCCCCTTTACCTCTTTTTGTGAGTGTGTATGTGTATGCTTCTGTGTGAGATTTTGTCTTTATAGCTTTGCTTCCACCATTTGTCCTAGGGTTCTATCCGTCCATTTTTTTGTTTTTAAATGTTTTTTCTCTTAATAATTATTTTTTTATTTTAATAACTTTATTATATTTTATCTTACTTTATTTTACTTTATCTTCTTTCTTTTTTTCCTTCCTTCCCTCCTTTCTTCCTTCCTTCCTCCCTCCCTCCTTTCTTTCTTTCTTTCTTTCCTTCTTCCTTTCTACTTCTACTAATTCTTTCTACTTTTTCTCCCTCTTATTCTGAGCCGTGTGGATGAAAGGATCTTGGTGCTCCAGCCAGGAGTCAGTGCTGTGCCTCTGAGGTGGGAGAGCCAACTTCAGGACACTGGTCCACAAGAGACCTCCCAGCTCCACATAATATCAAACAGAGAAAATCTCCCAGAGATCTCCATCTCAACACCAGCACCCAGCTTCACTCAACGACCAGCAAGCTACAGTGCTGGACACCCTATGCCAAACAACTAGCAAGACAGGAACACAACCCCACCCATTAGCAGAGAGGCTGCCTAAAATCATAATAAGTCCACAGACACCCAAAAACACACCACCAGACGTGGACCTGCCCACCAGAAAGACAAGATCCAGCCTCATCCACCAGAAAACAGGCACTAGTCCCCTCCACCAGGAAGCCTACACAACCCACTGAACCAACCTTAGCCACTGGGGACAGACACCAAAAACAACGGGAACTACAAACCTGTAGCCTGCAAAAAGGAGACCCCAAACACAGTAAGATAAGCAAAATGAGAAGACAGAAAAACTCACAGCCCATGAAGGAGCAAGATAAAAACCCACCAGACCTAACAAATGAAGAGGAAATAGGCAATCTACCTGAAAAAGAATTCAGAATAATGATAGTAAAGATGATCCAAAATCTTGGAAATAGAATAGACAAAATGCAAGAAACATTTAACAAGGACCTAGAAGAACTAAAGATGAAACAAACAACGATGAACAATACAATAAATGAAATTAAAAATACTCTAGGGCTTCCCTGGTGGCGCAGTGGTTGAGAGTCCGCCTGCCAATGCAGGGGACGCGGGTTCGTGCCCCGGGAGGATCCCACATGCCACAGAGCGGCAGGGCCCGTGAGCCATGGCCGCTGGGCCTGCGCATCTGGAGCCTGTGCTCTGCAACGGGAGAGGCCACAGCAGTGAGAGGCCCGCATACCGCAAAAAAAAAAAAAAAAAAGATGGGATCAGTAGCAGAATAACTGAGGCAGAAGAACGGATAAGTGACCTGGAAGATAAAATAGTGGAAATAACTACTGCAGAGCAGAATAAAGAAAAAAGAATGAACAGAACTGAGGACAGTCTCAGAGACCTCTGGGACAACGTTAAATGCACCAACATTCGAATTATAGGGGTTCCAGAAGAAGAAGAGAAAAAGAAAGGGACTGAGAAAATATTTGAAGAGATTATAGTTGAAAACTTCCCTAATATGGGCAAGGAAATAGTTAATCAAGTCCAGGAAGCACAGAGAGTCCCATACAGGATAAATCCAAGGAGAAATACGCCAAGACACATATTAATCAAACTGTCAAAAATTAAATACAAAGAAAACATATTAAAGGCAGCAAGGCAAAAACAACAAATAACACACAAGGGAATCCCCGTAAGATTAATAGCTGATCTTTCAGCAGAAACTCTGCAAGCCAGAACGGAATGGCAGGACATGTTTAAACTGATGAAGGAGAAAAACCTGCAACCAAGATTACTCTACCCAGCAAGGATCTCATTCAGATTTGATGGAGAAATTAAAACCTTTACAGACAAGCGAAAGCTGAGAGAGTTCAGCACCACCAAACCAGCTTTACAACAACTGCTAAAGGAACTTATCTAGGCAAGAAACACAAGAGAAGGAAAAGACCTACAATAACGAACCCAAAACAATTAAGAAAATGGGAATAGGAACATACATATCGATAATTACCTTAAGAGTAAATGAATTAAATGCTCCCACCAACAGACACAGATTGGCTGAATGGATACAAAAACAAGGCCCATATATTTGCTGTCTACAAGAGACCCACTTCAGACCTAGAGACACATACAGACTGAAAGTAAGGGGATGGAAAAAGATATTTCATGCAAATGGAAAACAAAAGAAAGCTGTAGTAGCAATTCTCATATCAGACAAAATAGACTTTAAAATAAAGACTATTAGAAGAGACAAAGAAGGACACTACATAATGATCAAGGGATCGATCCAAGAAGAAGATATAACAATTGTAAATATTTATACACCCAACATAGGAGCACCTCAATACATAAGGCAAATACTACAGCCATAAAAGGGGAAATCGACAGTAACACATTCATAGTAGGGGACTCTAACACCCCACTTTCACCAATGGACAGAACATCCAAAATGAAAATAAATAAGGAAACACAAGCTTTAAATGATACATTAAACAAGATGGACTTAATTGATATTTATAGGACATTCCATCCAAAAACAACAGAATACACATTTTTCTCAAGTGCTCATGGAACATTCTCCAGGATAGATCATATCTTGGGTCACAAATCAAGCCTTGGTAAATTTAAGAAAATTGAAATTGTATCAAGTATCTTTTCCGACCACAACGCTATGAGACTAGATATCAATTACAGGAAATGGTCTGTAAAAAATACAAACACATGGAGGCTAAACAATACACTACTTAATAACAAAGTGATCACTGAAGAAATCAAAAGGAAATAAAAAAATACGTAGAAACAAATGACAATGGAGACATGACGACCCAAAACCTATGGGATGCAGCAAAAGCAGTTCTAAGAGGGAAGTTTATAGCAATACAATCCTACCTTAAGAAACAGGAAACATCTCAAATAAACAACCTAACCTTGCACCTAAAGCAATTAGAGAAAGAAGAACAAAAAAACCCCAAAGTTAGCAAAAGGAAAGAAATCATAAAAATCAGATCAAAAATAAATGAAAAAGAAATGAAGGAAATGATAGCAAAGATCAATAAAACTAAAAGCTGGTTCTTTGAGAAGATAAACAAAATTGATAAACCATTAGCCAGACTCATCAAGAAAAAAAGGGAGAAGACTCAAATCAATAGAATTAGAAATGAAAAAGGAGAAGTAACAACTGACACTGCAGAAATACAAAGGATCATGAGAGATTACTATAAGCAACTCTATGCCAATAAAATGGACAACCTGGAAGAAATGGACAAATTCTTAGATATGCACAACCTATCAAGACTGAATCAGGAAGAAATAGAAAATATGAACAGACCAATCACAAGCACTGAAATTGAAACTGTGATTAAAAATCTTCCAACAAACAAAAGCCCAGGACCAGATGGCTTCACAGGCGAATTCTATCAAACATTTAGAGAAGAGCTAACACCTATCCTTCTCAAACTCTTCCAAAATATAGCAGAGGGAGGAACAGTCCCAAACTCATTCTACAAGGCCACCATCACCCTGATACCAAACCAGACAAGGATGTCACAAAGAAAGAAAACTACAGGCCAATATCACTGATGAACATAGATGCAAAAATCCTCAACAAAATACTAGCAAACAGAATCCAACAGCACATTAAAAGGATCATACACCATGATCAAGTGGGGTTTATTCCAGGAATGCAAGGATTCTTCAATATACGCAAATCAATCAACGTGATACACCATATTAACAAATTGAAGGAGAAAAACCATATGATCATCTCAGTAGATGCAGAGAAAGCTTTTGACAAAATCCAACACCCATTTATGGTAAAAACCCTGCAAAAGTAGGCATAGAGGGAACTTTCCTCAACATAATAAAGGCCATATATGACAAACCCACAGCCAACATCATCCTCAGTGGTGAAAAACTGGAAGCATTTCCACTAAGATCAGGAACAAGACAAGGTTGCCCACTCTCACCACTCTTATTCAACATAGTTTTGGAAGTTTTAGCCATAGCAATCAGAGAGGAAAAGGAAATAAAAGGAATCCAAATCGGAAAAGAAAAAGTAGAGCTGTCACTGTTTGCAGATGACATGATACTATACATAGAGAATCCTAAAGATGCTACCAGAATACTACTAGAGCTAATCAATGAATTTGGTAAAGTAGCAGGATACAAAATTAATGTACAGAAATTTCTGGCATTCCTATACACTAATGTTGAAAAATCTGAAAGTGAAATCAAGAAAACACTCCCATTTACCATTGCAACAAAAAGAATAAAATATCTGGGAATAAACCTACCTAAGGAGACAAAAGACCTGTATGCAGAAAATTATAAGACACTGATGAAAGAAATTAAAGATGATACAAATAGATGGAGAGATATACCATGTTCTTGGATTGGAAGAATCAATATTGTGAAAATGACTCTACTACCCAAAGCAATCTACAGATTCAATGCAATCCCTATCAAACCACCACTGGCATTTTTCACAGAACTAGAACAAAAAATTTCACAATTTGTTTGGAAACACAAAAGACCCTGAATAGCCAAAGCAATTTTGAGGACGAAAAACGGAGCTGGAGGAATCAGGCTCCCGGACTTCAGACTATACTACAAAGCTACAGTAATCAAGACAGTATGGTATTGGCACAAAAATAGAAAGATAGATCAATGGAACAGGATAGAAAGCCCAGAGATAAACCCATGCACATATGGTCACCTTATCTTTGACAAAGGAGGCAGGAATGTACAGTGGAGAAAGGACAGCCTCTTCAATAAGTGGTGCTGGGAAAACTGGACAGCTACATGTAGAAGTATGAGATTAGATCACTCCCTAACACCATACACAAAAATAAGCTCAAAATGGATTAAAGACCTAAATGTAAGGCCAGAAACTATCAAACTCTTAGAGGAAAACATAGGCAGAACACCCTATGACATAAATCACAGTAAGATCCTTTTTGACCCAACTCCTAGAGAAATGGAAATAAAAACAGAAATAAACAAATGGGACCTAATGAAACTTCAAAGCTTTTGCACAGCAAAGGAAACCATAAACAAGACCAAAAGACAACCCTCAGAATGGGAGAAAATATTTGCAAATGAAGCAACTGACAAAGGATTAATCTCCAAAATCTGCAAGCAGCTCATGCAGCTCAATAACAAAAAAACAAACAACCCAATCCAAAAATGGGCAGAAGACCTAAATAGACATTTCTCCATAGAAGATATACAGACTACCAACAAACACATGAAAGAATGCTCAACATGGTTAATCATTAGGGAAATGCAATCAAAACTACAATGAGATATCATCTCACACCAGTCAGAATGGCCATCATCATAAAATCTACAAACAATAAATGCTGGAGAGGGTGTGAAGAAAAGGGAACACTCCTTCACTGCTGATGGGAATGTAAATTGATACAGCCACTGTGGAGAACAGTATGGAGGTTCCTTAAAAAACTACAAATAGAACTACCATATGACCCAGCAATCCCACTACTGGGCATATACCCTGAGAAAACCATAATTCAAAAAGAGTCATGTACCAAAATGTTCATTGCAGCTCTATTTACAATAGCCTGGAGATGGAAACAACCTAAGTGTCCATAATCAGATGAATGGATAAAGAAGATGTGGCACATATATACAATGGAATATTACTCAGCCATAAAAAGAAACGAAATTGAGCTATTTGTAATGAGGTGGATTGACCTAGAGTCTGTCATACAGAGTGAAGTAAGTCAGAAAGAGAAAGACAAATACCGTATGCTAACACATATATATGGAATTAAAAAAAAAAATGTCATGAAGAACCTAGGGGTAAGATGGGAATAAAGACACAGACCTACTGGAGAATGGACTTGAGGAAATGGGGAGGGGGAAGGGTAAGCTGTGACAAAGCGAGAGAGAGGCATGGACATTTATACACTACCAAATGTAAGGTAGATAGCTAGTGGGAAGCAGCCGCATAGCACAGGGAGATCAGCTAGGTGCTTTGTGGCCGCCTGGATGGGTGGGATAGGGAGGTTGGGAGGAGGGAGACGCAAGAGGGAAGAGATATGGGAACATATGTATATGTATAACTGATTCACTTTGCTATAAAGGAGAAACTAATGCACCATTGTAAAGCAATTATACTCCAATAAAGATGTAAAAAAAATAAAAAAATAATAAATTGAAAAAAAAATCGTTCCCTCAATCCTGGAACAACACCTACACGTTTTGTTTTGGTTTTTTTCCAGTACAGCCTCTAGCCAAGTTTAGCTGTCCTTATTAAATAGAATGAATTCTTCCTTATGAAAACATGATCATTTTTCCAAGCCTAGATCAAATCACTGTTCTGAAGCTGTATATCCTTGGTGGTATATTAACTGCACGTTTTTCGTTCTCCATAGATAGTTTTGGGGAATTGCACTAAATCATATGTTTTATCTCAGGAAGAAAGTTCACCACGGTCCAGCTGCCCTAGACTGCGCTTGGTTCTTTGGCATATCTCTAATCGTTGTCGCTTTTGACCTATGAAATAAAAAGCAGTGTGCTCTATTGGAAGGAAGTGGCCTATTTCTGGCCTTTGTCCCTTCTCTACATCTGACATGTACTTGGCTTTTCTTGCCTGGATTCCAGGGTTGGGTGCAGAACAGTAAGGCAGGGCATTGCTGATTCGTCATACCTCCCCATCCCCTGTCACCGTGGGTCACTTTGAAGACTGGGCAGCTCTTATCTGTCCATCTACATCCTCCTTTGTGGGTTTTTATGTCCTAACTTCAACACAATGCATTCTGACTGTGCCAGACTTTCCCCATCCGATAATCCCAAGTTTTCTACAAAGATTCCTGATTCCCACTCTGTACCGTCCAAAACACAGGAGGACCATGCAGGCAGGTGGCCTCAGGAGTCAAGTGGCAGTGTCACCTGTATCTGAATCAGTTGAGGTAGATTCCTATCTCGATTTAGTGCCATAGGGGATAAGAGACTCCACACCTCTCATTTTGTGGGAGGACAGGAAAGTAGAAAAGGAGGTAGATTGACTTACCTAAGTTCATACACGCTAGTGAAAAGATGGGACAAGAATTTGTGTCTCCTCTCTGCATCAGATATGTATTTTTTAAATCCATGAAGAGGTGCCCTGGGCCATCCCAATACTTTCAACAATTTCCCTCCCAGGCCCTTTCTCATCCATTTAAAATGAGAGGTTGTGGGGTCAGACTCCCTGAAAGTGACTTACATCCAGCCTTACCTGGTGTGGGAAAACGTTCGAGATTCACAAAGCAAACATGTTTCAGGAGCATCCACGGCAGGCAGGCCACCTGTTGGCCCTTCGACATGAGTCAAGTGCAGACTCTCCCAGGCTACTTCCACTAGCCTTCTAGGAGCCCCGACCCTTCCAGAATCTTCACCAAATCTCACTTTACTTGCAGGTAAAGGATTTTCATTTGCCATCAGACTTCGGAAGGGATGGGAATCCCAGAGACTTTGCAAACTGGTGGCAAAACCGGACAAATCCTTCTGGAACATTTTCATGTGATTAGTTCCCCAGGGCACATTTTCCCCTTGTTCTTCCACACTCCCACCCCTCCCCAGGCTCTTCTTTCCCACTGAATTTCTAGTTCCATGTGTGGACTTGAAGGAAAATGCATTCTGTGTGTTCCTGATGGATTTACACTCAATTCCCCAGAAAAGGATGATGTGAGTCCCAGGGAAGCCCAAGCAGGATTTCGAGCCATCCCCCACCCCAGCTTTTCCAGTAGGACATTAAGGAGTTGCAAAGGCCACCTTAGAGGATAAGCGCGGTTTCCATGTGAGCTTCAAGCCTGGTCAGCATGTTTGCACCATTTCCATCCCACAGGACACTTTGCTGCCCCTAGGAGAGGGAAATTCAAAAGTGGCACAGTGCAGCCTTGCACCTGCTCATTCAAAGTGGCCCCAAGTGGGACTCCATTAATCCAGGAGGGCTCCCTGGAGGAGTCCTGGGCTTCCCTGCATGCTCTCTGCCTCTGGTCGGTGCTGTACAGCTGTGTTTCTGTGAAAACAAGGGTGCCGGTAAAGGAGAAAAAACACTGTTTACGAGGCTGCCTAGATTGGTGAGTCACATCATTTCAATAGCCCTGAGCTACACACAGCTGACTACTTATGCAAATTCCAGACAGCTTGTTTGAACAAAAGGTTACAGAGTAACATAACCTGGAGCTTTTATTACTAATGAGGCACTCATTTCCATATGAATACAGAAGTGTGTATGTTTTCCCCCTTTTATGGCTTCTCATAATTGTGTCTAATAATATAAAAATAACATCGGGTCTTTCACTCCACGCGGCTCAGACATCAGAGGCAGACTCGTGTCATCTACCCGTTAGGAAAACGTGACATCGGGCCCGTCCCCCCTCCCTGTCGAGCACAGTTTCAGATGCTCAGCCCAGGTGCCTCTTTGGACTCATGAGAAATTCCATTAACTTTGTTCACTTCTGAGTGCTTGCCACGCTTTAGACTTGTTTTCAAAATTAATAGCATTAGTAGTAATAATAATAATAATAGAACATGATTGTAAAATGGCCATGCTTCATTTTTATTATCAGCGAGGTAAAGCAAATCTGGTACAGATTAATGGCAGCTTTCTACCTGCCAGAGTGATCTCTATTTTGGTGTGATATAGAAATTTAAAACTGAAAGGGAGAGGTTTTTTCTAACATGATATATATTCCCATAAGTGGGCCATAGTGCCACAGTGACCTTAATTTTTTTAGTCTTTTTTGAATTTGTTACAATATTGCTTCTGTTTTATGTTTTGGTTTTTTTTTTTTGGCTTCGAGGCATGTGGAATCCTAGCTCCCCGACCAGGGATCGAACCCGCACCTCCAGCATTGGAAGGCGAAGTCTTAACCACTGGACCACCAGGGAAGTCCTGTGAACTTAATTTTAATGAATAAAATAAATAAGGGAGACAACTGAATATGTAAATAAAAAGAGAAATGACTTGTAGAAACCATAAGAATCAATTAAAACTTCTGAGCTTGTACCAGTATATATTCATTTACACACACATACACACACACACACACACACTTATTTTGTTTGAATTAGCCATTGATTGCCAAAGACTTTGGTGAGCACAGAATTTGAAATACAAAATTTAGCACTAAACCTGGCATCTAACCCTCAGATTGGAATTTAGTGAGTAATTTTTCGATCTTAGATATTCTCTCCTTTGAAATGCAAAGACTTGGGTACTTAAGAATCAGTCCTTTAGGGTGGGGGAAATGGGAAGATATTGGTCAAAGGGAACAAAGTTTCAATTACGCAGGGTGAATGAGTTCTGCAGATCTAATGTACAGCATGGCATCTACTTGAAATTTGCAAAGAGTAGATCTTACATTTGACCACTGCACGCACACGGAGAATGGTAACTATGTGACGTGATGGGTATCTTTATAAGCCTGATTATGGTAATCATTTCATAATGTATACCTATATCAAATCATCACATTGTACCCCTTAAACATATGCAATTTTTATTTGTGAATTTTATGTCAATAAAGCTGGAAAACAAACAAATTTTTAAAAATGAATCAACCTTTCAGTTGCGATACTTCTGGGAGGCGGTCAGATTTCTACGGGTATTTATCACCCAATGAATGAGCGATCTGTTGACTCTTGGAGGATGCACTTACCTCAGCTGAGAGCCAGAAGAGGCCTAGTGGTTGGACTGAAGCCACTAGGTCAGGGGAGTAGGAGAGAGAGGTGTGAGACAGAGGAGGGATGTGGGAAGGACCGGGATCCCAGGGTAGGTTTGGACGCAGTGAGAAACAGCAGATGGACAGGAAATCTTTCTAGTGCTTTGCTCAGGGCCTCCTCCTGCATTGCCAGCCCTAGTAATCCCAGTAATCTAGATGTCTTCCCACAGTTCTGAGGAAGGCTCTAGCTCAGAGTTTATGAACATTTCAACACCCCTATCCAACCCAGGACCCCAGTGTGGCCAAGACCATTCATCCAAAAGATGAGAAAAAGAAGGCTTGTTCTCAGCCTCGATATATTGATGTACATGTGGGTGCTGTGATGGTGAATTGTATGTGCAACTCGTCTGGCCGACAGGGGCCCAGATATCTGGTCAAATGTTATTCTGGGTGTTTTTGGAGGAGACGAACATGTGAATCATTAGATGAAGTGAAGCAGATTGCCCTCCCCAACGTGGGCAGGCCTTGTCCAATCAGTTGAAGGCCTGAATAGAAAAAATAGTCTGAGGAAGAAAGAATTCTCTCTCTCTGCCCGACAGCCTTCCAGCCACATCACCAGCATTTTCCTGTCTTCGGACTCAAACTGAAACATTGGCCCTTCTTGGGTCTCCAGCCTGTCAGCCTTTGGATTGGAGCTGTACCGTCAGTGTTCAATTTGCCGACTATAGAGCTTGGGGCTGGTCGGTCTCCATATTTGCTTGAGACTATTCCTTATAATAAATCATATGTGTGTATATATATGATTTATTATAAGGAATATATACAAGGATATTTATCTGTCTCCTATTGCTCCTGGCTCTCTGGAGAACCCTGACGAACACAGGTGTCCAAAAGACAAAAAGGAAGAGCATGTGGTCTTTTTGCATTCAAAACATAGGAACTTGACTGTGTCATTTACAGAAAACTCTCCTCCCCAGCCTTCAGGATTGGACAGTCAGCTCCAGTGCGAAGAGAAAGAAACAGAACTACAGAAACCTGATACACTGGGAACAGATTTAGAGAATGACATTCTATTTTCCCTCTCAGAAGACCCTCCACAGAGAAGTCTCTTCTTCCCCACCTTTCTCATGGTGTCACTTTTCTGTTACTGAGTGTGCAGAGGGGCGAGAGTCAAAACGGGCGGCCAGCATCCCCCAAGCTGCGGTGCCTGTGAGCAGCCTGGCCACCGGTGGCTGAAAGCTGACCCCGGAGACAGGAAGAAGCTTCATGTCCATGGGGCAGCCTGGTCCTCAGTCAGGCCCTCTTGGGGCTGGGACTCACCCCATCCATTGATTTCACTGGAAGGAGATACACATGCCCAAACAGGCGATTTCCAAAGGAGATGCCGGCAGGGACATCAGTTAGCTTTCGTGCAATGATTTGATTTTCAGTAGAAAGAAAGAGAATGGAAGGAAGGAAGGAAGGAAGAAAGGAAGGAAGGAAGGAAGGACCTGACCTGTTATCCTCAATTTAACATCACATACATTTATTGATTCAAATGCAGGAACACAAATCACTGAGGAAGCACTTATTAACTCATTTCTTAATTACCCGTTCACTCTGATTTTTAAAGAATCCAATATAGCAACACCTGTTTGAGAACCAAACAGAGCATGCGATGCTGCGTTTAGGAAAGGCTGTTGGATGAGCTGCCTCATCCCTTCCCAGCCCATTTCAAAGTAAAATGAGGATTTCAGCTTTTTTCTTTTTCATTTTTCCGTTCTCCAGCCACCCCATCCTAGACCTTAAACCCAAGGGAGACACCCTTTGCTTTGGCAATCTGAACCCTGTTCAGCAATGGCTGTGTCTGCTGCCAGGACACTTCGTGGCCACCAGCCTTGAGGCCCCAGCTGTGACAAAGTGCACTGTCTCTATGGATCTTAAGCCATTTATGTTTCCCACGACTCTCGGAACACCTGGTTGGGCACCAGAATGAAAGAAAAATGGGGCATTAGTGCTGACCTAATGACCAATGACCTCCTATGACATTCTCTCTAAATCGTTTATTTTAGAGGTGGAAAGAATGAGTCTCGAAGTCATGGGATTTTCTCAGACTTCCACAGCTGGCGAGTGGCAAAGTTAGGACCAGACACCCAGGCTACTGGCTCTCAGCCCTAAGGTTCCCCGACAACACCAAGTGTATGTGTGTCCCCATGCCCAGGGTTCACTGAGGGAAATGGGCCATGTCTGTGGGGGTAAATGCACGGGGGATTAGTGTGAGCCTCGGGGCTTTTAAAACTCTGGGTAAGAGATTTAAAAGGGCTTGTAAGAGGCCTCTTTACAAGCAAATTAAAGGGGTCTCAGTTTTCAGGGTGAGGATGCAGTGCCAGGGATGGGGGACTTCCATGTCACAAGGACTCAGCTGTACTCCCTGCAGGGGTGCGGGGCACACAGAGTCCTGTCTGGAGAAACTAGAGAAATGTGTGGACACCAGCCACAGGCAGGGGGCTGACCGCTCTTGGACACCCACTCCCCTCCCCGCATTCGGCTCACTGCAGTGTCTCCAAGAAATGAAACGGGCTTAAAAGAAATGAGTGTGTGAGCTTAAGGGAAATGTAATCACCGCCTCTCCGTTCCTCTTTTATTGGGCTTTGCACAGAGATTTGTGCCGGCGAGGAAACCAAGCCGGTCCCCTCTCATCCTGAGCGCGGGCAGAGAAAGTAACATCCGTTGAGGCAGGGCGAATGGTGCCAATTAGTGAGATGCTGGTGAGTCCAGAGATTGTTTGTAATCTGTTTGCCCAGCTCCTTTGAGCCCCAGGGATTTGGGCCAACACTTCTCTCCTTGTTAGTATTTCTTTCAATTGCTTGAGACAAGTCCATGAATCAGGCACTACACACATTTAAGTAAGCCCCTGCTCAGTCCTCCAACACCACAAACATAAACACTCATTTGCACATGTGCACACGTGTGCATGCACACACACACACTCATCTTGCATTTGGAGTTGTGAGAGAAGTGAGGGGCAAATTGCTTCCATCTGGACCAGTAGACCAGTGAACCTGGGAGGCACGTTAGCAACCACCAAAAGCATCATTTCCCCCATTTTGTGTTCCTGCGCAAATCTGCACTTCTTCGAGGATATCTCTGATCATTGGTTTGGTGTTGTAGGGCAACTCATGCCCCGAGCTTTTCTCTTTGCTTGTTTGTGTTGTTCTATTTGTTTGGTTATCTATTTATTCTGTCTTTAAACCACAGAAGCTCCATGATCATGTCAGGGCTTGGGATGATGTCACCCACCGTGGATGGTGTGTAGCTTAAGTCAAGAGCCAGCACTCACTACCCCGGATATGCCACCTCTGAGCTTGGGAGCTAGACGCAGCCTCCAGCCTACAGGGATGAGATGAAGAGCAAAAACTCAGTCTCTGTCTTCCTCTCTGTCACTGTCTGCCTCCTTCTGTCTCTGCCTTTCTCTTTCTCCCCTGTTAGAATTGGAGATTGTACTCCTGCTTTGACTTCCAGTCAAGTCCAGGGACCCAGCGACCCTTGCTCTGAGTCACACATCTCAAAAACAGCCAAGCAGACCGTGGACTGGTTAGCAGCTGTTGTCACATACCCCAGCGGTGTCACTAATTCACCTGACCCTGCAGGGCTCTGCAGAGGGTCGGCGATGGAAGGCAGGAGGGTTTTCTATGAGAAGGACAAGGACAGCCTTTCCCACAGATGGAGGAGAACAGACCGACCATCATGGACATGTCGCACATAGTCGTTATCAAGATACTCCATGGCTTCAAATGTTACGGCTGAACTGACAGCATTGACCATGAAAAACATATTTCACCTGTGCGTGACCTGATACATTAACCTTGCCCAAGGATGAGAAAAACCTCAAGCGAGAAGAAAAGGCTTTCTTAGAATCATTTAGCTGCCATGAAATTAAAAATTATTTAATTAATATAATCTCTGGATTGAAGTAATAGGTTAGACTAAGGGTATTTAGAGCAACATTGTTGTAAGTGGCCAAGAATTGAAGAAAACCGAATCCCCGTCGATAAGGGAGCTTCACTCTAGTCCAGAGCTCTTTTTTTTTTTTTTTTTTTTTTTTTTTTGCGGTACGCGGGCCTCTCACTGTTGTGGCCTCTCCCGTTGCGGAGCACAGGCTCCGGACGCGCAGGCTCAGCGGCCATGGATCACGGGCCTAGCCGCTCCGCGGCATGTGGAATCTTCCCGGACCGGGGCACAAACCCGTGTCCCCTACATCGGCAGGCAGACTCTCAACCACTGCGCCACCAGGGAAGCCCAGAGCTCTTTTTATTCCCATCAGTGCACAGAAGCCAATTCCTGGCCACTCCTGCAAGACTGTGCCTTTAGCCTTCCTGACTCTGGTGACGCTATTTCCTGTCCAATGAGATGTTTTCTTATTGGTGGACCAGGAGACATAGTCTTGTTTTCTTTTTTTTATCTCCTTTACATTTTATCCCTCCTTGCTGACAGGAATGTGTCCAAGTCTGTGCTTCTTGCCTGGAATTCCTAGTTTAGAATTCCTCTGGGCTGTAAGCCACTTGAGGACAGGACTAACTCTTTCAGCTCCTTATTCTCCAGAGCCGAGTGCCTGACACATAGAAAGGGCTTAAACCTGAGTCATTGGAAGAATAAACCACCACTGGCGGATGTGTGGACAAATGTGAGTTCAGAAAGAGAATGAGTGCAATCTGGTCCATGACCTTGGAGGGGTGAAGGTTCATCCAAGTAGAATGGCCGTCGGATGTTGTCGGGGTGAATCTAGAGCCAGAGTGAGGAGGGGCTAGAGACAGGAGTGAGAGTCATCAGCAGAGGTGAGAGCTGGGGACCTGACAGAGGGACAGGTCCCAGGAGAGAGTGAAGAGAAGGAAGAGACCAAAGGCAGCTCTAGGAGAACCACCACTCTTTCTCCCACAGAAGGACCAGGAGGGGAGCGTGGGGCATGCACAGAGGGCCTGAACCAGACGCAGAGATAACAGTTCTACTAGCTAGGATGTATTGAAGACGTATGTGCTACCTATTGCTACAAGTGCTTTCTGTCTATTCTTGCAGTTAATCCTTTCAATAACTCTCTGTGATATGTCCCCGCTTCACCAATAAAGAAATGAAGCTCAGAGAGTTTAAATAACATGCCCAAGATCACACAGCTAATAAGTGTCCAGCCCCTGGAGCACATCACACCCTCTTCCTTGATATCCTCTGACCTATTTTAGTTACTGAATTAATTTCGATAATCGGTTGATTCCCCTACACACACACCATTTCACTGGATTCACATGCAAAAAAAAAAAAAAAAAATCATGGTAGATCCCATTTGACCTTCCAGCTATTACTTTCTTTGAGCAAAGCTAAAATCTGGTAATGCAATGGCTACTCGTATCTAAAGGAGAAACAAATACTCAGATCTGTTTCCATTGCATTTGTTTCTATCTTGGTCATGAGAGTGAAGACTTTCAGGGGACAGGAGACCAACACTCGATTCTTTGAGGCCATGAGGAATTGAAACACTCCAGCCAGAGCAGAGACAGGTCAGAGAAGGGGTTCCTCAGCACATAAATCAGGCCATGGTAACTGCCTGGAAATCCTATTCCCTGGGGTTTTCTATTGCCGCTGCTTTCTTTAGAATCTTGATTGCAAGGAGAACAGGGGATATTCCTCAGGCAGGGGCTACGGTATGATTTATCACACATACGTACACATACATATATTTTCTTTGTATCTGGTTCCTGTACAGAGGTTCAAAAACCCCTGGGATTCCCTGATGATAGGCGTATGCACCTTGCTCTCACCCCTCCTTCTACCACCTTAGAAGTCTGTTGGGGTTCACATGAGGGAGCATCAACCATGCCTTCCAGCTCAGGGGGGAGAACTTTTCCTACCAGCATCACCCAAATCCCACGCCCACCTCAGCCTCGGAACTGCCCAGAGCTCCTGCCGCCCCACGTGTGCTCAGACAAAACCCAGAGCTCTTTCTCTCCAGATGTTAGAAACCACTAATTCAGTTCAATTTATGAGAAGGTCTGAATTCTCATCTTATCTGCCAGTACTGATGATTTACAAACTCAGGGAGGATGCTTCTCCCGTCGGTGTCTCATTTCCCACTTTGAAAACTGGAATTTTAGCATAAACTGCTATTAATCCAGAATCTACCCAACCAGAAAATGCATTACCAAAATGTTTTTTAAAATCGGCAGTCGGGAAGAGCAGTCAGCCATAAGAAGATGGAAGATCAATCCAAGTTCTGATAAGAAATATTATGAGTGCCTGCTTTTCTAGCTGTTTTTGTTGTTTAACAAAGCAAATTCCCTTCATTCAAAGGGAAGGGGACTGGAGGCAGGAAGTCGATGTGAAAAGAACACAGAAAAAAATAGAGCTAGCCTAAGACAAAGAAAAGCGTTAACAGGCAAGAAGAGAAAAAGTACAGAAGGAAAGAGAGGTTTATAGAAGCACCTTGAAGAAGACGGAATAGGAGTGAAGAAACCAAAGACAAAACAAGTGGTTAGTAACCTAACTGTGCGATAATTACGTAATAAATAGGTAAATGAGAGCTGGATGTTATATTACGACACAGAGTAAGTATTCCAAGGTGTGGATCACGGAAAGCCAAGAAGAGCAGCTTAAACGAGAAGCATGGACCCTAAAAGAGGGTGAGTATCAGTGTATATTCCAAAAGGGGTGGAATTAGGAGAGTTTTGGTGGAAGACAGAGCTGATGTCCTGTGCACATTCCCTGGCATCAGGGTCCGTGCAGGGATGCTCCTCAGGGAGTTCTCATTTCAAGGTGGTGGTCCGATGTGCACTGACTGGACTTGAACTTGAAGTCCGGAGTCTCCGTCTCTTATTAGCTGTGTGACCTTGGGCAAGTTGCTTACCTTCAGGTTTGGTTTCCGTGTCTTTAAAATAGATATAACAATGCCTACTCCACAGACCTCTTCTGAAAGCCAAGTCAAACAAAACGTATGAACATATATAACATCATAGGTGGCACACAGAAAACTCAAAACAATGTCAACTCCGTCAGATTTGCGTGGGCCTAAATGCACTGCGTTCAGTGCAAGTGACTTTCAGCTAACAATCTCTGGTCTCTGACATGAGCAAAAGATTTCTGCTAGGGAATGTGGTTGATTGCCTGACCATGTGTACCTTCTGAAGGATGATATTAAAAACGGGCAAGTGTAAATTGGTGCAGTCACTATGGAGAACAGAATGGAGGTTCCTTAAAAATTTAAAAATAGAGCTACCATATGATGCAGCAATCCCACTCCTGGGCATATAACCAGAAAAGACGAAAACTCTAATTTGAAAAGATACATGCACCCCAGTGTTCATAGCAGCACTATTCACAATAGCCAAGATATGGAAACAACCTAAATGTCCATCAAAGATGAATGGATAAAGAAGATGTGTTATATATACATAATGGAATACTACTCAGCCATTAAAAAAAGAATGAAATAATGCTACTTGCAGCAAATGGATGGACCTAGAGATTATCATACTAAGTGAAGTAAGCCAGAGAAAGACAAATATCACATGATGTGGCTTATATGTGGAATCAAAAAAAAAAAATGATACAAATGAACTTATATACAAAACAGAAATAGACCCACAGACATAGAAAACAAACTTATGGTTACCAAAGGGGAAGGGGGGGGGGGATAATGTAGGAGTTTGGGATTAGCAGATACACACTACTATATATAAAATAGATAACCAACAATAGATAATTGTATAGCACCAGGAACTATATAACTATATTCAATATCTTGTAATAACCTATCACGGAAAAGAACCTGAAAAAGAATGTATATATATATATATATATATATATATATATATATATATATATATGACTGAATCACTTTGCTGTGCACCTGAAACTAACACAATAGAATACTTCAATAAAATTAAAACGGGAACAAATGGATGGATGCAAGGTGCATGTGTTGAAAAAAATATTTAGACCGTGAGACTGCAGAAAAAGTTTGTGAATTTTTTATAAATATAATGGCAAAACATGGTCAAACTCCAAAACGATTTCAAATGTGGCTAAAACAATATGTTTTGGTGAAAGCTTGCTGAAATCCAGTCATCGAATTTCCTGTGAGTGCAATGCCTTGTCTTATTGCTACAGGCTCAATTAAATAAAACTCTTGGGGTGTGACAGGCATAACCATCCGGGAACTGGTGTAGTACATATTAACTTGCTTTCTACCAAAGCCAGGTAAACTATAAATGTTCAAAGACATTCTTTTTCTAACCTGTCTCATAATGTATTTATAATTCCAGTGACTTCCAGTGAAATTACAATTTTAAAACCTATATTTTCCTGAAGTAGAACGCTACGTAGAGCTCACTGAAAAATAGGTTTAGTACCTGAAAATGCTTTTTCCATCTTCCTACCTGCCGTTAATAGGCATCATTGATTCAATCTGTATACCCAAATATTATCTAAACTATGAGATTTATGATTACAGAAAATATGACCCAGGAAAGGTGATCAGTCTTAAGACTTGCAATCTTGGTTTAACACAGAACAGGCAATTTTGAAATGTTTTTGATCCTGGAATTCTGTTAGAAGGAAAACAAAAACAATTTGGTATTATTTTGCAAAAGGGAGTTTTCATAAAGAATTTGTAGACTTTCACCATTCATCAGATCTCCAAAATGAATTCAATTTACAGGCATACCTCGCTTTATTGTTCTCCACTTTATTGCCCTTTGCAGATATTTTGGGGTTTGCGGGGTGGTTTGTTTGTTTTTACTAATTGAAGATTTCTGGCAACCCTGCATAGAGCTAGTATATCGGCACCATTTTTCCAAAAGCATTTTCTCACTTTGTGTCGCTATCACATTTTGGTAATTCCCTCAATATTTCAAAATTTTCATTATTATTATATATATTATGGTGATAGGTGATCAGTGATCTTTGATGTTACTACTACAACTTGCCGAAGGCTCAGATGATGGTTAGCATTTTTTAGCAATATAATATTTCTAATTAAGTTACGTACATTGTTTTTTAGACATAATGTTACTGCACACAGTAGACTACAGTACAGGGTAAACATAACTTTTATATGCACTGGAAACCAAAAACTCATATGACTCACTTTATTGTGATACTCACTTTATTGCTGTGGTTTGGAAATGAACATGCAGTAACTCTGAGGTCTGCCTGTGAAGTAGGAATCAATTTCAAGCAATAAAATTTTTAAATATAGCAAGTTTTGGAGAATGTTTTTGTTCTAAGTAATCAGCACGATCATAACCGCAAGCCAATCTTCTACGGTAATATGTTAGTTTGAAAATAGAATTTTTTGCACGACATAAAGCAAAGCAAGGGCAGGTAGAACTATGCATTTTATTCAGTTTTGTTACATAATTGGAAGCCAGCTCACCAGCTACTCTCAGCTGGGAGTTAACATTGATATAATTTCTAACCTGTTCTTCCGAAGTTCAAAGCTGAATATAAACCTATATACTTGAATATTTCCCACATGTAAAGCAAATTTCTTTGAAAATATTGTAGCACATGGGCTTCACTAAATAGCACCATGTAACTTCAGAGCAGGTTAGAAATAAATTCTTTTAAAATGATGTTGAGTTTCGTATCTTTAAGATATATCCTTATCCTCCTGACTCAAAAGATGTACTATCATTAGAAATGGAAATTCATAATGAGAAAGTTTAAAAAATCCCTTGATCTTTTATAATTATATTATTCTTTGTTAAACAACAGAGAACTATGTACTGAACTTATGAAAGCTCTGGGATAATTACATTTTCCAGCAATAAGAATTTTAATTTTTTGAGCCTATGGCATTAGAATATTTAAGTATAACTCTTTTTTTTTTTTTGCGGTACGCAGGCCTCTCACCACCGTGGCCCTCTCCCGTTGCGGGGCACAGGCTCTGGACGCGCAGGCCCAGCGGCCATGGCTCACGGGCCCAGCTGCTGGGCGGCATGTGGGATCCTCCCAGACTGGGGCACGAACCCGTGTCCCCTGCATCGGCAGGCGGACTCTCAACCACTGTACCACCAGGGAAGCCAAAGCATAACTCTTACGTTTAGAAGTAGAGTTTGTATTCTGTTTATTTTGGGTTATTTTGTATGTGTTTTTATGTTACTTTTAAGGATTTCTAAGTAATTTTCACACACCTATCATGTATTTTTTTTCTCATTATTACTTTTTGGTGTGTGTCTTACAGGGATGGGATCCCTGTTCCCCTCACCCTTCCCTTGTGTGGATACTGGTTCTAAAGGGTACAGGTGTTCTGCTTTATATCCATTCTCTGAAAGAATAAGTAGAAAAGAATAGGTAGAAAAATGGTGACATTGACCACCTGACCACCTACATGTGGTCAAGGTCACCATTAGCTTAATACAGAGATCTGAGTAAACAGTGGAAACTGTCTTAGTCAGCTCTGGCTGCTATAACAAACTACCACAGACTGGAGAGCTTAAACAACAGTTGTTTCTTACAGTTCTGGAGGCTGGAAGTCCAAGATTAAGATGCCAACAGACTCTGTCATTGGTGAGCATCACTTCCTGACTTGCACATACCCACCTTCTTGCTGTGTCCACACATGGTGGAGAGCTCTCTCTCTCTCTCTTCTTATAAAGCCACGACTCCCAACACAAGGGCCCCACCCTCATGACCTCATCTAACCCTAATTACCTCCCAAAGGCCCCATCTCCAAATCCCATTACACTGGGGTTAGGGTTTCACTATGAATATTGGGGGGATGTGATTCTGTCCAAAGCAGAAACCAAAGAGGAACCAAAGGGAACCACGGTAAGACCCAATTTCAACAAATGGGTTGCAGAGCATTGATTTGGATTAATTCCAGGGACAAAATGTTGATGTACCTGCAGAAGCTTCCCACACATTCCTCATTGCATTTGCAAGGTTGTGCCGTTCGAGGGGACCACGTTGGCATGCAGCCCCATATCTGATTTAGGACTCTCCACACAGGCCTGCTCCTGTGCTACAACAGAAGCAGGCACTTGGCGCCTTGAAGCACTGACCAGCTACTCTGCTGAGTCCCATCTGTGGTTTTCTTCATGCACATTGAGATTGCTAGACTTAGTGCCATTGTGGCGGAATGCATGCAAGATGCTACACCAGCCCAGCGGGTGCACCACGGATGCTGTTCACTGCTCCATCTTCTCCATAAGAGGGAACCTGGCCTTCCTTCATCCTGGCCCAGACCCCCTGCCCTTGTGAGTGATGGACAATTTCCTTCTTCAGTCTGGCTGGGGTTGAGAGTGTTCATAGCTAGAAGGAGAGCATCTGGTTGGCATCTGGGCCACTCTCACTACCACTGAAATAAGAGGCAGTAGGGTATTTTTGAGACTGATGGAGGCAAACTATTCTACCACCAGCTTAGGTTCAGAAAAAAAATGGGCTTCCTAGGATTGACCAAAGATACAAAGGGATTATTCAATTTGAAAGTCAAATGTCTGATCTGGTTAGAGGAATTGGAAAAAAAAAAAGAGAGGGAAGAAACTATAATGAGAAAAGAGGGAGGGTGGGAGAGACAAAGGGAAAATGCCTCAAAGTCAATCAGATTTCTAAATGCTTTCGTCATTTGGCTAACAATTGCTAAGGATCAATTATATACATGACATAATCAATACCGGATTTAGAAATCATGTAGAAAAATTAAAGCAAACCCAAACCCTCCCTTTGCAGATGTGGATCAGTCTGTCGCTGCTCCCCAGGGTTTTGTATCCTGATCCCGGCATCTTTCCTGGGCTCCCACCCCGCTCCTCCCCCAGGCCCCTGCAGGACTCCACGGGGTTATTTATGCAGGCTGAATCAAGCTGCTGACTTCAGCCCCGTAAAACAGTGGCCGGGAGCCTGACACCGGGGCCCAGATCTGCCAGCAGTTTTATAAGCCTCGGTAAATGCAGGTGGCTCCTCCCTCTGCCTTTGTGGGGCTTGCACTGCAGCAGTTTGCAGGCTGGCAAGCAGCTATGAGGCTCGCTGAAGGAGGGGCCCACGTGAATGAGGATGTGGCTCAGGCCTGGAAACGCCGCCACTGCTTATTTGATCACACAGAGGCCGCCTGACACCACACAGAGGGAGCGCGGGGTGGCGAGGTCCTGGAGCACCCGCCATCCTCCTCAGACTGGGAAGATTGTAACCACAACTCTCCAAACAGAGAAGCTTAGGAAAGGCAAGTTTATCAACTAAATAAAGGCTGGAGGACACGCCAGTGTCTTGTGATAGCTTCTCCTCTTTTAAGCATCATGAACTCCAAGAAATGTGGTGCCCAGCTTCCTGCAGTAATGGGACCTTGATAAAGACATCACACAGAATCTCAGAGAAGCAGAAATATTCCTGTCTCTGCTCACATTCCAGCCACAATAAACACACACACACACATCCCCGCTCTTTCAAGCTGAAATGTTTTGCATGTGGAAGTTGATTATGTTGAATGAGCACATCCGTGTAGCTCTCACCCAGGTTAACTTGTAAGACTGAGCTTCACAGAACCAGTCAGCAGACACAAACCTGCCACTCAGCACATCTGCGTCCAATACAGTGACCCTGCACTAGGCATGGGCTGCTGTGACAGTAGCTAACACAATACAACTTGTGTTATAGTGACCATTTTACCAGCATGATCTCATGTATTCAGTCCACAGAAACACAACTTTATATGGGTTGGAACCTCTATTTTCCTATCTTTTGTGATAGACATTGTGGCTTAGAAAGCTTCAATAATGGCCAAAGTTAGCAAGTGGCAGGAGTTGCTTTGAGTCCATATCCCACAGTTTGTATCAGCTAGCTATTGCCACAAAGGTGCAGCATAACAAATCACCCCAAAACACAATGGCTTCAAAAAACAGCAATTTATTCTCAGGAACATATGGGTGGGCAGGAGGTCCACTGATCTAGCATGAGTGCCGCTGGGGGTAGCTCTGTCCCACATGACTCTCATCCTTTTCCTGGGACCAGTGAACTGGCCAGAGCACGTTCTTCTGATTATGATGGCAGATGTACACACACACACACGTGAAAATGCACAAGTCTTTGGTCTGGTCTCAGAACTGGCACGGCTGTCTTCCCACTCTACTGGAGAAAAAGTCACAGGGCCAAACCCAGAGCCAAGGAATAAGAAAATCCACATCATGCCTTTTATGGGGAGAACTGCAAAGCCATCAGGCAAAGAACATGGAGGGGGAAGCAGGGAGAATTGAGGCCAGTACTCAGGATACCTCCCCCGGGCTCTCAGCCTCCACACTGTCTCCCTAGAACTGTGCCTGTAGGGTTATCCTTTCTGGGAGCTTGAGAAATTCATCCTAATGTATACTGTTTAATGTTGGGAGATAAAATATCTTCTCGTTAAGAATGCTGGCATTGGCATGAACAGCAGAAGACTAGCTTCCTCAATCCCAGCTGTCATCCTCTAACTAGGGCACCTTGACCAATTTCCTTAAACTCTCAAAGCTTCATTTTCTTTGTTAATAATCAATGCCATGTGCTTATCCTGGTGGTATCAATGCTTCCTGCTGATTTAGAATTTACAGGTCTGCAAGTGGTCAACGTCTTAGATTTTCTTCAGCAAGTACCCATGATATGGCAATGGATGGGGTAACTTTTTCTGGAAGGGCAAGCTGACAATGAGCTCCTTTACTCAGAAGACCGCCCTCTCCCTCTCCAAGATACAGAGATAATGATGAAGAGGGCTACTCCCTCTCCTGACTGCAAGCAACTACAGATGAGGTTTGCTTCCCCCAACTTGAGCCGTCGGACCCATGTAATGCCTGGGGTGAGTGTGCTCCACAAAGTGAGGTGACGGTAGGCACCGGGGCTGGACCTGGCTCCTCTCTTGCTCTGCAGAAGTAAGGCTGTGCCCAGGTCTGGCCAAGGCAGCTAGAGAAAGGACTGGAGATGAACTGGTCAGTTCACCATCGACCCCCCCATCTTCAAGGTCCTAGCCTAGAAGGTAAAGTAGGGGTCAGCTTTGCAGAGTGGTTAGGTACACGGGCTCTGCCGCCAGAAGGCCTGGTGCAAATCCACGGCACATTGGCACAATGTACCTCCCTCACCCACCTTAGATGAGCAGAGTGCCCTGCGCCTGGGAGACATGTGAGACCAAAGGACCGATCCATCCATCAGAAGGGACTTTGCGTTTTAATGAAGGATGGCAAGAACAAGCAGATGTCTAAGTAGGATACGTCATGGTAGTCAAACTTCAGGTGCACCAGAAGCATGGTTGGATGAGAAATGGCTCCTTTTGAGCACTTTTCAAAGTCTTCCAAAGACCTCAGTGGTCCCCAAACTGGAAAGACCAACAGAATCACACAGGGAGCTCTTAGAAAGGCAGCTCCCCGGGGCCAGGTCTTTCCTCGCTGACTTGGAATTTCTGGGGCTCCACATTCTCAGGTGATGGCTGCTGTTGGTCCAGGGACTGCAGTTTAGGGACCATGGATGGATGGCCCCTGCCTCCTCTGGCCAAGTATCTCAGGATAACCCTCCCTGCCTGGACCTCTGCTCACTCTCAGCTAGTTCCCTCTCTCTCTGGTACCCACAGCTTATTTTTGTCCTGTCTTCAAGTCACCAGCGTTAAGATTGGAAACTGCGGAAAGGAGACAGGAGGATTTCAGAGTTGTCTCTGAGCATCTAGTTTCCCTGCAATCAGTTCAGTTCCCAGGAACCCACCTCCAACGCTGGCAGAGCTGAAGTCGCTGCAAGCAGCCCACCCCGTCCTCATAGAAATGTGTGCGTGGAAGAATCTCTGTCAGTTCCCTGTATTTGATAGAGATGAGAGATGCATTCCTCTGGGTTGCCCTGGGTCATCCATGTGGGCGTTTTATTCACAATTTTTTTTTCATTAGAAATCTCTCTGAGGTAAAACCTCTCCCGTATATTAATTAGCTGGGACTGAGAACTAGTGACTTTCAGTGAGCCACGTTTAAATATACCTAGAGACAGTTTCGCTGAAATTCCTCTCCTCGCCACATTTTCTAAGCAACTCTACAGAGGCACTCTTGTCTTCTGCAGGTTCCTCTTACAATCACTGCTTCCCTGGTGTCGCCTCCACCTTGACAAATGGAGCTTGATGAATACCTGCCAACAAAGGGCATTTGCTGGGGACTGGCTCCTTGAAGGGACCCTGATGAACAGTGGCAATTATAGAGGCAAAATTAGAAAGGGGGCTGAGGGGGAAGGGCAGAAGAGACAGTAAGACACAAGAGGACGGGATTCTTCCGAAGTCACGTGTGTGTGCGCAGGTGTCTGTGTGTGAGCGTGTGTGTGCTATTTCTGTCACCCCCTTCCTCCACTACGCCAGAAACCCAACAAACTGCTTTATTAGAAAAAATATAACAAATTCAGAACCCTAGGTCCCTGGATTATCATATCCAGATCCCTAAAACTCCTCCTGAATAGCTTGGCATGAAGCCATTATGATTACACACCAAAACCTTACCAGCTTAGTTATAAGGACGCAGGTCATAGAAACAGTTTCCTGGAGAACTCTTACTTCTGATCAACACAGAGATCGTGAAGCTTATTAGAGCAAATTACAGGACATCCGTGCGATGGAATCAGAGCCACCATAAAGAGCCTGCACCTGGTTACTCTTGGAAGGTGGGAGTGTGTGCTCTTTCGCTTTCCTCCTTTCTATCTTTATTTTCTAGATTGCTCAGCAAGGAACTTCCCCATGAAGTGAGCTCCCTTTCTACCCCACCCTGTCTCACGCCCACGTCTATAATGGGTGGGGAGGAGGTTGTCCTGGTTCCCATAATGCCCTATGATGACATCTACCGTGGCACTCACCAAATTATATTTTAATTACCTACCTATCTACCTATTCAACTTGTCTTGCCCATGAAGCTATGAGATCCTTGAGGTCAGAGATTGTGTCTTACTCATCTGTGTCTTCTGAGCCACTAGCCCTGTGTCTACTACATGGTCATTGCTAAGTATTTGCTGAATGAATGAAAGACCCAGACCATGAACAGTGGTTGTCTCCAGGCGGCGATTTTTATTTATTTCTCTTTGCTTTGTCTTATTCCAAGACTTTTTATGTTGGGAATGGATTACTTCTACAATCAGATAAAAAATATTGCTAATAACTGAGCCACTCCTTCCCTGTAGTTGATCTAAGTAAAGAAAACAAGTTGACTAATTAAATCAATGAACATTCTTTTACTTGGTGCCTATTATATGCTCTATGTGTATAGATCTTTGCTGTATTTAAAGAGTTTCCCACTTAAAATACTTTAAGCTTCTTAACCGAATATATTCCCATTTAGAATTTCTCTATATGTCACTCTACTTTAGAGTTGAAAAGTATGTGTAGAGTGAACCGCTGTATGACCCCATCAGTGGTTTAAGATACACAGGTGGATGGCTGTAAGGAAAATAGGCTTTTTGCCTCCATGAACTGGGATGAGTGGAATGCACTTTTAAAATACATGCACCTACTTGCCTAAGTCTTAAAATCCTCTTATTTCCAGCTCATGTAAACCCCTGTAGAGAAGTGACGTTTTTGTCTCTTAACAAAGGACAGTCCTAGGAGATGAGTTTTTTTGTATACGGAGAGGAACAAATTGTCCTGACTTGAGGGCCCATCCATCTTACAGGTGGAAGGCAGGAGGGGATGCTAATGAGAGTCAGAGTTTGGGGCAGTCTGACTGAAGTCACTTCCTAAGCCAGAGTGACAGAGCAATGACAAAGCAGGGAAACAGGAAGCCTGAGGTCTCCAGCTCCTTTCTCAACTTCTTCAATGACATCTGAGAAAGAAAGCAACCCCTCCCCAGGTCTCCCCTTCCCCACCACATCTGGGAACTAACGTGACCTTACATCTTGGCCTCAGTGTTAATCACGAGGTGACCTGATGCTTCCCGCCCAGCCATGTGCTCTCCCATTGGACTTAAATAATCTCAGAACATCTACCCAGAACACGTCACACAAGACACCCAACCCCCCACGCCAATCTTTTCAAACAAGTCACTGCTACGTCATGACCAGTTCTAGCTTTATTGTGGCTTTAATCTGCCCTCTCTGTAGGTAAGATCTTTTGAGATACCCACTCACAGAGCTGCCCCTGCTTTCCAACAAAATCCAGGCTGGAGTAAACCTTGCTTCCTTAGATCCTTGCCCAAATCACCCAGCAGGATCCCAAATTCTATAACGGATTCTTTCAAACACCCTCTTATACTGAGACACCCTGGTTCCCCACGGTGTGGTCTCTCTCGCTGCAGCCAGTAATAAACCCCCCTTGTCCAAGTACAGGTGTGTTCCTGGGGCCCTTCACCTGGGGGGCTTGACATGTCTTCAGTGTCCAGTTGATGCTTTTGAAGAAGAGCTAAGCACTGTTCTAAGAACATGGCTGCTTACTTTTGTTTACTGACTACCGAGTACTTTGTCCAGAATCCCTGGGTATCTTGGGTTACACAAGCAATCAGTGTCACCGAGAAACTCCTCCCTTTGCGCTGTTTGTAGTGGTCTCTCAGTCAAACATGTGTCAAATGTGATCTCCCACATCACCAGCCCGAAATCCTGAATTGGTGAGCAAGTATTTACTGGGCATCTACAGAACAAGCTCTGGGTTAAAGCTTATGGGGGGAAAGCTTTGTCTCTCTAAATTTTTTAAAAATCCACCAAATACTTTATGTGGCGTGGATACAGCACGTTTCTCGTGTGCCCTCTGGAAGCTTACACCTGTGGGGAATACAAGACAAGCACATTCCAATGAGCGTGGGGCTACGAACCAGCTATGACATCCATCAACTCTGTCTAATCATGGAATTGGCAGGTTGCATTAACAAAGGGGTAATTGTTTATTAATGGTTACTAGAAACCTGGGGTTTCCCCCACATGATTTCAAAACACACGGGGCCATTTATTTTAAGTGGTTTCTAGACATTGATAGACTGAATATTCTTTCATGCTGGCAAAGGTGTCAATGCCGCGATGTTAACCAGAGCAACGATACAAAGTATACGATCATGGTACAGCCTGAGAACATCTCCAGACAACCGTCCACATGAAGGAAACACCAAGGGGATAGAAAAACCATCTGGTCTCTATAGCGAACAGCTTGTAGAGAAAAAAAATTAAATCTCACAACAAAAATCTGGCAGATGATAAACACATAATTTGTACGTTCATCAGGCAGTTGCTATAGACCAAGATCAATACACAAAGAAAAGGCGCTGTCAGACTCCAGCACCTCTGGCTGGAATGAATATGAGCAGAAGAAACTCGAAATTGAAGCTGATTATAGTTATACTGCCCCAAACACACTACCACAAGAAAGCTATTTGTTTTCCTTACAGATGATGGGAAATCCAAACAGAATAAAATGATACAGAATATTGCAAGACAAAGCCTTTCTGTGGGCATTTCTAGCTCATTTTGGAAACAAAACGTAATGGTAGTCCCGTGAGAAAAATCTGTTCTCCCATGATGGCCAAGGCAGTTTTGCAGATTTGAAGGTAACACCCAATCCGAAGATGATTGCAACCCAAGCCCTTCAGTGGAATAAATGAAACTTCCAAGAAACCCCCAGTTCATCAGCACAGATACGTCTTCCCTGGATGTTTCTACTGGCTTTGTCTCTCTTGGTTCACCCTGTGGGCAGCCCCAGGCTGTGTTTAGCTTATAGTTTGACTTCAACAAACTCAGCGTCATCCTGAGCCTTAATTGGGCTCAAGACACCCTACAACCAAGCAGCTTTGCTTGGGTGTGTCTAACAGATGTGCACCCAGGTCATGGGGCTTCTCAGAAAACAGAACTGAAACTGAGCTCAGGCTTGGCCTGCTTCAGCTCAACGACTTCAACACGGCCAAGTCATTTTTCATCTGATTTTCATCTGTCTCTGTACAGCAATGATCTGAGGAGCTGGCAACGGAAGATCATAATAACTCTACTGAATAGGGCATCTTAAGTTTTTCAAAGTCCTTCTAAAGCCATTCAATGTATATTTGTGGGTGTAATTATCTCACCCAAAATACAGCCTCCCTTTTCCCTCTGCTCCCTGATCCCATCACACAGAGGTAACCACTGTTACCAGCTTTGTATGAATCTTTCTATGCTCAACACTTTTTTTTTTTTTTTTTTGTGGTATGTGGGCCTCTCACTGTTGTGGCCTCTCCCGTTGTGGAGCACAGGCTCCGGATGCGCAGGCTCAGCGGCCATGGCTCATGGGCCCAGCCGCTCCGCAGCATGTGGGATCCTCCCAGACCGGGGCACGAACCCATGTCCCCTGCATCGGCAGGCGGACTCTCAACCACTGCGCCACCAGGGAAGCCCAACACTTATTTTTTCAAAACGAAAGTTGTCTCACATTTTTCATCACTTTCTGCAACTTGCTATTTTACTCTATGACTCAGAATCTGTTTGTCCCTGTGACTTGTTAATTGGCTGTAGAATGTTGGTATGAAGGTAAGAAGATATCCTCATTTATCCATAAATTCCCCTCATTCCTTCCAATGACAATGTTGCAATAAATATCTTTGAACATGAAAAAATTACAATGTCCTGGCAAGCTTGCAAACTTTTCTTACCTCTAAGCTTTTAGTATAACGTAGGTGGTTTCACGCCTCTAAGGCTCTTGTCTCCCCCCAAACATAACCCCATGAAGACCCTGCAGTTAATAAAATGAGCTTGGGAACAACTTTTCATGAGATGGCATTTCTTTCCTCTTAGTTTCAAATGCAAGAGTTATAGACATTTAAAAAAAATGCCTTTCTGTCTTTTACTCCCACATTTAACTGAGCGCCAAGTCCTGCCATTTCTCGCTTTTTAGACATTCCTTAAATGAACCCACTCTTTTTCCATCTCCCATCCCAGTCAACTACACTCTTATGATCTGGATTACTGTAACCACCTCCCAGTTAACCCCTCTTATTGCCCCTTAATCCATGGTCTTTCTGTGAAACCAGGAAAAGGCAACAGAATCAGTGAGCATTTAGCCAGATTCAGACACATTCAAGAACCAGTGAAATCTGCTATGGTCTGGCCACTGAGAGGTCCTGTCCTCAAAAAACTCACTATTATAAATGTGACCAAAGATATTTGATAGAACTGGAAAACTGGTATAATGGAAAAGGGTATATGTTATTTCAGAATCTGTTCCAAAAGAACAATTAGTTGCCTGCTAATTGCCTACCAGGTGCATCTCTCCAAGATTTTGGTTCCCACAAGGACACAGACCAAGCTTTCTTCACTCTCTTTACCTTCGTTTTCCATCCCCACCGTCTCACCTCCTCTTACCCGCACCAGGAGAAGAAAACCCTTTATTGATGCTGTGCTTGGCCACCGTAGGCAGAGTCGCCATGAAATTCACTAAGCTTATGCTTCCGGGCCCCTCATTTACTGTGTCCATGTTCAAGGTCCTGTACCTAATTTTAAGTTAATAATTTTTGTCTTTTTCTTAAAGAGGGCTCCCCAAATTCTGTAAACCCCAGGCCCCACAAACCTGGGTTCTTCCTTGTTGGCCACTGAACAGCTTCACCAAGTTACCCTCAGTTTGCTGCGTCCTCGCCCTCTCTACCATCGTCCCTCTGCTGTCTGCTTCACGTCATTCCACAGCCTAACCTCCTACAGATCAGCGCTCCTGAGATTTTCCCCACATGTATCCCATTTGTTCCTTCTTTTTTTCTCCTCTACACACATCTAACCTCTCTGCTTACCCCTCTGCACCAGAACTTGGTCTTCCCTGCTTTCTCTAACGTTTGCCAACTTAGTATTCCTGGCAGAATTCATGTACATCCTGTTCACTTGTTCTTCCAACTCACTGATAAAGATTTTTAATAAACTCAGTAACCCTTGGGGCATCTGCTAAACACTTTCCAGCAACTAGATCTGCTGCCACTTATTTATCAGTTCCATTACCTTTGGTTTCTGGGTTTGGAGCCAGTTTTCAATCTGCGTCGGAATTCTCCTATTCCAGCCAATTTGAACTTGTTTTGCAAGTCAAATTTCATGAGACGTTTTTATCAAGTGCTTTAGTAAGGTCCAAATAAGTAACATCTGTTATGTTCCTCTTAACCATTCATTCGGGTGATATGTTCGTGTGTGTGTATGTGTGTTCACATACACATTTGTTTTCAAGAAACAAGCTATTAAGTGTGTCTGGCAGTATCAGTCCCTACGAAAACCACGCTGCAATTGGTCCCAGGTTTCATTATTATTCTCTGGTTTGGTGCTAGTTAGTTTCCATCCGTTAGATTTTTCCCTCCTCTTGATAGATGTCTTATACTATAAACAATTATTTTAGCTGAACGATGAGGGTGAGCTTATAGGACTGTATTTCACAAGTTGCCTTTTCCTTCATCTGAGGACCTCAGGGGTTTGCTCTGCTCCCAGCTGCTTCTAATCAAAGTTAATTCCTTCACCCGGGCTCCAAGTGCTGGCCCCCTTCCTTCCACGGAGTAAGATGACTCAGGGTGCTCGCGAACCAAGCAGACTCTCAATCCCTCCACTTCCCCACAGCTCGCGCCAGCCTCCCGAAGGTAAATTTACCTGTTTTACATGCAACTCACAGTCTCCTCTGCCCATCTCTCTTCATAGCCTGTGGGTCAGTATTTTCCAGAATAGGACCGGTTCCCTATGCGATAAAGCCTCTCTCCTTAACCAGACTTTGGTCAGGCCCCTCATGCTCTTTTCCCAAATATGCCTCAGCCTTTGCAGACTGCACAGCAGCCCAGTTTTACCATGAAGCCTGATAAGTCCGTTCAGAAAGAGTCCTCCACCCTCCATATCAGATCAAATTCTTGATCAGATATCTCACCACCCTGGGCTGACTTCAGCAAGAATCCTGTGGTCTGTTTAGCCAGCATCTCCCCTCTTACCCCTGATCCCTCCTCTTCATAGTTTTTCATCCACGGACACGCACCCTGCTCCTTGGCTATAAATCCCCGATTGTCCTTGTTGTACTTGGAATTGAGCCTGGTTCTATACTGAGGTCTCTTTTCCCCTATTGTCATAGTTTCTGGGTAAAATCTGTTTTTACTGCTTTAACTACCATCCAGCTCTGGTTCCTTTGCCATACCTCCTCCCCAACTCCAGGGAACGAGACCTGGAGGTGGAGTTAATTCATGTAAAATCCTCGGGCTCTTGTGATGCTGCTAGGATGGGTTCATGCTAGCCCAGAGGCTTCGTGAAGGAGTGGCAATGAGGAAAAGAGAAAGAGAACAGAGGCTGGAAAGAATATTCCAGACTGAAGATAACTTATACTAGTAGTGATTTGTGGAAGATAGAGGGAGAAGAATTGGCAACATAGAGATTGTATGCCACTGTGGAAAACAGTATGGAGGTTCCTCAAAGAACAGAGAATAGAGTTGCCCTGTGATCTAGTAATCCCACTCCTGGGCATATATCCGGGCAAAACTATAATTCAAGAAGATACACACCCCCCTATGTTTGTAGCCGCACTATTTACAATAGGCAGGACGTGGAAGCAACCTAAATGTCCATCAGCAGAGGAATGAATAAAGAAGATATGGTACATATATACAATGGAATACTACTCAGACATAAAACAATGAAATAATGCCATTTGCAGCAACATGGGTGGACCTAGAGATTTTCATACTAAGCAAAGTAAGACAGAAAGAGAAAGACAGATACTACATGATATCGCTTATGTGCGGAATCTAAAATATGACACAAATGAACTTATTCATGAAGGAGAAACAGACTCACAGACATAGAGAACAGACTTGTGGTTGCCAAGGGGGAAGGGGGTGGGGGAGGGATGGTTTGGGAGTTTGGGATGAGCAGACGCAAACTAGTATATATAGGATGGATAAACAAGGTCCTACTGTCTAGCACAGGGAACTATATTCAATATCCTGTGATAAACCATCATCGATAAGAATATGAAAAGGAGAGTGTATGTACGTATAACTGAATCCCTTTGCTGTACAGCAGAAATTAACACAACATTGTAAATCAACTCTACTTCAATAAAATAAAAAATAGAGATGGCACGAGGTGAACACATAAAGGTCAAGAGAGCTTCAGAGAAATAAAGATCTGCTAAGAACGGTCTGTAATGGGGACAACCAGTCTGTGGTCTGCAAGGTGGAGGTGCTCTGAAAGGGGAAAGCGGTAAGCTTCTTTCTCTCCATTCATCCTACCCCCGAGCTCACAGGAGACGGTGAGCACCCCAATTATCCCCTACAGAGAATGAAAGTCCGGGATCTTGGAGAAGATAGGCTGCCTCTCCCAGTTCCACTTCCTGCATTTCCACGAGGGTGACATGGAGGAAATAAGAGGATCACGGGGTCAACGTGTTTGCGTTCCGCTATGCTTTCAAGTCCTAGAGTCACAAGGTTCATTTCCTGACCCGTTTCTGACACAGCATTGAGGACATCCTGTCCTTCACAAACACATCCAAAAATAAACCCCGACGCTCCAGGAATCGGGTCCTTCTTAGGTTCTGAAATCTGTTCTTTAAAACCACAGACAGACTGTCGTTACTCAGACCGGTGGCTCCCGAGCGACCGTTGTTACTATGAAGAATGACCCTGACGGTAATCTGTGAGTGTCTAAGGGAAAAATTCATAATACATTTGATGGTTGGCGGTCAGCACCTGGGTTCCATTTTTCTGGTTAAATGTTAAAATGAGCATCATGACATTCTATGTGAGAGTGTAATTACTAATATTAGGGCCGTTTGAATATCCCTACACCTTGATGTTGAAGACTCTTCACGACCATTCAAATGCTATCCTCTCAGGTGTCAGCTTCTGTGTATGTTGGGAGTGACATGTCAGGCTCTGTGTTAGGCGGTAGGAAGGGTATCATCTGCCTTGAACTGACCTCCCCACTTTGACCCACCCCATCTCCCTCTTGCTTTCCGTTCTGCACCTCCCCACCTTCCACGCCTACCACCATTACCTCCCTGGTGAAAAAATAAAAATAAGCTCACATACTGCGGAAGGAAAAACTTGTGTGGTCATTCATCAGGCTGGAATAACAGACACAGCCAGCTGCAAAGTTGACAGGAAACACTATTTTTCCCAAGGACATACTGTAACCCTAATGAGTCATAAGAGCCCCGTCTTGGAGTGACTCACTGAGAATCTTTGTTCTCTAAAATCCTAGACAGGCAGAACCTCCCTCTGCTGGAAATCATTTCAGGAAGAGTGAAACATCCCACTTTTGCCTGGAAAACCTGGTTACTCTTGGACGTAGGGAAGCAGCGGCGATTTACCAGCCAGGTGTGGGACTTCAGATAAAAGGCTTCTAGGCGCCACGTTCTTTATCTACCTTAACTTTATTGTTTCCACGGAAACACTTTTCAGTCTAGACCTGATATTGGTCTGCACACGACACTACTTTGCCTATCAAAACACCGCTTTATTCAAATTTCATCCAGACTCCTCAGAGTCCTAAATGCTTCTGTTTTTTTCTTCCTTTGGCAAGATGCCCACTGAGGCAACCTGCTCACTCATTGCCTTGGTCAGTAAACCCGGATGTGTCAGGCTATCAGCTTCTTCCTGGTGATCTTAAGCTCCCTGGGCTAGGACAGCGAACGCCTAATGTTTAGTCTGCCACGAACAGAGTGAATTTCCCCAACGGTTGGCAGAACAGCTACAAGATCCATCAGGTATACTTCTGTATGGTTCTCTTTTTCTCAAAGTATTTAGAAGCTAGAACTTCTACCTTTATTAGGGATATTAATACACAAAATAGGGTGTTTGAATTAGACAAATCTTGCACTCAGGGAGTCAATAGAAGTCAATACTTTCATGTAAATTTGGAAATAATTACCTTAGACCAGCAATCACAGGAATTTTCTGCAAAGGGGCAGGTATAAATATCCGAGGATTGATCACAGTTAGTTAACTCTGCTGTGTCGCACAAAAGCAGCTGTGGGCAATGCATAAATGAATGAGCACGGATGTGTTCCATTAAAACTTTATTAACCACAACAGTCAGTGGGCCAGACTGGACTCAAGGGCTTTCTGACCTGTGCCCTAGACCATGAGGATAACATAGAATCAGTGTTGGTGACCTGGCTAATTGTCTTCTGCATTGAGGTGTATGTCAAGTATTACTTGACAGCTTAGAGGAGGACAATTGAGTTCTGAAGGACTTTGTGAATCCCCTAAAGAAGACATATTCCTGATCAATGGTACTGATGAAGGACCATAAGAGTTCATGAATATTTGGTACCAGTACTGTTCCTGGTACTTCACATAGAAAGGCAAATCCTCACAGCACTGCCAGGCAGGTGTTTAAATCCCCATTTTATATGTAGGCTCAGAATAATTATGCATCTTTCCCGGAGTCATTAAACTATGAAATGATGATGCTATGTGCCCTGTAAGCACACCTTAGAAAGATACTAACCTTCCTGGGGTGGGATAGCAAGGAACCGCTGAAGAGGAATTATAGAGTTAAGGTTCATAGTAAATGAACATCCTTAGATTGGAAGGAACCTCTAAATCTCCCATAATTAAAAGCCCAGCCTTTGGGGGAAAACCACACCTGAGCCATTAGGAGTGATGGTGTGAAGAGGGCAGGTAAAGGGGACAAGGGAGGAATTCAGCTCTCCTGGCCCTCAGCCCTTCCTTCTGACCACTGAAGTGAATTTCCCCTTCAACCACAGGATAAAAAATAATTGGATTTCTCTACGTCTTATGAATGTGTAACTTGCAATTCAAAAGAATCTTCATTCTGAAGTGTGTTTAACTTCATCCTCATCTGACCCAGGGGGATTAAAATGAAATAACTAAAAGCAGAACAATGCTGGGGCTGGGCTCTGATGGTCCCCCAGTGCACCTGCTTCCTCCCTGTGCTGTAATTGCGCTGCTGCAGCAGATAAAGGGGCCGGGAGTGCTGCTGTGGAGCCCGGCTGAATACAAAACGCAGTCTCCTCTCCGCCTCCCCTCCCACAATTAATCTTTTCTGCTTTCCGCAGGAACCATCCTCTGCATTGTTCAGCATTTGGGTGGGACTTTCCCTTTTGTTATCACCATCGCTGTCTTTGTTTTTGGAAAAGAAGAAAAAACGAAAAAAAAACCCATCCATGGCACATGGACCCTACGTGTGAGGGCAGCTAAGCTTCGAATACAGCACATCCCATGTAAAATTCATGTCTCTCTCTCCCTCTGTCAAGTGGAACCTCGTTCCTATCCCTAAAGAACTTAGGGAAAACAAAGCCAAAATCTTAGGAAAAGCAAAATTTTTCTAAGATTATAATTCCACTATTTTTACTTATTAATACCTAAGGTCACCTTCTAATGAGCAGACTACTTAAAAAAAAAAACAAACACCAAAAACATCATGTGAATGTAGATTTTCCCTTTAATGCGCTGAAAGAAACCAATATTTCTGAACTCCTTTACCCTTCACTGATGTAGTTGCCATGGAAACCATAACATTACGCCAGGCAGTTACTTCCACATTACATAATATTATCTAATGCTTAGTTACTCTTGAACAAATGTGTTTATTCAGTAGCTTTTTGTCCATGTAATCAACCACATCTGCTTTGATTTGATTAAACAAGGAGCCGGGGCAAAAATCATCTATTGCAATGCACTTTGTGCCTGTTACTCATCCAGAAAATGACATGCTCTGATTTGCCAGAGACACTGTATGTGAATTTGTGGGAAGAGGGTCTGGTGCTGCTGACACAGTACATGGTTATGGATTAAAGTAATTAAGATGAAAAGGATATGAAGTTAGAAACTAGAGCAGAAACATTGAAGATGAAATTCCAATAGTTTTGAACGGTTTGGTTTTTTTTTTACAAAGAAGGTAGGAGACAGCTCAGATCCTTAGGAAGTCTGTATGTATTGGTAAGGTAACTTAGGGAAAAAAAAAGTTTGCTAGTAAAACTCTTGTTCCAGTGAGGAACATTATTCCCCAGGTTAGCAGTGCGTTGATACATGGTTATTATTGATTCACATGTTATTTGTGAGACCATAACTGACAACCGATTCTCAATTACCCAGTTAGTTATGGCATCAGACAGTCTCTTTCTCTTCTGACTCATTTTACACATACTTTTGGTTATTTCTTAATGAGTGACAATAATAGCATACCCAGACATAAATAGTATTTGTTGAGATGAAATTCTTTAAGAAGTATTGAAACTTGCTTTTGCCCATAGGCGGGGTCTACTGTTTCCATACACAGCAAGATCTAGAGGAATTTATTCTCCCGTGTCTTCCCTTCCCTCTTCCCTTCCTCCTTTCTTTCTTTTTTTCTTTCTCTCTTCCTTTCTTTCTTTCTCTCTCTCTTTTCATCTGCCCATCTTTCTAAAATACTTAGCACTTTAGATAGATGTTAAAAAGATTTATTGAGAAATGAATTGAATCCCTTTCCTGGCTTTTCAAAACCACGTTACTAAATATCTGTATAACTATATAACCTATTTAGTGAGTTTCCAATGTCCTCTTTAAGTACATTTTTATTAAAGACACAGTGACAACGTGCATAATTATTTTAGGAAAAAAAAGATAGTTAAGCTAAAAGTCCGTTAAAACTACTCAGAACTCTCACCACCCCAAAATAACAACTTGTGCCGTTTCTATGCAAATGGAAATAGCATTTAATTAGAGTTTCTAAAAGAATACCTCTAGTTCTGCTTTGCTCTGTAACGCCTTTCTTCCTGTATTTTCTTCTGTCTGTTGATTCTCTTCTGTTCTGCGCTGGCATGCCACTTTATTTCAGCACCCTAATTTTTTTTGCATGTAATCTTTAGTCTTTGCACCTGCAAAAGCTTAAAGTTGACTTTCCCTACTATTCTAGAGGCTTCATTTCCCTGGGATAGTCTCTCTCTCTTTTCTCTTTCCCACCTACTCTGAGCTGGCGAGCATGACCCACACAGCTTCCTTTGTCTGTTCTATTCTTCCTTCCTCACTCCCTGGGCACCCTTCCCTCCTACCCCACTCACCTCTCAATAGAAGACTCAGTTCAGGCATCAAATCCTGAATAAAGGCCCCACTTCCCGACATCCCTCCTCCCCCAGCTTCCAGCTGGATTTCCCCCTTCTTGACCCTCACACTCTGGCTTGTGTATATTTCCATCACAGCACCTATAAAATATTAATTTCTCACTTGTTGGTCAGTCTCTCTCCATCCACGTATGGAACAAGTATTTACTGTGCATCCGTCTCGGCCAATGTGTCAAGAGAGGTGAACAAGACCAAGAGGGTCCAGTGCCTGCAGGAATTTATAGCCCTGCGGCTTGAACCTCTGTCTTCTCGGTGCCCAGTGAAATGTCTGACCCACAGACACTGACTAACTGCTTGTTGAATTGTTTTTTTTTAAACGTCCATTTTCATGACATGGTATCACTTAAACTTTATAAAAATAGTAAATATAGATTAACAGGAAAAACCCCACAACTGACCCACATTCTCAAGAGCCAGAAATGAACACTGTCACACTTTTTTTTTTTTTTTTAAGATGTTGGGAGTAGGAGTTTATTAATTAATTAATTTATTTTTCTGTGTTGGGTCTTCGTTTCTCTGCGAGGGCTTTCTCTAGTTGTGGCAAGCGGGGGCCACTCTTCATCGCGGTGTGCGGGCCTCTCACTATCGCGGCCTCTCTTGTTGCAGAGCACAGGCTCCAGACGCGCAGGCTCAGTAGCTGTGGCGCACGGGCCTAGTTGCTCCGCGGACCAGGGCGCGAACCCGTGTCCCCTGCCTTAGCAGGCAGATTCTCAACCACTGCGTCACCAGGGAAGCCCCTGCCACATTTTTATCTATGTGTTTTCCAAACAAAATTTTCCTTGATGTTAATGAAAACCTTCTTTACAAAAATGGGGTCACATGACAGGTGCTTTTTGTTCTTGAAATGGCCATAGGCATGGCCATCAGCAGTGGCTTCATGTAGGGATAAATGTTTCTAAATGAGGGGATACTCCAGTGGGTGAGTGGATTCTTTAGCCGCTCTGCCTTGGGTCTGGCTCTGTGTATTTTCTGGAACACACTACAGTGAACTCGTGACTGACTTTTCCCACTCATCCGGAAACAAGAGCAAGAAAGGACATAGGAACTGGATTCCCTGAAGACAGAGGGCTCAATTTCAAAAAAAACAGACCAGGATTCGTTGTGCCTTGTCTGTGGTTTCTAATCTAAAATTTCCATTTGCAGTAACTCTCAGGCATCTTGAGGGTCTAATACATGAATCCCTTTATTTGGGTACCTGATTTTGTACTCGGAAGATCTGTGTACAAACTAATCTCAGAATGTAGAATCTGGACTCAGAAGACCATGGCTTTCAAGTGCTCGTCCTGCTACTGAGGAAACTTTAGACGATTTACAAAATCTCTCTTCTAAGTCTCAGTTTCCTCTTCTGTAAAATGAGAGCTATAATAGAAGATCAATTGAGGTACATACATATATAAAACCCTTAGCCTAATGCTGGCAAATCCCCGCCACACAACTCAAATACACAAAGATCACACGCTTAACTTTTGGAAGATACATAGTTCTTTTCCCCCTAAAGAAATGCAATATTAATCATGTTTAAGCTTTGTGTGGTCCCCCTCCACATCTTCTAATAAAATGTTTTCCACTGGCTTGATATCTAATCACCTTATTCTTTTTGATGCTATAATTTACTGGTGCAATATTCACTGCACTTAGAATTTTCATAGTATCCATTTTGCCTTTGTTCAGTCATATAATTATATAAGAGAAATGCTTCTACTTCTTTGACACTACTTCTTTGACAAGTTTTATTTGGGGAGTGAAATGGAAACTATTTCATAAAATGGAATTTCATGTGGAGAATTGCAAAGTAAGACCGTAAAAGTAGTGGATATTATCATCATTATTATTATTTTTGGTAGTGCCGCACGGCCCACAGGATTCTAGTTCTCCAACCAGGGATCGAACCTGGGCCCTCTGCAGTGAAAGCCCAGAGTCCCAACCACTGGACCCCCAGGGAATTCCCAAGTAGTCGATATTATTATCACCATGCTAGCTCCCTTTGATTGTTCAGAATTTTGCAATGGAGGTCAGTTGGGAAACAGATTATATGCAATGAATGACAGCATGGAGACCACTTTATCTGATATTTCCAAATCACAAAGTGGAATGATCTAGTCCTTATGTGATTCAATAGGAAACTCAAAAATCAGACAAGAAAGAAACAAAGCTGACTCTTCAAGTGTGGAGGTTCTGAGTTAAAAGAGCCTGAAGCAATTAATCCACCTGGATCAAACAGAAAAGATGATAAAGAATATGAAAGAGACAGAGCAAAGGAGACCGCCAGCTACATTCCCTAAACTCAGTATCCCTTCTGATGGCTCTACTTACTACAAGGCCAGTGTCATCTACCCTGTGTTCCATTAAAATAAGGATGCGTATTTATTCTGCTATTAACAAATCAGGAGGCCTTCCTGAAATGCTTGCTTTAGCAATATTTCATAAGGTCAACCCAGCCCGATCCACACTTTCTATTGTGGTGATATTAGTGAGGTTTTGGGGGAAATAATATAGGACCAGTTTCTGTGCAGCTCATCAACATTTGGTCTCAAAAACTTCTTAATCAAAACTACATCACAGGGCTTCCCTGGTGGCGCAGTGGTTGAGAGTCTGCCTGTTGATGTAGGGGACACGGGTTCATGCCCCGGTCCGGGAAGATCCCACATGCCGCGGAGCGGCTGGGTCCCTGAGCCATGGCCGCTGAGCCTGCGCGTCCGGAGCCTGTGCTCTGCAACGGGAGAGGCCACAACAGTGAGAGGCCCACATACCGCAAAACAAACAAACAAACAAACAAAAACTACATCACAGGAAGAGAAAGAAAAACATAAACATTTCCCCGCTAAACCTTAATTTTTCAAAATAGAGTTGTCTTCACTGTCCCAAGATAATTTAGTTGCACTCCGCTTAAAGCACTGTTGAATTTTCCCCTTGTGTGTGGTTAATTGTACTTCCTTTCCTTCCACTGGTATTTATAAAGTAGGCTTCAAAACAGCCAGAGAACCCCAGAGCTCTATTTCAGGAAAAAAAAACATGTGTTTTCTGTAATATTCTTAAATGCTGAGTGAATATATGGAACTAGTGTGAATATTATGTGGTGTAGACCTCTGGCTTCTACATGGTTCCGTATAGTCTAGTTTGTTACTACTCACCATCATAGCCATGCTAATGTCCTATCAACTTGTGGATTTTTCTATTCACTTGTAAATACATGGGTTTAATTTCTCACTAGACTATCATGTTGAGGCGAATCATGTCCAGACACCTTCTGAGGTTAAATCAGAGACTTCAGATTGTTTCCAGAACATCTTTTTTCTGCAGGACATGCTGGCTACATTGGAAACACGGGATGCAAAACATCTCACACTTGCATCCCTGAGTCTGGGGGCATCGTCCGTGTTCTACCAAGAAAAGGAGACTGTCTTTTTTTTTTAAGTGGGAAATTTATAATTTTTTAAATTTAATTTTTTATTTTATACTGGTATATAGTTGATTAACAATGTTGTGTTAGTTTCAGGTGTACAGCAAAGTGATTCAGTAATACGTATATTTACATAAATCCATTCAAAAACAGACTGCCTTGCCCAGTGGCTGTTGTCACTACACCTATAGTTTAGTCACCTGACACCGACAATTTCTGAACCTACTCTTCTTTTAATAAAATAAGTGCACCTAACTCCAGGAGCCCAGATTAAAATAGGGTGAGTTACAGAATTACAAAAGACCTTCTCCAGCTTCATGGTTTCATCACACAACATGGATGCAGATTTCCCCAATCATAATTGTTTTCTTAAAACTCCAGGTTAAAGTGGGTTTTGATAGAAAGTTTAAAATATACGAGGCACCCGCTGTGTCTTCTCAGCCTGGTTTGCTCATTCTGAACTGAATTCACCCAGGCAAAGACATCATCTTCTCTGAGTATGTTCATAAACATGACGGATGCTTTGCCAGGGAAATGCACTCACATCTCCCCCAGGAATACGTGTTCTTCTTGCAAAATATTTGTTGCCTGACCTAGCTGCTGGATGCTGCCCTCTGACACACGTATGAAACAGAGCTTCCGAAGCATTCATGTAATGCATCAACCTTGATATTTATAAGTTCACAGAAACAGATGTCTCATTATGGTCTGGCTGAGCAGGGCTGTGGAGGATGCAGGCCGCCGGGGCACTTAGGAGCTGCGTGAGCCACATTGTCCTGGCATATACTTCAGATGACAGTCTGATCTCTTGGAGGCTAATGGAAATTATTGCAGCACCGTTATCAGGGCTATTATCATTGCTATCGTTATTTCTATTATTATTGATTGGACACCTGAAATGAATCAAAAACCCTAGAACAAATAAAATAACGTGCTTGGATATGCATTTAACGTGCTTGGATAAAGTACAGCTTTACCCCCTACCAGCCAAAAGAAAGCAAAGAGAAAGAGACTAGCTTTTTTTTTTTTTTTTTAAATTATTTATTTATTTTTGGTTGTGTTGGGTCTTCCTTGCTGCGGGCGGTCTTTCTCTAGTTGCGGCAAGCAGGGGCTACTCTCTGTTGCAGTGCGTGGGCTTCTCATTGTGGTGGCTTCTCTCGTTGTGGAGCACGGGCTCTAGGCGCACGGGCTTCAGTAGTTGCGGCACGCAGGCTCAGTAGTTGTGGCTCACGGGCTCTAGAGCACAAGCTCAGTAGTTGTGGCGCACGGGGTTAGTTGCTCTGTGGCATGTAGGATCTTCCCGGACCAGGGCTCGAACCCGCGTCCCCTGCATTGGCAGGTGGATTCTCTACCACTGTGCCACCAGGGAAGCCCAAGACTAGCTCTTATTTAGAGTTCTTTCTGAGTTCTGGGCCCTGTATTGGGTACTCTGTAGCCTTCACACTAATGGTCCTTGGGAGGAGAAGCAGAGTCACAGATGTAGAAAACACACTTACGGTTACCAGGGCATAAGTTGGGGGAGAGATAAATTGGGAGATTGGGATTGACATATACACATTACTCTATATAAAATAGATAACTGATGAGAACCTGCTGTTTAGCACAGGGAACTCTACTCAATATTCTCTAATGGCCTGTATGGGAAAAGAATCTTAAAAAAAGAGTGGATAGATGTATATGTATAACTGATTCACTTTGCTGTACACCTGAAACTAACACAACATTGTAAATCAACTGTACTCGGATAAAAAATTTTTTTAAAAAAGATGGCAAATGTGAATAATGAGACAATAACAAGAAAAAAAAATATCTTGAGAGTAACACAGCAAAATCTTGGCACTTGTTCCCAATGGAGAGTCTGTTTTCAAGTCAAACTTTATAAAGGAAGTTGTTTATCTGATGTAAAGCTCTAGCTCTGTCCGTGACCACAGGGTAGAAGCCAGTGCAGTGATGAAGATGTGATCATGAATAAGGCAGGAGTTATCCTCGGGTCACCTGAGTCTACATCCCAGCACTGACTTGGACTTGTCACTTTTTTCTCTGTATCTGTCAGAGCCTGCTTGATGACAGGGGATAATATCAGGGCCATTTCACAGGGCCCTAGTGAGACTTGAATGGGAATCCAAGGAAATACTAGGCACCTTAACTCACACGTAATGGCCAGTGCCTGTGCTTCTTATAAACCAGAGCAGCACATGTGATGAAAACACAGAGCAAGGCCTTCCATGGACCAAGCAATCAGCAGCAGGTACTGCTTTGCAGAGCATATTGGAGGAGGCAAGCTTACTTAAAAGTGCAAGGGATAAAGATGCTCACCGTGAGCAAGGCTGAGAGTGGAAACCTTGAGATCACCACCTGGTCCCCAAGCACAGACAGGAAGGGCCAGGAAGAGTATGGGCAGACCCCAAAGGCTCTGCAGAACCTGCTCATCACAGAACACACAGAAAATCACACCAGAAGAGAGATTATTCTTTGCCACATCCTGTGAAGAGTTTTCCTGTTTCTTTTCTTTCTCGCTTGCTTCTTTTTCTAATAGAAGTAGAGTTGATTTACAATGTTGTGTTAGTTTCTGCTGTACAGCAAAGTGATTCAGTTATACATATATATATTCTTTTTCATATTCTTTTCCACTATTATTACAGGATATTGAATATAGTTCTCTGTGCTATACAGTAGGACCTTGTTTGTCTATTTTATATATAGTAGGGTGTATCTGCTAATCCAATACTCCTAATTTATCCCTCCTCCACCCCGTTTCCCCTTTGGTAAACATTAGTTTGTTTTCTATGTCTGTGAGTCTGTTTCTGTTTCGTAAAAAAGTTCATTTGTGTCATATTTTAGACTCCACATATAAGTGATATCATATGGTACTTTTCTTTCTCTTTCTGACTCATTTCACTTAGTAGATAATCTCTAGGTCCACCCACGTTGCTGCAAATGGCAATATTTCACTCTTTTTTATGACCGAGTAGTATTCCATGTATAGGTATGTACCACATCTTCTTTATCCATTCATCTGCCAATGAACATTTAGGCTGATTCCATGTCTTGGCTATTGTAAATTCCCTCTTGTTTCTTTTTAAAAATCTTTAAACCAGTTTCCTAATGAACTGGAAATGGAAATAAGGAGAACCCCACAATGCAATATTCATTTATGCTTGAGTAAATTGCAAAGGAAAATAAATAAAATAGAGCTTCCATTCCTTTCTTTTTTTTTTTTTTTTTGTATCCACTGATTGTTAACAACTCTTTCTGGTCATCTTTAAACCCTGAGGGCACCTTATCACAATATTAAAATCAAGATGCCAGGTCCCAAAGTAGGTTAGCGGTGAGCATTACGGAAGAACCTTGTTCTGCCTGAAGTTTCCCACACGATGCTTTCATGTATTTCCCCTCATTTTGGTGTCTCTGCAACACAGAGAAGCAGAAGTCTCGATGTTACTAAGAGGAAACTGGGTCACAGACCTTGAGCTCCAACCCGATGCTGCCTTTACTGTTCCAATAGTGTCTGCATTATACCGCTAGTATTTCTACATTCTCTGAAACTAGACTGCTCCCTTACTCAGTTTGAGTCTATACTTTCATCTTCCACTCCCAAACCTGTGCAGATGGAGAAGGAAAATGTTGTTAACATCATCACATTTCCTGCCTTCACATGAAATTATCTAGCTACTCTCTCTACGACGCATGCCAATGATACATCTACTTTTTATTTTAATTAATTGATGTATAACTGAATTACAATATTTATATGAGTTTCAGGTGTACGACATAGGGATCTGATATTTTTATACATCACAAAATGATCATCACGACAAGTCTAGCTACCATTTCCAGGTATACATCTACTTTTAAATCTTGATACTTAAAATCTAGTCACTTCAGGCTTCTGTATAATATCAACATTTTGCTGCTAAATTATCACTTGCCCCTGCATGTTTTACTATTGTATGATTTGGTTTGGAATATCAGCGTATTATAGGCAGGTGAGAATCAAAAAAGCAGATGGAGACCTGTGGTCTATAAGATGCTTTCTTATCATACGATTGATAGGGATACGCTTTTGATTTAAGAAACGTGGACAATTTCAGAAGAAACTCTAGTATTACATGAGTGGGTTATTTTGAGACCAACATGTGTTTGGTGTTGGGAATGTGATGTACATTCTGCTAACCAGAAAGCATGAGCTACTTCTCCTTGGATGTAACTGTAAGCTGTCTTTCCTTCTTTCTCATTATAGATAACAAAGAGGTGATGCAAATGTCCCCGTAACTCTGCTCAGAAGAAGATCAGTCCAGCCATCACAGAAGGAAGTTTCTGACTTGGAAATCTCTTTAAGGGAAGCTGAGTGGGAATGGCATCTGATCTCTCGCATCTTCATGAGGGACAACCCCAGTGAGGGGGAGGAACAAGGGAATCGACACCAGAAAGTTGCCTTGGCAAAAGAGGTGCCAGGCGTTCCAGGAATTTATCCAAATGGAGGAAACAGAATTAACCGAGTTGTGTGCTCTGTCCGAATACATAACATGGCACCATTTTCTATTTAGAACTTTCTCCCAGCTATTTGCTTTGTTTCAAAAGGAAATCACAGAGGAGGAAGAGAATCAGAGGTGGGCTTTCCTGAGTCATGTTTCAAATTATTTGGAGCCATTTCCTTGAAGAAATCCCAGCCTGTGAAAGGTAAGTTTCCCATCTAGAATGGATGAAGAATGGAACTTCCGGAAGATACTCTTTTCTCCCATGAATGGTTGTGCAGGTTGTATACTGAACAAGTCTAGGGGGCACCATTCACTTTGTGGTCTCATTGAAGTCTATGTGAATGACATTTCTTTAGAATTAGGCAGTGCACAACCCAAAAAGATGCACAGGACATACAGCAATTTGGTCATGGTGTTGACATGTCTTGAAAATTTCAGAACAGGGACTTTAGAAACAGGGGTTTCTACCAAAAGGAAAAAGTGGGTGTGCTGGTGAAGAGTTGAAAAGAAATGAGGGTGGGTGAGCTTTCAGCATAACAGGATGGATTTGGTTTTCATTTGTAAATAATGATTAAATCATCTCTTGCAGGAGTGCCATGAGGGAAAGAGTTAACCTCCTGTCAGTAAAGCACAGAGTTCACGGTGGGTGCTAAGCCGTCATAGCCATTGTTATTATCTGTATTCAGGTAGCTGGTCATCCCCTGGAAATCCTAGGATGCAAGCAGGTGGGACCGGGCCTGGAATAGCAGAGAAAAGGTTCTCCTAATGTTAAGCTTGCTGGGATATTCACCTAGCAGCAAAAAGAAATGAGTATGAATTCACAGATCAAAGAGTCATCAAGGGGGAGGGGAGGGATGAATAGAGGATTTTTAGGGCAGTGAAAATATTCTATATGAAACCATAATGGTGGATGCATGTCATTATACATCTGTCCAAACCCATAGAATGTACAACACCAAGAGTGAACCTAACATAAACTATGGACTGTGGGTGATGATGATGTGTCCATGCAGGTTCATCAGTTGTAACAAAGTACCATCTGGTGGGGATGTTGATGGTAGGGGATGCATGTGGGGGGGAAGAGGGATATGGGAAATCTGTACTTTCCTCTCAGTTGTGAACCTGAAGCTGCCCACAGTATGTTCCATTTATGGAGGAAAAGACCCAAATGAGTGCACAAGCCTTTTATAGAGTTATGTGTGTAGGTAGGACTATGTGTGTAAACCCTGCTCATACAAAAAGGAATTTGAGTAGCTTACTATATACAAATTCAAATTTGAATGCTCCAAGGATTCTTTTATCAGTTAGCCTGCCATTGTGGCAGAATTTTTAAAATACAGATGAGGAAATTTTCATGAAATTGAAGTAAGGGCAGGAAAATAGATTTTAGCCATGTAGAAGTTTGTATGCCATTGCTAAGATTTGAACACAACATTTCCTCTAAACTCCTTAAGAGGCAAAATAATGAGAGAAATACCACAAGATTCCTGAGTCATATGTACACGAAATGAAAAGTTGTTCCTCAGGGATTCAGATGTCCCTGGTCCTAAGATCTGAGAGAAATTTCTCTCTACGTGCTCAGGAAGAAATGGGTGAATAATAACAAACTATAAAGGATTTGGAGAAGAATAGATACATGTATATGTATAACTGAATCACTTTGCTGTACCCCTGAAACTAACACAACATGGCAAATCAACTATAGTCCAATATAAAATTTTTTTAATTAATATGATTATAATGATAAAGATGATGAGTGTTTCTTTCTTAGTTAAATACTCTTCTGAACAGTGATGTGTAAATGTTTATGAACCTAAATAAACTAAACTTACTTTTAAAAATAAAAAAGTAACGAACGATAAAGAGTATGAATTTAAATGCAATACAAAACATTGGCCCAGGTGAAGAACTAGGACAAATCCATGTTCTTTAGAATGTCTTGCTTATCTTAAATCAGAACTGGACAACTTCAGAGCACTTGACGTTGGCCTTTTTTTCTTAGCTGGGAGTTTGGAAGTTGAGGAGAGAAAGCGGTGGTATCTGAGGTCTATTTGTATTTTGACCTGGCCTCCCTTCTCATGACAAAATTTAATCCACCCAAGATATCCCTTTCGGGAAGGTCAAACCCAGGAGCCTCTCCTCTTCAGAACTCCCCAGGCTCTCACAGGCAGTCCTACCAATTCTACCAAGAGCTAAGGACAGAGGCATTTGAGGACTTCTCACACAGGACCCAAAGCCTCTTTTGCCTTTCACCTACCCTAAAAGGACCTCTATTGCTTAATTCCATGTTTTGTGAATTCAGTAGCTATTGCCTACATCACATCTTACGTTGCTTGTGTCATGAGCCTGTTCAAGAAAAAGGCATGGTTTAGAAAAGTCCAGGATTGGTCAATAAATATAGATCCAGGAGTTTGTTAAAACAGACTCAGCTTAATCCACTTCCTCTCACTGAGCTATCCTGCTTGTGTAGAAAGGCTGGAATCAGCATATAGAGACATACCCAGGTTAAAATCAGAAGATCCTATCACTTGTCTACACAGGATGGAAACCATAATTAATGAGTTGAGACAACTCTGTCTCCAAAATATAGACATACAGAAAGCGACCTACCACATCCAGGTTTTTTTTTTTTTTTTTTTAATGTAATCCTCAAATTAACAAGGCAAGTGTACACTTTACAGCTTTGCTTTTCCCATAGAGACATTGCCCATTGCTGTCTGCTTCTTCTCATCAAAATTTTATTCTATGTCTGGGCCTGCTGTACAAGAATAACCCAGTTATGAAGCCTCCGCGTGTTTTTGTGTAGATCTACAGTGCAACCTCATTAAACAGGGCTTCACTAATTTGAAGTCCGGGTAATTAAGAAAGGGGATGGCTCAAGTTTTCCTTGGCGTTACCAAGGGAGAGAACGGTTTGCTAAGTAAATTAAGAGTGCCTATGAGAGTCCAAGGAAATGTTTGCCTACTTTACAAAACAAACTGTTGTCAAGTTCGCTAGAACCTCAAGCTATCAATTAGGTGTGTGCCAGACACGGCTTAAATGGATGGCGTGGCACTGTCTCGGACAGACGTCACAGCCCCTCCGGTTCCACTGCATGTTAGCTGGGAGACCTTGGACGAGTTACTTCGTCTCTCCAAGCCCTGGTTTGTTTGTTTGTTTGTTTGTTTTTGCGGTACGCGGGCCTCTCACTGTTGTGGCCTCTCCCGTTGCGGAGCACAGGCTCCGGACGCGCAGGCTCAGCGGCCATGGCTCACGGGCCCAGCCGGTCCGCGGCATGTGGGATCTTCCCGGACCGGGGCACAAACCCGTGTGCCCTGCATCGGCAGGCGGACTCTCAACCACTGCGCCACCAGGGAAGCCCCAAGCCGTGGTTTTGAAAACCAAGGGAAAACATCTCAAACGAGCTAATGGATCTAAAGCACTGAACAGATATCAAGCTCTGATATGGGGTGGTTACCTTTCCCCCTCCTCTCTTCCATTTATTCCAGAATAGTACCTCCACCCAGGAGAGAGAGAGAGAGAGAGACATCTAGTTATCCCCATGTAAGGGCCTCCACTTGAAAGCAATGAAAACGATTTCTTTTCAAATTTTCTATTTCCTAGAGTGGCCTTTAAGTTGGATTTGTGAGATGTGATTGTACTTTCAGAATAAAATGAGAATACCTAAAAATATAACAAGATTATGTTTTGTCTTCCCAAAATGAGTTGTGCATGAGCACTTCCACGATGAGCCTAAACAGCTTTACAAAAAACAACTAAACTGATTGCACTATTGAAAATACATTTCTGAATAGATACCGCTTAGAGAATGTACCAGAAAGTTTATCTTCATAGGTAAGGAGTGATCTATGCATATAGCTAATCCCAATTCGAGTGAATAAGCTCTACGTCAGGGGTGTGGTTTGTAAAAACAAAGAGAGGTGAATTCAGCTCTAAATACGATTTACTGAGCTGTGCAGAACTGAGGCAACTGTGCCCTCGAGGCCTGCCTCAGACACACATTAATGATTCCTGCATACACAGATTCATTAGTTGTTTAATTAAGTTAAACCATGAATTGAATTTGTTTAATCATTAATTAAGGAACAAGGAGTGGTGTGCTAAAGTTTAGCACCTCAGGAAAAGAAAACCGAAGAAAATAGCAATTCCAAATTCTTTGTACCCTGCACCTACCAGTGATTTCCAATTTTGCCTTCTACCTCTCTGTACACACATGTGCGCACACACACACACACACACACACACACTGAAATCATTTTTAGAAATATTTTTACCTTTCCATTTCAAACTGAGTATTGTTTTCAAAATAAAAGTGAAAGTCATTTCTTTGCAGATTGTATTTGTGACTTTTGTTCCTCCTATGGATGGCATTTCCCTTACTTAAGAGGAAAAAGAAGGATCTGCCTAGCTTCATAAAATAAAAATGGTGGCATGTCTTAACCCATGAAGGACCAAGACGCAGTGAAGGAATTACATTTCAACCCCACACGGATTCTCAAGATAACTCTACCAATAATCTCAGACCCTTCAATAATCATTTTAAGAATTCAGATAACAGTACAATTAAAATCACAAGTAGCGGCCCTCCCGAGCTGAATTCAAGGTTATCATAATATTGAGGATGAAATGCCGAACTGCGTGTATTCAACACCTGAAGTTAAGCTCCCTCTCTGTAACCACAGCCAAATGTTGGATGCCACCTAGAGCTCTTGGATTTTGAGGAAGTGAGAAAGTGGTCCTTTTTCCCTGTGAATATCACCGGCTCCCCAGGTGCGATCTTGGGCATGACTTGTGAATCGTACGGCCCCTCCAGATGGCTCCTGCCATAAGACTGCATCGAGGCAATTTATTCTGATTTCTAGCATTCATCAGTGAGCCACTTATGGCTTCTCTTACAGGTGTTTCCACAGAACAGGATGGGAATTCTGGCACACTTGATTTTGTTTTTCGTGTTGCCAAGGGGGGGATAGGGAGGGTTTACTTGGCAGTGCGGCTCAGGGACCCAAGGCTGAGAATCCCTGCCCTGGCATAATGGTCCACATCATTGAGGAAGTGGTTGGGTTAGTTGTCATAACAACAGACATAAAAATTATCCACCTGATTTCCCTTCTGGCTTTTCAGGGTACAGCACCATGAAGTGTGGGAAACCCCCTTTCCAAAGTGCTCCAAGAAAGGGGATGTGAGTTTTTAGTACCTATTACTCCTAAAAGCTGATTTTCAAAAATCCCCATCTTTCAAGTTATAGCTGGTGGATCAGTCAGATCACAGACATATTTGAATGATGAGTAACTAGGCAGAGCAGTGCCTATCATGTCAGATAAATGGGGCCAGATCTCTGTGGAGTGGAGTGAGAGCAAGGACTCAAAGGAAATTACAGGTAGAGCAAGAAGGGGAGAATCACTTGTCCTCCTAGCTTACTGAATGGGATTACAGAGAGTGCTGGCCCTGTAAATTGCCTCTCTGCAGAATTATGATGGTGCTTTGAATGATCCAGAAAAACATGAACAATTTTAGTGCCTTAGAATTTGTAGACATAAGATATATGTACATATAAACATGTATATACTTACGTATATATATAAACCTCTATATCCATATCTATTTCAATGAATGAGATATTAGTTTATGACTAATACTTCACATTCAGTATAATTCTACAAATATGTATTTAGCACCTGCAAGGCAGAGGGCATAGGTATGATGTTAAATAAAACAACAAAAAGACCGTTTGTACCCTGCAAAGGGTAATAGACAAGCATGCCAGTGACCATTAATACAAAGCATAAAAACAAATACAGAAAACAGTATACTGTGGTACTCATTCTGGCGATCGACTTTCTTGTTTGTTTCTTTCTTTTTTGAGCACGTGTCGTTAATATCTACAATATATGTTATCTAACCTGGTAATTCTCTAATACCAACTTTTCTCCCAAGCTGCAGACTAACCTTTCCGAATGGCTGCCTGGAATTCTTCACATAAATACACTGCCAGTGCCTTAAATTCAACCTGCTCAAGAACAAACTTACCCTCCCCTTCAATTCCACTACTTTCTTCCGGTCACCATTTCTATGTCATCATCCTGACTACTAACCTCAGAAACATTTTGGGGGTGTGTTGGGGTAGGTGAAATGTCTCTGAAATCTCTCTATTTTTATAAAAATTGTTTTGGAAAGTTTCAAACCTATATAGAAGTCGACAGGATTGTAAAATGAACCTCCATGTACCCCTCATCCAGCAACTAACGATCAACTCATGACTGGTCCTATTCTTTTCCTTTCTATATCCACCCCTATCAGACTATTTTGAAACTATAAATGTTTAACTATGTATTTCTAAAAGATAAGGATTTTTTTTTTGAAAGATAGCCACATCACCATTATCCGCTGAAAAATGATGAGCTATGTAAGACATTTTGAGTCAGTGTTCTTCTTTTGCTTGTTGTCAGTTGTCTCATAAATTTTTGTGGGTGTTTTTGTCAACGTGAGTCAGATTGAAATAAGGTCCATACATTACAGTTAGTTGACCTGTTTCTTCTGGCTATAGATGTTCTATCCCTTTCTCTCTCTCACTTGATCCCTTTCTTTTCCTTACAGTTCATATGTTGAAGACCCCAGCGTGGCTGCCTGTCGAGTTTTCCACAGTAGGATTTGTTGACTGAGTCCCCGGAATGATAGTTTAGCATGTCTACGTTCCCAGGCATTTCCTATAAATTGATAGTTTGACGTAGAGGTCCGATATGCATTATTTCACACAACTGCTGCGTGGGTGATATCTTACACTTCTACCAGGAGACTCATGAAACTTGCTTGTCTGTTTCTGTGATATCAGCAGCCATGGATAATCACTGTCTAGGGCAGCATGCCTCAGTCTGGAATGTGTACCAGAATCACCTGGAGGGCTTGTTAAAATACAGACTGTTGAGCCCCCAACCTGAGTTTCTGACTCCATAGGTCTGGGTTACACCCCCAATTTGCAGGTGACACTGATGCTGCTGGTCCAGAGGCCAGACTTTGAGAACCACTGCCCTGGAGCTATTATTTCATTAGGGGCTGCAAAATGTTGTACATCACATCCCCAGTACTTGTCTTATAAGTCCCAAACGTCATAACCAATGAATCTTTGACCTCGTGTAAGTCAGGATGGGCTAGGTCTGTACCAGCAAGAAGCAACCTCCAAATCTCAATGGCAAAACATATTTTTTTAAATATACTTTTAAATACTAATTTTTTAAAAAGTTTCTTATTCATCCTACATGGACAGCACTGGTCAGCAGAGATGCTTTTCTCTTGGGGTCCACCGAAAGATCCATCTTCCATGTATCTCCAGAACCACTGTTTTAAGGGGAAGGGACAGTGGGGACTCGTGCCTTACATTTTAAAGCTTCTTCCCAGAAGCTTGCATGTCACTCCATCACACACTTCACTGAGAAAAGCAGGTCACAAACAGATGCCATACCCCCTCACCCCTGAGCCACATCCAAGTTCAAAGGAAGCAGGGATGTACGATTTTTCCAAATGCCCGGTAGGAGAAATGGAACATTCATGAACAGCCCTGTCATGAACTGAATTGGGTCCCTCTCATATTCATACGTCAAAGCCGCCTATGACTGTTTGGAGATGGAGCCTTTAGGTAGGTAATAAAAGTTACATGCAGTCATAACAGTGGGGCCCTGCTCTGAGAGGGGTGGTGTCCTTTTCAGAAGAGGAAGAGACATCAGGGATTCTCGTTCACACAGTGGAAAAGCCATGTGAGGACACAGTGGGATGCAGCCATCTACAAGCCAGCGAAAGGAATCTCACCAGAGACCAGGCCTGCCAGCTCTTTGATCCTGGACTTCCAGCCTCCAGAACTGTAAGAAAATAGGTGTCTTTTTTTTTTTACTTTATTTTATTGAAGTACAGTTGATTTACAATGTTGTGTTAATTTCTGCTGCACAGCAAAGTAATTCAGTTATACATATATATACATTCTTTTTCATATTCCGTGCCGTGATGGTGTATCACAGGATACTGAATATAGTTCCCTGTGCTATACAGTAGGACCTTGTTGTTTATCCATCCTATATATACTAGTTTGCATCTGCTAACCCAAACTCCCAATCCATCTCTCCCCACTCTCCCTCCCCCTTGGCAACCACAAGTCTGTTCTCTATGTCTGTAAGTCTGTTTCTGTTTCATGGGTAAGTTCATTTGTGTCATATTTTAGATTCCACATATGTGGTATCATATGGCATTTGTCTTTCTCTTTCTGACTTACTTCACTACATATGATAATCTCTAGGTGGATCCATGTTGCTGCAAATGGCATTACTTCCCTCTTTTTTATGGCTGAGTAGTATTCCATTGTATATATGTACCCTATCTTCTTTATCCATTCACCCATCGATGGACATTTAGGTTGTTTCCATGTCTTGACTGCTGTAGATAGTGCTGCTATGAACATTGGGGTGCATGGATCTTTTTGAATTATAGTTTTGTCCAGATATATGCCCAGGAGTGGGATTGTTGGATCATATGGTAACTCTAAGAAAAACATCAATAGATGTCTTTTATTTAAGTCCCCATCTGTGCTGTCTTGCAACAGCGGCCTGGACTGACTAAGGCAAGTTCAATGACAACCACAAGTACAGAGGCCGCGTCTCAGTTTAAACAGCTCACGCAGCCTTATACATCTTTATGAGATTTCATGAGATTTCAGTGGCACTCCTCTGGATCTTAGAGGATCTATCTAATTAAATGAAGTCAGTAAAAAACAAAGAGAAATCAGACACAAGCAAATACCTCCTTAAGGACTACCCATCCACACCAAAAAAGTATTTTCTAAGTGTTGTTTTCATACCTTTTACACCAGGATAAATATTCTAGGCTCCAGCTTTCCTCCCAACTTGTTTAAAAAGCAGAAACACCGCCAAGTAAACCGTATCACTTCTGTCAATTTCGTATGGAAATGGTTTGGTACAGAGACAGAATCTTACCTGCTGGCTGGTCACCATGGGGATGGACAACCCTCCAAGGTGTTTATCTTATTTTCATCCAAGCAGCTCACTGTGCTTAGCAAACATCATCTGATTGTCGTAAAAGGTACAACATGAAGAAGTAACTCTATTAAGTAATCAGGCCAGAGACCACACAAGTGAGAAAGTATGCATTTGTGACATCTTTCCTCAGCTGTAAGGAGGCATTTCTTTTCTCACCCTCTGTCCAACTCCATAGAAGTGCTCGGTCTTATGGAGATGACCTGCTCACCTCCCCAAGTCTTTGCTCATCCCACTGGCTACCAGCAACTTGTCTTGCCTCTGCTTCTGTTTTCCTATAAATTAACCCACACCTATGAAACCCACATTTCTGTAAAAACAGGTGCAATTAATTTTAGTAATATATTTTATGTAATCCAATATATTCAAAATATTGTCCACATGCAACCAATATTTTTAAATGTCGAGATATTTCCTATTCTTTTTTTCATACTGTGTCTTCAACATCTGACTTGTATTTTATGATTACAGCACATCTCAATTCAGGCTAGCCACATTTCAAGTGCTCACTAGCTACATGTGGCTAGTGGCTTCATAGTGAATTCTTCAGGTTTATGCAATTAGCTGGGCTCTTCCTGGTTTATGCAATTAGCTGGGCTCTTCCTGGCCCCAAGAGCACCCCATCTGAAAATGGAAGGTCAAGCCTAGAGGCTATAGGCTCACTGTAGTTATGGAACCCTCCATAGATACCATCTTACTGTACGTGGCAACAGCTAATATTAACATATAGGTCATCAGAAGCCTACATGGGGTAGAATTTGCAACTCATGTTATTTTTCATGGATAGGAAGAGAGGATTGCGTTCTTCAACAGGAAGGGTGTTGGGTTTAAGAGCTTAACCTGCTTAATTTCCCAACTTTCCAACACCGGGACAAGTGTGTTTGCAGATATTTTGCAAACTCAAGTTCTCAGGGTCAGAATCTTTGTTACAAGAAAAATCTTTCTTAATCTGTAGCGAACTGGTAAAGGTCAATATTTTGGTTACTTCTTTTGACTGACGGGAGCAATGAAACTTCGCTTTTTGGACAAAGTGAATTGTCATTCGGTTGAAATACAGTGTAGACATCTTTTTATGGGGACGTAACCTGCGTTTCAGCTTTCTTGTTATTGCGCTTAGCAATTTTTATTATTTTTATTAGGTTTCATTTTAGATCTCCATGATGACTTCATTATTACCTAAAAATGCGTCTGTCAATCTACCCTTTAAGCCAGGTTACACTATCTGAGTGACTTATTTCTCTTGGCAACCATAAGATGATCATGAAATTTATCCTTTCCATTCAAATTCACATGCAAACCTTATTTCCCTGTGTGTCAGCAAATCTCTCTGAAGTTATTTTTTTTTGGAGACTCAAAACGTTTATCCACGAAGATGCCAAGACGATCAGGTGTCTTCCATATCCTTCTTTCTTCTCCAGCTCTCTCTAGAAATGTCCCATTTGGGTAATCCCTGATTATACTGTCGATGGTGGTAAATCAGAACCATTTCATCCAACTGAACGCAAGAGGTCCTTTGAAACAAGTTTTATCCAAGTTCCATGATGATTGTCTCCCTCTCCCAATGCACCCAGATACTACAAACAGTCAACTTCTATTCTTCCATCTAACAGAGAAACCAGCCTAGAAGTAAGCCAAAAACAGATGACCTCAAAACCACTCATATTTCATGTTTGACCAAATTATGTGTTTCAGTTCGCTGTTTGCCATGTTGCCTAAGATTGACGGCGCTCCTTATTTTCTTTGATCAGATTATTATTTTATTTTATTTTATTTATTTATTTTTGGCTGCACCGTGAGGCATGTGGGATCTTAGTTCCCCAACCAAGGATAGAACCCAGGCTGCCTATAGTGGAAGCACGGAATCTTACCTACTGGACCACCAGGGAAGTCCCTGATCAGATTATTATTAATATTAAATGATGGTCCTTGCATATACACCAGCTGAAAATAAGTGAATGAAAGGTTTTCCAAACATAATCAACAGGGTGGCTAATCTTCCAAGAATTGTCAAAACTCACTGTGTCGTCTCCTTTTGGAAATAAGCAAACCTTTTTGTTTATTCTTGAAATATTTACTGAGGACCGCTCTGAGTGAGGCACTCCGTGGTCTCTGAGACTCTGCCTTCAGGAGCTCCCACTGTAGTGGAAGATGTAAGTCGTGCAGCAACTCAGTGACACGTATACATGGCAGAGAGTGATACGTAAGAGACAGAAAAGAATTTCTGCCATGGCAGTTCAGAGAGCGGGGAGAAGTATCAAACGAGGCTACGTGCAAGGGAGCATTTGAAATAGGTCTGAAGCAGTGGGGTGGATTTAGGCATTTGGAGATAAGAGGGAAAGAAATGCCAAGCAGAAGAAGCACGGTTCACTTGAAAGGATGTTACCTGCTCTTGAAAAAAACACATATAACTGAGGTGTTCATTTAGTTCTCTGTGCCTATGACTCTGGAAACGTGAGGGGAATAAAACAAGATGCACTGTTTACAAAAATGCAAATTGTTACTTATTTAATAATGAGTTAATTATAGTCCCCAAGAAAAATGTCTTTTGTTTTGGCATAAGTCATGTAACAATAAAATCAGCAAAAGTAATTCGTCTCCCCTCCCATAGAGCAAGAATGAAGCTTTCTCGTTACTAGATGACGCTTTTGAAGAATAAAACACATCATAGTACCCTCCTGAAGGAAAGCATAATTTCCATCCCAAATATTTGTTTTGCATGCATATACTTGGTGGCAGACACACACATGCACACACACACACTCATTATGATAATTATTTCTGGAATAATCAACATTTCTACTGAATATATTTCTGAAGGAAAAAAATTCCTAATAAATACATACACTTGAGCTCGTATAATCTCTGAAAAATTGAAGAAACCTTTCTTTGATGCTTTAAATGCAAAAAATCAGCTTTTGTAATTAATGCCTTCAATTAATGGATCAGTCAGTCTATACAGAGAGGGGTCAGAAAAAAACCCAGCAGTATGCTAATGAAAGGGATCGGAATACACCACCCCAAAGTGTTCCCCTTCGGCATAAGGATTATTTTGAGCTGAAGGCAATTGAGAAACAGCAGATGCAAGAAGGATACTCTGTCTTCCTCCTTTCTGCCTGAAAGTAGGACATACGTTTCCATTTGTAAGATGTCTCCCTCTCCTATACCACGAAAAAGAGAATGACTCTTAATCACCAGAGATGACTCTTATCACTGGAGACACACACACTTGAGTCTGCTTAGCCAACCTCACGAAGTAACCCTTATCTTCCATGCCTCCCCTATATATTTACTTTCTCACAGTGTATTGTCCCCAGAAGCCCAAACTCCTTTTCCTTTGTCTAGTCACTTCTCTACCATTTATCACCCTTTCTTAAAATGGTATATAAGCTTTCAAACCTAACTGCTTCTTTCAGTTTTTACTTCTTTCTGTGATGCTCCCGTGTGCAAACAAAATAAACCTTTTCTCCCATTAATCTGGTGTTTGTCAGTTTAATTCACAGCCCTCAGGTACAGAACCTAAAAGGGTAACAGAATTTTTTTCCACCCCTACACGGGTGACATCATCAATACTCAATAAATGTTGAAAGACACTGATTAGCAGTCCTAAGCTACACCCTTACAGGCCCAGGTAATTATTAGCTCTAGGAGGAGGGGTGGGGAAAGGTGGTGTTTTGGAGACCAGACCAACTCTTTCTTTTATAGTTGAAGAAGCTGAGCCTGGAGGTTAGGTATATTTGTCACACACAGCCCAAGCTCACACCCTACACTAAAACATAAATTACCAATTAGAGGTTCGTCCCAAAGGCAGGTCTTCTGACTGCATTGCAGCGTCCATTCTGCTGCTCCCTGATGCCTTTCAACTCCTGGGACCAGAGAAGAGCATGTTAACCTTTTTGTCTCTGTTTTTAACATAAGCATGTTCTATTTGATTAGCACCGTGATAGACAGTATCCGTGCTATGCTCAGGTGGGTTGTGCTATGCTCAGGCCTCGTTGAGCCTTTAGACTTAGAGGACTTGCTTTCAACACAAAGGCACGTCCTGCCATTTGAAGATGCATGCAAAAATGAGATTTTTTTTTTTTGAGGTTTTGTTTCCCAGGCAACTGCTCTCAATTCAAGATTGAATGCGAACATAGAATCCCCCAGAGCCACTCCCCCGCCAACCTCCACCACCTCCTCTTACCCTCTTTACTGTGATAAAGCTGTAAACTCTGAGGACCCAGGATACTTCCCTCCTTTGGAGAATGAAAGAAGATTCAGGGGATGGTTCAGAAACGATGCTACATTCACAAGGACAAAATGTCTGCTGGTAGGCAACACGCTCAGTAGACGTTCTGTGGAATATCAACAGGGAGGAGAGCTCAGGTCGAGTGATATATGGGTAAGGCCAGAAACGACTGAAAGAGAGGCCATTCTGTCATTTGTCATAACCTTTAAACAGCAATTGATCTCAGTTGATAATGGGACGGGGAAAGCTGGCCTTTTCAGACCCTTGAAGTCAAGCTTTAGTATCTGAATGACAACAAAATGGCTGGTAAGGAGGTTTAGGACAACGCAAACCACAGGTGTCCACTGTTAAAACAGCTCCTGCAATTTGCATTCTGAGGAGACTGGAATCAACCAGAGATTTAGAAATCACCTTAGCAGTCAATACCGACGTGGAGAATTTCCAATATTTTCAGGACCTATTAAGTATATATAATACATACACGTCAACTATGAAGAAGTGCTCTGTGCTCATGGGGAGATGGAAGTGGTACCCTCTGGAGAAGAGCATGTCTCTTGTACCAGAATCCCTCTCAACTTTCTGAAGCATCGTTGAGTTTCATAGTTCGGGGTGGGGGAGGAGGAGGGCATTGGAGCAAGGGAGTATCTTAAATTTATTTCAAAGAGATTTTTTTCTTTCTCAGTTTGGTCATGGCTCTAATCATCCAATAACATCACAAGGAGCGTACGGCCCATTTGTCATTTGAAAACAAAAGTAATTGTTTAGTTGCCAGGCATTGGAACATTTTCATGATAGGTATAAGATAAAAATTTGTTCTTTAAAAGGAAGATCCAGGGGCTTCCCTGATGGCGCAGTGGTTAAGAATCCGCCTGCCAATGCAGATCACACGGGTTCGAGCCCTGGTCCGGGAAGACCCCACTAAGCCCTTGTGCCACAAGTACTGAGCCTGCATGCCTAGAGCCCGTGCTCTGCAACAAGAGAAGCCACCGTAATGAGAAGCCCACGCACTGCAATGAAGAGTAGCCCCCACTCACCACAACTAGAGAAAGCCCGCGTGCAGCAATGAAGACCAAATGCAGCCAAAAATAACTAAAATAAAACAAATAAAATTTAAAAAATAAATAAAGTAAAAGGAAGAGCTGGATGAAATATACTTTTATTAAACTTTCACTATTATCCCCCTCTGCAACCATACATCACTACTACCAAGTGCATTTCTGAGAAATTTTTCTAAGAATTTCCAGTTTAGTAATTCCTTTCAGTGATGAAGCTTATAAAAGACGAGGATATATAGACATAAATTTTAGGTCATTCTAGAAGACTATTCATGATTTTTTTCTGAATTTCAAGATTTCTTGCTATCTTTTCCTAATAAAATTAATCTTCATATTGCTACCCTGTATTTACTATTGAACTACAAAAATAAGAGGGTCATCAAAGTAGTCATTTTCCAGTCATTTTTCTGTTTTCATTGGCTTGTGATGGCCTGTGCCATTAGAATGACGGATTAGCTGTTAAACTTTTCACCCAGAGAGCACCATTTTTTTTACAAATCATAAGCTGTTTTCCCCAAAGTCACCTAGGAGACAGATTATCTCTTCCCGTCAGCCATGCCCACGATTCTGACACTAACTATGTGAATATTCATGAAATGCAAACCCATTCTAATGGACCAACAATCCTCTAGCTTTGCGGGGGTGGGAGCAAGGTGAAAGGTGAAACGGTACACAAATCCAGACTATTCCTAACACGTTTCCTTGTGTCATCTGGATTTGACTATATAAGTAAAATCATTTAAAAATCCGGGAAGCTTTTCTCCAAGCACCATTTAGGTCGTGTAAATATCAGGCCTCAAGTAGAATGAAATGCTCACAAAATGTCAAATCTATTTGCGAGAGGAGGTTTTTAGGGGGAAATGACAGTAAAATGAACACTCAGATGAGCAGGAAGGAAAAAATGCATGGTGACCCCGCACAATTAGGATGGCATTTTAATTAAATGAACAGAAGGTGGCGCAGATTCACCAAACACTTAAGTGGCTATAATTTAGTGCTGTGAAAAATAATGTTCTTCTGTAAACCCCAAAATGCCAGTACTGTCATGGTGTTTATTCTATCCAAGGGACGACTAATTTCACAAAATCTCAAAGAGGAACCGAGGAAAGAGAAAACATAATGGCAAGCAAAGAGAGAAAACGAGAAAATAACGAATGAAAAGGAAAAGAAATAGGATAAAGAGTATAAACCATGAAAAAATGAAAGAGAAAGAAACATAAAAAAGAGAGTAGTTGTAAGAGGCCTCAGAAATCTGCAAGAGAATGATCTCCTATTTGTATGAGACAAAGTTAGAGGAAAAACAGCAATTATTATTATTATTGTTGTTGTTGTTATTAATCACATTAACAGTACCAAAGATAAAAACTACAGAATTTAATATACCCAAATTCTTGGGTGTAGGATAGACTCAAGGATGTATTATACAACACAGGGAATATAGACAATATTTTGTAAGAACCGTAAATAGAAGGTAACCTTTACAAATTGTTTTTTTTTTTTTTTTTTTTTGCGGTACGCGGGCCTCTCACTGTTGTGGCCTCTCCCGTTGCGGAGCACAGGCCCAGGACGCGCAGGCTCAGCGGCCATGGCTCACGGGCTTAGCCGCTCTGTGGCATGTGGGATCTTCCCGGACCGGGGCACGAACCCATGTCCCCTGCATCGGCAGGCGGACTCTCAACCACTGCGCCACCAGGGAAGCCCCAACCTTTACAAATTGTATAAAATATTTTTTAATTTTTCAAAGAAAGTGTTAAAAACAATAAATAATCATAATATGTGTAAAAATGTAGAACATTTAATAAAGTTATTATCAGTGAGTTATGATGTAAGATCAAAAATCTATTAGTCCACAGTGTTGAGCTTCTCGTGAGACTAATAGAATGATAAATAAAAATGGACTATAAAGACAAACAAACAAATATACATATATATACACACATACACTCTGACTTTCTGTTTCAGGGTTTTGCTGAAAGTTCCAAGGCATGTGTGTCTGTGAGCAATTCCAAAATTACATGTTGCTACATAAGAACTTCAGAATTTTATATCTGGTAAGCGTCTTGGAAAGGATTTAGCTCAAACCCCTTATTATGCAGATAAAGAAACAAGAAATGCTTTCCCAGGACCAGGAATCTGTTTTCCCTTTATTACAGTTCAACAAGAACAAATGACAGGATGACAATGAAATGAGACACCCCGTGGGGTGGGGTGGGTGAGGCCTGTGGGTGAGGCCCATGTTGGCCCTGCCAACTGTGTATTATTTCTGCTGCCCTGGAAATCGGGGCAGTCCATATGCTATATTGCTCTATATAACATCAGCCTCACGTTGAAAAATCATACATATTTTATGGTAGGCATCTTACTTTTGGAAATTCATAGTTGGATGGGACAATTTCATGAGTTGCTGGGACAAGCTTTCTTCCAAGAGCTTGAGTCCCCTTTACAGAGCAAACTAATCTAAAGCGCTTTAGAATCTGGCTTAAAAAACTATTTCAGTCTTTTCATTTATAAAGAAATTATTATAAGGTAGGAACCAAATACTTTTTCCTATAAATCTGTCTGAACTGTTTTTGAGACCATTAGCCAGTTTTCAAAAAAATTTCTGTTTAGCAAAGGGAAGGTTTGACATCTTTTCAAAACTGCAGATTTAAAATTTTTCAAAAACATGTTTCCTCTGAAAGCTTCTTTTGTTAATGGCCATAGTTTTTCTACACACTTGCATATGCTGTATCAGACTTTATCGCAGAGACAAAGCTAAAGAGAAGCGGATGAGAAGGTCATTACAGTTTCCAAATTAAATGGTTTTTTCCACTACAAAAATAACACGTATTCAAAAAAGAAAGTTTAAAAATATACAAACCGATGAGTAGGATGCCCACAAGAGCTCTCTACTAAAAAATATAAAGCATATTGTTGCAGTTTCCTGCTAATAAGCATTGCAAAGCAGTGAGATTTTCTAATTTTCTAGTTCTTGTTTTTCATGACAACATCTGTTGACCTGAAACTGGCATTCAGCAGAGCACATACGTGCCAGAAATTGCAAAGGTAGACAAGAGCCAAAAAGGGAGGTGGGTAGGGCTCAGGAACAAGAAGTAGGAAAAAGAAAAGCAGGGTTTGTTGCTGTTGTTGTTGTTTGCGTTTTTTAAATAGCTTTTAAAGACCTGAAACAAAATACAAAACACCCACAAGAAGATCAAACTGACCCTGAGCTGATATGGGTAGATGGAGCTCTCTGTACAGATTTACCAACTGGTCACTTAGTGGATGGAGCTGTGTTCTCAAGGTCATGACTATCCCCAAGCTAATGACCCTTTAGAGATTGTATCATCTTTCCCCTCTAAAACTTGGTAACATTTCCTGCTAAATATTTACAGTTTTTGCTTGCTTTGTTTCATGTTAAGTCTGCTTCGAAGGTCAGAAACACCCAGTCCTATCATCCTTCTAATGCTATGCATTTATTCCTTCTGCAACAAAACAGATCCTGACTGTTCCCAGGTGCCCAAGCTAAGGTAATCATGAGTTTCAACGTCACTCATAGAAGGGAAAGCAGTTTTACGGACATCTAACCTTTCAGAGTGTCTGATATTTTTGGAACAAACCTTTAAACCAGGGGTCCCCAACCTCTGGGCCGCAGACTGGTACTGATCCATGGCCTGTTAGGAAACTGGCGGCACAGCAGGAGGTGAGCGGCGGACAAGCCAGGGAAGTTTCATCTGCCGCCTCCCATCGCTCGCATTACCGCCCGTCCCGCCCCCTCCTCCACGTTGTTGGAAAAATTGTCTTCCATGAAACCGGTCCCTGGTGCCACAAATGTTGGGGTCCGCTGCTTTAAATGGTGCACGGTTGAGGCATAAAGTCATTTGAGATTCGACTCCACTGTCACTCTGGACTATTTATTCCATCTTTGCCTCAAGAGAGTGTATGTCAACTAAGCAAGGTGAGAGTTAAGACAAACGTCTCAGGGCAAAAACCTTGATATACCCACCATTTCTTTTGCTGTTTCAGGAATGTGTTTTTATTTCTATCAACATGATATTTAGAAAGAGAACAGGGATTGAATAAAAACTAATCGTGTTCCCTGAAAGAGAGAGCTTCCTGTCGCATTGCTACAGATAGTTTTTATTGAACCACAAGTTGCTAAAACTAATGATTACCTCTGGCCTCGGTTGGAAGTAACCTACTACTCAATCATAGTTTCCAGAAGAGTTTCCTTTTCCTCTTTAGAGCAGGAGGCAGTAGCAGGAAAATGTAATTGCAAGAAGTGCAGGGTCAGCGTATTTCCTCCACTGGACGACAATGCTGAGTTCCACTGAGTGAAAGAAAAAAGTGACTTTATTTCCTCCCTTTGATGGGCATTTTGACGCTAATGTTTCTGTCTATTGGAAGTGTTTTGATATTGTTTAAAATCCCTCTCACAAGGGGGAGAAAAACTGAATAATGACTAAGAACCGAGGTAATTGATGGTGGTAACCACACCCTGTGAGGGTTTGTTTTTCGGACCCTGACAGTGTCCATTGTCTCTGCTCTGCCGGTGAACTAGGAACTAGATGGGAATGTAGACTAGAACTAGAAATTGATAGAGAGGTGCACGAGGAAGCAAATTATTTTAAAAAGAAAAAAATGTACTGGAAGTTTTAGCAGAAAGCTAGTGTAAAGCAAATAGTCTCTCAGTGTGACGATGTGATAACATCCACGTTATTTTCATCTGACCACCACTAGGAAAACATTCACAGTTTTCATTCATTCAATATGGATATTTTTGAGGGTGGTGCATATCTTCACGGATGTGAACTCAAGGGGCTCAAAATCCCCTTGTGAATGGCGGCGGGACAGGGAGGAGGGAGACTTTTTAGAAAATAGTTGAAGAGGAAGAATTTCTAGGATTGGTAAGACCAGCCCCAGCTGCAAGTTTGTAAATGTGCCTGAAAACTGGGGGAATAAAAGCAAAAAAAAAAAAAAAAAAAAAAAGGAAGGAAGGAAGAGAGAGAGAGAAAGAAGGAAAAGAAAGAGAGAGACAGGGAGGGAGGGAGGGAGTAAGGAAGGTAAGTGTCCGATTTCTAAAGGCTGAAGCCAAAAGACCTTGGAATTTGGTATGAGATGCCTGAAAGACCAGCGTAGAGACAACAGAATTCTCTTCTTATACCCCGAAGTCCAGTAAACAAGTTCTGGAAAGAACTGGAGCTTCCTGCCAGACTTGGCATCTATATCACATCCATTCTGGGGACTCCAGGAATTGAATTGTACACATATTTGTACAACGCTGACCTGATTATATTTGATTCTTCTACTCTGACACCCTGTTGTGTATTTCCTTTGTACTCCCAATCTGTCTGCACTAGCCATTCCCTAAAACAGCAGAGAGAGGTAAGAACTTCCATATTTTACAGGTAGGCAAAATGAGGCACAGAACTCTGGGTTTAGCCCTCTGAGAACGGCCAAGAGCTCTGAAGATCTGGGTTCTGAAAACAATTTCCCTCCAGCATCCTGAGTATCTCCAGGGAAATGATTAATTCCTCTATCTCACTTTCAGAAAAACAGATAATAACACTGGCCGAAAATCCCTAACTCTATAGAGACTGCCACGAATGGGGAAACTATGGTTTATAATTCACATGATTTCAGTCAGAATTTTCCATCACAAAGAGGACTTTAGTTATACATACAGTGAAATCGTGGGTAAGCACCTCCCCGGGATATAGGTCATATCTACTCCAGTTAAAACTCATTGTCTCCACTCGGCCCTTTATAAAAACAGATGTACAAATGCCAGTCCACACTGTGACTTAAGACGTCTATAACTTCTTGACATACTACAGTAGGGGTATTTGGGTTCTACCTGAAGCCCTGTCACACTTTCTGAAACCTACAACTCGAGCTTCTTGATGAATATAAAGCATTAACAAAGCAAATTTAAATTTCCTGCCCTTCTAGTTAGATACCAGGCCTGGGAATCCCTCCACCTCCTGGATTGAAACTGTGCAAATGGACTTGCTGTTCCTTTTTCGCCTTTGACCACTAACGAAAGGAGTGAAACTTTATACTTCAACAAATAAAAAAAAAGAGATCCTACAGGAGAACCAACTAGGCAAACTAATCTTCGTGACAGTAGTAACTACCACGGCCTATCGGGCAGCCTCTTTCCCATGTCCCTGCCTCCATTTTTTCCCACTACTCACTGTTGGGTCTGCCGGGGCATTCCTGGGGCGATCCCAACAGAGGCAAGAAGCAGAAACGAATTCCCGTCTTGATGTTCATAGATTTAGAAAAGAGTGAGCCCACAGAGAGTGCCTCCTCCTTTGCTATTTTAACCCAGTCAGTTTCCCTGGCGAGTACTCAGGAGCAGAGCAGTGCTCTAAATGCCAGCCGGCTCATCCAGAAGTTTCCAAACTCCTGCCACCCCAGGGGTTATACCCCTCTCATGACAAGCCTTTCAGGGGCGCTGTGTCACCGTCCCGGGCGTCTTCCACATGTCAGCTGAGTCTCTGTGGTGCAAACACCTGCACAAAGTGGACTTGAACATGGGGTCTTGTCACGGCCCATAGCCAGGTCAGTTTCCCGTACCTGTCCCGTCTGGTCTGTCCCCCTCCCTCCTTCCAGGTCTGTGTACCTGGAAAGTAATGTGATTCCCAATCAAAGCATCCATATCACAGGCTCTCCTCGAAGACAGGACATCCCAGCAGGCTCCACTTTCTATTCTTTCTGGGATAAAATGCCAAGAAGGGTTAGGGAACACTGTTCCCCCGGGAAGACACCCCCCTGAAGTTTCATTCCACCTCATTTGCCCTCCAGATACAGACAGACTGCCCAGCTATTTGGAGTGTAGATTCTTCCTGTCCTACCAATTTGACATATTGACAAATGACACAACCCTGCTTCCTAAGTGACAGCGGTCCCCATCCCTTTTTTAAATTATATGAGTACAAAGGCCAATTTGAACTTCCAGAAGATAAACCCAGTTCTGCTCTAGATGGAGAGAGCCTCAGAGAGAGGATGAGGCTCAGTGGATACTGACCCGATGGGTGTCCACACGCCCCACCCCACAAGCCCCTTCCACTCTGAACGCTGATGGGTTATCAGATGAAAAGTAGATCTGAGCCAGTCATTGGCTTCACCTTGATCACATCTGAGCTCCCCTCCAAGACACTTTTGGCCTGAATGCCGTGAACAGGGAACCAACTGAGGAGGCCCTAGAGCAAGCAGCTCTTGAGGTCATTGGTTAGACCCTGGTGATACAGCCAGGTGGCGTCCATGACCACTGAGCCCCAGAAAACTCTGGGTCACTTATTCAGTATCCATTCCTTCCTCTACCATCCCACGTGGGGTGAGTCAGGCTTGGTGACAGTTGATACTCTACTCCATTCTATCTCTTGTGGCAAGTCCCATCTGAGACACAGCCCCTAGACGTTCTACCCAGAGACTGGAAGTCATGATAAGCTCCTGGTGGACGGCTCCATTCCTTGGGTCCTCCCTCCCCATCTTCCCAAATAAAAAGTATTTGTACTATGAGAAAAACTTTCTATTTTGAAATAATTGCAAATACCTAGGAAGTTGCAAACATAGTATATTGAGGTCATCTATATCCTTTATCCAGTTTCTTCTAATAGTGACATCTTACATAGCCAGAGAACAACATCAAAAGGCGGAAAGTAACATCAGAACAACGTGGGTGTGTAACGCTGAGCTGTTTTATCACATGTATAAATTCACGTAACCACCACCACAATCAAGAGGCTGACGTATCAGATCACCACAAAGATCTCCCCCCTGCTACTCTTTATAGTCACACACACACACCCCGGATTCCCACCATCCCTAATCCCTAGAAACCATTAATTTGGTCTTTATCCCTATATTTGTGTCACTTTGAAAGTGTTATATAAATGGAATCATACAGAGTGTGACCTTCAAGACTGCTTTTTTCCATTCAGCATAACACCCCTGAAAACTATTCACGATGTTGTGTGTATCAGTAGTTAATTCCCTTTTACGGCTGAGTAGTACTCATGGCGTGGATGTACCACCCTTCCTTTAGGTGTTTACCTATCGAAGGGCATTTCTAGTTTTTGTTGTCTCTAGGTTGTTTCTAGTTTTGGGCTGTTAAAAATAAAGCTGATATGAATAATCGTGTACAAGTTTTTGTGTAGATGTAAGTCTTCTCTGAGATAAATATCCAGGAGTATAAGGATGGTGTTTACGCCAAGCGTATGCTTATCTTAAAAAGAATTTGCCAAACTATTTCCCCGGGTGGCTGTACCACTTAACGTCCTCACCAGCAATGAATGTATGAGAGATCTTGTTTCTCTGAATCTTCACCAGCATTCGATGTTGTCACTATTTTTTTTAAGCTCTTCTAATGGGTTTCTAATGATATCTCATCATGGTCTGAATTTGCATTTCCCTAATGGCTAATCATGCTGAAAATTCTTTCATGTTCATATTAACCATCTTTGTATCCTCTTCAATGAAATGGCACTTCATGTCTTTTGCCCATTTTCTATTTGGATTGTTTGGGCTGTTTTTACTGTTGAGTTTTGAGAAATCTAGATATGAAACTTCTGTTAGACATGAGATTTGGAAAGGTTTTCTCCCAGTCCGTGGCTTATCTTTTCAACCTCTTGACAGGGTAATTTGCAAAGAAAAAGTTGTTAATTTCGATAAAGCCCAACTTACCGATTTTTTTTCTTTTATGGAATGTGCTTTTGGTGTGTCGTATCTGAGAACTGTTCACTTAACCCTAGGTCCCAAAGATTTTTTACTATATTTTTATTCCCTAAGGGTCTCTAGTGTTGCGTTCCCATCTACATTGATGATTCATTTTGTCTTAATTTTTGCATAAGGTGCGAGCCTTATGCCCAGGCTCTCTCCCTTTTTCCCCTCTAAGGATATTCAATTGTTTCAGCACCATTTGTTGAAAAGCCTATCCTTCCTCCAATGAATTATTTTTACACATTTGTCAAAAATCAGTTGGCTGTACTTGTATGGACCTATTTCTGGGCTCTGTTCCCTATCACACCGTCTTGTTTACTGTAGCTATTTAAAACTCTTAAAATTGGGTAGAGTGATTACTTTTGCTTTATTATTTTACAAAACTCTTTTAGTTATTCTAGTTCGTTTACCTTTCAATATAAGTTTTAGAATCATCTTATCTACATCTACAAAAGATTTTCCTGGATTTTGACAGGAACTGCATTAAACCTACATATGGACATGGAAAGAATTGACATCTACACCATGTTGATTTTTCCAATTCATTAAGTCAGTGTGTTTCTCCATTTGGTTAGATCTTTGATTTCTTTCTTCAGTGTTTTGTAGTTTTCAATATACAAGTTCTGTACATGTTTTTTTTTTTTTTTTTTTTTTTTTGCGGTACGCGGGCCTCTCACTGCTGTGGCCTCTCCCGTTGCGGAGCACAGGCTCCGGATGCACAGGCTCAGTGGCCATGGCTCACGGGCCCAGCCGCTCCACAGCACGTGGGTTCCTCCTGGACTGGGGCACGAACCCGTGTCCCCTGCATCGGCAGGCGGACTCTCAACCACTGCGCCACCAGGGAAGCCCTGTACATGTTTTTTTAAGATTATATCTAAGTATTTAACTTTGGATTAATTTGAAATGATGTCATCTCCTAAGTTTGGAGAGTAACATGTTCATTGCCTACTATACGGGAGTACAATTGCTTTTTCTATATTTATCTTGTAGCCTGCAATCTTACTGAATGCACTTACTAGTTGTATACTCTTCCTTCTGGACTCCACGGTTTCTGATGAGAAATCTGCTGTTGTTTGAATTATTTCCTCCTATAAGCAAGTGTTGTTTCTCTCTTCTTGCTTTCATTTTCGCTTTTTCTAGTTTTCAGAAATTCAATTATGATATCTTGGCAAGGATTTCTTTGGATTTATCCAGTCTGGAAGTCACACACTGCTTTAATCTGTAGGTTTGTGTCTTTTGCCAAAGTGGGAAAATTTAAGCCATTATTTCTTCAAATACTTTTTCAGCCTCATTTTCTTTCTCCTCTCCTTCCAGGATTTTGATGACGTGAATGTTAAATCTTTTTTATGGTCATGTAGTTCCCACTGTTTATTCTTTTAGTGGATTTTTTCTCTATTTTTCAAATTGAGTAATTACAATTGTTCTATCTTCCAGTTCAGTGATTAATTTATTTGACCTCTCCATTCTACCATTAAGTTTTCATTACAGTTATTGTAGTTTTTCAGTTCTAAAATTTCCAGTTGATTTTTTTTTTTTGCGGTACGTGGGCCTCTCACTGTTGTGGCCTCTCCCGTTGCGGAGCACAGGCTCCAGACGCGCAGGTTCAGCGGCCATGGCTCACGGGCCCAGCCGCTCCACGGCAAGTGGGATCTTCCCAGACCGGGGCACGAACCCGTGTCCCCTGCATCGGCAGGCGGACTCTCAACCACTGCACCACCAGAGAAGCCCTCCAGTTGACTTTTTATCTTGTTTCATTGCTGAACTTTTCTGTCTTTTCATTTGTTTCAAGTGTGTTCATAATTGCTTTTCAAAGAGTTTTTATGATAGCTGCTATAAAATCCTTCTCAGATAATTCTAACACTTGTGTCACCTTGGTATTGGCGCCTGATGCTGACTTTTCTCATTTGAGTTGAGATTTTCCTGGATCTTGGTATGACAAGTGGTTTTCAATTATATCCTGGACATTTGTGGTATCATATTATGAGACTTTGGATCCTATTTAAATCTTCTGTCTTAGCAGACCTCCTCTGACATTGTGCCAGCAGGTGAAGGGAGGTACCACGTGATTACGGCTGGCTATGCGGGAGTGGAAATTCAGATTCATCACCTAGGTTCTTTTCACACAGTAGGGGTGGGAATTCAGACTCCCCACTAGGGTTCTGATGACCCACTCTGCTTAGAAGAAGGAGGAACACCTCCTTGCTCCTCCCCACGTGACTTCCACTGACACCATTGTGTGTGTGGTGGGGTGGGGGCGCGCTCATTACCCGGGCCATCATGAAAGTCCTGACTCTCAGATCTGCAGAACCACAGATGTGGAAGGAGTGGTTCCTCATTCCCACTGTGTGGGGATGAAAGTTCCAAGTCTCCATATGGCCTCTGCCAAGGAAGTCCCCAGTCCCCACTTGGCCTTCTCTCATACCACTCCAGCGGGGATAGGAGGTGCCTAGTTGTAGCCTGTCCCGATTGGAAGTCAAAGCTCCCTACTCAAACTTTACAGGCAGGTGTAGCGATGGGGCTACAGTTTTCCCTGTGGCGTTTGGCTTGCGGATGGTGGTTGTTGTCTAAAAGTTGTCTCTCTTGCTAGGATGCCCCTTCTCTTATCCTCTGACTAGAGAAAGCAAGCTTTTCTTGGGACTTGTTTTGTCTGTGCTCACTAGTGTTCCCAAATTGCTGGCTTCTCCAGGGCCCAGCCTGGGATAATATATGAAGCAAAAGGAAAATGCAGGGAATTTACCACCATGTCATTTTTGGCGTCCTGATGTCTCCAAAACTGGTCTGCCTTTCCCCCCACTGCCCCAGCTTACAGAGTCTTCTTGTATTTGCTTTAAACATAATGTTCAGGGTTTTTAGTTGTACTTACCAGGAGGAATAGGGAGAAGTGTGTCTACCCCATCTTGTCTGGAGCGCCCATAACATTTTAAACTTGAAATGCAAAACAAGCTGGCTTAGAAAACACATGGACAAAATAAACATGGGTATAATGAACATGAACAAAGTAAGGAAACATTCTTCAGAAAAACAAAAAGGTCGTTTATTATGAGTAGACCCATTTGAGCACAGAATGAACATAATTATTTGTAGAGCAATAAAACAATGATGTGAAAAAGAATGAACATAATTATTTGTAGAGCAATATAACAATGATGTGAAAAGACAGAGAAAGATCTTTTTTTTTTTTTAATTTTTTGGCTATGCCACGTGGCACATAGGACTTTAGTTTCCTGACCAGGGATTGAACCTGTGCCCCCTGCATTGGAAGCTCGGAGTCTTAACCTCTGGACTGCCAGGGAAGTCCCAAGAAAGATCCTTAAAGAAGAAAAAGAGTATAAAAAGTAGCACCAAACCAGTCTTTGGAAGGTCTTGAAAGACAAGCAGAAATATAACCTACACACGTGTCACCATAAGATGTAGTGAACCTTGAGAAATAAAGTGGGCTTTGGAGTAAAACCTTGGTGTTTACATATCACACACATGTTGTTACTTAACTCCCCCCCCACACCTCACACTCAAGCATTTTGTCATCTCTAAAGTGGGGCTAATCCTTTAAAGTACTGTTGTAAGATTAGAGAAAGTAAGTAGGTATATCCTAACTAGGCACTGTGCTGGTTCAGAAATGGTAATATTAATATAAGCAGTGGGTTGTAAAGATTTTAAAGAAGTGGAATGATTAGATGAAAATGGGTTTAAGAATTAATAAAATATGGAGGAAATTTTGGGAATTAAAGAGCTTGCAACTTGATGTACTAGCTAGATGGCTGCTGCAAGTTACCTGGGAGAGGTAGTAAAAATTAGGAGCCGGGGGTGGCTAGGTCTGGGTAGAACCAGAAAATCGGAAAAATACCAAGGAATTTTGAAGGGGGGGAAAAAGAAAGACACGATTTACGACGAAGGAACTCATATGACAAATGAATATGAGTAAAATCTCACTAATTCTTGGTGAGTCTAGGAGGCCTAGTAGAGTTTTCAAGAAATTCAGTATAATACATTGCAATTACATGAAATAGCCAGTGCTTCTTTGCGGGCATATAGGGTCAACGCTTGCCCACTACAGGCTCTCTCTAGGGTCTCTTCTGATGATTAGAAAAAACAATTATTCACAGTTATCATCTTTTGTTTGAATAAGGCTTTAATGTACTTTTAAATGATTTCTGTTCTTAATATTATAAACATTGCCTCTGGAGATGTGCTTGCACTTTTGATTTATACTCTACAGTAAACAGAGAATTTTCTCAAAAGGGAGAATAATGATAAATAATGTCAACAGGCCTGAGTAACTTTTATTTTAGCATGAAAATTTTCACATTTAAAATGGTATAGATTGGTCATTTTGTATAATTGTAAAATGTATTTTCAACTTGGTTAAACTATGCATATTTCAGATCTCTTCCTTTTCCACTCTGTGTCACCAGCTCCAAATTTTCCCAACTTCCTCCTTGAGATGCAAATCATAGCTTATATTTTAAAGAGACATATGCCCTAAACTCTCCAACCCAGATTACGTGTAAACACTCATAGCTGAAAATGAAAGGAGATGTCTTTTCATTTACCAGAAGCTGAGGAGAGAAGAAAGCAGTAAAGACAACAGTGGTGCAGAAAGTGAGAGAGTTGAAAGTTAATTTCCCCAGAAACAGGAAATACCCGCCAACACAGACACACACACACACACACACACACACACACACACACACACACACACATTCACATTCCACATGACAGAAGATAGCAACCAGTTTCTGCACACAATACAAAAAATACTTTCTAGAGAAATGCTTTTATTTAATTCTCACAAGAATGACAAACAACACAAGGCTTCTGCCAACAACTGTAAAAAAGAAATCATAGCAGCTACCACTTATTGGGGACTTCACCTGTATTGGAAATATATGTCCCCCACATACATAGTATCATGGGATGCTTGCAACAATTCTGGATGTGGGCGGGCATGAGTATCTCAGTTTTACAGATGAAGAAACTGGGTTTCAGAGCAGCTACGGGATTTGCCCGAGGTCACCCAGTTACTATGAACTTGAGCCATGACGACTCCTAACTTGTTTGACTTCTAACCCTAATCTCATCAGTACTGTGTGCACTGCTTTCTAGAATCTCCCCCTGGCAGCAAAAACAGGTATTGTGGCTTCTCTTTCTGATGTTAAAATAATAACAAACTCTTTCATAATGATACAATAAACTGTCTTATTTAAACTGTCTTATTTAAATGTTTGTCCATTTTACTGTATGAAGATTGCCTATTTGTGGATAACTTGGATAACAAATAGACAAGAATCTTGAGTTAATTTCTGCTTCCCTCTTGTGTCAGAGACTAGTAATGACAATTACAAGAGCCTTACGCTTCTCTGTATCTCCTTTCTCTCTCCTTTTATTCATCCCGCAAATTATCCCATTTCCTCTCTATCTAAGTGAAGGAAAAGTTTGAATTTGCAAATTTGATCTGTTACAAAGTATCTCTCAGCTCCCCTGAAGCTCTCAATTACGATGGGTCTATTTTGTTAAAAGCACAATTTCAGTGTGTGATAGAATAAGATCGGATCAATACCATGCAATGCAATAAACCTTTGTCCCATGTCTTCCATTCAAACTGTCTCAGAACAATTTTCAATATTAAGTAATGCCGTTACTGTGTTATAAGCCCCTCTCTGAAGGAAGTCTGTGCCATGATGGGCTTTGGGTCTATTTTAGAACATTAGTCACTAGTTCATAAAATGCAGGTGTATCCTTGCTATTCACATTGTTATGTCTCTGGAAAGTCATGCTATCTATTGCACTGTTAATGCTTTAGAAGGACTTTCTCTTTAGAGAAAACTTTTAGTGAACCATTTTTATGCAGATCAGGCTTACTTGAGGAAGCTCTAGGATGTTCATATAAAGGGATCTTATGGGTAACAGTCTAGCTGGGAGTAGAGTTTGAAGGCTTGGTAACTGGTTTTTCTTAGATTGTATGTTTCTCCTGGGTGGTTTTGGGGGGCGGCTATAGATGATGTTGGCAGGTATGCTGAAGGATCCCTCCTTTTCTGGTCACCTTTTGGCACCCCTGCTGAAATCATCATGACATCTCTCTCATTTCTGCTACAAACCTTGGTAAGATGATAGTAAAGTTGAGATGCCCATCGCTATATGTTCTGCTTTTCCTTTCCTCTGGATCTGACTGTGTCTAAGCGTGTCTCTCAACCCAGGGCCGGTAGCTTCCTGCAAGTGATTACATCTGAGAAGTCCAGACCTGGCCTTGTTATTTGAATGATGCCAGGGCAAAATCAGGCCGTGAAGCAGAAAATAACTCTAAGCTGTATGTGCCACCCAGCCATGGCTTGAGCTCTAAGGAGGCAGATGCAGTGAAATGATAGAGCAGAAAGAACAAAGGGTACTTTTGCACAGTGTGGTGCGAGTATCCTGTCCCCATCAGTCAGGGAAATTGGTGAGTTTAGTTAAAATAACAACACTCTAGCAGGTCTGAAGCATCTATTGGAGAGAAGTTATTAGTGTCTGAACAGTACTATCTAATCTGGAGGTCACTAACCACATCTAGCTAATTAAATTGAAATTAATTAAAATTAAGTACAACTAACAATTCAGTTCCTTAGTGGAATCAGTTCATTCAGTTCATTAGCATTAAGTGCTCACTAGTTCCATGCGGCTACCGGTTACTGTATCAGAGAGCACAGTTACAGAACCCTTCTGTCATCACAGAGTTGCAAAAGACAAGACATCTGGAAGACCACATTCCACATGAAATTTCTTGGCTCTGATGAGTTTATCATCAATGGCCCAAAGAATGGAGATTGAGAATCCCTGGAGGGTTTTCTCTTATGATTACAAAGGGGTTGAGTCTAATGCAGGAAAGGAAAGAATAGAAAAAAGTGGGATTTGAAAATACATAGGGCCAGGAAGGGGAGCTACAATCCTCTACATTAAGTTTCACTTTTCCTCTACTGGAAACTGGATCCCGCACAGCTGTGGCTGGATTAAGGCACTAAAATAGCAATCTAGCTTTGCTATAACTATAGAATACTTTACAACTTGAACTCTTTGCAGCACCTTTGACCTTACAATTTTAGAAGGAAAAAAAAAACAACATCCCGTGGAATATTTGTAGCAAAAATGATACAAAATCATACTATATAATTTACGTACCTAAATACATATATGGGACCATTTGGAAAGTCATACATTCAATACACAGGAATGACTTAGGACTATAATTATAAAAGTGAATTCCAGAAGATGATTTCTCCATTTCTGACTCATTTCTCCATTTCTGAATGCGAAGGTAGAGGGGTTATCTGGTTATGTGTTGGTGAATAAAAATATCCAAGGAGGTATATAATAGAAAGCCCACAAGGGTGTAGATTTTCCCACTGATGCATATTAGCACAATGGAGCCATTCAGTAAATTTCACTGCAGTTCTCTAAGTGGTTCTCTGGTGCCTGGCCCCTCACCAAGGTACCCAAGGTTGTGCTCTCAGAGACGGATACCCGTCAGGCTCATCTGACTCGTGTGTCAGCTCCACACCTGGGAATGCCCCACCTAGAGAGAAGGAGTACCCAGCACCATATGGGCCAGTCCCCACATTTAGAAACATTTCGAGTCTTCCTAAATTCTAAAATCACAGGGAAGATTTACATTCATGCTTTAGCACTTTGTGAGCCATACAAGAAAGAAATTTTGATGTGAGGGGCTTGATCTGAGGGCCGGAGACCTTTGGGTCTCCAGTGGCCCCAGCCACCCTTGGCCACGTCTGCGTTCCATTTCCTACACGATCTCATTTTGTCCACACAGTAAGTCTAGGAAGTAGAAATTACCAACCTCGTTACATTAACAAAGAGTATATTTTAGAGCAGTGTTTCAGGAGTGGAGTGTTTGAAGGATTTCTAGATACATCTCGTGTGAATTTTCCCTCCCAAATGTCAGGCATCTGCTTTATTATTTGAAAATACCACAGGGAAGAAAATCCCTACACCATATGATAGCTATTTTAACTGCCTTTGTGTGTCTTCTGTCTTCTTTTTCAAAACCAAGCTGTGACAAGTGCCTCTAATGCACTTTACTGTTTATTGGGTTTATCAAAAATAGGGTAACTTCATATTTGCATTCTAAACACATCGCCTGCTGAATAGGCTGACATTTCATCTGCTTTCAGACAGGTCTCCACGTCTTCCCAGTTGGAGCCCACATTTTGGATATACTAAAATATATCTAAATACATACTAACATTTTTCCAAAAAGTTTGTCTTACAAAAATAAACCCTCAAAAGGGCTTAAGGAAAAAAAAATGTTATATGAGAATGTCGATCGTGTTTCAGAACCTGAGAATGGGAATGCAACTGGACCTCAGGAAACACTAGAACCGGGAACCCGGAGGAGCTCAGACCCCTTTTGCTGTCCACTCTGCTCACGTCTGTATATCCGATTTGTTTCTCTCTCTCCTTCTGCAGGATCACATGGCAGGAACACAGCTATCAACTCTGGAGATTTTCGTCTGACAACTTCAGCCACAAGACAGACACAAAGCTGACTCTCTCTGTTTCAAACCGAATATCCCAAGGAAGAGATGCATCAGACCAGCTTGGGACGGATTCCATCATCTCACAAGTCAAGTCTAGATGTGAATTAGGATCATGTTATTTAAAGCAATGAATGGATAACTGTGAGGAGGGTGTGTGTGTGTGTGTATGTGTGTTGTGTGTCAGCTCGTTTGCAAGGAATTATTACTGCTGCCTTTCTCAGTCTTTTTTTTTTAACTCAGGATCTCAAAATATCACTAATGAATTTTTCTATTTACCTGGCAGACTAGGATTAAAGTAACTTCATTATTTTAACATGCCTTTAAATTATACCAACAGCATTTTTTTCTTTTTAACAAAACATTTACAAATCTCAAGCCTATAATGCTCTCCACAAGCACCCAGATAATGTCTGGATACGATATGTTTTGAATTGTCGGAAATATTTGAGTTAAATTGAAGTTGATCTCCCATCTCCAAGAATTTTTATTATGAAAGCATCGTTTAGAATACTAAATAACGCATTATGGATTCATAATATTTATGTCACCTACAAAAATAATGATTAGGGCATATGCTTTGAGCATTATAAAAGGAACATATTTGCCGTGTTGTTACTCGCTCATATACCCCAGATGTTCTTTAACTGTCTACTCACAGACACTGGGTCCCTGTTTACATGTTTAATTATGATCACTTGTTATCTTAGGGAGGATCTGTCACCTGGATAATAATAAATGTTTTTGATAATGTTCTAGAGCAGTAGGCAAAATTGAAAGGTAAACATGGATGTGTAGGCACATTATTATTAAAATAAGCACTAAAAAATAATAATAAAAATAAGAAAATATCTCTAAACAAATAAATATTAAGAATTGACATATGATGCAAAAAAAGAGCTCTAATAAATTGATTTGCTATCTGTTCTCAGGGTTATTAACATTAACTATTATCAATCTTCAGTCTAGCATATAGTCATAAATATTGACTTCTCCCTTTTCAAATTGCCAATACTCTTACTCATCAGTAAGCAAGGTAATCACTCAAATGATAACAAGAGAGAGTTTATTTGGTAGATACTTGTACAGCACTATTTCCAATTTCATGGAAAATAAGTTCAGTCCTATAATTTGGGAAGTGGAGCTATGAAATAGGACTCCAAAGACCCCATTTTTATTCCGTGTCCAACACAAAGATACCGTATGGCCCTGGAGAAGTCATTTCAGCATTCCAAACTTTTACAAATACCAAATATTTCAAAGAGATACAATGAAAGATACTTTTTTATTATTGAGGCAAAATGTATATACAATGAAATGCATTGACCTTAAGGGTACAATTTGGTAAGTTTTGACAACTGAAAACGCCCATATAACCAACACCCAAATCAAGATCTGGAACACTTTCACCACTGTATATAAGTTCTCTCATAAAGTGGGAGGTAATCTCCAAAATAGAATGACAGCAGAGATTCATGCCCTTGGATTGAACAAAAACTCGCAATTTCTTTGTAATTTAATTTATATCATCTTACCAGCCCTTTCTCCTTTTGATTCTGAAATATAGGGCATTAAATTATGCACAGATTATTGAAAGTAATGAAGAGCAAAAACCAGATTTGCCAGCCAGATTGGAATCCTTGGATCTATGTAGAAAGTAGGAAAGTCTTCTCAGTGGGCAGTATGGGAAGAAGGTGAAAAGGTTTGGAGTTATGATTCTCCTCCACCAAATAAAAGCCCAGGGCTATTACTGACCTTTTCTAAATACACTGGGCTTCTTACAGATTGTTTTCTATAAACAAAAGGGGGCCCAGGACATGGAAGCAACCTAAATGTCCATCAACAGGGGAATGGATAAAGAAGATGTGGTACGTATATACAATGGTATATTACTCACCCATAAAAAAGGACAAAATAATGCCATTTGCAGCAACATGGATGGACCTAGAGATTGTCATACTGAGTGAAGTAAGTCAGACAGAGAAAGACAAATATCATATGATATCACTTATATGTGGAATCTGGAAAAAGGCTACAAATGAACTTATCTAGAAAACAGAAATAGAGTTACTGGGGAGTAAGGGGAGAGGGAAGGGATAAATTGGAAGATAGGGAATGACACATATACACTACTACATATAAAATAGATAAGTAATAAGGACCTACTGTATAGCACAGGGAACTCTACTCAATACTCTGTAATGGCCTATATGGGAAAAGAATCTAAAAAGAGTGGATATATGTATATGTATAACAGATTCACTTTTCTATACACCTAAAACTAATGCAACTTTGTAAATCAACTATACCCCAATAAAAATATTTCTTACAAAAAGGGGAAAAAACACTTTCTCTATTCCTAGCCCAGCAGACTTCTCCAAGAGCCCAACTGAACTACGGATAAATTTACTAAATATAATCCTATGGTATTTACTATGTGTCAAGCACTATTGCAAGTAGCTTATATTTATTAACTTATCCAATCTTTATCAAAAGCATAGGAAAGATGTTAGCAGGAATGGTGGAATAAAAACCTCTGAAAATTCACTCCTTCATAAAAGCAAAAGGAACACTGGGAAAAATTGTCAACTCATCATTTTCAGAATTCTGGAAATTAGCCAAAGGTTTGCAACAATCCATGGAGTATTTATTCAAGAAAAACAACCGACTCTTGTTAAGAACGGTGAGTTGTGTGTCATGTTAACTTCCCCTATTTCCATACCCCTCTCCCTAGCTCCACAGCCGTCCTGCACACCAGCAGCCCATGGTAATGCACCATATTAGTAGAATAAAGATGAAAAGCACATGATCGTCACAATACATGCAAAAATTCTAACACCGCTTCATGGCAAAAGCACTAAACAAACTAGGAATAGAAAGGAACTCCCTCAACCTGAAAAATGGCAACTATGACATGGATGAATCTTGAAAACATTATGCTAAGTAAATAAAGCCAGACGTGAAGGTCACATATTATATAATTCCAATTATATGAAATGTCCAGAATAAGCAAATCCATAGAAATAGAAAGTATATCAGTAGTTGCCAGGAGCTGGGTGGAGGGAGGAATATGGAATGAATGCTAATGGATATGGGGTTTCTTTGGGGGCTGATAAGCCTGTTCTGCAATTACTTAAGGGTGATATTTCACATGCATGTGAATATACTAAAAGCCACTCAATTATGCACCTTAAAGGGTAGGAGATATATATGAAGTAAGCTATGTTATCATCCCTGTTTTACAGACAAAATTGATTCCCTAAAGATTAAGCACAATTCACCCTAAGTCACACAATTAGTAGGTGGTGAATTGGGATTCAGTTCTATGTACTCTGGCTCCAGAGTCCAAACTTTAACCACTGTGTCACGTAGAGCTCTTGCAAAGATCTCCTTTCCAAAGAAAGTTCAACTAACAAGCCGAACAGATGGCGTTGTTTCCTTTTCAACTGTTACAATGATACAAAATAGAGATACCTGTGCCATTTTTGCAAATTAGGTGAGGTACTCAGGTATACTGCAGGAGTCCAATGACATGTAATGAAACCTACAGGTACCTTTATAGAAATTGCGTCTCATTGGGTCATTTTTAAACCTGGTCCATCTTTGCCTCGTATAGAAGCTTCTCCTATAATGGAACAGAAATTAGGCTTTTACCTGCGGAATCATTACAGGTGTGGACCTGCCATTTCTGTTTCACAATATTACTTAACTTCTCAGTGTTAAGTTTTGTTGTCTATAATATAGGAATAAAAGTAGTACCCCCTTAGAGGATTAATATGAGAATTAAGAACTTAATTAATACACTTAATATGCTTAGGCTGGTGTCATGAACATAGAGATTATTCATAAATGTTAGCTATTATAGTAATAATATTATGCTCACACTGATACCATGAGCAAATTATCACGTTTCCCCATAATTCTTGTTAATAGAGTCCATAACAGAAAAGAATTCACTTTTAACTTAAACGAGAATACGGTCAATGTTCACAAGCCACTACAATCGATGCAATAGTAGGTAATAACTCACGGACATATGGGATGATGAATAGTGAACTAATAAGCTGATGCAGGGAGATTTGAGGGGACATGGATTCGCTGAATTAGTAGCCATTTTCCTCAAGTAAAATCTTTGGAAATGGATGGAAACTATAGCCAGTCAAATTTCTGGAGTAGGATTGCCAGGCTGAGTAACGCATCACTGCAGGACCCATTAAAGTACAAGCAAGCAGACCCATTCAAAACTACTTGGCGTTTGCCATTAGACACGGAATCACCCCCACTTCCCTCCTTTTCTCATCCCACATCCTTCCAAAGGTCTTTGAGCTTCTTTTCTTGTCTCTTCTCAGAAAGCTGATTGCCAGAGCCTCCATGGCTGCACAGAAGAAACCAGAAGACAGTGCCCAGTGGGAACCTGGACGTCGGTGGAGCTCATCGCGGCTGGTCGCCGCTTCTGCTAACATTGCCGTGAAAGTCTTGTAACACTCAGTGAAACAAACACATCTCTTCTCATGTAACTGACAGGTGGTTGGCTTTGTTCCCCCTCCCTCACTTTTTTAGTAAAGGCATTAAAAAAGAGGAAAGAAGTAAGTCAAAACCTAAGATCCAAACCTAATCCCTTTTTTTAAAACCTAATCATTAGCTTAGAGAAAGGTCATATGCTTTAGAGAGACACAGGGAACCATGAATCAATACACAATTACTCTGCATTTCCTTTGAAGTATATTTAACCACTGCAGGAATGCAGGCTACCTTTGCTTTAAAATACTTGAGAAAAACTCACAAAACTCCCAACATCAAAAGTTCAGTGTCACAAGTCTTATAGCCTAAAAGTTATACCTAATACGTAACCTAGTTCCTCTTTCTGAAATCTAAAATTTTTAAAAATCATAAAGGGAGAGATTTAAAAAATCACTTAGCCCAAGTTCTAAATTTGTTAGAAGTAAAACCAAGGCACATAAAATGTTATATGCTATTTAAAAAAAACTTATAAAGTTAGGTGGCCTGTCCAAGGTGAGAGCTAGTCAACACACTTAACTTCTTTCAGACCTCTGCCTAAAGCAAATTCTAAAGCATGATAAAGCTGTATATATATGTTATTGTTTAAAATAGAATGTATGTATGTTTGTATAATATGTATTTTGTTGGTGTTTATAAAAATAAGCAATGCACATTAGGGAAAATATATAAATCTATTAAGAATAAAATACTATTATTCATACCTCATCTGAAATATTATTCATACCTCATCTGAATAAATGATCCCAGAATTGTTTTAGTTTTCCACTTGTTTAACTGTTGTTTGTTGAAGATCTACATAGTAAGTAGCTCTGTGCTAACACCTGGGTGTACGTTGCCATGACATTGCCAGGATGATTCATTACAACTGCCCATACTTCTGAATCAGTTTCTTGCAATTTGTCAGGGAGTGTAGTAGCCAGGGTTTGATATATTAGTCATAGATCTTTCAAGGTCTTTTTTTTGACCCATTACTGGGAGATAATTTTCCATGAGTTTCTCATGTTTCTGCATTTTGGGAGCAAGGTACTCTTAGCCTTTGTTGCGGGCTATCTTTTCAAGTATCTTTTTATAGAAAACAGCTTTGGAAGAGAGAGGGATCACCTCCTCCAGTGCATGGGGCAGATATGCCTACTGCCTACTATAAAAGATTTGTCTCCCCAAACTCAGGGCTCCTTTCCTGTAATGCAACCCACTTCACCTCCAAGTAACCACCTGCCCCTCTTTGTGTTGACCCGTGGGAATGGGATTTGGAGAATTCGTACACAAAACACTCACACTTGGTTACACTAGTGCACAGCAATTGCTGACTTAGGGATTGCATGCCTTCTATAAGCATCTGTGAAACTGTAGCAGCTAATTTGGTAGCTCGAACATAGGGTAAAATCTCAGACTCTTCATATTTGTTGACACACATACTGAACTCTTAATATGTAATGGGTTAAGTACAGGAACAAAAAGACTAAAGTTAAATTCTATGTTGTACAAGATCTGCCTAATCTCAACCCCGTGTCACCTCTCACCACTCTGTTGTCCCTTTTCTCTCTAGCGATCATTACTCCCTATCTGTAGATCAGACCCTACACACTCCATTCAGCAACGCTGAATTGCTCTCACTTCTCTGAAGAGCCCATGATATCATATCACTCTGTGCTTTTGCTTTGGCTTAATATCTTTACCTCTGTGGGACTCAAGTTCTTCATCTGTAACATAAAGGATGTGGAAAGACTTAGATTCTCTGACCATATCTGCTGTGGACTGAATGATTGTGCCCCCTCCCCCAAAAATTCATGTTGAAACCTATCCCCCAAGGTGATGGTGTCAGGAGGTGGAGCCTTTGGGAGGTAATGAAGTCATGAGGGTGGAGCCCCCATGATGGGATTAGTGCCCTTACAAGGACAGGGATGCGAAGGCTTGCTGTCTGAAAACTGTCACTTGAGGGCATAATGAGAATGTGACCATCTGCAAGCCAGGAAGTGGGCCCTCACCAGACATTGGATCTGCCAGCACCTTGATCTTGGACTTCCAGCTCCAGAACTGTGACAAATCAATGTTTATTAATTAAGCCACCCAATCCACAGCATTTTTGTTACAGCATCCCAAGCTGACTAACATACTATCTGACTGGAATGCTTTATCCCCTTTCTGGCCTGAAAAATTTTGACTTTAATCTCTTTGATGCCATCTCCAGCATGACTTTAAAACCACACTCCTCTTCATTCCCTCCCTCCACCTCCACCAACACACTGTCAGGCGAGATAAATCTGGACCTCCTTGATGCCACTCTGATTAGAGAGACTATTCGAAACATCTATTTATATTCATCATCATTTAAGATAAACCTTACCTTGGGATATTAGCTAATGCTAATATTTTACTGTGATATTTTAATACTGTTAATTTCATTCTTATTTATTTTTATCTCATTCTTCTTTAACGTCTATTTTTGTACGAACTTCACAACATATATACTATATTAACACAATAATATATACATAAAAGAGATAGGTAACAAATAAATAAAGGTACATATATTGAGGATTCATTCCTCCTCCTCCAATTTTACAAGTAGAGGAGAGGGGCACACACAAAAAATTGGAGGCCATTAAACCAATAGTTCCAAATTAGGGGCCATTGTCGAGCTAATGGGTGTTGACAGCACTTACTTGTGTTTCTTGCCCTTACCTGCTAATTGTAAGACCTCTCAGCTCCAATGAAAGTTTAATTGGTTGTGTTAGAGTCCCCAGAAGTTGCCCTATCTGTCCTCCAGCTAAAATATAGCAGGCACGTGTTCTTTCTTCTTCCCCTGCTTTGTCGCCCGCTCTACAACCCAGCCCACTGCTCTTTCCCACAGGCATTGCAGCCCCGCTAGACAACGCTGCCGCTTTGGCTGAGTTCTACCATATCCCTAGATACGACCCCTGCTACACCTCGAAGCCCATGAGCTAGCAAAGCCGCGATTACTTGTGGTTAAGCAGGGAGAAAAGCCTCTTTCTCCCTTTTCTGTCACATTCTCTTAGGAGGTACCAAAGAAATGGCTAGTACTGCAGTGCCTTTTGGAGTTTTATGTGAAGCACTTTCCTTATGCTTTAACTTACAACACCTCTCCTCTTTCCCTCCATGTGCCTGAGAGGCAAAGCAGGGGGGCCAACCCCATGCTGTGCTGAAATTGCCTTTCCCTTCAGAAGCCTGAGACCCTGTTACTGTGTCAAGTTCATCATGCCTCCCTCCCCTTTGTTATAGGACCTCCCAGAAGGCTTCACAGCCCCACAAGCAAATAGATGCCTGCTTGGTTCAAAGCTCTAGTCATGGACATGATCAGACATGTCTAAACACCAGTGATGGGTCCAGTTCAAGTTCAAGCTGGAGCTCTCCCTCCACTCTGCCGCTAATGACCCATGCGTCGTGCATCACTTTGTCGGAGGAGGTAGAAAGGAAAGACAACGGGAGAAATGGTTGCGTTCCAGCAGTGTCCTTCCCCAGCTGGGTGACAGGCCCTCCATTTTCATCTATAAAATGAAGATGCTGAACAGCATCCTCCTTATGTGCCTTTTCAGCACTAACATCTTCTGATTCTGAAGAATAGCCCTGAGGGGGATGGCTCATATGTCCCTGAGAAAAATATATATTCTGAATTGGCAGGATACATTTTTTAAGTCCATAATTGTGCTTTTCCATCATTGGAGACACCTCTCCTTTATTTCCAGCATCTACACAAGTACTGAGAAATCTCAAGACTTTCTAATTTTTGATGCTTTTCATGGAATTTTTTTTCCTCAAGAACCTCTTACAATCTTTTCTATACAACTCGTGAGATGTGCTTTACTGTCCCTTTTTGTTTTGCTTCATTTTCATTCTGTGTGTTTTGCATTCGGTGGACCATTTCGATCTAAAAATCTCACGTCCCCAAATTCTAGGAAATTTTCTTATATTATTTGTTTTTGAAAATCTTCTCTTCAATCTTTTGTCTCTTCTTATGAAACTACCATTATTTGGATGTTGCATTTGCTAGAACTGTCCTCACAGTGTCTTCTTTTATTTCCATCCTATTTTCTGTACCTTTATTACACTAAGACTATTCCTTATCATCTTTCAACTGTTCCAGAAGCTGATTGTAAAGATAAAGAAATGGAAAATAGAAGATAAAAATGAAAAACCTGGATATGGAGTATAGAAGCCCCAGCTTTTGAAAACATTACCTGTGTTTTGGGGACGGATGCATATCATGCATTGGGATATTATTTTTAAAATATAAAAACACTTCATCCTTCTGCATGTCTTCCACCAGGACCTTCCCCAATTCTGCTGTGGGCACACCTCTACCTAAGGAACGATTATGATCGTTACAACAGGGATGCAAAGAAGCAATGTTGAGGTTTTCGAGTCTGCACCATGCCAGTTAGCTTGAAAGCCAAGTTTTTTTCAAAAGTGAAATGGTCATCTAAGTTACTTAGGTTCATTTGCTGTATTAAGAACAAAATCTGGTGTGTTAGAATGTCCAGTTCACTATAAATCGAGAGTAGAGAGACCTCACGACGTGATGCACGGAGAAGTAGGGAAAGTCTTTCATTTCTGTTTCCTTGAAAGGGAGAAAAAGATATAGCGAGAAGAGAGCAGATACCAGTGTCTTGATTTCAGTTTTTCCTTAACCACTCAATGTCAAAATTCAAGGGGATGGGACTAAGGGAGTTGGGTGTTGGCTGTAAAAAGCAGAGCGGTAGGAGAGGACTCAGAACACTGGGGTCTAGTGACCTGCTTCCCATGCACAGCCTCAGGAGGCTGCCAGCCTCTCGAGAGGTCCACACTTGGTGCACAAGCAGGTCCTGCTGGACAGGAAAACAACGGTCCTGAGTGGCACATGAGGTGGTCAAATAGCTCCAACGACACCAAGGCGCCTCTCCTGACTCCTCAGATCGTGTGCGTGATATTCGGGTAGGGTTGCCAGATTTAGCAAATACACGTCACCCGGTGTTAAATTTGAATTTCAGGCAAACAGGTCATACTTTAGTGTAAATATGTCCCATGCAGTATTGGAAACTCTCTACTGCCTAGTCCCCTCTTCTCTCCTATTACTGTTTAATAAATTTTAATAACAACAATTTGCTAGGAAAGGCACTATCATTCTCCAGAAAATAAAAAAAAAACAGTCTAATAGAAAATTGGAGTTTCCCAGTAGTAGTCTTAAGACAGAATTGTTGGGTTGGGAGAAGAAAGCATCCTTCTTGGGGACAGGAAATTCAGCAGTGTGATGTCGGGCTATAAACTCCTGAGACGGGGACTGGAGCCTTTATCCTAACATTCAGTCAAATCTAGAGGATTCGGGAAGTAAGTTACCAGAACTCCATTAGAAATAGAGAAAAGAGCAGGGAAAAAAATCTGCAAAAGAATTCATCCCAAGGGAAGAGACACTGAAGAAACAAGTTTGGTCAAAGACATTGAACCAGGGCAGGAGGGATTATAGGGTTGGGGAATTGGGGACCAACAGTGAGACATTTCTAGATGGGCCTCTGTCCATTCTCAGCTTGAAGTTAGGTTGGGGGATAGACTACAATAAAAATCATTATTCAGGGTGTAGGGCATCTTAGCGTGTGCCTGTGACTTCACAGGTACCAGGCACCTGAGGTCTCCACATAAAACAATGGCCATCAGTACCTGAAGTTTCCTCTGCACACGCGGCAGCAAAGGCATAACGGAAACAGTTGTTTTCGGAACCCGTTCGTTCACTCGCTCGTTAGTTCAGCAGACACTCACTGGGTACCTCTGGTGTACCAGGCACTAGGTTAGATGTACAGACACAAAATTAAATGAAACACAGTTCTCGACTTCAAGGGACTCACTGTCTAGAGGAAGGTTTCCACAACCAGGCAGGAAAAAAAAAGAGGCGAATGGCAAATGTCATTTTGTATCAAGAAATCTAGCTCACGGAGCCCATGTGAGATACTTTTTGGAAAGGCCCAGAACAGTGTGGGAGGAATCCAGGCGGTAGTAGAATTCTTTTAAAGAAAAGTCCGAGAGTCATACCTGGTGATACTGTCTGAAAATACAGGTTTGATAAATTACATATATGATTACATCTGTTTTGTTTCCTTTATATTAATATACCTCCTACAGGAAGAACCCTGCTTTACACTCCTACTTATTTCCCTATTTACACGCGCACAATCTGGAGTGAGTACACAGTAACACTTAGGAAATAGCCCAAATTCATTCAACCATTTACCATTTATTAATTCAACGAATATTTATTGAGCACCTACTGTATACATTATTCTAGGCCCTGGAATATTCACCCAGAATTCTAGGTGAATAAAACACAAGACTTTTGCTTTTGTAGCATACAGATACTGCTGGATTGCGACAAGCAAAAAAAAAAAAAAAAAGCAAAATGAATATGTAAAATAATTCCAGCTAATGATGAGTACTATGAAAATAAAAGAGGGTAACATGAAAGGGAGGGATTTGGGAGATCCAAACCTACCCTGAGGCGCCGTCTAAGCTGAGATCTGCAGGATAGTGTCCTTGTGATTCAGGGAAGGAATGTTCCAGGCAGAGGAGACAACCAGTACAAAGGTCCCGAGGAGGCCAGTGTGGCTACGTGGTAGGACGTGAGGTCAGAGTTAAAGCCAGGGTCAGATCATAGAGAGCCCTCCTGGTCATGATAAGGGAAGGAAAACATGAGTGGATTTTAACAACGAGTAGCATGATTAGACTCCTGTTTCTCACGGCCTTTCTGCCTATTGTGTAAAAAAGAGTCTGTTGAGTGGATGCAAAGAGAAGAGGTAAGCAATTATGTCCATGGGCCAGGCCGAAGATGCTAACAGCTTGGACCAAAGGGGTACCAATGAGAACCAAGACAGGTGATGGATTAGGGATGTATTTTGGATGTGGGGTTGGCAGGACCAACGGATAGACCTGATATGGGGAATGAAGCCAGAAAAGGACAAGTCAAAACCCGCAAATCATAGAGTCACCTTCTTTTTCACCCTTTATCCACAAGGTAATCACTGTGCAGAATGTCACACATTTTATTTCAACGTCTTTCTGTAGGGTTGTTCTGGTTGGTTTAACAACCAATTTTTTTTTTGAAAGCCAACACTAAACAAATCAAGCAGATTCTACAAATACTTGCTAAGCACCACTTTCCTTCTAAAAAATTAATGGGTGGGAGTAATGATACAGATAAACTGAAATTCCTCATGACTACCTTATTTCAATCTGGAAGTGACTCCTAAAAGATACAAGAATAGGGACTTGCCTGGTGGCGCGGTGGTTAAGACTCTGCGCTCCCAATGCAGGGGACCCGGGTTCGATCCCTGGTCAGGGAACTAGATCCCACATGCATGCTGCAACTAAGAGTTCACATGCCACAACTAAGGATCCCGCCTGCTGCAACCAAGACCTGGTGCAACCAAATAAATAAGTAAATAAATATTTTTTAAAAAGATATAAGAATAATGGCAGTTTAGATCCTCACTTAGGAGAGAGAAAATTCTCACAAACAAGAGCCCAGACAATAGATCTGGGAATATGAGCTTACACTGTCCCTCTCTCTGAGCCAAAGCTAACTTTCCTAGCCCTGGGAAAACATTGGTTTATTTCAGGGAGTGAGGGAGTTAAAGAGCGAAAAAAGGAAGGAAGGAAGGAAGGAAGGAGGGAGGGAGGGAGGAAAGGAGAGAGAGAAAGAAGAAAAAAGAAAAAAATCCAAAAAGGAAAGAAAATCAGAAACACTAGGTGGCAGTGACTTCATGACTTAGAAGGTTTCAAATTGGACAGACTGACAGCTTCATTGCTCAGGGAGATTCTAGGCTGAAATGAAAACCTACGAATCCCAGAGACGTTTCCCCATTTCTGCGTCCAGCATCGCTGTGCCTCTGAGTGCTGGGTTCATGTCCCTCTGACTTCAAGACAGATAAATAAATTCCAGAGTTCCTCCATATATCACATTTTTAACACCTGCTCTATCCTTCCAGGATTCTTGTGAAGGTTGCAAAATTAATTCACACAATTAAAGGTGTTTTTATACAGGACACCTTTGTAATTTTGCTGGTCTGCATTTTGAAATCACCTGAAGGTTTGTATGTACTGATGCTTGAGTCCCACTGAAACCAATTAAACCAGATTCTGGTCTGAGACCAGTCAAGTATTCCCAAAAGTCCCTTTCTTTTAAAGAAACAACTAACTTGTCAGGATGTCTGATAAAAGGTATGTTTACCGGTCTATGTCTGTCTGCCCGGTCACCTTGAGGTCTTTAGGAATTAGGCAGGGGTTAATTGATAGACATAGGTTATATAGATAAATCAATGAATTTTTTTCTGAAAGTATTTACATTCACTTATTTCCCTGGCTCCTCCTAATATGCCTCAGAGGTTAAATTTCACTTACATTCTTACTGTGTCCTGGATTAGGGCATCCACCATTTTTCCTTGTGAGGAAATGCAGTAGATGACATCACAGATTGGGCACACTTCTGTGGCCATACCCTGATTTATGTACAATTCTCAGAGTGATAGTTATAACACACCCCGATTACTCCCCTGAGAATAGATCATAATGCCAGAGAGTAATGTTATGATAAGAATAACCTCAGGGACCTACTGCATAGCACAGGGAACTATACTTAATATCTTATAATAGCCTATAATGGAAAAGAATCTTATCCACTGCACCATCAGGACTTCCCTTGTGGTGCAGTGGATAAGACTCCATGCTCCCAACGCAGGGGGCCCAGGTTCGATCCCTGGTCATGGAACTAGATCCCACGTGCATGCGGCAACTAAGAGTTCGCATGCCACAACTAAGGAGCCCACAAGCCACACCTAAGGAGCCTGCCTGCTGCAACTAAGACCACATGCAACCAAATAAATAAATAAATATTTTTTTAAAAAGAAAAGAATCTGAAAAAGAATTATAAATAGATAGACAGATAGACATATATATAAACTGAACCACTTTGCTGTATACCCGAAACTAGCACAACATTGTAAATCAACTATACTTCAAAAAAAAAACAATAACCACAAATTCACTTTAATCTTTTAAATAAAAATCGTAGTAAACCATTCCCAAATACTAAGAATTTGATCATCAGTTACAAATTACTTGCAACACAGTATACCCAGGTGATCCTGAAACACCAGGAAGAGCAAAGACTCCGTCTCACACCTACCTGCAGGGGTGCTCGCTCTCGAAACTGGACACCAGGAGAGGTCTGCAAAGCTGAGTCACCAGGAGAATTGACTAATAAGGGCAGAGCATAGGCACCAAAAGACAAGCGGTACCAAGCAAAGCCAGGTCTGGGGAGCACAAGTGAGACTCAGATACTGAAAGGCTCACAATATGGGACTCAATCACAAACAACTAGGCCTGATTTCTAAAACTGGAGAATAAGATTAACCTGAGCTGTACTGCAGCTGAATCCCTGATCTAGGCATTCATCAAATTCCCCTCGACTTTATCCAGACTAATCCAAAAGTCTGGGACAAAGAAGATCCCATGGGTGAAGATTAAGTTGCCCTAGGCTGGGAGAGGAGTAGGGGAGGAGGCTGCCCATGTAGGAACATACGGTGACACGAGGCCAGACATTTACCAGAGGCTCTGCCTAGGTCAAATGGATGGGTCCATTTGCATAGGTCAAATGCATTTAAAATACTTAGTCTTCTCAGATAATACAGTACAGTAGAAAAGAAATAATAAATGTTTGCAAGCTTTGATATATTCTGCAAAAAAAAATAAAGTGTTGTTATTATTATTTAAGATACAAACACAAAGATATAGATAGGATCATCCAGTGCCTGAAAGGATTAATATGAGAAATAAATTCAGTAGCTGTAAAAGAGTCTTAAGTATATGCTTATGTGCTTCAACATTACTCGTTAAATGTCATGGAAGTCATATAATAAATCAGTTATTTCATTAACATCCCAGAAACTCAGATGATGTATATATATATATATATATATATATATATATATATATATACTACTGCAATCTGTCATTCATGCATTAACTAAACATTCTCTCTCTTCTAAGTTTTAAAAAGCTTCTCTCAGGGCTTCCCTGGTGGCGCAGTGGTTGAGAGTCCGCCTGCCGATGCAGGGAACACGGGTTCGTGCCCCAGTCCGGGAAGATCCCACATACCGCGGAGCGGCTGGGCCCGTGAGCTATGGCCGCTGAGCCTGCGCGTCCGGAGCCTGTGCTCCGCAACGGGAGAGGCCACAGCAGTGAGAGGCCCGCGTACCGCAAAAAAAAAAAAAAAAAAAAAAAAAGCTTATCTCAGTTGGGTTCCTTGGCAAAGAGAAGGATGGCTTTTTCATGCTATGGTATAGCAGTCAGCACAGCTCCGATGCACCGTGGAATGAACATCAGCTGCACAGGCATCAGATCTTATAACCGTGGGATTTCTTCTCCTCTGCTACCCAGAAAGCCAATGAAGAGAGCTCCTCTCCTCCACACTTCCCTTCCCCGAGTATCTCCAAAAAATCTGAGGCAATATTTTCTCTGGACATCATGACGGACCCAAAGCACGGTGTAGTTTGTTTCAAAGACTGTTAAGCAAGGAAAGAAAAGGGTCTAAGACCTCAGAAAGCAGAATCTGGAGGTTAATTTCCTATACAGGCGAGCTAAGAAAAAAGCGGGACGTCTTTTAAGGATAAAAGACACTGTGAAGAAGACATCAAGCTCGGGTACATACCGAGCTTTGCCAAGAACACATTTCCAAGCAGCATCTCTTCATACTCATCTTCTCACACTTTATATTTCCAGTGATGTCTAGAAGGAAGGCTGTCCAGAGGCATTTTTCAGAAGGGCTTTTTTTTTTTTTTTTTTGCAGTACGCGGGCCTCTCACTGCTGTGGCCTCTACTGTTGCAGAGCACAGGCTCCGGACGCGCAGGCCCAGCGGCCATGGCTCACGGGCCCAGCCGCTCTGCGGCATGTGGGATCCTCCCGGACCGGGGCACGAACCTGCGTCCCCTGCATCGGCAGGTGGACTCTCAACCACTGCGCCACCAGGGAAGCCCCAGACGGGCTTTTTAAGTTGAATCACCTGTCCTCTCTGTTTAGGGTGATCTCAGGTTGTCCTCCTGTCTAAGGTGGCTGCTATGAATGGAATTATATCCCCCAGAAGGTGAAGCCCTAACTCCCAATGTGCCTATATTTGGAGTAAGGATGAAATGAAGGTTAAATGAGGTCCTAAGAGTGGATCCCTGATCCATCTGTATTCATGTCCTTATCAGAAGAGACTCCAGGGATCTTACCTGCTCCCCCTCTACCATGTGAGGACGTGGTGAGAAGGTGGCCACCTGAAGCCAGGAAGAGGGTCCTCACCAAGATCAAACCTTGTGGGAACCCAGCCTCCGGAACACTGAGAAAATACGTTTCTGTTAAGATCCCAGGTGCTTCGTATGCACATGAAAGTTTGAGAAGCCCTATTCTGAATGACTGATGGACAAGGAATTATGATGAAAAGAGCATTAAGAGGCAGTCCTACCCCATTAGGATATGTGATTGGGCAAATCACAGCTCTGAGCCTTCTTTTTCCTACCTTTGCAAATTGGGACATTGGGCTAGAAGAGCTCTCGTGTGCTGTGCAACTCAGTATTTCCACATTCTATCCCAAAATAAAATCCTCAGACACAGCCCTCTCTTTTATGTCTTTCTATCACCAGAATGTGGCAGAAGTCCCAACAGTTGCTCAATGATTATCTGCTAATTGATCGACTTGAAATATCTTAAACTATGTTCACTCGGGGATTGGGACATAACTAACCTTGTCTGAGAGGTATAAGGGCATCAATATATCCAGTAGTTCCAGTGACTTGAGCCGTGCCCCAGAAAAGCCAATACGTGTATTAGAGCAGCCTCTCGTGGGCTTTGGGGGTAGCAGACTCTGGCAACCAGCAAACTGCTTTCACAGCAATTTACGGACCCCACCAACACCCAGTGCCTGTCAAGCCTCCCCAAAGGCCCTGGCAGCCTCTGTAATCCAGAAACAGCTGGAGCAGTTGGTCAGTGGTGGCTAAGGCAATGCATTCACGTATGAGAGCATGAGTGTGGGGTGTGCAACGGTCACCCAATAATACTGGCTCATGTAGGATAGACATTTCTTTCTCTTTCCTTCAAAATCCTGGCTGATGCCATGGGCTGCTCAGGGAAGGGCTCCAAACCCCTGACCCCTTCTCTCCAATTGCTCATTCATCTGAGTCCTCACCACACCCACCTTTACCTCCACAGGTGCATTCAGCCCCTAGAGAAGAGGAAAGGAGAAAGTGGCTGAAGGAGGGGAGTGATGAATTAGGAGTTTGGGATTTACATATACACACTACTATATACAAAATACATAATCAACAAGGACCTATTATATAGCCCAGGAAACTCTACTCAATATACTGTAATAACCTATATGGGAAAAAGGATCTGAAAAATAATAGATGTGTGTGTGTGTGTCTGTGTGTGTGTGTGTGTGTGTGTAGATATATATATATAACTGAATCACTTTGCTGTATACCTGAAACTAACACAACATTGTTAATCAACTATACTCCAATATAAAACAAAAATTAAAAAAAAAGAAGTGAGTGGAAAAGCATGGACCTTCCCCTTAAGAACCAGACGTTACATCTACCACTTTCACACTTAACCTCCTGACCAGAGCTAAATCACACGGCTGCACCCAACTGAAAGAAAACTAGGGAACGTCTGTTCTGGCAGCCTTGTGTCCACCTAAAAGTCCTAATACCAAAGCAGATGGGTAGAATGCCCCCTGAAGGGCAGCTAGCAACCTCCCCCATAGTGAGCATACATGAAAAAACCCAAGGGCTCCCAGGAGGAGCTTATGGGAATTTTGGAAATGGACTCATATTCAGAAAATACTGTTTTGTGACCCTGTTTCTCACCCAGACTAACTCCGACTTGCAGGTAGTTCAAAACAAGTGCAAAGAGGACTAGTGGTGTTACTGGGTTGACTTATTTTCTGGAAATATAAGATCTTTCCAGAACTTCTCTATTAATTGATATGAGTAAAATTTTCCCCCTTTCCTGTCCATCAGACAGACACAGTCACACCTCAGGATGACTAAGTGTTTTTGTAGTCAACCTCAGAAGATAATAGCTTCAAGGAAATAGTTGGGGCCCCTCTCTGGGTATTGGATGCTTTCAATACCAGGTCCAATGTTTAATCTCCAGTTCCTGTAAGTTTCTCAGAGGTAAAAGCAATAATCACAAAGTTGATCAATTTGGGCTCTGGAAAATCGTATTTGTGTTCAAACTTCTTTTTTTATGGTTTTAGATTTTATTTATTTATTTTTTATTCTTTTTTTTTAACATCTGTATTGGAGTATAATTGCTTTACAATGGTGGGTTAGTTTCTGCTGTATAAAACGTGAACCAGCCATACATATACATATAACCCCATATCCCCTCCCTCTTGGGTCTCCCTCCCACCCTCCCTATCCCACCCCTCTAGGTGGTCACAGAGCACGGAGCTGGTCTCCCTATGCTATGCGGCTGCTTCCCACTAGCTACCAGTTTTACGTATTCATACTTCTTGCCACACCGTCTTCCCAAACACCCATAATGAAAATGAGAAGTTAACTGACAAAGGGTTGCCTGAGAAAGCTGTTAAAAGCACAGATTTCTGGTCCCCCTTCTCTGATGAGTTATCCGTGACTCTGGATTAGGTTCCAGGAACCTGTATTTTTCAAAAACATTAAAAATTTTACTTTTTAAATTTAAAATGTAATACATGGTTAGATTTGAGGTTCACAAGCTGATCAGGGAGATGTTATCCCATGTTGTAAATAACTGTATTGATAAATCAACATATATAGGCAAACCACTATAAATTAATACCTACAATATTTCAAAATATTTTTCACCAAATCTATTAAAAGCATTTTGCTATATGTATATTAAATATTTGTAACCTTTAATAATCCACTTAATGGATTACTAGTAAGTAGCTCTTAATATACATAAAAATGATTCTGTGGACTTGCATTTCATTTTCTGTAAGAATGGAAAGAAAACCTTGAATTTCTATATTGGTCACTAGCCCACCATTGAGAATCACGGTTATGATATTAGACACTATTTTAAGATTGTAGAATAAGGCTATTTTTAAGTGATTGTATCCATTAGTGTTTAACCAAGAAAAGAAAAGTCTCCTCAAATATTTACAACAAGGGAATTTATTTCAGAGAAGTGGTTACATGGCTGTCGAAAGGCATCAGATAACCCAGAGATTAGCAACAGCAGGAAGCCAGGACTGCCCTTAGGCCGGGGACAAAGGGAAAAAGCAACGCCAGCTGAGACCTGAGACCAGCACCACCTAATGGAAGCTGGGACCACCTTGGGTGTGTCTGGTAGGAGTTGGAGTCTCAAGGAGGTGCGGCTGCTATAAGAAACACCATCTAAGACTGTGGGGGAGGAAAGAAATGCCCTGTCTTCTCCAGCCCCCAGCCCCCAATTTCTTATCAATTAGCTGCACCCAACAAGTACTGAGCAGAGCATGGACAGGGCAAGGAATGGATCTTCAGGTAACAGGTAGAGGAACAGCACAGGCTTAGAGAGGCTCTGAGGATAAGTACATTGGTGATGAGGGGTGTGAAGGGAGAGGAAAGATGGTCCAAAACAAAGAAGGCTGCCAAAGATTAATCATAGAAGAGAGAATGCTTGATTATGAAGTTCAAAATGGAGCCACAGGTAGTTTTCTCTTATTAATATCGATATTCTTGTCTCTTCTTCTGTCACACCAAATCTGAATGGACAGTACCTCTGATTTACAATAAATTTTATTTTCTCATTCTTTGAGTTTTTAATTTGTAAAAGACAATTTCAGTAAATTCTGCATTTTATAGAACTCAGTTTTGGAGATATATATATATGTATATACAATGGTATATATACAATGGAATATTATTCATCTATAAAAAAGAAAATTCTATCTGCAAGAACATGAATGAAACTTGAGGCCATTATGTTAAGGGAACTAAGTCAGACAGAGAAAGACAAATACTGTACAATCTCACTTATATGTGGAATCTTAAAAAAAAACCCTGAACTCATAGAAACATCGGTGGTTGCCAAGGGCAAAATGGTGTGGAAAATGGGTGAAGGTGGTCAAAGGGGACAAACTTGCAGTTACAAGATGAATAAGTTCTGAGGATCTAATATACAGCATAATGACTGTAGTTAACAACAGTGTTGTATACTTGAAAGTTGCCAAGAGAGTAGATCTGAAAAGTTTTCACCATAAAAAAAGACAACTACGTGAGGTGATAGATGTGTCAACTAATCTTATTGTGGTAATCATTTCACAATATATACATATATCAAATCGCACACTTACACAATGTTCTATGTCAATTATATCTCAATAAAGCCGGGGGAAAAGAAGATATTAGATGGCAAATAAGCATATGAAAAGGTGCTCCACAACATATGTCATCAGGCAAATTTAAACAAGTTAACTCGATACACCTGTTAGAAGGGCCAAACTCCAGAACACCAGTAACATCAAACGCTGGCAAGAATGTAGCTCAACAGGAACCCTCATTTGTTGCAGACGTGAATGCAAAATGACACAGCCACTTTGGAAGACAGTTTGGTGGTTTCTTATAAAACTAAACATACTCTTACCATTTGATCCAGCAATCACATTCCTTGGTATTTCCCCAAAAGTGTTGAAAACCTGTACAGCTCAAACCCATAGAATGTATAACACTAAGAGTGAACCTTAATGTCTACAAGGAACTCTGAGTGATAATGATGCGTAAGTACAGGATCATCAGTTGTAACAAATGTACTGCCTCGGTGGGGTTGTTAGTAATGAGAGAGGGTATGCATGTGTTGGGACAGAGAGTATGTGGGAAACCTCTGTACCCTCTGCTCAGTTTTGCTGTGAACCTAAAACTGCTCTAAAAATATAAGCTGTTCTTCAAAAAAAATCTTAAGGAATCTTCAGTGAAACTACTAGAACGAATAAGTGTGTTTATCGAGGTTATAGAACACACGGTCAATGTGTAACAAAAATTAGCTGTTTCTTTATACCACCAGAAATGAAATTTTAAAAAAATGTTTCTACTTACATTAGTGTCAAAAATATTAAATATTTAGTTATAAATTTAACAAAAGATATACAGCAACTATGTACTGAAAACTACGAAGAACTGCTGAGGGAAATTGAAGAAAGCTTAAATAAAGGGAGAAATACACTATGTTTATGAATTGGAAGACATACACTGTTAAGATGTTAATTTATCCCTAATTGATTTCTAGGTGCCATGAATCTTATCAGAATTGCAGTATTTTTTGTAGACATTAACAAACAGATTCTAAGATGCATATGGAAATTCAAATGACCTATAATAGGGAAAACAATCTTGAAAAAGAATAATAGAGTTGTAGAATCTACCTTTCTTACTTTAATTCTTTATACAGCAACAACAGACAAGAGACTGGGATATTGACATGTGTATAGACAAATAGGTCAATGTGGCAGAGTAGAGAGTCCAGAATTACACCCAACCCTATATAGTCAATTGATTTCCAACAGAGACACTAAAGCAATTTTTTTTTAATTTGAGAAATGGCCCCACAAATCCCTAAGTTAATTTTCTACTCTTTTAACTTAAAATGGATCTATAATGATCAGCTCACAGAAAGTCTTTCTCTTTGTTACCTCATACGAACAGTTAAATTCTTTTCGGTTGCCCCAAATCCGTTTCACATTTTGGCTTTTACACTTACAGATTAAAAATCATCTTTCTTCCTACAAATATATTTTATTTTTTTTGTTTCGCTTTTCTTTTTTTTTAACATCTTTATTGGCGTATAATTGCTTTACAGTAGTGTGCCCGTTTCTGCTGTATAACCAAGTTAATCAGCTATACATATACCTATATCCCCATATCTCCTCCCTCTCGCGTCGACACTAAAGCAACTTAAGGGAAAATATGAGTGTAGTGTAAGTGCCTGACAGTAAGCTTTTGACTGCCAAAGCAGCCATTTCAAAAGACATCCATCGCGAAAAGCATATTGCCAGCTGTAAGACACAGCCACTGGCAAAACAACCAGGTAAGGAGCTAGATTGCTCCCCCACAAGCAGCTCCCTCTTCCAGAAAGACCTAGATCACTGACCACTTGAGTGACCCTACTTCTCCCTTCTCTCACCCTAATTCCCACTTTCAGCCAATAAAGAATGAACCCCCAGGGCTTCCCTGGTGGCACAGTGGTTGAGAGTCCGCCTACCGATGCAGGGGACGTGGGTTCGTGCCCCGGTCGGGGAGGATCCCGCATGCCGCGGAGCGGCTGGGCCCGTGAGCCATGGCCGCTGGGCCTGCGCGTCTGGAGCCTGTGCTCCGAGGTGGGAGAGGCCACAACAGTGAGAGGCCCGGGTATCACAAAGAAAAAAAAAAAAAGAATGAACCCCCAAACCCTAGACACGCCACTTTTTGACCCTAATAAAGGCAGAGTCCCGGGTCCATACTGCCTCTGCCTGTGACCTTACTGTGTGGTCTCTCCAGCATGACCTATACCCTCCAGGACCTGTGAGTAGTAAATCTTGTTGCTCAAAGCCCCCTAATAGTTTCTTGCTGAAGTGCATCCTTGGATCATAGAAACCTCGAGTTGGCCCAGCCATAAATAGTGGCCCCAGTGGAAGAAATGTCAGTGGAGCTCCCTGTGTGTAACATGTGCTGGGTGAGCACCATGGGCCTTCCTAGCCAAGGGCACTACCATCAATAGGCTCAGGACAGATGGAAAAGCAGGTCTTTTAACAAATGGTGATGGAGCAATTGTGTATCCACGTGGAGTAAAATTTATCGTGATACCTACCTCACTCTGCACGCAAAGTTCATCCAAGGTGGATTAGAGAACTAACTGTAAAAATTACAACTATAAAACTTCTAGAAGAGTCATCAGAGACTATCTCATGACCTGGGGATAAAGTAATATTTATTAGACAGGACCCAGAAATTACTAAGTATCAAAGAAAATATTGATTAATTATATTTCATCAAAATTTTAAACTTATTAAAAACACAGTTAAGAATATAAAAGGGCAAGTCACAGACTGGGATTATTTGTAATACTTATATCTGGAAAAGAGCCTCTATCCGACATGTAAAGGGTCCCTCTAATTCAATTATTAAAAGACCATCTCATAAAAACATGGGCAAAGCAATGTGAAGGGACACCTCACAAAGGAATTTGTATGAATAGCCAGCAAGCATATGAAAAATGCTCACCATGTTGTCATTGGGGAAGTGCAAATTAAAGTCATGAAGAGATATTACTAGACACCCACTGAAAATGGCTAAAATTCAATATACTGGGCGATCAGAAACTGCATGTATTGCTGGCAGGTGTGTAAAATGGTACAATTCCTTTGGAAAATGTTTAGCAGTTTCTCGTCACGTTTCTACCCTATTACCCAGCAATTCTGCTACTAGGCATTTACTCAAGAGAAATGAAAACATATGCCCACACAAAGACTTGTTTACAAGTGCTTATAGAAGCTTTATTCATAATAGCCCCAAACTGGAAACAACCCAAATGTCCATCAGCTGAGGAGTAAATAAACCTCAGCAAGATTAAAAGGTTAGTGTATCCAATCACACAAAGGACCCCTTCAAGAGACAAGGTGTGCTTCGATCAAACCAGAGGGCCTCTGGGATGCTTTAGCGTGACGTCCTTCTGCCGTCTCGCCAGCCACCTAAGAGACTGAAATGATGATCCTGAAAACATTGGTAGGCGTGGCTTTTATCAAACGGAATGAAATCCAGTAACATTCACGGAGGATCCACAGACTTCTTAAGAAAACTGTTTCAGCAGAAACGTTGCCAGCTTGGGCTAAAAGGGACAAAGATCATAGGGAATAAGATGAGGCTGTTGCCCTCCCCAGATTCTCTGGCAGGAAGCAGGCTAGTAAAAGTACTCAGCTGCAAACAGGAGCCGCCTTTCGTAGAAAAGGAAGGATGATTCAGGGGGTGGAGCCAAGAGCCCAGGAGGTGGATCCATGAACCGGGGAGAACTATTCCCAGGCCTTGAAATCTAATCAGGAAATTCCCATTTGCTCAGCTGGATTTCAGAACCGCGTTTAACAGGTAGGTAGGTTTTTACCTTCCATTTTCCTATTTTTTGAACCACGATACCTGCATCCGTTATTCTATGCCTGTCCCACTATTGCATGTTGGGAGCAAATGGTTTGTGTCGTTGGTTTCGAGTATCCACAGATGGCGAGACATTGTGGCCCAGCAGCGATGCTCAATGAATTTCGTCTAGTAGCCTCATTCCTACCTGGTGCTGATTTAGATTCTGGATTTGAGCTGATGACATTTAGATGAGATTTTAGACTTTGAATTGTTGCTGTAGTGGGATGAGACTCTTGGGAAGCTTCGGAGGGTGTAGATATATTCATATTTTACATTTGGGAGGGACGTAAGTGACGGAGAGACAGAGGGGGGCTGTGGTTGGCAGAAATCTGACCTGGTCCCCAAGATACCATCCCGTGTTGTACACACCTTGTATAACGCCCTCTCCTTGCTTGTGGGCTCCAACTGTGTGTATGAGCTGATATGCTCCCATGATTAGGTTACAAATCAGCTCACCTTGAGTTCAACAAAAGGGAGGGGCTCATCTAATTAGGGACATTTACAGAGAAAGGAAGCAGCAGGAACTACGATCCTGCTGGCCTGGGGGGAAGCAAACAAATATCCATGTTGTGAACCAGAGCTACCTCTGGGGGCCACATGACGAGGAATTGTGGGTGGCCTCTGGGCGCTGAGAGTGGTTCCTGGTAACAACTAGCAGGAAAAGGGGAACCCAGTCAAACCACCATAAGGCAAGGAATTTTCCCAACAACCAGTGAGCTGATAAGATGACTCTAAACCTCAGGTGAGAGTAGCAGACCCAGCCAACACCTTCATTTCAGCCTGGTGGGACCCAAAGCAAAGAGCCCAGTTAAGCTGTACCCATCCTCCTGACCCAGGGACACTGTGAGACAACAAATTTGTGTCGTTTTAAGCTAGTAAGTTTTACAGCAATTTGTTATACAGCATAGAAAACGAAGATATTTTTCTTAAAGAGATGCTCTTTAAAAACTAAACATGGAACCGTTTCCTTCTTCCCTGAAATCACACAAAACATGCAACTGAGACTCAGACTGAGACAGGGATGAATGAGGTTCTTTACAAGCGTTGACTCATTCCTGAGAACGGTGAACATGCGGAGCTGGTGTGCAGAGTAGCTTTTTACCAAATTTTGAAATTCTAATATTTTAAGATAAACGGAGGAATGGACAGGTAAGGGAGGCACAAATGTCTGCCCAGAGCTTTCCCCCAGATTGAACTGACGTGCTGCTACCCACAGTATTTTCACCATTGTTCTCTACTTCAGACATATCAGATTCTCCACTTCATTCTTTTCAAATTTTCCGTCCGAAGTGATGCATTCTTTGACAATGTTCAGGGAATGGAAAAGGTGAAGTAATAATATTAAAAAGTGTCACCGCTGCAGCAACGCCATTTTTTATGATACATGTGGGTTCTGAATATCCTTCAGACCAAAATATCATCATTCTAATGCCTGGCTTCACCCACAGGGGCCACCCCCATGGGTTTATGATGCCTCTATTAAGAGATGACACCAGACACCAATATTGTAAGTGACCGTTTGATTGAAGGCGTAGAAGCTTTTGGACCCCAGGGGAACACATCATATTAAGATCCCAGGTGGGTGAGAGGTGTCTCTGATAAAGTAAGAGAAGGAGAATTGTGAAGGGGATAAGGCCAAGGAGAAGAGCTTCAGAAGTTGCCCCAAGAGCATTGTCATACAGATCATTTTTAGGAAAACAGATACATGGAAGTCAAATATCTGGAAGTTGATTTTTTAAAAACTACCTGATCCATGTACCACCTGGAAAGTTTTCATGTAGCCCTTATTACTTAGTTTGGAAATTGCAAATTCAAATATTCCAGAATAAAGTGTCTAGGAGTATGACTTCCAAAAGTATGGACCAGAGCAAAACAGGTCTTCTCCAGTTCTCTTGACTTGGAAGAGACATTTTAAAAAAAACAATTACTGGAAATTACTGCAAGAAAACTTGATTCAAAACAACCAAGGTCTTTTAGTTTCATTTTGGCTACACACCAGAAAGCCATATGGGGGGTGTGTGTGTGTGTGTGTGTGTGTGTGTGTGTGTGTGTGTGTGTGTGTTTTCTTCAGTGTGTCTCTATAACACATATTCTGAAAACCTAGCAACTTGAACTGATAATATAACACAACTGTGAATATTTTTGCATTAGTCAAGTCTTATCTAATATGATAGCTAAACTGGGGCATCCAGGCACAAAGACCCAGCTCAGGGATGGTGTTCATTCAAAATATCCCATTGCCCCATAGTAAAAACCTGAGCCTAAAGTTTCGTATTACTTTATCACTCAAAGTATCACCATCCAGACAACAAATGAATCCAAGGAGATGACCTCTACTTTGATAAGGTCTTTAAAAGTAACAATTAACATCTTTGTCCATTTCATTTTGTTATTTGACTTACAATGTGATTAAAGTCAGGTTTTGGTGCATGTCAGTAGGAAGGTAATGTATTTTCAGGATCCAAAGTGAAGTTATACATCTACTCTTTGTGTTGGTATAGATGGAAAGAAGGGTTTGCAGAGTTTCGCTGCACCACAGCTCTGTGAGCAATTCATTAACCTTCAGGGAGCTGAAGGTTATCTATTATATCCAAAGACAGAGAAAATCAAAACTTAATCCATCTCAGGGGCAGCCGAGGTAATGAAGACAGGTGAATAATATTTTCTTGATTCCGACATAACATTTCAGCTCTTTGATACAAGGACCATAGCTCACTGAGTGAAATGTAGCAAGGAATATCCTCTATATGTTATTGTGACTCTCCCCTGGCTTTGTTTGCCAGAGATGACCCACTTTCCAGCAAGCATCTGGCAAGTCTGTTTAATTTGGAAATTAAGAGCAAATTTCAAAAGCCATGTTGGGGAATGGAAACGAGCCCTAAATTTGGAAGATGTTTATCAGCCAGCGTTTTATTGTATTCCATTCAAATCTGTAAGCAGCTATTACACACCAGTTTACACTTAGCACCAGCAATAACAATTAGAGTAATAATAATACCTGCCATTTCTGACTGTTCTGCACCAAGAACTGTTAACATACATAATTTTGTGCAATTCTTACGGTAATCCTGTGAGACCATTTTTTTTTGTATCCTTATTTTATATACAGAGAAAGTGGTAGGAGAATTGTGTTACCACAAGGCATCAGGGTATATATACATGCTGAAACAAAAGAATTTGCATCATAGCATTATCATCTTCATATTGAAAACAATTTGGTTTCAGTAAAATACAAGTTTAATCTGTCACGTTTTGTTAATGTTGCTAATTTTTATCAGTTTTACACTTTTGCTTATTTTTAAATTCTAAGTTGCATGTTTAAGAATCGTTAACATAAGGGCTTTATACCCATTTATATTTTTATATTTACATGGGTTTAAATTAAAACTAATTTAAGTCAACAGTATATATTGTATTGTGTTTTCTTTTAAGGGATCTGCATTTTCTCAAGTTTGTGAAGCACTGGAGTACATTTGAGAGCTGTAAGAATATTAAAAAAAAAAGAGCAAAACTGATAATGTTTACCCTGGAGGGAAGAAAATTAAAGGTAAAGAATTAAAGAAACACATCAAAAGAATCTTAAATTATTTAAAAGATTGTTGTCCAAAATAGCGAATGTTTTTTTCTTCATACCCCCAAGTGCTAGAGTTGCAATTAATGGGTAGAAGCTACACAAACAAAAAATCAAAGTCGTGGCAAGAAATAATGAGATACCTTGTGTGGAAATTAATTTCCTTTCATTGGGGGCATTTCAACATAGAATGCTAGTTTGGGTCTTGGGTGTAGACAGGAAAGGTAGACCAGAAGACCTTTAATGTCTCTTCCTGATTTGACACTCTGATTCTTTTTTTTTTTTTTAATATTTATTTATTTGGTTGCACTAGGTCTTAGTTGCAGCAGGCGGGCTCCTTTAGTTGCTGCACGTAGGCTCCTTAGTTGTGGCATGTGAACTGTTAGTTGTGGCATGCACGTGGGATCTAGTTCCCTGACCAGGGATCGAACCCAGGCCCCCTACATTGGGAGGGTGGAGTCTTAACCACTGCACCACCAGGGAAGTCCTGAGACTCTGATTCTTAAGGAAAGAGCATTGAAACTAGGAAGACAGAAGACAGAATTCACCTCATCACTATTTCACCAGGGCTAGGTCTGTTTGTGATGAAATCTAAAAACAAGCAATGTCTCAAAGACCAGAGACACAAATCAGGAGAAGAAAACAAAGTTGAGTAGTTGTCATCCCCAAGAAACCTCCTTAAAAACTGAAGTGGATGAAGGGAAGAAAACAATGAGCAAGTAGAAGACTCCTCTTCTTGGCTTGTGGAAGACGACCTTTCCAGTACCTCTTTCATATGTGTATGCCTTTTGACTGGGGTTCTGTCTCCCCAGACTTCCCTTCCATGACCCACTGCACTCCTAAGAAAAACATAAAATTGGCTCATTCCTCACTCCAGAGACGTCCTGATAGGAGAAAAAGTCTTCATTGACAGGAAGATAGTAGGTGAAGGAAAAAGAAAACGCAACACTCTGCTAGTTTAAGAAATAGACATTAAAGCTGGCAAAGAACTAGATGAGTTTGGTGGAAGTGTCCCCATCCATTTCAAAGTCCAACATCCATAACTTTTAAAAAGGGTCAACTGGAGTTACAGTAAATAAACAAATAGAGACCAATGGAGTCTCTTCCTCCTTTACTGTGGTATGAAAGTTTGTTTGCAGTTTTAACTTTTTGTAAAATGTAGATAAATGAGAAACATGCTCAAAATTATTTTCCATTCCTGTAATAAACACAGGTAATATTTCTATAAAGCCATATTGATTCAACATACCCAACTTGACCTCCAGTATAAAATAAATAAAACAACCCAAATCTTATTTTACTCTGGTTCATAGATCGTCAAAGAAAAATGAATAAAATACCCTGAAATTATGCCTGAGTGGTCATATATTTCCCTTACCTAATGGTTCCATGTTCTTCTAACACAGCACATTCTTTCTCCATTTGTTTATTTATTTTTTGGCCGCACCATGTGGCATGCAGGATCTTAGTTCACCAACCAGGGATCGAACCCCCGCCCCCTGCACTGGAAGTGCTGAGTCTTAACCACTGGACCACCAGGGAAGTCCCTAGCATGGTCTCTTTCTCATCCAATTTAATACCACAGTCCACTTTCTCCCTGATCTCAATCCTCTAACCCTGTCTACTTTTCCTTTTTTCTATAATTACCGTTGAAAAATATCAATAATATACTTCTTCATTTTATTATTTATGTGTCTTCCCCTACTAGAATGAGGACACCACAAGAGCAGAGATCTCTACTACTATTTTTTCACTAATCTATTCCACGTCCAAAACAGGGACTGACACACATGAGGCATGCAATCCATGTTTGTTAACTGAATAAATGCCAACTGTCTATTTCTTATCTGTTTTTTCACTACACTGTAAGTTCCTTGATGACAGGAACCATCTCTAATTTGCAACGATATCCCAGCAAACAACAAGCACTTAACAATGTTGAATGAGTTGAGAAAGGAAAAAAGAACAGCCCCTGACATTCAGAAGCTGGCCTGACACTTCTGAACATCTAAGCTGTGTTATTATCCTACTAAACATAAACAATCTCACAGAATACCAACCTCAAACAAGGCTACTCTGAGATCATGATAAAATCAGATGAAGCAACTTCATAATTTTGTCTAAGCACAGACAAAAACAAGGTCACTATGCCATTTACAAATACCAGGACACCCCGGCCCCATCTCTTGGCCGAAATGGGTGATGCTACTTCTTTACCAATTACAGCTTTATTCTCATTTCACTCTCCCCTCCCTTTCTTCAAAGATTTATTGAGATACTCATAGATATTATTCAATCTAGAGAAAACCTCTACTTCCTTAGATCCTCCCCCAACTCATCCTAATCCTATAATTTGTTCTTTTTAATACCTTCTTACTGGAACACCCCATTTTCCTGCATAACGTGTGTCCTCACTTGATGCAATAAGTCATTAGCCCAACTTGTTTAACTACTGGTGTGTTTTTGGTAGCATTTAGCTGAAAAGCATTGACAGAATAAATGAATTAATTGATGCAAACATTTCATAATTTACCTGCCTAGGGATTCCTTAATATCTTAAAGTTTACAACTTCCTGAAGCCATTAAAAGGAAAAGAGTTTCACCCCACTTCTTCTCCAGCAGAAAAGCCATTCTCCCATCTGTTGAGACAGGAGGGAAGGGGGCAGGGTACAACCTTTAAAAGAATCACAGCGGTTGGATACAACATAAACTGGTTAGAACCAACTAAGTCCAAGATGGCAGAAGACTCAACTTCCAGTGGACCCTGAGCCTCATTATACCCTCATTTTAATACATTAGCTAAGTGACGCACCCTCAGGCACCATGACAGTTCCGAGGCTGATTATAAAAGGCCAGAAAGTGGGCAGCGGTCCAATTCCTGGAAATCCCCGCCCATCCCCCAAATAGTTGTTAGCCTATGAAATCACCCCGCCCATAAAAACTAACCACCCCATATACTGGAGCCCCTCTCACTTTCTGAGAGGTTTCACATTCTCTCTATGGAATGTGTATCTCTCTAAATAAACCTGCTCTCACTTTACTAGGGCTCGCTCTTGAATTCTTTCCTGCGCAAAGCCTAGGACCCTCACTTGGAGGCCCGTGCCAGGAGCTCGCTGGAGACCTGGGACGTGACCATCCTCTCGGCTCCAGTCTCGGGCAACTGTGTGGCTCAGCTATAATTGTTACCAGCTCCCTCCTGTGAGAGCAATCAGGATGAGGATGAACTGATATACAGAGCAAGGCAGAGTGGAGAGAAACATCTGGAACTAGAACCAGAGCTCTGATTGGACAGTTGAGCCTGCTCTGCCTCTAGCCAATAAATTTCCCTTTTAGTTTACGACACTCTGGGTTTTTGCTTTTCTATATACTACTTTCAACTAAAAGCATCCAAGCTGAAATGCAAATCTGAATATGCTCTTTGGGGGAAAAAATAGTACAACCACAATCAGAGGATAAACTCTTCATTTGTGTTCAAAGGGCCTGCTACTAGAAATAATAAATTCAGAATTGTTTTTGCAATTTAATGGTTTGGTGTTTCATATGTAAGAAGAGGGAAATTTCCAAGCCTATTATTCCACGGGGAAAGATGGTGTGTAAGTGGAGGCCAAGTAGTGATCACAGACCACATCCTTTGTACTCAGTGCTGTCGCTCCCTGGGTACCTTTTATTATGCCCTGGCATCAATAGTTGGTTATTCCTAAGTGTACGTTAAAATGCAGTTAGTTAGTGAATGATGATCCCTTTTAAATTCATGTACCATAATAATGGCAATTTATTTGACTAGTTGGCTTAAAAAGTCACCATCTTGAACTAGGCATAAACACATTGACACGCAAACACCTTTTATACCCTTGTTCTCTCCACACTCTTATCATTATCTCCTAATTAAACAGCTAAGTTCCCTAGAAATGCCCCAGTTAAACATCATTACTAAGCATTTTGCTGTCATTTTCTAGATTAATGTGAGTAATTCTACAACCTGCAGCAATGAGTCACTTGAAATGAGGTGTACAAATCCCTTTGTAAATTGCTTGAAATCAAAGCGAGCTCATCCCTAATGACAGGCTAGATCACGGTAAAAGTCTCTCTCTTTTCCTCCTAGTGATTGCATGCTCTGAAAGGAGACTGGATGACTCACAGCCCTTGGGAATTAACTCTCCGAGACAGCGTTGCATCCATTTTCAGCTTTACAGCAGTGAGCATGTGGACCAGGTCAGGACACTGGATATTATATTAGGTCTTCTCCCAGTACAGATTAGAAGAAGAGACATAAGCAGAATGTACCTCCCATGGTTGATAACCACCCATGTCTAAAAGGGTTAGAAAGAAGACTTTAGTGGTTTCAAAGGTAGGCGCTAAGTATAAACCACCAGGGTTCAGATCCTGGCCCTTCTCCTTCTTAGTTGTATAACCTTAGGGAAATTATTTGACCCTTTTTAAAAAAATATTTCTTTTTTAAATATTGAGGTATAGTTGATTTACAGTATAGTTTCAGGTATACAACATAGTGATTCAATATTTTCATAGATTATACTCCATTTAAAGTTATTACCAAATAATAGCTATATTTCCCTGTGCTGTACAATATATCCGTGTTGCTTATTTCTTTTATACATGGTAGTTGTGTCTCTTAATTCCATACCCCTATCTCGCTTCTCCCCACTTCCTTCTCCCTACCAGTAACCACTAGTTTGTTCTCTAAATCTGCGAGTCTGTTCCTGTTCTGTTATACACATGTGTTTGTTTTATTTTTTAGACTTCACATATAAGTGATAACTTAGAGTATTTGTCTTTCTCTGTTTGATTTATTTCACTAAGTATAATACTCTCTAGGTTCATCTACGTTTTTGCAAATATTACTCAGCCATTTCATTCTTTGTGATGGCTGAGTAATATTCCATTGTATCACATCTTCTTTATCCATTTATCTGCATCAAAGGAAACTATCAACAAAAGGAAAAGACTACCTACTGAACGGGAAAAAATATTTTCAAATGATATTACCATAAGGGGTTAATAGCTAAATTTTATAAATAGCTCACACAACTCAGTATCAAAAAAACAAAGAACCCAATTTAGGTCCTTGTTAAATGTTTCTTGCATTTTCTCTATTCTCTTTCCAAGATTTTGGATCATCTTTACTATCATTATTCTGAATTCTTTTTCAGGTAGACTGCCTATTTCCTCTTCATTTGTTAGGCCTGGTGGGTTTTTACCTTGCTCCTTCATGTGCTGTGTGTTTTTCTGTCTTCTCATTTTGCTTATCTTACTGTGTTTGGGGTCTCCTTTTTGCAGGCTGCAGGTTCGTAGTTCCCATTGTTTTTGGTGTCTGTCCCCAGTGGCTAAGGTTGGTTCAGTGGATTGCGTAGGCTTCCTGGTGGAGGGTACTAGTGCCTGTGTTCTGGTGGATGAGGCTGGATCTTGTCTTTCTGGTGGGCAGGTCCACGTCTGGTGGTGTGTTTTCGGGTGTCTGTGGACTTATTATGATTTTAGGCAGCCTCTCTGCTAATGGGTGGGGTTGTGTTCCTGTCTTGCTAGTTGTTTGGCATAGGGTGTCCAGCACTGTGGCTTGCTGGTCGTTGAGTGAAGCTGGGTCTTGGTGTTGAGATGGAGATCTCTGGGAGATTTTCACCGTTTGATATTACGTGGAGCTGGGAGGTCTCTTGTGGACCAGTGTCCTGAAGTTGGCTCTCCCACCTCAGAGGCACAGCACTGACTCCTGGCTGGAGCACCAAGAGCCTTTCATCCACACAGCTCAGAATAAAAGAAAAAGTAGAAAGAAAGAAAGAAAGAGGATAAAATAAAATAAAATAAAATAAGATAAAAAAGTTATTAAAATAAAAAATAATTATTAAGAAAAAAGAAGTTTTTTAAGTAAAAAAAAAAAATACGGACGGACAGAACCCTAGGACAAATGGTGAAAGCAAAGCTATACAGAAAAAATCTCACACAGAAGCATACACATACACACTCAAAAAAAGAGGAAAAGGGGAAAAAATAATCTATCTTGCTCCCAAAGTCCACCTCCTCAATTTGGGATGATTCGTTGTCTATTCATGTATTCCACAGATGCAGGGTACATCAAGTTGATTGTGGAGATTTAATCCGCTGCTCCTGAGGCTGCTGGGAGAGATTTCCCTTTCTCTTTGTTCACACAGCTCCCCGGGTTTAGCTTTGGATTTGGCCCCGCCTCTGCGCGTAGGTCACCTGAGGGCATCTGTTCTTCGCTCAGACAGGACAGGGTTAAAGGAGCCGCTGATTCGGGGGCTCTGGCTCACTCAGGCGGGGGGAGGGAGGGGTACGGAGTGCGGGGCGAGCCTGCGGCGGCAGAGGCCGGAGTGACGTTGCACCAGCCTGAGGCGCGCCGTGCATAAAGAACCCAATTTAAAAATAGAGCTGAATAGACATTTTTCCAAAGAAGATATATAGATGGCCAATAGGCATATGAGAAAATGTTCAGCATCACTAATCATCAGAGAAATACAAATCAAAACTACTGTGAGACATTGCCTCACACCTGCCAGAATGGCCACCATCCAAACGACTACAAATAACGAATGCTGGAGAGGATGTGGAGAAAAGGAAACCCTCCTACACTGTTGGTGGGGATGTAAATTGGTGCAGCCACTATGGAAAACAGTATGGAGGTTCCTCAGAAAACTAAAAATAAAACTACCATATGACCCAGCAATTCCACTCCTGGGTATATAGCCAAAGAAAATGAAAACACTAATTCAAAAAGATGCTTGTACCCCAGTGTTCACAGCAGCATTATTCACAATAGCCAAAATATGGACGCAACCTAAGTGCCCATCACCAGATGAATGGATATTTGATCCTCTTTTTTTTAACTTTTATTTTATATTGGAGTATAGTTGATTTTCATTGTCGTGTTAGTTTCAGGTGTACAGCAAAGTGATTCAGTTATATATATATACATGTATCTATTCTTTTTCAAATTCTTTTTCCATTTAGGTTAATACAGAATATTGAGCAGCATTCCCTGTGCTATACAGTAGGTCCTTGTTGGTTATCTATTTTACATATTTGATCCTTTTAAGCCTCATCTTCCCATTCTGTAAAATGGGTATAGTAATAGTACCTATCATATAATGTTTTGAGAACTCAGTGCTTATAAAGTGCTCAGCCGCAATGGTTACTAATGGCCAATAAAAGCTTATGGTTTTACAAAGAGGAAAATGATAACCTGATGTAAAAAAGTGAACATTAATATAAATGTTTATTCTTATATTTATTCTTACTACAGTCTTAGCATCTCAGAAGAGGTACTTGGAACATTTCTGAGATTTTGAAGTCTGAATGAAGGTAGATCTTTCAATGTGGGGCTTAATTAGGAGCAGGCAAAAACCAAGATATGATAGTCCAGGATTGGAGATTATAGCAATGCAAGAATTTCCAGGCAAGAGGTTCAAATAGTCTTGGGGTATAAACTGTAGTCCGATGTTTTCTAAGAGTAATCTATGGAAATTCTTGAAATGAGCAATAAGTTTATTTCAACTTTTATTTCTCTGAGAGTTTCACAGAATAGCAAAATTATGTAAATGAAAAGATTGGAATAATAAAGTCACATTAATGTGGATGATAACTGTGTGGATTTCCATTTTCAATGTAAAATAAAATAGTTAACCCAAAATTCATTTCCATGGAAACTTTCCTATGATTAATTTTTATAGCAAATCTCAAATTTCAAATTTTATTTTCTAAAAGGTTCTGCTAAACATCTTTGTATTCACTTAGTACTTCCCATCTATGCATGGAAGAAAAGGAACCATGAAGGGAAAAAATTGGCCTTAGGGCTTCCCTGGTGGTGCAGTGGTGAGAGTCCGCCTGCCAATGCAGGGGACACGGGTTCGTGCCCCGGTCCGGGAAGATCCCACGTGCCGCGGAGCGGTTGGGCCCGTGAGCCATGGCCGCTGAGCCTGCGGGTCCGGAGCCTGTGCTCCGCAACGGGAGAGGCCACAGCAGTGAGAGGTCTGCGTACCGAAAAAAAAAAAAAAATTGGTCTTAGACTACAATTTCTTTTCAGAGAATCGCTATTTGCAGGATGGATAAGCAAGTTACCATAATGAACAAGAAAGGATTACATCAAAGTTTGGGTCCCTTTATTTAGGATATTCTTGAGGTTTAATCTGGGGTCACACTACTGAAATTCTTTTTTTTTTTTTCCGAATGGGAAAAGCATTAAAGAGAACATGGCACAAATTTTTTCTCCTTATCAACCACCTACACCACACTGACCTTGCAAAACACCATCCGTTGATGAACTCAACTCTTGCAAATAGAGAGCCATGTCCACCTAAACTTAACTGTGCAAAATCGTTGGTTATTTTTGATAGATAACAGTAGTAGGGAAAGTTTGAAGTGGGTGAGTGTTGGCTACTTCCTCTCAAACCTACCACTTGGTTATAATAAAATCAGGTCACAGATCAAAGACCTCGGCACATGTGGACATTTTGTATACTATCACTTATTAGCAAGCAGGTGGGAAGAGTTCTGTAAGTTCAGCTCTCTGACCTTTTAAAGGTCTGTCCACATCTTGCATGAAACTAACTTGATGCAGACAAAACACTGCAGAAACAGGATTCTGCCGCCCTTATGTTTGTCAGATAATCCGAAAACCTTTGACCAATGTCTAGGCCCAGGTCCACTTAGAGATATATTCCGCCCTTGTAAGTGTTAGTGATGTCTCCAAAATATTTTAGGCCAACCATATATCTTGCATACCACTGATCTCACCACTGAGAGCCCATTTCCAACAATGATGTTAATTCATAAGCCTCTAAATTTACAAATAAAAATGTGTCCTTAACATTTATTATGCTAATTAGAGAAAAAGCCTAGTGTTGATCAGGGATTAAAAAGAGTGAAATTCCTTGTGGTATTAATGTTATGAAATGTGGCCTTTCTGACACCCCTGAAAGGTGAATGTCTAAGATGACAACTGATTACCCCCCCAGAGCAGACTTTGTCAATCTTTTGAATCTGGAGGAACCCTTTAAATGATTTCCAGGATGCAAGATGTGAAAGAGGTATGATATATGTGTCATATGGTACATGCACATGGAAATTTGTTTCCCTTGTTTAAAACTAAAAATGACTTTTTAACCAATCTTTGCTGGAAAAAAAGGCAAGACAGGCAAGTTATGCTTAGTTTTTAACCTTTCTCAAAATGAAGCTCTTCCTTTCCTTTCCAAAAAAAATTAAACCCTCATAAAGCAAATCTAATGAATTAATCCAAAATAGAATTGAATGTTTCTAAATTTGATGGTTCGATAGATTTTATTCCAAGATTATCAATTTACTTTAGTAAAGGTTATCTATAGCATGAACATTTATTGACAAACAATAAATAGCAAAGCTTCTGAAACCACAAACCAAAGCAATAGGAATAAAAAGTATAGCTCAAGAAATGATTTGAGGTAACACTTTGCAAAAAAGACTTTCTTACTGAGTGATACAGTCAGGCTCAAATACAGACCCAGCAGTTACAAAGTTACGTGTTGATTCTTTCGTCTCTCTGTTAGGCCTATACACGCATTTACAAAGTGTTATTTTTGAAACTGAAAATAAAGAATGAAATTTACTTCTTTAAAGTGAAACCTGTGTCTGTTTGGTGCTGCATGAAAATTCAATTCTGAGCCGAATCAGATTTCATTTTCAACTGAAATGCAATGATTTTTTGCCCTTGGTGCTTGTGATACAAAACAAAGCTTGCTCTTCTATGTGAGGAGTTGAAAACTGCAGCGAAATATCCATTGTTCCCCTGTGACACGCTTCTTACACAGAAAAGGAGAGATCAGGAAACCTCGCCTAGAATATGCAATCGGGCTGCAGTGCACGGAATTCTTTCTTCCCTCAGAACTGTGTCCTCACCTCAGCAAGAGAGAAATGCTCCCTCACCTGGTCATGCACTTGTATTTAAGACAGGGAAAATAGGGTTCAATTTTATTCTTCATTCTTCCAGGTCCTTTTCAGCAAGATTGACATTTGTTGATAGCCTTAGGCCCAAGGAGCAAGGAAAACATCTCAAGATTCTCTTTTACAACATTATTTTTCCAAAAATTCAGTTTTCTTCTAAATCGCAAAATTTGGGGTGAAAACATTATCTCCAGGGTTTTTCAAAGACTTGTTCAGCTGATTCACATGACGAAAAACATCTTCCAATTCGGCTAGTGTCAGTAACCATCCTTCATCTTCGAAGCATTCTGCAAAATCTGGTCTTCTGTATTCTTCAGATTACCCCTAAAACACACTAGTGAAAGTTCTGTTTGTAGGAGATACATTTTTTATTGGAGTTTTCACTCATTTTTAAAAAGAGATCTCCAACTGAATTGATCTTTGCTTAATCAAACTAATCATATTTGTATCATCATCCAAAACTTTTTCCATTTCCCCTCCAGTAGTTTTTGACCCAAGCACCTGTTTACCAACAAATCAATGTGTTATGACGATGTCAGGGTATTCTTGTTTTCCTAAAGAGGGAAGCCTGTCACAAGGTGAACCGTGAATAAGGCACTTTCAGTACAGACTCTAACACAATTCTTCCAAATTAGATGCTTTGCTTCAAGATATGAAGACAAAACAGAAAATATATCCTGGCCTTGGCTTGTTTTGAGCAGGTTTTTGTAGCTGACAAGGTTTCCTGAATTTCGTCATTATTTACAAACCTTATGAATGACACAATTGGTGTCAAGCTAGATGAAGATGCTGTTTTCATCAGTTTATTATACAAAACCTTTTCAGCATCCAGTAGCTTGTCACCAATATGTCAACCACTCATACTGTCTGAGATTGGAAGCTTTTCCATTTCTGACACTGTAAATTGTCCTAGCATTTAACTCAGTATAATTTTATGTGCTGGTTCTCACCAAAGGCCTAATTCATCCTTTTGGGGGCATTAAGTTCTGCTTCTAAAAAACTGCTTCCTGAGCCATCTTACTGAAAGAGACTCTTCTTGAATGTTTTACACTGCTTGTTTTGAGATTCTGAAGGCTGTTTAAACAGTACCTTTACGTTTCAGATTTCACATAAAGTATTTTTCAATTTTGCTGGAGTCATTTCTGCCTTCATTAGTTCTTTGCCACAGAGAACACAAAATGGGCCGGGACACCTTGGATGACCCGTAAAATCCATTGATAAGCAGTTTTCATTGTACACACGAACAGACAGACTTCCTCTGTGCCCTTTGATGCGATGAAATGACTCAGAAGATTGTAATTCATCACTTCATCACTTTATCGGAATTGTCTTGGTCTAGATCTGGAAATCTCTTCCATTTCACCTGTCATTTTCAAAAACCACCACATGATGCCTCAGATGTGTTTGAAAATATACATGCAGTAAATTATAACACAGGGTGCATGATGAAAAGCTGAACAAAAGTTGCAAAAAATACAAAAATGTCACAGTAAAATTCTCTTCTAACCCGCATAATCCACATCTCACAGTGTTTACAACAGCAAGATGGCAGGAGGGGAAGCTGGATGGCAACACATAACAATTCCTTCTTTGCAGTGAAAAGTCCATCCAATTTCCTGTTTCTACACTGGGTACAATTTGTTTGCTCCAGTACATCAATCGGGAGTAAGAGAGGTGATTCCTGAGCAAGAGGCTGATATCTCCAGTACAGGGTCCTCCACTACCTGCAATATGGCACTAACCAATTAGCAAGAGCCTCTCCAATTTGCATAGAAAATAAGAATGGACGCAAGCGAATAAACACAACCCCACTGTTACTGCCGTACAGTAGGGCTGAAGGAAATTCTTCCAGGGCTGCTAGGTCACTAGGAACACCAGCATTCAATGGCATGCCAAGTGCAGAGAATGGTGGTTACTTCTGCATTCACCATCTCTCACAAAATCACTAGCAAAACACGCCCACAGGATTCCATTTGAGAAACTCGGTCCTAGGGTGTAGCTTCAACGAACACACACATGTATCTTACTGTTTATGCTAAAGTGTTTTTAATGTAAAACAACAGAGATCAGCCTGGTGAACATCCTCTCCCCTCACTGCCGTCCTTAGGCATCTGAGCGTTTCTGAAGAAATTCACATGACCGGACTTCAGTAGGGACATGTCTAATGCCATGAAACATTAAGTAGACCCAAAGGTGAGGCAAGAAATAAAACACGGGAGAAGTTGGTTTTGTAACTGGACCCAGCAAGGAATTATGAGCTCAGAACCAGAATCTGGGTCCCAGTGACATGGGCTGACATCACCACCACTCCCCACCTGCCTCTCCAAGTCCAAAGAAGGGAGAAAGGATTCTCTTACCTGGAGGATCTTGATTCCTGGGTACCCCTGAATTGAGTTCCTCTCTGTGAAGAGCAAGTGAAACCCCAGGGAGCTATGATCACTTTCCCCATTATAAAATGTTTATCTTTTAAAAAGTCTCCTTTACTTTTCTTTTTTGGTGAGGAAATAATAAAACGAAGTGAAAATGACCTTAGGCAAGTCCAAATCATTATTTTCACCAACTTTTCAACCCAGACCAACATTTGGGGTCTGGCCAAGTTCAACTGGCCTCATTTTGAACTCATGATCCTAATCTCAAATAAACGCTCATCATGGCGTGGGAACCCTAAGAGGCGTCTCTTGTGAGCTTGCTCTACCTTTCCTCTCTCCTCAAACCATACACTGACCATCTCTCCATGCCTTTTCCCTAACGCTCTCACTTTTGGATGACTCCCCTCATACTTCAGGAACTCCCTCACATCCCCATCGCCAAATCTATAAACCTATTTGCAATTGAACTGAACTTTCCTTTCTTGCCTTCTGTTAACATGAAAGAAGCACCCTCCTTTTATCCCTGGCAACCTCTTCGCTTGTGGCCTGGATCCCTCTAGCCTTATCCCTTACAGACTTCAATCCTTTATGTCCTTTATCCTTTCTCTTGCATCATCAACTTCTCTCTCAACCACGTGACTTCCATCAGTATGAAAACATGTTCTAGTATCTCTCATCTTAAAGACAAAATGAAAAATAAACTCTTGACCTTAGAGCTCCTTCCAGATGTTAAGCACCTCTTTGACCCTTTTCACAGAAAAACCACTTGAAATAGTCTCTTTCCACAAACTGTTTGCACTTCCTCACTCTTCAGTTTACCCCAAACTGATTTTCATGTCTGTCACTTCACTGAGTCTGCTGTTGTCCAAGTGGCCACTGTCTTCCAGGTTGCCAAAGATGTTGACTCTTTTCTACCCTTTGAGCAGCATTTTCTGCAATTCACCATCCCATCTTTTATTTATTTTTTGCCGCGAGAATATTGATTTTTGTAACAGCTTTATTGAGATACAATTTACAAACCATACAAATAGTTCATTTAAAGCATATAATTCAGTGTTCTTTAGAATATTTACAGAGCTGTGCAACCATCACCACAAGTTTTAAAACATTTTTGTCACCCCAAAAAGAAATCCTATACTCTAGCCATCACTCCCTAATCTCCCCAGCCCTCCTCCCAACCTGAGGCAGCCAATAATCTACTTCCTGTCTCCATAGATTTATCTATTCCAGACAGGTCATTTAAATAAAATTATACAATATGTGATCTTTTGTGACTAGCTTCTTTTGCATAGCATGATTTCAAAGTTTATCCATGCTGTAGCTTATATCAGTATTTCATTCCTTTTTAATTGCCAAATAATATTCCATTGAGTGGACATACCATATTTTATTTATCTTTTCATTTCTATTGGGTATATACCTAGGTGTGAAATTACTGGGTCAAATGCTAACTCTATGGTTTACCTTTTGAGGAACTGCCAGACTGTTTTCCAAAGTGGTTGTACCATTTTACGTCCCCACTGGCAATGAATAAAGGTTCCAGTTTCCCCACATCCCCACCAGCACTTGTCATTTTCCATCTTTTTGGTTATAGCCATCCTCGTGGCTATGGAATTATATGTCATTGTGGTTTTGATTGGCATTTCCATGATGACGAATAAGCATTTTTCATGCCTTTATAGGTCAAGTTTAGATCTACTTTGGAGAAATGTCTATTGAAATCCTTCGCCCATTTTTTAAAGTGAGTTACTTGTCTTTTTATGATTGAGTTGTGTTATTTATATATTCTAGATACAAGCCCTTAATAGATATATGACTTGCAAATATTTTCTTCCAGTATGTGGGTTATTTTCTCACGTTCTTCATGGTGTCCTTTCAAATACAAAAGTTGTTAATTCTGATGAAGGTTGATTTATTTTTTTCTTTTGTTGCCTCTACTTTTGGTGTCATATTTAAGAAACCATTGCCTACTCCAAAGTCACAAAGATTTACTCCTGTGTTTTCTTCTAAGAGTTTTCAGTCTTAACTCTTGTATTTAGGTCCATTTTGAGTTAATTATTATATATGGAGTGAGAGAGAGGTCCAACTCCATTTTTCTGCAGGTAAATATCCAGTAGTCCCATCATTATTTGTTGAAAACCCTATTATTCCCCATTGAGTTAATAGTTTTGGCAATCTTGTTAAAAACCAACGGACCATAAATGTGAGAGTTTATTTCTGGGTTCCCAAATCTATTCTGTTAATCTTTTTCTCATAACACCTTGTTCTCTTGGCTTCCAGACCATAACAATTTCCTGGTTTTTCTCCAAACTTTCTGTCTCCCACGTAGGTTCATCTGCTTCTACCAGCCATACATCCAGGATTCAAATTTGTCTATTCACCTGCTAATGTGACATGTTCACTTAGATGTCTCCGAGGCATTTCACACTTCATATGTCCGAAACTGCACCTTTGCTTTTCCCAGGTATCAAAGTTTTCTTATGCAAGTCTTCCTATCATAATAAATGGCATTTTCATTCACCCAGCTTAAGTTAGAAAGATGAAAATCATTCTTGTCTCCTTTTCCTAACTGCATCTGTGTCAGTTAGGATCTAGTCAAAAGACAGAAACCACATTAGTTATTTGAACAGAAAGAATTTTATATAAAAAATATTAACCAAATGTTAGATAATCTGGAAAGGGAACATAGAGATATCACAAAGATTGTAAGTGAGGGAAACAGCTACTGCTCTAGGACTAAGTACAGGGATATGGTTGGAATTACTAGAAGTTTCAGGTTATGAGAAGCTTGGATGGGATATTCCATGGAGCAGAGTCCTCTAAGGAGGAGTCCCCAGCTAGCTGTTGCTGGTATCTCAGGCTGGGGGTGAGGTGGAAATGAAGCTGAATCTGAGATTGTTAGGAAAACTGCAAACTGAAATTCACTGTCGCAAACTAGATGTAGAGCCTTTGCTAAATTCACGCTGGCAGGAACAAGAAGGAGCAGGTCTCTTCTTACCCTCCAGCTCTCCAATATTCCTTTAATGTCTCCTTTTGCCAGAGCCTAGCAGGTTGGGAGCTGACAAAGCAGAAATATGGTTTTGAAGAGTCTCCATCTTAGCATCAAAAAAAAAAAAAAATCAAGTGTGTAAGCGTGGCTTTGGAGCTAAGAAACAATAGCTTAATAACCGGCACAGTCCACTATTTTGATTACTCGGCACCCAAACATCCTATTGTTTCCACCTATGTTCTCTGGACCCTACTTGCCTCTCTAAATTTGACCCCCAATTCTCAGTGCTTTCGGCATTCTAACTTTCTCTCAGATGCTCAGATTCACAAAATAAACTTGTGTCTTGGGACCATCACACTTTGCCCGGACTACTCTTTATTCCCACGCCAGATTTTTGCCTAGCTAGTTCCTTCTTATTTTTAAGTCTTGGCTAAATTATCTCCTCTAAATAATGGGCTTCCTAGACCATGCAGTCAAAGTAGCAACTGACCTTTGTTCAGAGCGGCTTTGTTCTTTTCTCTCATTGCACTTACTGTATATTTTCATTATATGTTTATTCCTGTGACTATTTGTTTTACGTCTGTCGCCATCAATAGAATGTAAGTTTCAAACTCCCTTTGTTCATCACTTCTTAGATAACACCTAGCACAGCTCCTGACATTTAATGATGCCGAATCACTATGGGTTGGATGGATACCATACTGAACCAATTCGCTGTGTTACCAGAGCAATCATATTAACCCAGAAAATAATAAATTTGCGGTTGGTTAAGTGTAGGGTCAGTAAAGAGGGTGGGTGGGTGTGAGAAGCCTAGTGGGGAGGATGGTTTTCTCACCCCCGTGGTAAGCATAGGGCACCAAAACCAAAGTTGCATTAAAAAAACAAATTCAAGAAACAGAGTCATAATCCCCTGGGCGGGGGGACAAAATGCACACCGGGAAGAACTGGAAATTGGGAAAGGTAAGTTCAGATTACGAACACTTTGAAAGCCAAGCACAGTATACGTAGCTATTTGATTTCCCCTAAGAACCAGGCAAAACGGATTCACCTTCTGTTGCAATGGCACTAGTCTAGTTTAGCCATTAGGAAGTTCTTCCAATAAAAGCTGTGTGTCATTGGAATGGATTAACAAAGGGGCTGGTAACATAGCTACTTAGTAGAGGGAAGGGAAAATTTGCAACCTGAAAGTAAAGAAGAGGAATGAGGGAGTGAGGTTTCTCAAATTCCCATACAGGTTGCCCCTTTTCTTCTTGTTTTTCACTAGCCCATCCTAACTGCCTCCAAACAAGTCATTTTCACTACAAGGATTAGTGTCTACCAACACCCTTCACCAGATTACGCGGGAAATTGATAATTTATAGTGGGAATGGCTTCATGGACCCCAGGCTCAGAAGGACAACACACGTGATGGAATGTTCTTCTGTCTCTATCTTGAAATTCAAATAATTTTTGAACAAGGGATCCTGCATTTATTATTATTAATTTTTTTTTGCAGTACGTGGGCCTCTCACTGTTGTGGCCTCTCCCGTTGCAGAGCACAGGCTCCGGACGCGCAGGCTCAGCGGCTCCGCGGCATGTGGGATCCTCCCGGCGCCCCACGGTATGTGGGATCATCCCGGACGGGGGCACGAACCTGTGTCCCCTGCATCGGCAGGCGGACTCTCAACCACTGCGCCACCAGGGAAGCCCCAGGGATCCTGCATTTTTATTTTGCATTAGACCCTGCAAATTATGAAGCCAGTCTTGCTCCCAGCATAAGTTCCAGGCCATGTTATGCTGAAACAATATCCATTTCTTCCCAACCCTGGGTTTCATCTGAAAATCTCATTTTATTAATATGAATTCAGAAGGTGCTGTGTCCAATCACCCTTCCAATTCCTGAGGTTTCCACCCCTGCCCCTCACTGCGGGTGATGTCAGTACTGCTACACAATAAGCAGAGATGGGAGATCACACTAGCTTGAATGCCCCAAGATAAAGCTCACAAACTAATAAATCCTCTAGAGGTGATTTTGCATGTAAGTAAATGAGGGCAGAGGCAGCCTCTGCTTGGGGACACTTAAGAAGATGTACTTTAATGGAAGCTGCCTCTTGCCTTTCTCTATTACCTCAGACCCCTGGCCTCAAACTAGCTGCAAGCACTGTGAATTACCAGTGCATTATTACCAATCCTAGTTTTCTTCTTAAAGGTTTGTAGAGCTCTAGTTCTCCAAGTGTTTTCACCCACCGTGTATCATCTGATCGTCACAATACCTGTGCGGTAGGCGGGGTGGACCTTATAATCCATGCGGCAACAGTGTAAAGAGCAGATACGGGAAGGCAGGCAAATCAGGGTCAAATCTCGTCTAAACCACTTCCTTGTCTATAAAATGGAGTTTTGTAGAAATTTAACATGAATATGTGTAAACTGCAAGTACAGTGCCCGGCACGTAACATACATATTATGGTACATATACAGGATGGGAGCTTTTGTTGTATGCATGCTTCCCTGGGGGAATTAAGGACAAGCATGGTCCTCACTAGGACCCATCTCACACCATCCTGGCTGAGACCTGGCTCTGGCAGTTCCCAGAATGCACCTTAGTCTCTCCCAGCCCTTTGGCTTCCCACCTGCTGCTCTATCAAAACTTGCTGCTGCTCTGTTCCATCTGGCTAACTCCCACTTCTCCTGCAGACTCATCTCATGTGGCCCTTTTTCTGAAACTTTCCCAGAACAGCCCTTCTATGTCAGGTGATCCTTCTTGGGCTCCCATCTTCCTCTCTTCTTATCTCTATGGTTGCACAATGTTGAGCTATAGCTGTCTGGTCCCTACTTTGTCATCTCTGTTGTCTATACTGACCTATAGGGCAGGAGCTGTGTCTTTAATCTCTGTTTCTGTGGTCTCTGAGTAGTTACTCCACAAATATTTGCTCCTTAAATGAATGAATAAACAAATGAGTTTAAAAAGGTAAGGAGGAATTAATTAATTTGCTATGTGTGTGTATGTGCCCCCTGGTAACAGAAGTGAGATGCAAACCAGCCTTTATAATATCCTGGAGATATTCCAGCATTCCATTTTAATGCTGAAATCAACAGGACACAATTTCTCTAAATAAAAAGGTTTCTTGAGTTTCCAGGAATCTGGCCTGTGGCCACAGGTATAGAAATGGTAGAGGGCTGAATCTGGGTTGGAGGAAGGAGCATCACTCGATTGCAAAGACCATTTTTCTTGGCACTAGTCAAAGAAGAGGTCAGAGACATCTGCGTGTCCCAATGACATCACTTGGCCCTGCTTTGCACAATAGAGGAAAAAACTGTCAGGGCAAATTTCCCATTTTTCTAGACATAGCTGGGTCACAGCCAAGATTTTCCTCCCCTCTCCCCACCCCTACTGGCTCCAACATTGAAAATGGCTCTTGGAACCCTGGATAAGATTGTCCAGAAAAAGTCAAACTCTTCATCAGATTTGCAGCTATGATTTCAAGGCACTGTTATATCCATCTTGCCCCTTTATGCTCCCATTCCTCCAAATCAGCTTCCACCCAAGAGAACCACCCTCTCTTCGAGTTGAGGGTTTTCATCTCTAGGCATTTCTTTATACTTAAATTATAGATGCACAGATTCTTAGAGCTATGTAGTGTTGCTTTACATTTTTCAACTTTATATGTTATATCATGTTGTATAGATTCATCTTTAACCTCCCTGTGTCTTTTCAATATGATATTGTCAAACTTACGCACATGGATATTTGCAGCTCTGAGCGAGTGTCAGCTCCCTCAGGTGAGTATCACATGGCACAGCTGCTGGTGCACACGTGTGAGCCTGGTGGATGGGAAAGCAGAGGACACATCACACACAGGTCTTTGCTGCTTCTCATTTCACGGTAAACTTGTAACCGGATGTCACAGGGCTGGGGGTATCTGTGGTCTGTTTTATCACATGTAGACGAGCTGATCTCATTTCCTAAGCTTTGTTCACATGTGAGTCTATAATCCAATAGTCTATTATTGCCAGAAGAACAGTAGGCTAGCAGTCAGAAACCTCGATTCTGGTCCCTGTTCTGCCATAAAAGCCCATAGGACCCCTGGCAAGTTACTCACCTTCCCAAACCTCAGTTCCCACGTAGAGCATAACTTGATTTCCGTAAGCTGTACAGGTCTGGGGGAAACGTTTATAAGGTAAAATGCGGTGAAATGGTTGAACTTTGTACAGGACAAAGTGATAGTCACTTCCCAATTGGGCGTAATCAGGCAAAGCACTTAGCTTTTCTAAGCCTCATTTACCTCCTCCCCACAAATTGAGAAAATAACGATTCAATTATACGATGCATGTAAAGGGCTTAGTCTAGGCTGGCACGTGAAGAGTGATCAATGTCACATAGTGTTAGTAATATTTCTCTGGGGATGACCTTTTCTCATTCTTTAATGTAATCTCAGTCCTTCTGAAAGTCTGCCCCGTACCTACTTCTGTGAGCCTTCAGAGGATGTCTTCCATCTCCGGCTACAGATTAAGCACCTGAGTCCATCAATGTGACCATGATGGCACTGAGACCTCCATCTGCCACAGCAGGAGCTCTGCTGGTTCTGACACCATGGACAGGCAGCCCTCAGTGCCTGGACCACCAGCAGTGTATGCACTACCTTTCTTATCACATTTCCCTGAATTAAAAACAAACAAACAAACAAAAACCTCTCCCAGACCTTATCGTTTCCTTTTGGCTTTTCAATCAATTGTTGATGTTTATTTTCAACCCCTTTTTTTCTGAGCTCTCACGGAAGTCGGGCTAGGCAACGAGTTGGAGTGACAGAACTCTGCCCCTCCATCTCCCAGCAAAGGTTAGTTTTGTTTCTAGATGTTATGTTCCTTACTCTCAACTCTTAAGATGAGTTATTTCCCAGGAAGCTGTTGGGTCCCTCAGAAAACCTGGTAGCCACGCCCACCTTGGCTCTGGGCAGTTAGGAGCTGCCTCTAGCCTCTATCTGCTGCTCCAGATGCCAGGGAGCCCTTTTCAGAAGAGCATTTGCACCTCCAGCCTACAGAGGCCTGACCTTCAGCGCTTTTTAAAGACACTTACCTTTCCCTCATATACGTACTTCTCAATGCCTTGGGGAAGGACAAACCCTCTGGCCCCTCTTAGGGGACATAGTTAGGGAGTATGGCAGACAGAATCTTTGCCAACAAAGATGTCCACATCCGAATCCCCAGACTGTGAACCTGTTACCTCACCTGGCAAAAGGGACTTTGCAGGGGTAATCAAGTTAAGGATTTTGAGATGGGGAGATGATTCTGAATTGTCAGGTGGGCCCAATGTAATCACAAGAGTCCTTGTAAGCGGAAAACAGACTAGTCAGCGTTAGGAAAGGAGCCGTGAGGATGAGAGCAGAGATGTGGTTGTGTGTGAGGCAGATGGGAAGATGCAACCCTGCTGACTCTTAAGGTGGAGGAAGGAGCCGTAAATCGAGGAATACGGTGGAAAAGGTAAGAACACGGTGCCCCCCCCCAACCCCCGGGGCTTCCAGAGGAAACACAGCCTGCCAACACTTTGATTTTAGGACCCCTGACTTCCAGAACCGCGATGAGATACCTTTGTGTTGTTTTCGACCGCTAAGTTCATGGCGATACGTTACAGTAGCAAAGGGTGACTAATACAGGGGGTGAGTGAGCACATTCAACATAATAAATCCACGGCAGCATTTCTATGTCCGTAAATCTTTTGATTCCTTCGTCTGCCTTAAGCCAAGGCGTTCTGGTGTCTCAAAGTCCTTTCGTCTGAGTCTGCATTTCAGCCCTTCCTCCAAGCAAATATCGAGAACCATTTTCGGCTATGCGAGCTCACACACTGAATCCAGAGCCTCCAGTAAGTGCCCTGTTTGATGAATTCAGCCTAATCTAAAATGGCGTTCCTTTCTTCCTGGGTTATGCCGTTTGGAATCCACTCCCACCCCTTCTTCCCTGCTTTCTGCTGATACTAATGAGCAAGTCTTGCAATTCCTGAAGTGTGTGAGACTTCTCCCAGGTCAGGCTTGAAACTCCCTCGCTGATTCTAGCACTGTCAGAATAGGGAAACCAGGAATCCCCCGTTAGGTCACCCCAGGTGCTTGCATGACATAAAGCAACGGGGAAGCAGGATCTGCTTCTGCAGCTGAGGAAGCTTCATTTAAGGTTGGAATCTGCCCAGATATCCTCCTTCCAATCCTCTCTCTCCCAATGTTGTCCTACTTTCACAAAAGAAGATAGTGTGAGGCCGGAGAGGACAACCTTTGATGTAACTCAGCAACCCACGAAGGCAGACCTCATCTGATTTCTAGTTGCATCCGCCTGTGGCTATAAGACACGAGAGGTTTTTAGAGCGTCCGTAGACGTTCCTTAGTTCTCTGGTTCTTAAAATAAATGTTAGGGCTTCCCTGGTGGTGCAGTGGTTGAGAGTCTGTCTGCTGATGCAGGGGACGCGGGTTCGTGCCCCGGTCTGGGAAGATCCCGCGTGCCGCGGAGCGGCTGCGCCCGTGAGCCATGGCCGCTGAGCCTGCGCGTCCGGAGCCTGTGCTCCGCAACTGGAGAGGCCACGGCACTGAGAGGCCCGCGTACTGCAAAAAAAAAAAAAGATGTTAAACCCTGAACTGATCGTATATTTTTTTCATTAAGCTTTCTGGCAGAGTAAAAAGCATAGCTCATATTCTCTAGGTAGGATATCCCTGTTGCTTTCAAATCCAACCAGATAAGACCACCATCTCCAAATTCCCCACTTTTCTGGGAGTACTGATACTAATTATTACTAGGGTAAAAGTTCAGTTGCAGACAATAGACTCCACGCTAGCTGGTTTTTAAGTAAGAAAAGACCTTTATCACGGGCTATTAAACACATTCCAGAATCATTAGGAAAGCTGCGGAAACAAACTCCGGGCTGTACTTCTAAGAACAACTTTTAAATTACAGTGCAGTATCTGGCAGCTCTTGCCTCTGCCACAGTCCGATGTCAGGAGGCTGCCAGCCCAGGGTTGAAGGCTGCCTGCACGCTCACTGGTCCCAGAACCACACTAGCTCTGCTAGGACCCAAACAGACAGAAAGGGGGCTCGTTGTCCATATCGCATTCAAGTCCCAAGCAAACGTTTATGCTCAGCAGACCTACATCACATCCAGAAAACCTAAGTGCATGGGAGTCCTAGGAGGTGTAATCTTTAGCATCCCAGCCTCCGCTCTAGGAAGGCAGGTGAGGAAACCATTCCATAGCGTCTGCTCACTTCCCTTGAGGATCCCTAGGTGAAGTCCCATCAAGGACCATCAATGAGGGACTTCCCTGACGGTCCAGTGATTAAGACTTTGCCTTCCAGTGCAGGGGGTGCGGGTTTGATCCCTGGTCCCTGGTCTAGTCGGGGAGCTAAGATCCCACATGCCCCACGGCCAAAACAACCAAAGCGTATAACAGAAACAATATTGTAACAAATTCAATAAAGACTTTAAAAATGGTCCACATAAAAAAAAAAAAACCATCAAGGAAAATTGTGCGATGCCAGTAACCTGAGGCAAGTGGCTGCACTGAGTTGGGGACATGCCAAGAATCTCTTCTTGGCAAAGGAGACGGGAGTCAGAGCAAAGGAAGGAGAACCAGTTGCCTTGCAAGTGAGGAAGGCAATTCAGCCTCAGTGCAAGTAATCTTGGTTCAGAAATTTGAACTCTGAATTGTGTTCCATTGCTATCTTTTTGTGTTTTGGATTTCTCTTCATAGTTACTTTTATCTTATCTTTTTAAGGTCTCTAGTTTTATTTCAGAAAGAAAGAGAAAAAAGATTATTCAAGATATACAGCCAGAGCAATAGTGAAAGAGGAATGGTTCCTGCCAGAGGGGAATTCCCTCTGACAAGCTTCTCTCTTTAACACTTCTCAGCTTATGTTGAATTTGGCAAACGGGTCCCAAAGATGTGTGGTTTTTCTTTTGAAATTTGGATCTATACAATTAACTAAGTGAAAGCTAGCATGTTGTATGAATGCTAATTAATTACTCCTCATTTAAATAACAACAGTTAAGACATTGTTCAAGCTGTACTGGTTTGCATATGCAAATGGTGTTTTTCTCCACTCCGAGAAACTCACTGATCACAGCTGCATGAAAAATGTCTGCTTTATGAAGTTTCCGTCAATCTTCACATGATAATGCTTAGTTATGCAGAATTGATTAGCATCTGCAAATGAAAAGATCTGACTTTCATTTATGTCTACCTTTAACTCCGAGAATTGCCCAGTTAATCCTTAAGAGGTCTTATGAAGAATAATCATTTAATGGGGAATCAAATAATAAAACATTTAAACTGGGATGCACGTATGTGAACGAGCTTGAGAATGTGTGTGCTTCTAATAAATGGGGTTTATGGAGCCTTTTGATTTATATAAGAGCAATAATCCCTGAGAACCCCGAGCAGCTCACATTGGCAACAGTCTCCTCCGTGAATAAGACTGTCCTTGTTTTCTCTGCACCTTTTTCCACTTTCTCATAAGCATTTTTAAACTGTACTGTTTTTCTACACTGAAGTCATCAAATTACCTCAGAATTTTGCAATAAAGTCAGAGAAAGGCCATTATTTAATCACAGCTGCCTAAGCTGTTTTAACATCTCCCACACTCGGCCACCAGAAACCATTGGCTCCACTTGCAAGTTTTTCTCAGCTCACACCAAGACTGGTTTGCTGTCATTTATTTGAATGTATATTGGACGTTTGCACATCTTAAAAGAGAAACTGGCTCTAAGCCTCCAATCCCAAATCCATGGTAAGAAACCATCTCCCTTTTTTACCCAATTAGTCGGTCTGGAAGCCAAAAATGCTCTGGAAGTAAACTTGGGCATTGGTAGAAATCCAACATGGATAATTCCGTTAAACAAAAATGTATCCAACTTTTCTCTCAATTACGCAGGTCCAGCCACAAACCACATTGTTCCTCTGGGTCTTAAACAATGGGTGATTGACCTGAGGCTTTCTGAGAATTACAAGATTAGCATCTGTGGCTGAATATGTAACTGTCTCCAATTAAAGGCTTTCTTCTTCAGTGCTGTGCTATTGATTAATTTGTAATCTGCCAGCATATTTTCTTATGTTTACTACCTAAGACACAGTCCCGGGGAGGAACGCTCCATGAAACACCTCGTCGATGATCATTTAAAGTACAGTGGTACATCTTAACTGTTTTTTGGAGAACAGATGTGATGCTGAATAATCAGTTTTATTATTCATCTGCTTCTCTCTTCTCATATCTTTCACAGACAATATTTATCAACTGGATAATTTCTCTTATATGATCAAGGAATTAGTCACATATGCTTGTAGTATGTAATTGGGGGAAAAAATTTTCCTAAGGGGAGTTGATATATATTGTAACTGACTAAACTAAATATTTTATTGATTCTTAAAAACTATTCAAACTCATTCAGATGGTTCATGTTCTCAGACGGTTATCATTCAGTGCCTCCCTGAAAATGTATCAAGGGGCTCCTGGGGGCATCAACACCTTCAGCTGCAAATAGCATCTATCTCCATAACAAGAACACCTTCCTTGGCCTGGCTTCCTTACCTGGCAGGAAGGCAGTGCCAGGTAAGGAGGGCAGTGTTTCTCTATCTTCCCAGAATAAGAACTGACTCCAGTGAGAACACACGTAGGAAATCTACACGTTCTTGAGGACCAGATTAATCAACCATGTTTGGTAGCTTTCATATAGGCACGTGGGAAAACTTGCTCCTCCGCTGTTTTTGATCACCTGTTCTGGAGAGGGCACGATGGTTTATTTCATATGCCATCTCCAACGAACTCACAGGAGCTCCCTGGAGCACTGGGTTGAGAGGATTCTGAGGTCGTATATGAGCTCACTAGGAAAGAACCTGTGTGTCAGACATCATCTCGGCCTCATCTTGCTCACGTCTTTTGCTCTGGCCGATGCCTCAGCAGCACCTGTGCACAGGTGACGGCTGATAGGACCTCACTGCAGCCGCCTTGTGCACCTTTTGTCTTTTGTCCAGGGACACCTTTGCCCGTTTCGTGAGGGATGTCCGCAGGGACTGGGTTGGCCCTTCTGCCAGTGGGCAAATTGCTGGAACAACCCTTGACCTTGGGCTGGTAGCCAGTGACTAAGTACTCCATTTCTGTCTTGGACAGGCAACTCCGAGGAGAATTCTACACCATTGCTCAGGTGGTCCTTAGGGCTGAGCCTTAGTTGCCCACAGCAGTAACCAGCACCATGGGGCATCCATAGGTTGGCTTCCCTGCCTTCCCTCTCGCTTTCTCCTCAACTCCCCACTGCTATCCTCTGAAACCACTTCTCAAAGTAAATTATTTCCATCAGAATTCTTATTTCTAGTTCTGCTTTTGGGGGGAAATCCAAGCTGAGGAAAAATGCCATGCTAAATTATTGGGGTTAGCCCTGAGTAAAGGGTTCTTAGGGAGCTAAGCTCTAAGCCACATAGTTGCCACACCTCATCTCTTCCGCCCTTTATAATGATTTAAACTCTAATTAATAACAGAGCAACTCCACTGAGATGATTGGTCAGTTGAAAACTGTTGTCATGTAAAGTTTGAAACCAACCTTGTATTTTACCTTGAAGTTCCATCTTTGGTTCATTATCTCTAAAAATCAAGACAAATTGCTCATTCTCATCGTCATCCACAACATCAACCTTATCTGAGTGTTTCTTCTACGTGTGTACATTTTAAAAATATGATCTAAGTGTTGGTGGGGAATCAAGCTTGCAAGACTAAAATGTAAACAAGAAAGAAAAGACCCAAGGGCAAGAGTTAATACTATGAAATAGCATGTTCTAAAAACTAAATAAATGGCACAAAGAAAAGATTGTTAGCTTTAGAGTGACTCCTCGGGTAAGAGGTGGAACTTGATTGAGTTGGATGTCCAAAGGTCTGAACAGGCAGAGGAGTAGATGGAGAATTCCAGGCTGAGGACTGGTTTGAGCAAGTGTGCAGCATGGGATGTCCATGGCATGGTCAAGAAACAATTAGTCAACTAGTATAGGGGAGAGGACATTTATGGAAATGATGAAATCTGGAGAGTTAAGTTGGTACTAGACTATGGAGAAGCATAAAGAACAGAATAAGAAATCTGGTTGCTTATTCCACAAGCACTAGAGTCTTTTTGACGATTTGTTGATTCAGACGGCTGCCAATTATGCTTGAACCTTTCAGACCAGGAGCAATAAGAAAATATCTCGGGCCACATGGTAGAACACAAAGGAGACCACAGTCTGCTCTTGAACCACACAGCTGCTCCCCCCAAATCTTGGGAAGAGTAAGAAGTGAATGTGAAAATTTTGAATAATGCTTGAACACAGGGGAGGCAAGAGGCAAGACCTTAGAGTTTGAACCTGAAGCTTCCAACCTCAATTCCAGTGGTTTTTCTGAACAAAGTCACTGATTTTTACAGAAATCATCACCTCCAGATTCTAAGACTTAGAAGATGCTTCTAAGAAAGAATGTTTACCAGGCATTAAAATTTTAACCACCAAATATACTCAAAGACTTTAAATGGTAAAATAATTAGGCAGGCAGGATGGAGCAGGAAAAAGGCTTTCAAATCCGCAGTGAGAGGATGGACTCAGCTGCCTCCTTGTAAATTTAATTTTATTTATTTTATCTTATTATTTATTTTATATTTTTAATTCTACTAAAAATTCATTCACTCAACAAATATTCTTTGCTTATTATGTACCGTGGAAGGTTATCAGAACACAGGCTTGGTGTCAAAGCTGCATCTAAACTCATTTTCTGACCATGGGATTTTGGCAAATTGTGTCTAATTTCTGGCCCTCAATTTTTCTTTATGTAAAATGGGAGAAATAATACCCACCTAATAGTCTATTATAAGAATTACATTTATAAAATGCCTATAGTAATTGAACAATTAAAGGCAGCTTAAAATTTTTGAAGTTGCATTTTCCATATTATCCAAAAAATATTAAAGGATTAGTACCATATGATAGGACATTAGCTAATCTCCTAGCTATAATTTCAGCAATTGTGATGGGCTCTGCCTATAGAAGTAACTGGTTATAATTTAAATGTCTCCCTTAAATCTTTAAACTTCTGTAGGAAACATAAATTCTAACTTGTAACTCATTTAGGGATGGCCAAATCAATCTCCATGGATTTAGTTTCACTTCTCCCTTCTGACTCTAAAAGAAAATAAGCTGAAAGTTATTTGTTTCATGTGATTCTACTCAAATCACTTGGGACGTCTGCTTTCCAGTTTCTCAATGATTTAAAAATTCTTTCAAGCATTTTGGAATATACGATAACTTTTTACATGATTTTTAAAATTTTATTTATTTTTTATTTTTTGGCTGCGTCGGGTCTTAGTTGCGGCACGCAGGCGCACAGGCTACTCTCTAGTTGTGGCGTGTGGGTTATCTCTTCTCTAGTTGTGGCACACAGGCTCCAGGGTGCGTGGGCTCTGTAGTTTGTGGCACGCGGGGTTAGTTGCCCCGTAGCGTGTAGGCTCTTAGTTCCCCGACCAGGGATCGAACCCACATCCCCTGCATTGGAAGGCAGATTCTTTACCACTGGACCGCAAGGGAAGTCCCTGAAATATACAGTAACTTTTATCTTGCCCTTCCCATTCTTTGAGATTCAGTTATTTAAGCTTTTAGTAAATGATCGTTATGATTCTATTACATCAACAGCTCATCCTAAAATTTTCTACAACTAATCATTGAAAAAAGCATTTTAATACTTAGATTTCCTTAGGCAGAGATAATGCAATTGATAAAAATTCCAGAAATTAGTAAAATCCCCAATACTTATTAATAAGCCTGTTATCTTTGATAGTATTGTGGTGATATATCTATTGAGTAAAAAGCTTTGTGCAAGTTGGAAAAATACTTAAAAGTGACATTATCAGGTGTCATTTTTTTAACCAAAAAAACCCCCCCAGAAAAACAAGAAAGCGCATCAGAAACATGATAGCCTTAGTTTCAAGAGCTGTTTCCGTCTGGAGATGGAAGAAATTCTACCATATTTACCCATAGTTGACATGTCTCCATCAGTTAGAAACGAGGGCAAGGTACATAGCAAAATGTGATTTCAGTCAGTAGCTTGAGTCATCCAGCAAAAAGATTTTGGCCTTATAGAGTCTCCTTCCAAGGATGCTGTGCAAGCAGGTATTTTCTTCACAAAGATGAAAGCAGTCACTATTCAAAACCAACATGGCTAGGTTGAAAATAACAGCAACATCTGTGAATTTCTCTGCAAACCCATCAGCAGGAGACAGGCGGTAATTTAACAACCAAATAAACAAAGTAAATGACTCTACAGAGAACTCCGTTATATAGGATGGGCTGTGGATGCTGATGCGATCAAATCGCTCAGGCTGTCCCACTGAGTTTGCAGTTTCTTCCCCAAATGTAGTGCCAAGTATTGTGGCTGCCGCTATTACCCCCTGGGTCTGAATGTTCCCTACTTCCAACCACCCATCTGCTACTGCATTCAAAGAGAACATCTCCACGTTTCCCAAGCACATTATAAACTTTCCCAGCTTTGTATCTTTGCTCGTGCCATTACCTCTTCCTGGAATGACTTGTGTTTATTTCTCCCCTTGGAGAAAGCCTACTTATTCTCCAAGATCTCGTTCATAGCATTATCACCTCCCCTCGGAAGGCTTTCTACTCAGCCTTTCTCCCAGAGGCACGTTATAGAACAGTAATTTACCTTGTGTTATGGGCTTAATTGTGTCTCCCCTCTCCAGAATTCATATGCTGAAATCCTAACCCCCAGTGCCTCAGAATGTAATTGCATTTGGAGACAGTCTTTAAAAAGGTGATTCAGGGGCTTCCCTTGTGGCGCAGTGGTTGAGAGTCCGCCTGCCGATGCAGGGGACACGGGTTCGTGTCCCGGTCCGGGAAGATCCCACATGCCGTGGAGCGGCTGGGCCCGTGAGCCATGGCCGCTGGGGCTGCGCATCCGGAGCCTGTGCTCCGCAACGGGAGAGGCCACAGCAGTGAGAGGCCCGCGTACCGCAAAAAAAAAAAAAAAAAAAAAAAAAAAAAAAAGGTGATTCAGGTTAAATGAGGTCAGTGAAGTAGGGTCTACTCCCATATGACTGGTGCCCTTATAAAAAGAGGGGATTAGGATAGACACGCACAGACCATGTGAAGAAACACGGAGAAAGTGGCTGTCTGCAAGCCAAGGAGAGAAACCAGCCCTACTGACACCATGATCTTGGACTTTCAGTCTCCAGAACTGTGACAAATACATTTCTGTAGTTTAAGGTGCCCCATGTGTGATACTTTAATATGCCCAGCAAGCTACTACTTTCTAGCTCCTCCCACTAGAATTTAAGTTCCCAAGATCAGGGACTATGCCTCATCCCCACAATATATACTCTATAAGTATTGGTAATTTTAGTTAAAGTTTATCATAGCGAAAAATGACAGGTGGTATGGTTGGGTGGGAAGTTAGGCATGGATTGTGAAGGCTACTAACTGCTGAGGGAATCACAGGAGGCTTTATCTGAGATATGATCAGATTTTGGTTTAGACCAATAAGTCACTTAAGGGCAAAATTAAGGGTGGAGCCAAAGAGCTGGGAGGTTTTTGCCATTGTCTGGTCAAAGGATGAAGAGGCTGAGCGGGGGCAGCACAAGGGGAAAGGAAAAGAAGGAACGCATGTGCGTGTGAAAGACAACCAGAGGCAGAACCCACAGAACTCCACCCCTTGAATAGAAGGAGTGAAGGAGAGAAAAAGAAACAGGGGAACCAAAAAGTACTCTGAGGTTTCCAGCTTGGAAGCCTGGGTGGGTGGTGAGTCAACTAATCAAGAGAGACATACAAGAGGAGAGTCAGGCTTGCAGGCAGGAGGTACGAGGACACAGATCTACGTAAGTGTGTTAGATTTCAGGTGCCTACAGGTGTTCAGATGGGCTAGTCCAGGTAAGAGCTAGACATTTAGAAACCAATAATGTGCTTTTGCAAACTCTATAGCATCTAGAGGACAAGAAGCTATGCATCAGGGAGATCAGCTCGGTGCTTTGTGTCCACCTAGAGGGTGGGATAGGGAGGGTGGGAGGGAGACGCAAGAGGGAGGGGATATGGGGATATATGTATACGTATAGCTGTTTCACTTTGTTATACAGCAGAAACTAACACACCATTGTAAAGCAATGTTAAAAAAATTTTAAAAAAGCTGTGCATCAGACGCTCCTGCAGGACACTTAGATTTTCAAGAAAGAGAAAAAAAGAAAGCACCTCGCAGAATCTGTTCTGGCAGGAGTGGTAGCTCCGGGACTTCCCTGGTGGTCCAGTGGTTAAGACTCCGCACTTCCACTGCATCCACTGCAGGGAACATGGGTTTGATCCCTGGTCAGGGAGCTAAGATCCCTCATGCCTCACAGTGCAGCCAAAACAAAAAAAACTGACCAAAAAAAAAAGTGTGGTCGTACCAGCTGTACGGTGCATATAATTGATGTGGGGGGGGGGGGCATGTATTTCCCCCTCCTCATGTATCTTTCCAAGTGTGATTAATATCACACTTCTGGCTTCTCTCTGCTCCTTCACTGCCTCTATCCTAGGGAGGTGGAATGTCTATTCTGACTATTAAATTGGTGAAGGATAAAGTAGGCAAGTTGACTGAGTTCCTCCTTCCCTCTTGGAACTGAGCCTGTCCACAGGTCCCGTGAGTTCTGTGGGCATCACCTTGGGGAGACTACCCCTGTAGGGGAGGTCTGCCCTGGTTCAAGGACTGGCTATGAGGTGGGTAAATCTTCCCAATTCTGAGGTTTAATTAGCAAGCTCATTTGACTCTAATACTAACCTTAGTATTTTAACTTAGCAGTCATTAGGAATAAAGATATTTGTTCTCCAGTTGCCACTGCCGACTAAAAAAATTATTCACAACCTAAAAGTTGTGAGTTGTGTTTTATTCGGTGGAAATTTTTAGGACTTCAAGCCCGGGAGACAGCATCTCAAGTAACTGAGAAAACTGCTCGGAGGAGACAGGCGTAGGGCCGGGCGAGCTAGGATATATGAGTTTTACAACAAAGGGCAGGTACTCTGAATGTCAAAAGATTTTTGTTATTAAAGAAAACCAGATATCTCAAGTTAAGGAATTTAGTGCTTTTCTATGTATGGGAAGATGCAAGAGTCTGGGCTCACTGAAATCACTCCTTTGCTATGCACCTTAGCTACCAGGAGCCAGTGTCCTGTGTTTTCACATCCTGAGTTTCCTCAGGGCTCACCTTATGGAGTGGCTGCAGTCTGATGGCTGCTAGATGGCAGGTATTCTGTTTCCTCCCTGAGTTCCCTCAGGGCTCACCAGCTCACCATAGGCTGTGGCCGCAATCGCCGATGACTGTGACATCCTTTGTTTACTGATATGGCAGGAAACATTCCATTTCTCACCACTAATTTGTCTTATTTGTTCAGAACTCAGACGGGGAAAGGCAGTAATATTTATCAGGCCACCTTAAGACTCCCTCAGCAGAATCCTGGGCACAGGGTAAGCTGTGGGTTTGTATACCAGGAGTAAAAATACCAGGGTCTCCAGTCGTGAAGGATAATGTGCATATGTTCCTGGCTGCATGGTCTCCATGCTTGATTCCATGGCCTTCCTGGAAAACACGTAAGCTAAAAAATATCCTTCAACAAATGTCTTTTCTGCTTAAATTAGCTCTAGTTAGTTTTGTAATTGAGAGCCCTCACCAATACCCTGTGAGTAAGATGATATGATGATTTGGAGTTGCAAAAGTATGGTCACTCTAGCTAGAACAGATGAATGGTGAGTTACACTGATTCTAGAAAAAATCATGGAGGATTTCAGGGGGAAAAGACAGAGCTCAAGAGTAGTCAAGTATCTTGTCTTAGGGAGAGAGTGCCTGCAATAACGATAGAAGTCTTCCAGCAATCTTGAGAGGCACATGTGTTTGTAAAGAAGGGGTATAGCAGTTACCATCATTGTGGTACAGTTTTATGAATTCTTTTCCAAAGCTCTTGTCGGCTTAAAAAAATGCACAACGTGAGAGTTCTGAGTTAAATTTTATTCGGGGCAAAATGAGGCCTGAAGCCTGGGAGACAGCATCCCAGATAGCTCTGAGAAACTGCTCCAAAGAGGTAAGAGGGAAGGTCAGTATATATGTGATTTTGGTGAAGGGGGATTACATAAAATTGAGCACATATTTTTTTTTGCAGAAGGTTACTGCTAGTCACGAGAAGCAGTCGTCACCATGAAGGATTTTAGTGCTTTTCTAGATATGAGCAGATACAAGAATTGGGCTCATAAAATTGGCTCCTGAAAAAATCTAATTATCCGTAGACCTGTTCTGCCAGTTTTTCCCAGAGCACAGAGTGCCTCATTCCTGATCTCCACCTGAACTCCTTTCAGAGGGTGTTGGAAGTCAGCAGCTGCAGAGGCTCGTGACTTAATCCTTGTAGAGGGAAACGGCGAGTACCATGGAAAATGCCAATTTGTAGTCGACACTGTTCAGACGGATACTTCAGAACCCACATTTTCTTCGTTTATTTTAGAAAGCTAGTGTGGTGCATATGCCACATACACTGTGCCTACCGTGAGGTCTGGGGCAAAACTCTATAACTGAATATTCACACTAAATGGAATCAAGATTACAAATAGACTCATGTCTGTTTACTAAATGAGTGTCGGCATCAAACTGATGAAAAATACTTGCAGTTTTCTGAGGTTTGGGGATGATACCGAGCAGGGCCCTGTGGGGCTCCTGACACAAAGCCTTTCTGTGATTACAGGAAATAGGCTTCATTCAGCCTCCATGACCTTCCCTGAGTTCTAATGGACAGATTCAAGCGGTTGCTAATGAGGGAAGGGAGGGAATGTGAGGCCGGGGAGAAACAAACGGTCAAGAGAAAGAATAGCGCATCCTTAGGGCACGGTCCTGGTTCCCCATCAACAGATACACACAACAAGTGTCTTTGAGCTGTTTTGCAGATACTGAATCCCCAACCAGGTGGGAGAGGTTAACTGTGTACTGCCCACAAGCGCGTAGACCCCAGACCGGTTGGAACCAGAAGGTCGATGATACTGACTCCCACTTACCTCCCCACCAACCAATCAAAAGAATGTCCACCAGCTGATCACGCCCTCTTTGAACCATTACTATAGAACGTCTCACTACCTTCTCCAACTGGGGGCACATAGTTTTTCAAGGCAGGAGCCCGCTGTGTCCCCCCTTTGAATGGCAAGTAATAAAGCTATCCTTTTCTACTTCACCCAAAACTCTGTCTCCAGGATTTGATTCGGCGCTGGTGTACAGACAAGCCGAGCTTTCGGCATCAGGGGCTTTTTAAGCTGTGGTTAAGGAATTGTATGGCTGTGCTGAATTTACTCTCACCTCCATTCACTGAGTAAATAGCTGACCTTGGTTGCATTTCCCAAGAAACTTTCCTACTGGTAAGAGGATGAGATAACCAGCTAATGACCCTAATCCTAATGGTTTTGGCAATAATATTTCCCAGAGTAAGTTTATATTCTTAAACTTTGCCTTGATATTAAGGAATAAATCTATGCAACTGCCCACTTGACAACTACAAATGTACATCTAAGGCTTCTCCAATGTAACGTGACCACAACAGAGCTCTGAATTTCATTCCCATCACAGTCAGGGAGCACCATCATTCAACCAGTTGCAGAACAAAGCCTACAAGACTCACCTTGGTCCTCTCGTTCACTCATTCCCTACATGAAATGCATCAGCCCCATGTGTGGGTTTGAGTCTTACTTTGGAATGTTTTTCTTTTTCCAAGATTATTTTTAAACCTCCCCCATGCCAAGGCTTGCCTAGTTGTGTCCACTGGAACTCCAGTCAGTCATGCGAAAATTCCCCTCACTCTTTGACCACTTCTGGGCATGCGTTTTTCACCTCCCTGGCTCTCTTCCGAGGACCTGCCTTACTGGAAGCCTTCTTGAGCCGTTGCTGCGTTACCTTTGATACCCTTCACGCCACGGGGTCTGGAGGCTGTGGCGTGCTCTCTTACTCCTCACGTTTGCTTCCTGAAACGTCTGCCTTCCTGAAACTCCCTCCATTTGAATTTTATGGCAGCAGATTACTGACCCAATTTCTCCTCCTTGTTGCCTTTATCCATTTTCCCAGGGACACTCTCCCAAACCCCTTGGATTTTTTATCTCCTCTCTTGCGGTCATTTCTGTGACATTATTTCCATCATAATTCCAGATACACATAAGTGATCCTTCTAATATGCCCTCAGTTCCTTGATCTTCTCCTCCTATTTTCTCGTCCTTTAAATGAACTCACTCCCATGGTCCTTCCCTTGACCTTGTCATTACAAATAACTGCAAACCTTGTATGTCTTGACCACCATCTTCTGTCTTTCTAGATCACTCCTTCTAGTATTCTTGCTCCAACCAACCTTTCAAACCCTGCCAACACTGGGCCTTCAGTCCACCTGTCATATCACCATCTTTACTGTCCTTCTTCCCCTCATATCCCCACATTGACTTATTACTCGTTTTTATGGAGGTGATTGGATTGCAATTTTCTGAGGGCAGATGATCCCTTTAAAGTAAAGAAGTTGCTCTTTGTTTTTATTTGTAAACATATTAAACACTTCTTATGATGTGAGAGGACTAATTAAATCCAGTATTTCAATATCTGGTGTAATCAACAATGTGACTATAGTTAACAATATGGTATTGTATACATATATCAAACCATCATATTGTATACCTTACATACACACAGTTTTGTTTTCTGTTTTTTTTTAAAATTAATTAATTTATTTTTGGTGCGTTGGGTCTCCGTTGCTGTGCAGGCTTTCTCTACTCTATTGCTGTGTGTGGGCTTCTCATTGCCATGGCTTCTCTTGTTGCGGAGCACGGGCTCTAGGCGCGTGGGCTTCAGTAGCTGTGGCTCGCGAGCTCTAGAGCACAGGCTCAGTAGTTTACACACAGTTTTTAATTGTCAGCGCTACCTCAATAAAGTCGGGGGGAAAAGAAAATACATAAATAAATAAAACATTTGCTCTTTGTTTTTTTTGTAAGTGGATTAACCACTTCTTATGATATGAAAGGATTCATTAAATCAGCCATTCAATTCTTTCATATAAATATTTAAGCGAATGTATTTCACATGTGTAAACGTATTGTGATTAGCTACTTTTTTTTTTTTTTTTTTGCGGTACGCGGGCCTCTCACTGTTGTGGCCTCCCGTTGCAGAGCACAGGCTCTGGACGCGCAGGCTCAGTGGCCATGGCTCACGGGCCCAGCCGCTCCGCAGCATGTGGGATCTTCTTGGACCGGGGCACGAACCGGTGTCCCCTGCATCGGCAGGCGGACTCTCAACCACTGCCCCACCAGGGGAGCCCTAGCTACTTTTAACTAATTCATCTAGATACAAATCTTGTTTGAGTGATTTCTATGTACCATTTTGTTGGGGATGTGATAGAACACAAAACAGGAAAAAAAGGATCCCTGCTGCCATGGACTTTATGTTCCAGAAAAATGAAACTAACTGGGAAGGAGGATAGGGAGGGGTGCGGGGCAGGGGGACACATAGGGAAGAGTGGGTATGGATGGATGGCGGGGGGGGGGTGCTCTTAGGGGCTGCGATTTTAAATAGAGTGATCAGGGAAATACTCACTGAGAGACTGATGTCGAGACCCAGAGCCGAAGGAGGTCTTGTGCAAATGTCCGGAGCAGAGGCTTGTGTGGCGTGCAAGGGAGCGTGAGGAAGCCGCGGTGTGGCTGGTGCCGAGTGAGGAAGATGACTCAGAGTGATGCTGGGGAGCGGGGCCGGGGCAGATGTCAGAGAAGGGAACCCCTGGAGGGCCGGGACACAGGAGCATTGCATGTGACGTGGGCATTAACAGGGTCCTCGGGCTGCATGCAGAGGACAGGCTGCAGGGGAGGGTCTCCCCAATGCTGTCCTGCATTGACACAGATGCCACAGACATCTGTGCTTGTGTATAAACATGAACACGCTGATACCATCTTGCTCGGTGGCAGATAAGAGCCTGACAGATGTAGAACAGCCCACTCTGCCTTTCTTGTTCTATACTACGTTGCTGTTCCCTCCAAGGCTTAAACCCACATGTGAAAATCAATTGTACCTGTTCCTCTCGATACACTACAGAGTTTTACGTACCATATTCTTATTTGACTGTGATGGGTAAGACAACCAGAAGAAACCATTTAAACTACCGTGTACTTCTTTCTCCACTTACACAGCGTTCCCTGGCAGATTTAGCAGATGGCTTCTTGAACCAGTGCATAAGGTTTAGTCAAGGGTGGTTTTCCCCTCACTGCTAGGTAACCCAAACATCTGAAAAGAGGATTTCCAAGGTCAAAATAACAGTGTCTTATGAAAATAGAATCTACATAAAACTTACTTGGCATCTCTAAGAGTTTCTGATGGTTCCATTTCAGAAACTTCAGAGTTTGGTTTTTGGGTTTTTTTGGGTTTTTTTGTTTGTTTCTGTTTGATTTGGTTTGTTGCTTGCATTTCCTTCTGATTCACTGTGAAATTCAGACATGGGCTCACATCATGAACTTAGCTGGTGCTTTTTACATGTTTACTAAAGAATTCATTAATTTCAGGTATAGAGTAAACTCAACCGATCACAGTGGAAGACAGAACCCTTGTTGAAAATAACCATGAAGATAAAATGCTGGATAGAGGAAGAGCTACTGTGAGGCCAACTTGCTTCAAGATGGGCTCTGATAACGGACACTTAGAGCTACTTGGGAAATGGGAAGGGTCACCTAGAAAGACATGTTCTCCAAATTTCCCAGAATTTGAATTAAAAGAGTGGCTGTTTGAAAACATACTGGAGGATGGAAAATGTCCAAGGCACTGACACCTCCGCAGTTGTGTGTCCACAACTGTATTCTCAAGGTGACAACAGATGCAGTCAGGCTCCATTTTCCAACAACTTTTGAAACGTGCAATAACTAACAGTGTTCATCTCAAGAAAAAAACTTATAACACGGCTTTTCACGGTTAAACACTCTTACTGAGCTACACTTTTTCTATTTTCTAGTGGAAATTATAACCACAGGTTACCATGTTTTCTTTCCTGTGTTTGAAAACCACATGTGTTTGAGTGAAAACATGAAGGTGAATAATGAAATGGAAGACTTTAAAACACTAGGTACCTGTCGCTGAAAATGAAAATGTCTTTTCACTGACGGCTTCCTCTGCTGCAAGAAATCCTAGTAAGTTGAAAATGGAGCTTTGAGTCCATCAATCTCAGCTGAATACAAATTACATTTGATTATCCAGAGTAAAAAACAAGTACTATTACTTGTCAGAATTAGGTTATTTTGTACCTTATAGATTTTTTAAATTGAAAGGAGCGTTATCTAGTCCATCACTGCATTTTACAACTGGGGAAACTGAGGCCCAGAGAGATGGTGAGACTCCCCCTTATCCACTGGCTTGCCAACAGTGAAGCCCAGGCGTGAATCTGGAGGTTTATTTCTCTGAAATCCATAAGCTTTACACACACCACCCTGTCTCTCTTCATAATATAGCAGATACTATTAGAAAGGTTTGGGAATATATTGAGTGCTTACAGTGGAATTTCCACATGTTTTATTGAAATGAACTCATCCCTACAAGGTAGGTAAGTGGAAGCAGAGAAGTGTTTAAAATGTATTGAATACCTACTATATGAGCAGGAACTTTCAGTGTCCTAGAAAGACTTTGATCATCAGGATTTAGCTGCTATTGAAGGTAAAGAAAAAGGCGATGATGCTTCTTTAAGGCTGAGAGTCAGAAACCAAATATATTGACATTTATTCTTTTCTAAATGCGTGGCTTGAAAATTCCATCTATTTCTCTGGCTTCCTCAGCAACACCAGAAATACCCACAGGACCACGCTGACCCTCTGTCACAAGATGCATCCTAACGCTCACAGGTTTTCATGAGGGCTAAAGGCTGAGGGTAGGCTGGTTGGCCGGGAGCATGCAGTCCATTTGAACCTGGACCACATGGACCTTTTTCATACCACACCCCTCTCTGCCTCTCAGCCCAGATGGTGCCTCAGTGCGGCTGCGCCTTAAAAGATTCCATTCCCACACCTGGTCCTGGATTTAACAGTTGCAGAAACAACTTTGTAATCCATACCTGATGAGAGAGCGTGCACTAACCATCATGGAGCATCCCCCCCACGAGATAACTGGTACTCAGTTAATCAGGAGATTAAACCACAGATCAAATCAGTTCTTCACGAGCAAAGAAATATTCAAAAAAACGATAATATAGGAAAGTAGCTGTTTTCAAAAGGATATAAAACTTATCCTTCCGGAGTTTAGCAACATTATCTTTTGAAATAAACGTTTTCAGCTCCTTAAGTGTATGATTAAGTACAATTGAACAATTCAGAAGACACACAAATTTTTATCAACCAGCCCTCCTTTTTCATATTCTTTATCAACTCTCAGGATCTCTATCATTATAAACCTTATCTTTAATTACCTCAAGTAAAAATCTTCCAGATGATTCTTTATTGTCTTTATATTTTTGTCTGTATTTATATTTTATGCCAGTTATTTCATGATGCTTTAATCTCATAGACACGTTACCGCCCAAGAAGCAACATTGATGGGTCATAACGACTCTCATTTGTACTTCACATTCGTGATTAAAGTCCATTTAGAAATTGGCACAAGCTGCCTTTCACCCAAGTTGGGAAATATTCTAATTTTTAAAACATTTTTAGGCATTTACCCACTGACTATAGTGTGGACTTCAAACTATTTTTTACTGAATTTTTGCCTTTATAGGACAAACATTGTGTATTATTTACTCTGTACAAGGTGCAGTGGTAGGAAACTGGCCAGGGGCGGTGGTGGGAACAGAGACAAAGACACAAGCACAAATCTGAGGCTGAGATGTCAGTGTGCTACCCTGGAGAGGGGCGGCAGGTGGATTTCAGAGAGAGAGAGAGAGGGAGAGAGAGAGACTACTGTGAAATAAGAGGTCAGGGAAGCCTCACAGAGGAAAAGGAGCCTAGAATCACAGCAGTGAGGGTCCAAAAGGACTGGAAGCACCATCTTGTCTAACTCCCTCGTCATCAAACAAGGAAAAAGGACTCAGAAGGTAGCAGTGACTTGTTTGAGGTCACGCTCTCATTGAGCTTAACTTGTGGCATATTGAGTAACACAGAGAGAGAGAGAGAGAAAGATAGGTGGGGACAGAGAGGGATAGGGAGAGAGACAGAGCGACAGACCCAGAGAAATAGAGAGAGACAAAGAAAAACAGAGACAGAGGCAGAGATAGATCAAGGAGAGAACTCACACATCTGCCCTGCAGTCGCACTTGCTGAGTTTGTGAACTCACCTTTACCTGGGACACCAATCCTGTTTCAGGCTACAGAGAAAGGGCTTTATGAATATGATAGTATTATATTCCACTCGCAAATAACCCTTTTTAAGTCAGTTTTTCTAAACTGAAACAAACAAAAAAACAGTTTACCCATTTCTCCTTCCACCCCGTGCAAATGTCAATCTGCTCTCTATTTTGGGGCTTAGTATTTTTTGTTTTTTAGGTTCCATATATGAGAGATCATATAGTATTTGTCTTTGACTTATTTCACTTAGCTTAATGCCTTTGAAGTCCATCCATGTTGTCACAAATGGCAAGACTTCATTCTTTTTTATGGCTGAATAATAGTTCGTATTATTCCATTATATATATATATATATATACATATATATAACATTATATCTATCTATCACAATTTCTTTATTCATTTATCCATTGATGGGCACTTAGGTTGTTCCCATATCTTGGCTATTGTAAATAATGCTGCAGTGAACATGCAGGTACATGTATCTTTTTGAATTAGTGTTTTCATTTTCTTTGGATAAGTATCCAGTAGTGGAACTGCTGGATCGTATGGTAATTCTATTTTTAATTTTTTTGAGGACTTCTGTTTTCCATAGCACCAACTTACGTTCCCACCAGAGCGTGCAAGTGTTCCCTTTTCTCCACATCCTTGCGAACACTCATTTCTAGTCTCTTTCAGATAGTAACCTTTTTATTGGGGTTGACACGTAAAGTACATAAGCCATATACGTGCCGTGAGATGAATTTATGCAAAGTGGACATATCTATGTAAACAGCTCCCACATCAAGTGATAAACCAAGCCATAAGCCATTCTAAGAGCATAAGCCATTGTAATGCCCGTTCCCAGAAACTACATCATCCACATCCCTAAATGTAATAACTAATGTCTTGGCTTTCCATGGAATAAATTCATTATACCCATTTTGAGCTTTATGTAAATGAAATCACACAGTGTATATTCTTTCAGACCTGGCTTCTTTCACTCAGCATGACAATTTCTGAGAGTTGTTCACGCTATAGCAGTAGTTTGTTAAACTTCATTGCTGCCTCATGAAATGTGGTACATCGTGATTGCACCCATGATGCAAATATGTTGTTCACATCTTTTAGTGCGTGTATGTATACGTGTCTATACTCAAGAAATGCCTGGGTCACGGAGTCTGCATATGCTCAGCTTTGGGTAATACTGCCAAACAGTTTCCCCTAGTTGTACTAATTTGCATGAGAATTCCACTTTCTCCACATCTTCCCCATAATGTACATAATGGAGTCACTATGTCCAGAGTTACAAAGTAGATCATGGAATTTTTGGAATTTTCTTTCTTAGCTGAGAAATAAAAGGAAGAATGTAAGTTTGGAACCATGGAAGAGGTCTCCATTCTATCCGAATGAAATCACAAGGAAAAGAGAAACTATGAATCTGCAAAACGTAAGTAAATAGAGGTTTGGAAAAACAAATACATGTACAATAGTTATTTCAAAACTCTTTTCAGGGCTTCCCTGGTGGCGCAGTGGTTGGGAGTCCGCCTGCCGATGCAGGGGACGTGGATTCGTGCCCGGTCCGGGAGGATCCCGCATGCCGCGGAGCGGCTGGGCCCGCGGGCCATGGCCGCTGAGCCTAAGCGTCCGGAGCCTGTGCTCCGCAGCGGGGGAGACCACGACAGTGAGAGGCCCGCGTACCGTAAAGGAAAAAAAAAAAAACAAGAAAAAAAACTCTTTTCAATGCTTTGATACTCTATGGAACGTGAAAAAAGGCCATAATAACCTCAAGAACCTATGTTTAAAGACTTTCCGTTGATTAATTATTTGGTTTCCTTTGCGCTGGTCCTCACTACCTTCCCAGGAGAAGTGAAAACTTGGTAATAATATTGTAGCAGCTGGAATGTGGGGCACCTTTTGCTGTTTCACTCAGAACGCTTAAGTTCTTAAGTTTTTAAGTCTTTTTAAGTTTGCTTGGCACATCAGGTCACATGACACGTTCTCAAGCAACAGCTGTCTTGTTTTTTGCTTGGAGAGAAACTTTCTTAGTGTGATTACAATTTAATCTGAATTTCTGCAGCCCTTCCCAATTTATGTAACACTCAAAGTGATTTACTTAATCTGGAAATTCAGTATTAATTGCTTTCGCCTGACCAGAAGCTTTTCCCTCTGGTTAAAAGTGCATGATCTAATTAGTAAACAGGGAGTTGCTGGTTTTCTTTCCTGCACAGTAGAAACTACTTAAAACAAGTGACATTTGAGGAAAACAATTTAAGCCATTCTGTGGAGTTATAAGGACAGGTTTAAACAGTATCATTATTCATTCTTTAAGATATTTGTGTGTGGGGAGAGTAATTTTTGTTGTTTAGGAAAAAGCCAAGTAGCCGGTCCTGTTTAGAGCAACCAAAGCATTCCAATCATCTGGCTAAAAATCACATTTGCAATTTCTTGACAAATAAAACATTAACAAATCAAGTAAAAATCAAACAAACAAATTTTTAAAAAGGTATTGTGAACCATAAACTACAAATTGTGTGATGCAGGCAGTTTCAGCTTCAGTCTCAAGATGTGTGCTCTCAGCTGTGACTAAGATACCAAAGGATTAACAGTCATCTTTATACTTTGAGTATACGAGGGTTTTACAACTTCTTTTATATATATTTTAATATTTTTCAAATTTTCTATAACTAATATTCATTACTTTACAATTAGGCAACACGTAAAAGTTATTTTTAAAATAAAATAATCCCCAAAATTATAGATAAAAGCATGTAAGGAAATATATCAAAATGCTTATTGTCTTTGGTTGTGCAACTATGGGTAATCTTTTTTCTCTTTTTTCTTTTCTCTAATTTCTAGATGTGTGTGTATGCAAATAAATGCATAACTTTTATCATGGGAAAAGTAATAAACATTATTTTTCAAAATCTGCATGCAGACTATGACCCCTATTTTTAGCCTCTTTAGTTGGTGGCTAGAATTCTCTAGACACAGTTTGGCATAGGTCCAAATGATCCCTTCTTGTGTTCTGAGTCTGGCTCTGCCGCTCACTTGCTGTGTGATCTTGGATAAGTTCCTTACCCTCTCTGAGCCCTAGTGGTCTCATTGGTAAATTGTAAATAACACCACCCATATTATAGGTTTGTTATGCGGGCTAAACAAGATAATACATGTAAAATACCATGGTACAAATGCTTTATAAAGGGTAGCTGATCATTCAAAGTACAACATTCTCTTCTTAAGGTTTATAGGGACCAAAGTGCTTTAGAGGTTTGACCTACTCAATCTTCCTTATGAAATTGGCAAGATGTAATCTGCATACCTCTCCTTTATTTAATTTTAAAACAAACAGAAGTATTTGTGAAATAATGCATGATATTTGTAATCTATTTAGAAAAAAAGCTTATCTTCCAACTTAAGATACTGCATATATTTGATTTGGGGGCATATCTCCATCAAGTTCTAGTATGAGATGTAGAAAGATTAATTTATTTTTCATTATTTTTAATGTTGCATAAATGTACAAATATAACCTATTGATATGATTACTTAAATATTACAGATTTTTCTTTTATCATCAGAGCACATTTTATTCAAGTCTTGGGCAGTTCGGGTTTATGGTTTGTGTGTGTGGTATGTGTGTGTATGTGTGTTTTATGTGTAAAATGGAGATAAAGCATCTGCTCTCTGAGCGATATGTTGAATCCCAAAGGTAGGGCTTTACTTCTTTTGTTTGCTGACTCTGCCTAGTATACAAGCAGAAAAAGAAAAGACAGGAAAAAACAAAAGAAAAAGAAAGGAAGGAAGGGAGGGAGGGAGAGTGGGGAAAGAAAGAGAAAGAGCGAAAGAAAGAGAGAAAGAGAAGGATAGAAAGAAGGAAAGAAGGGAGGAAGGAAGGAAAGGAAAGAAAGGAAAGAAGGAAAGGAAGGAAGGAAGGAAGGAAGGAAGGAAGGAAGGAAGGAAATATCAGCTTGGATCTACTTACAACATATGAGCCAAGGTAAGCTTAAAGAAATAACGGGTCTTCACTTAGAGGGGTGGGATAGGGAGGGTGGGAGGGAGGGAGACGCAAGAGGGAAGAGATATGGGAACATATGTATATGTATAACTGATTCACTTTGTTATAAAGCGGAAACTAACACACCATTGTAAAGCAATTATACTCCAATAAAGACGTTAAAAAAAAAAAGAAAAGAAATAACCGGTCTTGAGCATCACCATTTGGGGCTGACAACAAACATTTCAGGGATGAGATGCTGGGGTTGGGGAATGAAGTGGGAGCATGCAACAGAGCACCTCCCACTCACAGCACAGCCAAATATGGTCAATTTAGCCTCATTAGGCCACTATTCTAACCATTGAGGAAAAAAAGAAATTACTTATATTTTCATTTCGCAAAATATTTACTTTAAACTGAATGGTTGAAACTATTGTGTAGTCAGGAAAGCTGAACGCAAAGAAGAAATTCTTGACTCTCAGCGTTTTCCTGTGCCATCGGTGTATGACTTCCTCGAGAATATTTGAATTTTTTATAGCAATGACTCTATTAAATCAGCAACGAGTACTAGAAGCAAATTCTATTACATTCCCCATCACTAACAATTAGAACTTCCTTTTAATTGGCATTTATTCTTGGCCTTTTATAGCTCAAAGAAACCTGACAGAATAACCCCATGTAGTCCAACATAAATCCCCTCCCTCCATCTGTGTGTGTGTGTGTGTGTGTTTTAATGGCAGAATAAAACCATAAACAACATGTGTTTGAGAGGTGTGGATTGAAGAAAAAGGGAGTAATGAGGGGCAGGTGTGTTATTTGCTTTTTCAAAAAGGAGACTGAGAAACAAAGCACTTCACTCTAACATGCCTTCACTGATTTCCAGATCTAAGGGTAATTGTGCGGTGTCAAATCGTAGAATTGCAATAATCAAATTTATAAAGATGACCAAAGTTTCATCTAATTTCTCCCTCCAGAATTCACAGATTAATTCTCAGATTTATTAATCCTCCCTGGGGAGGATTTCTCATCAAAATGTACGGTCTTTTGCACTTTCAGTTTGCTGTTGTTTTTCCACTGGTGGAAGAGAATCACTAAAAAACGTGCTCTGTATAGATGATTCTATCTAGTCAGTCTCCCTTTAATTTCAGACAAAGTTTTATATCCATTGGGGCCATACTCATTTTGCTGATATACCTGGACTCACCAAATCCAAAGCGTATCTGTGGATCCTCAGAGATTCTGGACCTTTCCTTTCTCCCTGATTCTATCCTTAGACCTTACAAACACACCAGAAGTTTATTGTGTTAACTGGTATCCATATTAAAACATTGAAAACATTACCATTCACTATCTGATTCAGATACTTATGTTACAATTGGAGTCTCTTTAGGGGCAGGGATGACTTTTAAAAAATGGTGCCTAAGGACTTCAGAAGCCACAACTAAAACAAGATGGCACATACAGAGTGAAGTAAGTCAGAAAGAGAAAAACAAATACCGTATGCTAACACATATATACGGAATCTAAAAAAAAAAAAGGTTATGAAGAACCTAGGGGCAGGACAGGAATAAAGACACAGATGTAGAGAATGGACTTGAGGACACGGGGAGGGGGAAGGGTAAGCTGGGACAAAGTGAGAGAGTGGCATGGACATATATACACTACCAAATGTAAAATAGATAGCTAGTGGGAAGCAGCTGCATAGCACAGGGAGATCAGCTTGGTGCTTTGTGACCACCTAGAGGGGTGGGATTGGGAGGGTGGGAGGGAGATGCAAGAGGGAGGAGATATGGGGATGTATGTATATGTATAGCTGATTCACTTTGTTATAAAGAAGAAACTAACACACCATTATAAAGCAATTATACTCCAATAAAGATGTTAAATTAAAAAAAAGACAGCAATATTGTGTTTTTATAACTCTCTACCATAAAAAAAAAAAGAAACACTTTCATGCTCAATTTCTTTATGATGTAACAATATTTGATGCTCAGGAAAAATGATTTACTCTAAGCGTCCTGCATCATTAAAGATTAAAATTTTTATTTGTTTTATTTCCTATGGCTGTATTAAGTGGGCATTTTGATACATTCTAATTTACAACTGGCCATCTACACGTGTTAATTCTTCTTAGAATACTGTATTCATCAGGACATCTGTAAACATACACGATTCATTTAGCGTTTCGAGAATAAGGCTATAATTTCAGCTCTTGTCTCTGTGCATGATGGCAAAAATCATGGCTTTGGGGGTCAACAGACTGGGAGTCAAGCCATACCCCACACTTATTGGCTCAATGAACCTGGCAAATCATTTATTTGACCTCTGAAGCTCAGCTGTCCTATCTGGAAAATGAAGAGGATATTACTCATCTCAAGGGACTTGTTGTAAGAATCAAATTAACTAACTTAAACAAAGCGCTGGGCACCATGCCTGGACACCCGCCATAAATGCACAATAAGTTTTAGCTTATGTTAGGTGCACTCATCATCTCTTTCTTAAATGGAGACAAAACACCTACCTCCCCTACGTTGTCTAAGATTTTAAAATTAGCTTAACATTACTAAGCATGTATAATAACAGCAGAATCTCAAACATACCAGATTATGAACATTGTTCCTTTTTTATTTCAGGATAAAATTTGCATTCACCTTTCACCATTCCCCCTCATGGTTTGGAAGAGTTGATATCAATCTTACTATCAACAGTAATCAAGGTTTACTTACTCCCTAAGGGGAGGACCAATTTTTGCTTCCCGGTTTAGAGCTCTCCTCTGGCAATAAAAATTTCTAATTGTTATCCTTTTTTCCCACTTGAATGTCTATAAAGTTGGAGGGAAAGGGGAAAAAAAATCTCCCTTTCCCTTGTCCAAGCTGTGGATTTAAAATACCTGTTTTTATTAGAGGCAGTGGTATTTTTATTGAGGTATAGTTGATTGATAGTATGTTATTTTCAGGTGTACAACACAGTGATTCTAAATTTTTATAGGTTATTCTCCATTTATAATTATTATAGAATAATGGCTATATTCCCTGTGTTTTACAAGAAAATATCTGTTTTTTGTCTGTGCCTCTTTCACCCGTAGCTCCTAGAATAATTTTGACATTTTCTGAATAAACTTACACCAGACACAACATGTTTATCAAATCTTCAGTCAGCGTAGGTCATTGTCTTCCAATTCCATGCTGATTCTTCTGGGTGTTGAGGTGGACCACTTTATAAACTCCTCATGAAATTGTCCGGACTGGTTTCCTCCGAGTGGTGACTTTCTGCACAGACAGAAGGGTCCTTGCGAAATTATCCTCTGTTCAAACTGTCGGTGGGATCATATCCTACTTCTCCCTAATACCGTCTTTCTCCAAATTGAGGCCCATAATAAGAATGTTTTCTTTTTAATTTCAATCCCAAGGTCAGTTTCACAGAAGGGTGTCAGAGCTGGCCTGTTTGGGAGATAGAGCTTAACCATCCACCAGGTCCAAATTAAAAGCAAAGAGATGTCTTCAGCTCCCTTTTGCAAATCCCAAGTAGAAGGAAGATGGATTGAGATGTCCCCAGAGATAAGATTCCAGAGAGTCATTTATTCCTTAGCTCTGCATCCAGAGGAGAAATCATGTCTTTCCCAGCTAAAGGAAACTGAAAAAGCTGCCCCACAGTCTTATTCTCAGCACGATTCCAGGAAAGTTCAGGGCAGAAGGTGAAGCGGGGAAAGAAGTACAGAACTGAAAGTTCGGGTGTGTTTAACGTAATGAGTGGAACCTCACCACCCACATGTAAGCCCCTCCCGGAAATGCAATTTCCTCTTCCAGGAAATAAAGGTGTGGAGAACTTCTGAGCAGCAGCCATGTTTATAAAACAATGAGACAAAGTCTGACACAAAACAGAAATGCCTTGTAGTCTGGGGAAGGGAAGGCTGGCTATACAGGATGCTGGGGTCAGAAAGGTCTACAGGTATCCCTAACGCCTACATGTAACAAGAACAAGTCGGGATTTTTTTTTCTTTTAGATGAGATTCAACACAACAACAACAACAACGCCTTTCTAGACATTTGTTGAATATTGTTTTAAAAGATCCAGTCTTCAGATTAATGGGTTTCCAATCGTAGGACTATATGGTTATATAGTAGAGTAGCACGGGTCTCCAGGGACCATTGTCCAAAAGAGAGAGAAGCAGAAGAAGGAGGGTATGGCTATAGAATGGAGGCAGTATTCAACAGTGCCTAAGGGAGCCGTTTCAGACTGGCTTGAGTTTGAATACTGGTTGTGGTACTTTTTTTTTTTTTTTTTGCTGTATGCGGGCCTCTCACTGTTGTGGCCTCTCCCGTTGCGGAGCACAGGCCCCGGACGCGCAGGCTCAGCGGCCATGGCTCACGGGCCCAGCCGCTCCGCGGCATGTGGGATCTTCCTGGACCGGGGCACAAACCGGTGTCCCCTGCATCGGCAGGTGGACTCTCAACCACTGCGCCACCAGGGGAGCCCCTGGTTGTGGTACTTTATTAACTATATGATTGTGGGCAAGCTGCATAATCCTTCTAAGCTGCATTATTCTCGTCTCTAAAATAGAGATGATGATAGTGATGATAATGAGGATATAATATCCACCTCTTAAGATTGTTGTGAGGATTAAATGAATAGTGCATCAAAGGTGCTCATCACAGGGCTTCCCTGGTGGCGCAGTGATTGAGAGTCCGCCTGCCGATGCAGGGGACACGGGTTCGTGCCCCAGTCCAGGAGGAACCCGCATGCCGCGGAGCGGCTGGGCCTGTGAGCCATGGCCGCTGAGCCTGAGCGTCCAGAGCCTGTGCTCCGTGACGGGAGAGGCCACAACAGTGAGAGGCCCGCGTACCGCAAAAAAAAAAAAGTGCTCATCACAAAAATAACTAATTAAAAAAATGAAAAGTGCTCATTACAGCCACTGGTAGATACTCAGTATATGATTATCATCATCATCATTTGAAACTTTTTAAAAGCCACAGACTACTGACTAAATTAAAAGGACATATGACTTTCCCTTGAGCCCCTACATGTGATTAATATTTAACCTTCTCAAATAGTCATTTCTCAAATAGTCATTGAAAACCCCAGCAAGGAGGAATGAGTGGGTTTGCTGTCTCCCAGGCTCTGCAGCCTCTGGCAGTCTGCCATCTCTCTTCCGTGTGACAGGCTCTGCTTAAGGATGGTTGTGGAGAGCCAGGAGGAAGGCATCTTGAACCAGGAGGTTTCCCAGAGAGAAGCTGGGCCTCTCAGTGGGGGTCGTTTCTCCAGCTCTGCCACCTTGTTCTCAGCCATAGATGCATCTTCCCACCAAATCTCAATAGCATATATACAATGGGCGCCTACTGTGTGCCAGGCTCTGGTGACATCACAGTGAGCCCACACAGCCAATGTCTGTCCACACTCACACCTCCTGGCTACTATCTTCCAAGAGGTGGCAGCCTCTCTGTTGGATGATCCTGGCCCCAGGGTCCATGCAGTGCTGTTACATATTGATAAGTGTGAGAGACAGCAAACTTTTCAGGGAATATATTTTTATCTGTAAAAGGTGTGTGCGTTTGCTTTGCTGAATTTATACAGATTAGGGGGTAAAGTCAGCATATCTGGCTTCCCAGCACAGGCCTGCCACAAGGCAGCTATGTGAATTAAGTCAGTAAACCCTTCTGGGCCTCAGTTTTTCATCTTTAGAAGTTTGGGACTAGCTGTAGTCTGAGCTGTAGTCAGCTGACGGTCTATACTTGCATGATCGGAAGCGCGCTGATCCAAGGTTAGGCTCTTCCATACATTTTTAATCTCCCTCCCTTAAAAAAAAAAAGAAAAAAGAAAAAAAAGACAAAACAAAGGACTATTGTTTTATTTCTTAAACTAACCTGGGCTTAGTATATTATAGCAACAAAAGCCTACAGCAAGTACATTTTAATCATTTCGTGGCCTAATTGAGAGGGAACGGCCCTGCAGTACTGGTAACCAGTATATAGATTTTCTAACCTGAATGAAAAGTTAATTCTACAGAGCACAGGAAAAAGCACCCCAACTATCCTCATCAACGATCATCAGTACCACAAACCAGGCGTAAAATCTTCCAATGACAAATGCACTGATAAGACATTGCACTGCAGCTTCAAGGGCTGTCAAGTTCAAAGCAATGCAACTTGGAAATGATATATAAAACGACTGAGCAGGAACAGTCAGAGGCAGGCCACAACCGAGGAAAGATTATCTAGCGGACAGAACGGCACCAAATCCTTCTCAGGTGGGTCGTTTTAAAAGAACAGGGTTCTAGTCCTTTCTAGTGGAAAAGCTGGCAAAACAGCTGAAGTTCATTTTACCTAATGACCTCGAGTCTTCCCGTGGGAAGGCTCGTTTCGCTTTTCGGTTTGGTTGGATGGAGAGTCACGTGGACTCGGGGCCCCTCTGCCCGCGCGCGGCGCCTGGCTCAGTATCCCCAGCGCGGGGATGGGTCCTGGTCTCAGGGCCGAAGCCGCCGCGAGCGGAAGCGCGGGGCGGGCCCTAGAGGAGAGCTGCGCGCGGCGGGTGGTGCGCGGGCCGCGACTCCGGGGAGGGTGTCGGGGGAGCAGGCTCGGCGGTGGGGCCGCGGGGTGACTAGCGCCCTCTGGCCGGCGCCGCCCGCGGGCGCACCCACCGCGCCGGCACCCCGCTCCCGCGCAGCCACCGCCGCCGCCGCCGCCGCCCAGCCGCGAGCTCGGGCCGCTGTCGCCCGCAGGTAGGTCCCTGCGCCGGGCGCCGACCGGGAGGGCAGGAGCCGCGGGGCCGGGGCCGTGCGCCCTGCGAGGGGCGGGGGGTGGCCACCCAGCTCGGGCTCTGGCTCCCAGCCGGTCCAGGAAGGGGCGAGTAGGCTGATGGCGAACTCGGAAACGGCCACTCGAGCCGCAAACTTTGGGTCTAGTTTCCGTGGTTTCTCGCGCGCGGGGTGCCCGGGATGCGCGGACTTTGGCCGGGCGGAGGCCACTGGGGAAGGGGCCGGGCTGCCTCCTCTTGCTTCTGGGGTTTTCTCTCACCTGAACGAACGGCTTGGGTGGGAGGGAGGGAGGAGGGAGGAGGGCGGCGGAAAGTTTTGTGTTCTCGGCACGTATTGGGAAGGAGAGGTGTTTGATGCAGTGGCAACCTGTCCGCAGAGGAGAATAACGAGTTTTCTTGGCATTTGTTAGAGGATCGGATAGGGCTGCTAACACTCGCTTCTAAACAAACTTGGTTTGTTTCCAGGGGCCGTCGTCGGGGCGAGGCGGGTTTTGATAGATACAAAGAAAAAAAAAAGTGGTGCTTCAGGCCGTAATTGTGGGTGAGAGCGGTTTTTTTCCTGGTGCTCAATCCTGTAACCTTGGTAAGAATGTTTTTCAGCTTTGAGGGTCACACGTTAAGAAAGTAGAGTCAGTGTCTTTATTTTATTGGGTTTTTAAGGGCCCCGGTTATCAGTGTGAAATGGACCTTTCATGCTAACGGCTCGGCACTCCCCACGGGGTCAATGAAGAGAGGCCCGAGGCGGCCTCACCTGGGAGATGCTGGGATTTCTGCAGGATCAGCACTGCTGAGCTGCCTCGTCCTTCGGGGTTGTCCTGATCAGAGTGGTGCTAAGAAAAGATGATTCCGTGATGGACCAAGCTGACAAGGAAGGAGGTGGTGACACGGGGAGAAGAAGGAGAGGACACCGCTCTGTGTCCGTGGAGAGAATGACCCAGACCAAGGATGATCCATCCCTAGGTAGCGGTAACGTGCGGGTCCTGCAGGTGCCCTGCCCTTTCTGAACACGAGTCTGGTGGTTGCTCTCCTTACATTGTTCTCTAGAAGCTGTGATCACCACCGTCCTTTCCTGTTGGGGATACTTGATAGACAAGCCCTGTTCGTAAGGTCCCCCCCCAACTCCTACCCCACACCCAAACTTGTGAATCACCATCTTCATTTCCCCCATAACTTATCTTTGTTAACTCTTGTAAAATGGCTGTCTCACCGCGGATACTTAATGTCTTTTAAAAAATGCTGTGTCTGGTGGGAAGGAGGGTGACATTTACTAATTTGGTTGCAAATTACTTTTGAAGTTTATGCACAGCTGTTTGAAATCCCTCGGAGATCAGTGCCATTGTTTGAGGCAGGTGTCTGCCACAGACTGATCTGGTTAGTCTTGTGCTGATTGAACTGTATATATATTTAAAGAGGCAACATGGGAAGAGCTTCTAAAACCTTCAAAGCCCCAGCTGTGGAACTCCTCCAAGTTAGCAATTAAGTCAAAATTAAGTTGTTTTTTTGGGGGGTTCCCCCCCATAACTTTCCTCTCTGATTTCAAGAGTAACCTGTCGGCATCACCAGCCTTTGTTTCAGCCCCTGTGATTTTTCTTGTAAACTTTTAAAATGTAAACTTCCAGGGAGGACTCTTGTCACCTCCTCTGCCTTATCACTTGTTCGCTTCCGCCACTGTCTTGTGTGATGGTTGCTCAGGATGGCAGGTGGCTCTCGGACGAGCTTGAGCTGCTTTCCTTCTCCCAGACCCTCCTCCCTGCAACAGACACTCCCTATTGAGTCTGTTTGGAAGATACATAGGTCAACACTGGAACTTTCTTTTGTGTCACTTGTCTTTCGGGTATGCAGGGATATTGTTCAGTAAGTCACACTGTGGTCCTTCTTCAAATCTCAACACCGAGATGAGATTTCTCTTGTTCACAGCAGGTCCTGGAGGCTCCCTCGAATAGCCCATTTGTCTTTGGCCATTTCTATAAAGGTCCCTCATGCCATTGTAATATATTGTCTCTCTTCTGTGGAAAAGACGAAATTCTTCTGTGTCATGAATTTGGTGTTTTATCTAAAATTCCATGTGGACTGGGTTCAGGATTTTCTTTTGAGAGTGTGGGCTTCTGGTAGAAATCTACCAGGAGATTCAGGAGTAAAGCTCCACAGATCTCCTTATAATGCAGAATTTGACGATAGGACATTTGCCTTCCTTTAAAATAGGAATTGGAATTAGTACTTCCTGTTCTTAGTGCATTTCATGTTTTAGAGTTACTGATTATGTTGTTGGCCTTTGAAAGTATTGCTGATATAGTAATCAAATGTGACTTAAGGGTATTTTTGATTTCAGGTGGCTTCCATTTTAGAGGGTTCAATCTTTTATCTGTTTTTCAAGTAATTTTCACAAATCATTTCATAAAAATAAAAAATGGTTGTAAGTCCCAGAGAATACCGATGTATAATGTGGTTTCATATTTACGTAATTTTGTTGCCCAAAATCAGATTGTAATTAAAAAGTAGGGAAATTAGTCTTGTGGTGACATGACATAGCATTAAACTCATTCTTTCTGTTTCTGTCTATTTTAAAACGTTAAGTGTCTCGTTTTCAAGCAGCAAATCATTCAGGTTTGCTTTCTAATATGTATTTTAACTGTTAAGGCAGAAATTAGGAGAAACTCATAGGAAAACATGTCGAGGCAAAAAAGATATAAGGTGTTTCCTTGCAATAATGGAAACATCTTTCATTATTTTAACCTGTCAAGCACTTAGACACATTGCTCTGTCATCTAAAGATATCCTTGGTGCAAAATGAGAACCAGAGGTTTCTGAAATTAGGAATAGCACATCCTAAGCCTGCAATCGTAGATTTCTGCTCTGGGATTAAATTAGCGGATATTCAAAGCCACTCACTCTGGCAGCACATACTTCTACAGATTGATGTTAACTTTTCTTTTTTCAGTTTTATTGGAGCGTAGTTGATTTACAATGTTAGTTTCAGGTGTACAGCAAAAGTGGTTCAGTTATACATACACATATATCCTTTTTCAGATTCTTTCCCCATATAGATTATTACAGAATATTGAGTAGAGTTCCCTGTGCTATACGGTAGGTCCTTGTTGGTTTTCTATTTTATATTTAGTAGTGTGTGTATGTTAATCCCAAGCTCCTAATTTATCCCCCTTCCACACACATTTCCCCTTTGGTAACCATAGGTTTGTTTTCAAAATCTGTGAGTCTGTTTCATAAGTGAGTTCATTTATATCATTTTTTTAAAAAAATTATGATGTTAACTTTTGAATTAAGCTAATAATATTGATGGTAATCAGAGCCAATAAAAGCAATAAGTCATGGTTTTATTGATATATTATTATTTATAATTTATGTGCCAGACATTATACTCAGTTTTATTTGTATTTGACAGACATTACTGTCTGTAATGTTTAATCTTCGCGAAGCTTATATAAACTTGATATCACCATCACCACCACCATCACCATCCGAATTCTGCAGATGGGGAAACGGAGGCTCAGGGAGGTTGAGTCGCTTGCCCAGCTCTTCCAGCTGGTAACTGTTAGCATCAGGTGTGTGTGATCACCAAGCATTGCCATAAACCACAGAGCTAGATTACCTACCAATTAAATATTTTAAATTGTGATAAAATACACGTAGCAAAATTTCCCATCTTCATCATTTTTAAACGTGCAGTTCAGCGGCATTAAGTACATTCACGTTGTCATTGCAACTACCACCACTGTCCATCTACAGAGCTCTTTTCATCTTGCAAAACTGAAACTATGTACCCATTAAACAATAACTCCCCATCCATCCCTTCCAACAGCCCCTTGAAACCTCCCTTCTACTTTGTCTCTGAATTTGATTACTCTAGGGACCTCATATAAATGGAATCAGACAGTGTTTGTCTTTTTGTGAATTGCTTATTTCACTTAGCTTAATGTCCTTCAGGTTCGTCTGTGTTGTAGCCCGTGTCAGAATTTCCTTCCTTGTTTAAGGCTGAATGATATTCCATTGTATGTATCCACCACATTTTGTTTATCCAGTCATCTGTTCATGGACGCTTGGGCTGCTTCCACATTTTGCCTTACGAGTAGTGCTGCTATGAATATGGATGTATCTCTTCAAATTTCTGCTTTAGATTCTTTTGGCTGTATCCCCAGAAGTGGAATTGCTGGATTAGATGATAATTTCGGGTTTAGTTTTTTGAGGAGCCATCACACTGTTTTCTGTGGCGGCTGCACCATGTTACGCTCCCACCAACAGCACACGAGGCTGTCAGCGTCTCCCGTCCTCTCCAATACTCGACACCCATTATTTTCTGTTTTTTGACAGTTGGCATCCTAATGGGTGTGAGGTTAACCAATTAACCAGTTAGCTTTTTACCAAATCATTTGGTGCCCGACGTGCGGGTTCTCTGGGCCGATGCTGCTCCTGAATTAGTTTTTTCCTATCTCACCTTGTGTTTATGTCCCTTTTTCTAGCGAAGAATAACTGGAGGACTTATTACTCCAGCACCTCCTGGAGGACTAGGGAACCCATGGGCAGGAGGGCTCCTGACAGATAAACACCGCGTCTCTGTAGGGAGGGCTGCCCCTGCTTATGTGAAGGACTTCGTGGTTTAGCAATGAATAGTTGTTGAGAATCAAGTAAGTGTGGCGTTAGTATTAATGACACTAAATGTGCAGAACAGACCCTTTGCAGAAGATTAGGTAAAGGTTGAGTTATCTCTTATATGTGACCAAAACAAGACAAATTCTTTTTTTTTTTCTTTTTTTTTTTCTTTTTTTGCGGTGCCCGGGCTTCTCACTCTTGGGGCCTCTCCCGTTGCGGAGCACAGGCTCCGGACGCGCAGGCTCCGCGGCCATGGCTCACGGGCCCAGCCGCTCCGCGGTATGCGGGATCTTCCTGGACCGGGGCGCGAACCTGCGTCGCCTGCATCGGCAGGCGGACTCTCAACCACTGCGCCACCAGGGAAGCCCAGGACAAATTCTTAGGACAGTGGAGAGAACCAGAAAGTTGATGGCTGTGGTTTCATCCGTCAAGCTGTGGTTGGGAGGCGCAGAGCCGCACGCTGTGCTGTATAACCCAGCCGGGGGGGAGATGCAGACAGATGAAGGGGAAATTATAAGTGTGATGATTTCATCATGTATTGGGTTGGCCAAAGAGTTCATTTGGGTTTTTTTTATAACGTCTTATGGAAAAACCCAATGAACTTTTTTGGCCAGCCCAATATTTGTATTGTTATATGTCAGTTTATAATATTACGGTGCATGACAACGTTATATGTTTATTTTGTCTGTTTCTTTCTCTAGAGTATAAACTCCCTGAGGGCTGGCGTTTGTCTGTAGCCGTATTCCCAGCTCCTACAGTAGTGCTGGCACGTAGTGAGTAAATGAGTGCAGAATGAGTGTGTAAGCGCTGTACTAGGGACATACGTGGTGTCATGGGAGCACTAGATCTGGGGTGTCTGAGAAGACGTCCCAGAGAAAGCAACGGCTCAGCTGAGACCTGAGGGGTAGATGAGGATGTTCTGGAAGGTGGGAATGGCATTTTAGGATTGCTGTGAGCGTGACATCCTAGTGAGGGAAAGGAAGACAGCGAGCACAGCTGGTGAGTGAGTAGAGGGGCTGAGCCCAGAGTTCCCCCTCAAAGTGTGCTACTGGCATCAACTACACTCTTTAGTTGAAAGTACAAAGAGCAGACCCTTAGTTGCCCTTGGCTATCTTACCCTCTTTCCCGTCTCAGCCCTCTACTCAGTTCACACTGAGTAGATGCTAAAATAAGCATGTAGCAAGTAGAGTGTTGCCAAGATACGGGGGAGTTTCCAAAGCAAGCCAAGTGCTGTGAGTTCATGGTCAGATAAGACAACTCTTCTCAGCCCAGGTGAGCAAGAAGCCAAGTCTTTCATGAAAGTCAGCTGACCTTTCTTTCAGTTTGGGGAGAAATTCACGTCAGCTGCGTGTGTAGCGCTTTTAGAGCAGTAGTCTTCATTTTCCGTTCTGTGGTCCGTTAATGTTTTCAGTGATAGAAAAACAGGCCTCTCACCCAGTGTTTTTTAAACTGCAAGACACAATCCATTATTGGATTATGAAGTTAACTTACTGTGTTGGAACAAGCATATCTTTAAATATGAAGTCAAATGGAACAGAAAAGACCAGCAGGCATTTCATGTAGCAAGAGTAATTCATGAAAGTTTGGGTCCTGGAGTTTGGGACATGTCTTACCCAAAAGCTTGAAAATGATAGACCCATGACATTTAGTTTTCTATAATGTTCCTTTTAAGTTATAGAATCACACAGGCGCAGGCCTGGAGGGAGGGCAGGAGAAAGTGACATTAGTTGGGCGATCACCATGCAGGTGCCTGGATGCATGGAATTATCTCCTCCTACGGTACTGCTCATTGGGTGGCATCTCCAGTTTACAGAGGAGACGCTGAGGCTTGCAGAGCTTAAGAAACTTGACCGAGGGTTACCTGACAAATGACTAGCTGTGAACCCTGATCTCTTGGCTAGTTAGTTAGTTAGTTAAGAGGAATATGGACTTTGGGCTATACCCCATCAGCTTCTTAAGGAACTAAGTCACATAGGAAGAAGTAGTATTGATTAAACAGACCAGGGCTGTTGACAAAGATGAAAAGGGCCACTCTTTCCTCCCCCCTGAAGCTTTCTCCCTGCTGCTGGGCGAAGCAGGCTCCGTGGAGCCATGTGAGGCGCCCTGCTTTTCTTTCTAAAGCTGGGATCCCTGGGGCCATAGCTGAGTCCCACTGTCTCCTTTTCCCAGTGTGTATCCAGCTGATGGGTTTCTACTGGACAAAGTGATGCAATTATGCAAATTCCTGGTGCGTGATTCCATGATCTCCAGCACCTGCCAGGCTTTCAGACTTTGCCTGGTCAACTCTCTTTCTACAGCAGCTATTTCAGACTGTCTCCTGCCACTGTCACCCCCTCAGCCTGCTTCGCTGAGAAAATGTAAGTTTTCCTGGTGAAAACCACCTTACCCTGAGATCACAGGGCTACAAGCCCAACTCTGTCTGGATCCACCCTCCCATCCTTCCTGTCTTTTACAATGAAGAAAAAAGAAAAAAACCCTCACCTGTCTAATGTTCATCCTCCACTGAAGCTCTGGAATCCATTTCTTCTTCCTCCTTGAGAATCTCATTCTCTTGATTATGTCCTCTTGCACCTGTATTTTCCTTCCCTCCCTCATGCCTGGCCCCATTCTCACTGTACAGACATGCTGAAATCCCTCCCTTCTTTGAAGAAAAAGGCCATCCTTCTGCGCCTCCCTCCAGCTACTTCTCTCTTTCCTCCTCTTCACAGCCAGACTCCTTAAATTGTCCTCTGCACCTGCTGCTCTGTGTTCTCCCTCCGTGTCTTGGCCACAGACATCTGGCATTGCCTCTGGGAATGGATCCCACTCCTGTTCCCTTTTGCTGATTCTTGCTATAATTCCTCTCCCGTCTTCCTTGACTTCTCTGCGGCAGACAGCTACTGAGCACCTCTGGATTCTCTGAGCAACGTCTTCCTCCCATCCCCCCTTCCCCTTCTCCTTCCTTCCTCTCTTGTGCTTTTCAAGCTACTGCTCTCCTTTCTGTCCCCTGGAAGGTTGATGTTCCTCAGTGTTCTCACCCCATGGGTAACCTCACCGCTTACTGACCTGAACAGCCACCTCCTGGCTGACCACTGCCCATCCATGACCTATCCAGAGTCCTCTTTTGCTGCTGCTTGACGGGCGCATCCAGCACCCCATGCCCCAAACTGCAGGTGTCGTCTTCCCCCTTCTCTTTCCACAGACCCGCCTCCCGTTCTTTTCTGTGTCTGGCGCTGGCATCAGCTGTCCTTGCACAAGCAGAAACCTGGATGTCTTCCTTGACTCGTCACCTCCGCAGCTCAGCCCAAACCAAGTTCTGTTAGCTGCACCCCCCTGCTTATCTTTTTACTCCATCCACCTTCTCCAGCCCCCACGCTATTTGCAGGTCACACCATTTCTCTTCTGGATCACTGCCAGAACCTCCTCACTGGTCTCTGTTACTGTGGACTGTCCTCCGTGCTGCAGCTGGGAGGATCCTTTTAGAACCCAGATCTGAGCTTGTCACTCCTTGCTTTAAACTCTCCAATGGCTACCCAGTGTACTTGGAATGAAAGCTGGACCCTGTAACATGAATTAGAAGGTTCTAGTTGGTCTGCACTCCCCCGTCCTCTCCAGCCTCATCTCTCCAGCACTACACACATCACTTTCCTCCAAGTCCAAGCCTCTTTGGGTTCCGTAGTGGTCCCGTGCATCCTACTGCCTCATGGAAATTTCTGCCCTACCTCTAATCCCTCCTTCCTTTGGCTATTCTCTACATTTTCAGTGCCTCACTTAGATAGTTTTCCTCTGGAAAACTCTTCCTCCAAATTAGGATTTTGTTTCCTCCCACATGTCCTTAAAGCATGTACGAGATCATCTATAAACAGCACTTAGCCCCATGTGTGGCAACCAGTCAGTACACGTTAGCTGGCACGGCACTTAGCATATACTGGTTTCTTTACCTTTAGATGTTCCAAATAGATTGTAAACTCTCTGGGGGCAGAAGGCACATTCTCTTATTCTTGATTGAATCCCTGGTATCTAGCACTTTCTGATGCATCGTAGGTGCTCAATAAATATTAGTGGAATAAATAAATGAGCCACACGTTTTAGAACCTTTATTGTCTAAGGGGCTGTGTGCTAATCCCAACCTAGTAGTTTAAATGTCTACACAAATAGAATCATTATCATCTTCAGCAATTTTTGCCTGTGGGTCTCTGGAATTATCTAGATACATTCTACTACACAGTCAGAGTTGAAGGTGATGGGAAACATTTAAAACTGCGAAGACGCATCTTGCTACAAGGGAAAAACTCCATCTCCCCATCTCTGTGGTATGATTTTCTCCCTCTGTCATCCTCATAGTTTCTCACTTTGCTGGGAGATGCCAATAATAAAAGGCAAAAAGATTAGGAATGATCAGGAAATAAAAAGTAATATTGAAATACTCTGAAATATCCTACAAGGTTGAGGCAGGAGGTAAACATTAAATGCAAATATACAGCAAACGCAAAATTATTTTAATAAAAAGAAATTATCAAAGGGTAAAAGAGGTTAAAAAATTTAATGAAACGATAAAAGATTTTAAGGATTCTTCAGAACAAAATCATCATGATCTTCATTAAAAAGTAAAAGACTAAATTTGAGAATTAGGACAATAAAGGCATGCCAAAGATTCAATAATTGAGAGTATTCAAAGAAAAATCTCTTAAAGAGTAATAATTTAGGGGACTCACTGAAAGTGTAACCAGAAATATGGAACCAGCGGAGGAAAATAACATAATATTTAAAGAAGAATAAGATAAATCCCAGCAGTAATAAAATGAGCACCAGCCTGGGCTTCTAATGGCAAGTAAGGCACAGCTAAAACAATGTTAAAACTGGAGCTTAGGGTTTTAACCTCAAAAGCCTGTGTCACCCCAGTGGGATTTCAGAGGCAGTTTGTAGTATACTTGCTGTGTGAATGCCATCATGTTTCAGGGGAAAAGCTCTGTGAGTTCCACTGTGACATTCCCCCCCCCCCCGGGGGTGGGTGGGGGAATCACACAAGGGCAACCAAAGAGTTATGCTCATCTTTGACTGCAGAACAAGGGAGACATTTCTCCCTGTGTGAGACTCAGCACCCCTTCCTTCCAGAGCCTAATGGCTTCTCCATCCCATGTATCCTGCTTTCCTTTGGGAAGTGAGAAAATCAGGTGGCCCCCCTAAGTGCATTCCTCACCGTGTTCATGGAGCCTCTTCTCAACCAGAGTCCCTTTAGCAGTCACCCAAGCAAGTGTCTTTGTGTGTTGTACCTTTTCTGTGTAGCTTGTAACGTGTTACCCTCCCTCTTATGCTTCCTCGTGTCTCTGGGGACTTGAGATTCTGTCTAGCTCATAAGCAGAGCTCAACAACGATATTTGAATTCAATTAGTATTTCCTGAGGAAGCTCACCTATTCCAGGTCTTCTATCTCCTTCTCTTTCTTAAACTCTCGGCACAGAGCTCAGACCGCATCTTGATTTGCGGAAGTCATGAAGCCTCTCCTAGTCTGGGAATAGATTTTATTTTTCTCTCATCGCTAACAAGAAGGATTCTGACTTTGAATGTCACATTTTTCAGGGCCTAATCATTAGTGCTAAGAGCCCTAAGCACTGCAATGTTGGCCTGTCTGCTTAAGGTGAATGTTAAGGGTCTGGCTCAGAAGTGGTGCATAGGGCCAAGTACGTCGTTACAGTTTGGCGCATTGACGTCTGTTTGGCCAGACTCTATACCCTGTCACCTGTTGCCTTCCTCCCCTCCCCTGCCCAGTTCCATTGTGCCAGTCCCTCCACCTTGCTTTCCTTGCTTCATTTATTTCTCTTGCAATAAATGAAGACATACGGGAGTTGGCACCCAAGGGTATTAATCCAGATTAGATTGTCTTTTTCAGTAGCAGAGACTGGAGAGAGGCTATAGGATCTTGGGGCATCCTTCCCCCTGCCTTTGTCCAGCTTTTCCATGGCCTTGCCAGTCTTCCCAAGCCATCTAACAGTGAAGGCAGATGGAAAGGTCACAGAAATGGGGGCGAGGAGACCCACGTTCTCATTCCTGCTTTGTCATATTGACCATAAGACGAGTGAGTCGGATGAGGAGTCTGTAGGATCCCTCCTGGTCCTAATATTTTGTAGCTGTTTGAGGGGCGGGGGTTCTTTTGATATCTACACATTCTGGTCACACCGGGATTTCACCCAGGCACCTGGTGTGGCGCAGTAGTGGATACATTTCATGGCTCCCAGTCTGTAGTTAGCCCGCTCGTAAGCACAGGTGCAGCACAGAGAATATAACCAGTAGTGTAACCCTTCACCAGTAAATGCGAGTGCAGTCACCCAAACACTGAAATCATTCCACTGTCATTTAGAGTTTGCAAATTAAAACTTCACATGATAACAACACATTTTTTCTTCTACTGTGTCAGTGATGACAGTAGCACAAGAAATCTAATAACAACCAGGTTTTCTCAAAATGCCGCTTCTCCAAAAAGAACAACTTGATTTCCTCAGTGGACTTTGTTTCTGGAAGATAGGATCGTGGTGAATAGCATCTTCTCCCCTCTCAGAATGGGAACTCTCTTCATTCTTCTGCATCAGTCATTGGAAAAGAAAAATAAATTAGCATGCATTTTTAAGGACATATTTAGGCTGTACAGATGGAGTGATATTCACAGTAGCCATAAATAAACTCTTTCATCAGAGTAATTCTTACATGCAGCTGAGCCAGTCCTAGATAGCTTTGTAAAACTCCTTTTAATGTTGAAATAATTCAGGGAGAAAGATATTGCATAATTCTAAGTTCTGGAGCAGAGGCAGCCTGAATATTTGCCAAAGGTTCAGCACAAAATACTTTAACCTTCCTCCATTCCAATAAAACGAAGGATTTGACAGCAGGGATTCTTTCCTAGTTCCTGGGCATTGAGATTTGTTATTATTTATAGTGCACTTGGGAACTTTGATGAAAAGTGCTTTAGGAAAGAAAGCCACGTGAGCAGTAGGAAAGGCTTTGCATTACTTATTAAAATAAAATGCAACTTACTTGACCCCAAATTGCCAATATTGCCGAGCATAAGCTAGCACATAATTTTAGAAATTAATGAAGGCAAAGTTATCCGTTAACAGTTTCCCACAGGCGGAGCTGGTAGAGAGAAATGTCATCACATAACATCATATTTGAATTTTATTATTTCAGTTGAAATGAAAGGAAGAAGGCCAAGCCTTTCTCTTTCGAGAACAGACTAGAGGTATTCAGAACAGAGAGAATATATCTTCCTTTAAATATACAAAATCAGTTTTCTCCTGAAAAAATATTGTAGATATCTTCTCATGGAAAAATAGTCAAGATCTCTAGGTCTAAACATCTAGACCCAGAGAGAGATCACACCGTTTATTCAAGTACTGGCCTATCTCAAGACATTTAGCAATATAGCTAAGAAAGCAAATTATAAAGAACCAACAGACATTCTGCAGGTCCAAAAAGTGAGACACGTGTTTGTTTGGCTCTTTGTCTGAAAACTACCATTAGGAAAGTTCAGACTGAATTCCAGGGAATTTTAATCCACACACTGCCTTTTCTTAGCCTTTTTGCAAGATGGAATCAGAGGATTACATTTTCTAAGAACCATTTTTTGTAAAAGCTTGAGCGCTCATCCGTTAAGTGTGACATAGGCTTGAAATAAGAGTTGGTGATAAGTAATTAAGTGAAGTACAGCTTAGCGCATGTTGACAGTGGACCAGTGCGATTGTCCTGAACTTGTCAAGGCTGTGGTGTACTATTTATTTGACCTAGACTACTGCTTTGGGTATCAGTCACTGTGTAGCAAACTTCCCTGACACTTAGTGACTTAAAACAACACCATTTTCTTTGCTCATGATTCTGTGGCTCAGGAATGTGGGCTGGTTCTGCGCCTGACGGATTCACCTGGCGTCTCTCGTGAGGTTGTGCAGATCTGAGATGGGACCACTCATATATTATATGGCACTGGGTAGGTATGGCTCGAAGACTGGGACATCCCGCTCCCTCTCTTTCTCTCTGTGCGGCTACCTTGGGCTTCCTTTCATGGTAATTAGATTCTCAGAGTGAGTGTTCCCAACACACAAAGGCTCACATCTCTTAAGGGCCAAACTAAGAAGACACAGAGCGTCACGGAGTTCTACTGGTCCAAGCAAATCCCAGGCCAGCCAAGATCACAGGGAGGGGCCCGGCCAAGTGGCATTGCAGAAGAGCTTTGGAATGGGAGATGCTCTTGCAGCCGTCTGTGGAAACACAGCCTAGCACAAATATTTAGGCTGTTATAGGATAACGTTTCATAAAAGTGACCTCACGTTTATTTTCTGAGATAGAGCCTCTTCACTGACAGAAGGACCTGACGACGAAAACAAAAATCTGATTGCCGTTCTCCGCCTTGCTCTGTGTCACCTACAAAATAAGATCCAGACCCTTCACATGGCTTGCCAGGTCCTTCCCTCTCTGTCCCCTGCCTGCCTCTCAGCCTCGCTCTCACCAGGCCCCGAGCACCAGTCGTTCTTCAACCGCCACTTGGTTAGCACAGCTCCACGTGGGACCATGTGCTTGGGATGCACTTCTTCCCATTGCATCCTCACTTGGCTGGCCCCTCAGACATCACTGCCTCTGCGAAGGCTCCCCCACCCCCTGCTGTATGAAAGCATCCTTCCCCCGGTGAAGTGCCCTGTGAGGAAGCCACCGCGGCAGTAATAACACCCCCTCCTCCCCGACCACACCGTGAGCTCCTTGAGGGCAGGGATCCGAGTCTCTCTCTCCAGCCCTGGCCTTGTCCCCCACAGAGCAAGTGCTCAGGCATTACAGTCAGCATAGTCTACGCACAGGGTAGAGTGGCGGGGTGCCTGGAGGGAAGACCAGAAAACCCCAAACAGGAAGAAGGCGGTGTGAGGAGGTCAGAGCCGTGAAGAGTGAGCCGAGCGACGGAACCAAAGGTGGATGCAGAACCGCCAGCGTGCAGAGAGAGAAAGGGAACACGCTAGACGCACAGAGGACGAGAGACGAGCTGAAACAGTATTCAGTGAGAGCGTAGTGTCATGGGTAAGAAGGAAGAAACAGAAGGCTGACATCGGACCCAGCCATGTGCATCCACAGAGATGCGGGAACCGCACCCTGTCGGGGCATCCCGGACGTGCAGTTAAAAGGCGGGGCACCCCGATGCCAAACAATAACACAGCCTCACTCCGTTGCACACCTTCTCCACAGGTGACTGCCCGACCAAGAGGGCGGGAGAGAAGTTGGGCAAAGGGAAGAAGAGTTGCTGCTTCCGGGAAAACCTGTGGGACCATCACTCCTCAGTCCACGGTGATGCTTATTTCTCTGGTCTGAATAGCTTTCCTCCTGGGCCAGATTGAGTCAATAACATCAAAGTGAAACTGTTGTACTTGACACTGGTGACAAGGTTCAGGGGAAGTGGTGTGACTCAGGGGAGGGAGGATGTAGCTAATCCCCAGCGAGGAAGACCCACTTTGAAAGAGCAGGAGCCGCCTTTTGACAAAACAACTCTAAAGGAAGTAATCATCGTGAGAAAATATGTTTTCTGCTAAATGGTGGAGGAAGAAAATATGACCATCTTTCCTTTGACTCTGTTGAGTGTATCAGACTCAGTACTAATACTTATAACTAACTTGGATTGAGCTTTTTCTGCATCCAGGAGCTGCTGCGATCCGTTTACATCTATTAACTCACTTGAGGTGGGTCCTGTTATTGTCCCCATTTTACAGACGAGGAAACCAGTTAAACAGCTTGTTCAGAGTCACCGGGCTGCTAAACCGCAGAGCCGGGATTTGAACGCAGGTAGTTGGACGCCGTAGTCCATCTTCCTAACGCTCTACTTGGTTTAGGCTGAATGTGGCAATATACTGTATCTACGGACTCACTTTTTAAAAATACTACCTGACAGTGGTATTCATTCTAAGAAATGAGTTTTGAGACTTCTTTCCCTCTTTATATCTCAGTTACGGTTTGGGGCACATTTTAAAATGGCAAATTCTATCAGCTCTGGACACGCGCGCGCGCGCGCGCACACACACACACACACACACACACACACACACACACACACACACACATACACATACTGACTGCTGTAATTTGCAAAGAGCTGTTGAGAAGAAAGTGTGTTTAATTAAAACTGAGTGCGAAATGCAGCCAGGTTAAACTTCTTTGGTGATAACTTTGAAGTTTGAACTTCGACTTTATAAGGCAGTTCTGGAAATGAGAAGAATGACATATTCTTATGCTGTGAGATATACTTAAATTGTTTCTCAGTATATACCTGAGGTAACTTTGTAATTTGCTCTTTAGTCAGTATATCTACGAAATCACTGGTAAGATTCAAATTAATTTTCTGATCCCTTTTATGTCTATTACTTATTAATTGTTGTTATTTGACAAGTTCCTGAAGCACAGGGTCCCGAAAAGTTGAAAGTGATATCCTTATTCAAGAAAACATGGGCTTCCCAGGTGGTGCAGTGGTTGAGAGTCCGCCTGCCGGTGCAGGGGACGCGGGTTCATGCCCCGGTCCGGGAAGATCCCATATGCCGCGGAGCGGCTGGGCCCGTGAGCCATGGCCGCTGAGCCTGCGCGTCCGGAGCCTGTGCGCCGCAACGGGAGAGGCCACAGCAGTGAGAGGCCCGCGTACCGAAGAAAAAAGAAAACATTTCTTTTGCCAATATTTTCCAAAGAATAATTTTTAAAAATTTTAAGAACTCTGTACTTTATTATTTTTCTGGTTGGTTTGCAAAATAACAACTAGAAATATAATAGATATTTCATATTTGAGCAAATGGACAATTTTCAGAGGTTGAATATAAATATTAGTCCTGAAAATGAGTAAGTAGGAAAATCATAGTAGCCACCGAGGCACATAACACCCACGATGCACCGTCTTGGGGGTAGAAATATAGCATATCTGTGCTTTCTGTGGCTTCTGTTTTAACCTTATCCTTCTGACCTTCGTGGGTCCCTGCTGCGCAGCCCTCCCCAGCCAGCACTTTTAGAGGATTTATGGGTTTGGCCATAGAGGGAGGGAGAAAGCTGTGACCAATACAGAGGAATTTGTTTTTTCTTGGAACAGACGTCCCAGCACATCAAAGGGTGACCGCCTTTGGAATGCTACTTCCCACCTGATCTCAAAATACCCTCCAGTACACCGCCTGAAAGTCCTCACTTCCCTTTATTCCAGTACCTGAAATTCTGCCAACTAGAAGTTTAAGAAACACAGATCCTCTTAAAAATGCAAGTACTGCTGAGATTTCCTTCACACGTTAGAGTGGCTTAATCAGTAACTTAGAGAAAACGGGAACTCTTACAAGATGGAGCAGGCGGGGATTTATTCAGTCCACAAGTATTCATTGGTCAAGCCCTTCACTGATCGTTATCAGCGATTGAACCAGGTGTTGGGAATACAGCGGAGAAAAGAGGGCCAAGGTCTCAGCCCTCACGGAGGAGTAAGATAAATAAACAGGATGTAAATAAGATAATTAGATCCTGGCAGTGCTGTGAAATCAGTAAAGAGAGTGAAGAACTAAAGAGACGAATTTCCGGAACCTGGCCTGTGCTTAGATTACCAAGTGCTTTCTTTCTATGGAGAGGGAGGGACAGGAAAAACATCTGATACGCACTCAGTGCCATAAAATCATGGTTAGAAAAAAAAGTAAAAAAGGGTGCTGACAAGTCGTCGGGAGATATGGAAAAAGCATGTTCTGTCCCTCCCTGGTCCCAAGTGATACATAACCCTTGTCTTCTTTGTTCCTCCGTGAGGCCCTTTGTCATCACTGGCTCCTTTGTCACCACTGGGCTTCTTTACTGGTAAATGCCTGGGACTTCGTAGGTGGTCGTTGTATTTGTTGCCTAAATAGGTATATGGAATCTGACTATTCTGATTCTGATGAGTACTGAGGGTCTGTGCCTTTAAAAAAAAAAAAAAATCCACAACTTTTTATTGCTTCTTGCTGCAGTTTCAGCAGGTGGGCAAATGAGTAGAAGGAAACTAAAGGGCTATCTAATTACTTCCCACCCCTGCAGCCCAGGCCCCCAAGCTGTCACTCCCTTTCCTCCTTTTAACCTCCACACATGCCACATCGGAGGAAACATGCCTCGCGGTGCTTGAGAATGCATTGGTACTGTCTAAATAGTTTACTGAAAAAGGAATACCACTAGTCAATTTTAAACAGTCTTTCCCCTGTTGTTTCATCCTAAGGATAAACACTGTCTCTTAGCATTTTCTGATCTTCATAATATTGAGGTAAAAATAGTGAAGTGTAGAATTTTAGCAAGTACAAATATGAGTTTTTCTTTCTAGACCCCTCATTTTAAAGGCGAGGAAATGGGGCTCAGATGAGATATTCAGGGTGTCGCAGCTGGTTGGTGGTGGAGTCAAGACCACACTGAAGCCCTCGGGACTTCCACTATATAACTGGCTCCAAAACCGCCTTAATAAATACCAGTGGTCTCCCACGCCAATCTCAAAATTCAACTCTAACCTAAACAATCTTCTTTCTCCTCCTGAAACTAAGTGACCATATCCTCACAAGGGAAGGGACGTGGTCCAGGAAATGATGCTCTTCCAGCAGGCAGGAGTCCCCTAAGAACTTCATGCTCCCAGGGGCTCCCTGGAGTCAGTCCATCAGCTTTCTTGTCCAAAGCGCTTTCTCAGACTTTCATACTATGCATCCATGACATTTGCTTGCTAAATCATCAGCTTAACTTATTTACCCCATATCTTTTATCTCAGTTTTCTGGTTGTATTTTATCTAAGTCATCTTTACTTTAGTTGAGCTAAAGCTGTGGTTTTGCAAATTAAATCAGCTGTGGGTTTCTGCATATATCCCCTCCCTGTGTCTACTAAGCTTTTTTTTTTTTTTTAACTCACATTATGTGTCTGTTTCCATCTTACTAGTTGTGTGAGGGAAGATTTGCTTTGCTGAAGGTTCTTTGAAACATTCAGAACTATTTAGAAGAACACATTTTTAAGAAACCAGAATACTTTTAAATGTCTTGTTTAATCGATATCTTTAGCCCAAGTTGAATTTCCTTAAAGTTTGGAAGTTTGTCCATAATGAAGAAATCGTGTGGCTTTTGGGTCTGGACTTTATACTTTAGGCAAAGAGAAGGTGTTTCATGATTCTCAATGTGGAAGAGATTTGGAAAGGCAGATCTTATGGCTAAGATGGAGGAGGAACAGACAGCATGCAAAGACAAGGGGTTGGTACTAATTAGGAATCTATTGTAATAATCTAAGGAAAATGGCTGAAGTTTTCAAGCTAAAAGATTAAAGAGTAAGGATCAAATACAAAAGAAATAACCAGATAAAATTGGTAGGTCTTGTTGCACAGTTGGATGTAAGAGATGAAAAGAAGAGTACTCACAGTTAATTCCAGTATTTCCAGGTTGGACGATTCAGTGGATGGTAATTCCATTGATCAAGAGAGGAGAGAGAGGAGAGTCTTGGGCATTGAAGAAAAGGTAGAATTAGTATTTATTTTGTCTGTGCTTGAGCTGGTGGAGGTGTCCAGTTTGTAGTTAAAAGTATAGGACTGAAGGGCGTGCAAGTGTAGTTTAAGAAGAAATGTCTTTTTCGAAGTTACCACTAAGTAGAGAATCAGTGACGCCAGCAACGTGGGTGAGATAAGGCAGAAAGGAGTCAAGTCAAAACCTGGACATATTTCAGAAGTTTAGGTAAAGGAAGTTGAACCAATAGAGTAGCCTGAAGAGGTGGAAAGACAGAAGGAGGGAAGGAGGGGAGTCAGCAGTGTTGTTCAATATCGCGGAAGAAGACCCAGGATGAGCTGGTGGACCTGGAAATTGACATCACTGGTGCCCTTTGGGAGAGCAAGGTCAGCAGAGCGGTAGGCGGCAGAAGCCAAAGGGCAGAGGGTAGAGCAGCTGATGGAAGGTGGAGAAGGGAAGCTTGCTGGTGGAGGAGGGGAGGCGGAGCCATATCTGCAGGAGAAGCCAAGTCACAGCGTGGGCGTGGCCTTACCAGGTTCCTTCTAAATTTAGGGCTCTCTAGAGAAATGTCATCAGCCACAGCATTTCCCCGGGCCCTGAATCTAGCCACCGCCTCTAAATATCACTGACCAAGCTGTCATAAAGGGGAACTGTTTTCATATGCGTGCCTACTCCAATCTTACCTCCCCTCATTCCAGTTTCAGCCCTTTAATTCCCAGCTCTGAGCCCCATTTCTCTCCTAAAGCTGCCACTGTGGAGTTTTCTGTCTTCAGAAATCTGTGTGGACTTCACCTACTGGCCTTTGTTGCTTTGTGTGTGAGTCATGTATCCCAGGGACACTATCATCTTCTTGAAGTTAATGTGTTTTAATCCATAGAACCATGAAATATCACCATTTTACACATGAGGACATTGGACCCAGGGAGGTGATATAACTTGGCCTAAGGTCACACAGCTGAATTCAACAACCGATGGTTGAATTGGGCGTTGAAAAGGATGGAGAGAAAGATGGGTGTGTTTCTTCCCTAGAATTACTTGAATGAGCTCTGCCAGAGTTCGTTTTTGAGGCTGTTTTTTTTTTTGTTTTTGCTATTTCTGTTGCTAACAAGCACCTTTTTGTTCCGGAGACCTTCCTCCAGATATAAGATACAATTCCATACTTTTAGTTATATTTCAAGTTGTAAAAAATTATCCTCACGTTTCCTGCCTCCCAGAGATAACCTTGATTAAAGTTTTAGGTGCCGGAGACTAGTGACACATTTACAGATTTTGAATTTTAGAGAACAATTTGACAATAACTGCTGTAGTTGAAGATGTGTATACACCAGAACCCTGTAGTTCACTACTTTGCCCATATTCTGTAGAAACATGCACCCGAGGAGATATCTGCAAGAATGTTCATAATTGTATGATTAATAAAACCAAAAAAAAAAAAAAAGCATTGACAGAAGAACGGATAAAGAAATTGTAATATATTTATTTCAATGAAATTCTAAGGAGCAATGATTCTCCAAGTGTGGTCCAGAGACCCCTGGAGATCCTGTGGACTTTGAGGGTGTTCCCAGGTCAAAACTCATTTCACAGCATGACTAAGACCTTTTTCACATTTTCAGTCTCATACTCTGAGTTTTCCAGAGGCTGTGTGTTACGATAGCAACAGACTAAATGCAGAAACAGGTGTCAATAGACTAAATGCAGAAACAGGTGTAAGAGGCCAAATGTCTTCTATTAAGCCAGACATTAAAAAGACTTGCAAAAATGTAAAACAGTGCCACTTTTCTCATTGCTTTTTTGCATTGAAAAATATTATTTAATCGTAAAATGTTGCTTATGCTAACATGTGATAGGTAATGGGTTTTTATTATCTAAAATTAATAGATGTGTTTAAAAATCTTCTCATTGTTATTTTCTGATATGGCAAATATTGATTAATCCACTTAAACCTCTTCGGCATCCTCAGGGATTTTTAAGAAGGTAAAGGAGTCCTAAGACCAAAAATTTGAGAGCTACAGCTATAGAGCAATGAAAATGAATAAATTGAGATTACATGTATCAAGAAGAATGTATCTCACAAACCTGATAAATGGAGCTGCAGAAGAATATTATAAACAACAATTTATATTGAGTTTTAAAGCCAGTAAAATAGGCTATATTAGAATAGATATAGATATACAGATATTTGTTACATGTATAAAAAATGGTGGAAATAATAAATTCCGGAGTCTGGATGGTAGTTCTCTTGGTGGGTAGTGAAAGTATGAAAGGGAATTCAATCCAGAGAAGGGCATTGGAAACTTCAAATATATCAGTTAGATTTTCTATTTGAGGTTGGATTCTAGGTATAGGGTATTCATCAAGTTATTTTTTATATTTTGTATGCCTGAAATGTTTTATAATACAATTTAAAAACTAATAGCTATATACAACTCAACAACAAAAAAGAGTCCAACTTAAAAAATGGACAAAGGACTTGAGTAGACATTTTTCCAAGGATGATACGCAAATGGCCAAGGAGTATATGAAAAGATGCTCAGCATCATTGCAAATTAATACCACAATGAGATATCACCTCACACCCATTAGGATGGCTGCTATCAAAAAAACAAACTAGCACGTTTTGGTGAGGATGTGGAGTAGAGAAACTGGAACCCTTCTGCACTGTTGGGAATGCAAAATGGTACAGCCACTATGGAAAACAATATGGCAGGTCCTCACAAAAATTAATAGAGTTACTGTACGATCCAGTAGTCCCCCTTGTGGGTATTCATCCAAAAGAATTGAAAGCAGCATCTCAAAAAGGTATTTGCACACCCGTGTTCATAGCAGCGTTATTCACAATAGCCAATAGGTGGAAACAACCCAAATATCTACTGACGGATGAATGGATAAATGTAACGTGGCACGTACAAAAAATGGAGGATTATTCAGCCTTAAAAAGGAAGGCAATGCTCCAATAAAAAAGGAAGGATATTCTGACGTATGCTATAACGTGGGGCTGAATAATACTCTACTTTAATCTTTTTAGACTTGAGTTGTCTCCTCTGTAAAATGGGATCAGTAGCCCATTCTTCAAAGGTTGATGTGAGGATTTAACGAGAACATGAAAAATGCTGGCCAGTGCCTCGCACAGTGCTTCGGCCCATGATATATGTTTGTTTCCTTCTCTTCCTTTGCTAATTTTTTTTTAAAATTTAATCTTTTTTATCTTTGGCTGCTTTGGGTCTTCGTTGCTGCACGCGGGCTTTCTCTAGTTGCGGCGAGTGGGGACTACTCTTCATTGCGGTGCACAGGCTTCTAATTGCGGTGGCTTCTCTTGTGGCAAAGCACGGGCTCTAGGCATGCGGGCTTCAGTAGTTGCAGCACGCGGGCTCAGTAACTGTGGCTCGCAGGCTCAGTAGTTGTGGGCTTAGTTGCTCCGTGGCACACGGGATCCTCCTGGACCAGGGATTGAACCCATGTCCCCTGCGTTGGAAGGTGGACTCTTAACCACTCTGCCACCAGGGAAGTCTCCCCTTGCTAAATTATAAATTTCATTGAGAACCAGGTACAAGAAATATGCCTTTTTCATTTCCCTAGTTCCTTGTGTGATACATGAGTGAGAGTGCAGTAACGATTATCACGTTTGCTTGAATTAGAGAATCTCCTTACATAGTAAGTTAGAGGTCTGCCCCCAGCATTGTAATAGTGATTGTCTCACCCTTTCCTGCTGCTCTCCCCACAGCCCCCGCCACCTATACATCAATAACGTGAGGAAAATAATAGCAGACCTGTCACTCAGAAAAACAAAGCTGATGTAATACGTTTGTGGAATTGGATCTCTCTTACGTAGGAGAGAATGTTGAACAGTTGTCTGATAAATGCAGGTATTGAGGACAAGCTGAAAGCATCAAATCACAAGTCAGGACCCAGTTTCCAGTTATCTTAAGTTGTATCCTCCTTTGCCTGAATCAATAAAAGTTAAATCAGTGTGGAGTTAATTATACTGTCACTCCTTGCTGTTACCAGTGTATTCTGTGGTCATTGCATGATTAGATGGGCAAATTGGTACTTAAGTTGACAGTATGATTGGGTCATTAAAAAGGCAAATCTGAAGAAGAACCCTGAGTGGGGTTGATTTCCGTGGAAACATCCAGCCATCCACCAATTTTCTGGAATAGATGTCAAATAGATGCAGGAATTAAACTCAAAACTGCAACTATGACAGTTTAACTCCTTTCAGATTATTTTCCCCCCACTCTTTTCTCCAAACCTCTCTCTCTCTGAAGCTTTCCCCAAAGGGTAACTTAATACATAAATTGTCTGTTCTGAGAATTTCTTTGTTCTTTAATATGAATTAATGACTCTACCCCCAATGCATAATAGAAGTGTACTCAGGGAGAAAACTCAAAAGTTTTTTGAAATCCTTCATTTTCTTAAAAGAATCTTGCCTATCTAGACTGAGAAAGCCATGAGTATAAGTTTATTACATAGAAAATGTCTATTTATTTTATTGTCTCAAGAGAAATTAGATAAATGGTAAAAGTTTGTGAATATTTTATTAGGCACCTGAAATAATATAACTCTCCCAATTTTCTGAAAGTAAACGTGTCATCTGTGTTACAGAATAGGCTTCTGCATGTTTTAGAAACAAACACAACATAGTTCAGGGAGGCCAACCGCATGATTGATTGGAAAATAAACGAATGCATTCTTTTTTTTTTTTTTTTTTGGTGGTACGCGGCCTCTCACTGTTGTGGCCTCTCCCGTTGCGGAGCACAGGCTCCGGACGCGCAGGCTCAGCGGCGGGGGCTCACGGGCCCAACCGCTCCGCGGCACGTGGGATCTTCCCGGACCGGGGCAGGACCCCGTGTCCCCTGCATCGGCAGGCGGACTCTCAACCACTGCGCCACCAGGGAAGCCCACGAATGCATTCTTTATGCGACACTGAACCCAGAGAGCAAAATAATTTGTAGGACTTGCAGACTTGGGGGTCTGTCTAAAAATAAAAGGTGAAACACAGTATTATGCAAACAAATATATTCTTCGTTTTTTTCCCCCAGGATCTCATCCTTAACGGTTACAAAGGGCCTTCCTGAAGGACAGAGTAGGTTAGCAATTTGGCACAGGTGCTTTGGAGACAGATACGCGGTGCTGGGTGCTCTGGCCATGAGTGAGGCGGGTAGGGGGCACAGAAGTGCCTCAGATCTTTAGATCTGTCCTGCACATGATGATAAAAATAGAAATTAATCTGATACTGACATTTGCTGCCTTGCGTTTCTTCCAAGATATACATTGTGACTCCTTTGTACTTCGAATCGAAAGGAAAATGTGAAGTAGTGAAATGTCAGAATAAATAGTTTTAATTACATTTGATTAATTGGGGGGTATGTAAAATAATTTAAATAGTTAAAAATAGGGCTTCCCTGGTGGCGCAGTGGTTGAGAGTCCGCCTGCCGATGCAGGGGACACGGGTTGGTGCCCCGGTCCGGGAAAATCCCACATGCCGCGGAGCGGCTGGGCCCGTGAGCCATGGCCGCTGAGCCTGCGCGCCCGGTCCATGACGGGAGAGGCCACAACAGTGAGCGGCCCGCGTACCGCAAAAAAAAAAAAAAAAAAAAAAAAAGTTAAAAATAGGTTGTCTGAGGGCATTCACCTTTAAAACTAGAAACTCTGGCCGCCTGGTATAGTGGGAAGGGCACTCAGATGCTGAATCCTGGCTCTTTTCCTTTTTAGCTGCAAATCCTTGTGTGAGTTGTTTAACCTTTATGCCCAGTTTCTTCATCTGTAAAGTAGGGATGACGATTTCTACCTTGCAGAGCTGCCGTGGGCATTCTTCTAGATGAGTGTAAAGCATTCAGTCTAGCACACAGTAGGTGCTCAATCAATAGTAACTAATCCTAATATGTCTAACTCATATTTTCATTGTAAAAATCTGTCACACACTTAAACACACCCATTTAAGACTTAAAATAGTCTCGACATAGAGCAAACATTCACCAAAATATGTTTCCCAAAAGTAAATTTCAATCTCTCACTTCCTTGTGGAATTTTACACACATCCCAAATTAGTCAGGGATGAGGGACAGACTGTATTAATGAGGTGTTTGGTTCACTGTAGGAAGATAAAGTAATAAATGGTATAATCAATTTTACTCAGTTAAGGGAAACTTGCTTTGAAGCTACATGCAAACCACCTGAAAACATGGTAACCCTCTTAGCATTATGGGGCTAGAGATGACTTTTCCCCTTCCCATAATGGGGAGGATTGGCACTCTGCCTTCCAGTCTTGACAGCTGCCTACACAACGCATAAGACAGACAAGGTCTGTCGTCTCAACCAGGAAGGAATGCCCTTGAAGATAACTAATAAGGACCTACTGCATAGCACAGGGAACTCTACTCAATACTCTGTAATGACCTATATTGGACAAGAATCTAAGAAAGATTGTATATATGTATAACTGATTCAGTTTGCTTTACACCTGAAACTAACACAACATTGTAAGTCAACTCTACTCCAAAAACAAAACAGAGAAAAAAAAAAGAAAGAAAGAATAAAGGGCAGGAGGACCATGAGAGGAGAGAGTATGGTGCTTCCCAGATTTGGCCAGGCTGGTCTTCGTTCCAACACAGGCGTGGTTTTCTCTGGAGAACAGCCCCACCGGCCAGAGGGTGGCCTGGTCAGAAACCTTCTCCGTTAGGAGTGAGTTTATTTCATCATCAATGACAGTGTTTTAAGTGTCTGGAGGTGTGTGTTTGCTTTTCTTATGTGACCACAAAACAGCGGTTAGTTTCTCTCTAACAGATAAGAGTGACAGGAGTTGCTGTTGCCTTTAAGATGATGCATGCCGTCTTATTCTGAGAGTAAACTTGGTGAGTTTAGTCACGACAGACCTAGTTCTTACTTCTTCCTCTCTCACCTTTTCCCAGCACCACCCTTCCCCATGTCGTTTTACTCCTCCGTTTGGGGATAGAAAGAAAGCAGAGCAGGGAAGCGCACGCCAGGCTGGCGGCAGTTTTAGATGCCTGGGCTCCACCCGTGTGACTTTTTCCTCTTTTCTTTTTAAAACTAAACACAGCAGGATGTGTGCACACCAATTACTGAGCACACAGAAACCCGGGCACTGCTCTATTGAAGGAAGAGCTTTCAAAGGACTGTGGCAGGAGCTGGCTGCCCCCCTGCCCGGCATTTAAAGGGCTGTGCTCTCCCGGGGAGAAGAGCTGACTTCCTAACCTGGGACTTTTCTCAGAGCCCCGCAGAAGGAGCTCTACGTAGGGAAAGGACATGTTGGCAATGGGTTTTCCCACTAACTTTGGGACCTTCTGCACCCAAGCAAAAAAAAAAAAAAAAAGAAACCTTAAAAAAGTTTTATTTTATTGTACTTGGCAAAAACAATGAAAAGAATGTGAACTTGACTTTGAATACCTCACACCTGTGGGTTATACATTTTTCCAGTGTATTCCTAGGAATACCTAAGGAAGCTGTGATGTAGGTAGCGTAGCCTTTATTACCTCCATTCTTTTTAGATAAGCACTTTAAGCACAAAGCAGGCAGGTGACCTTGTAACATCAAATGCTTCAACGTTAAGCTGATCTTCTTTCTCTTTTTAAAAAATTTTTTATTGAAGTATAGTTGATTTACAATGTGTTAATTTCCTCTGTACAGCAAAGTGACTCAGTTATGCATATATATACACACATATATATACATATATACATTCTTTTTCATATTCTTTTCCATTATGGTTTGTCACTGGATATTGAATATAGTTCCCTGTGCTATATAGTAGGACCTTGCTGTTTATCCATCCTATATACAATAGTTTGCCTCCCAAACTCCTATTCCTTCCCGCCCCTACCTGTCCTCCCCCTTGGGAACCACAGTCTGTTCTCTATAGCTGGGAGTCCGTTTTTGTTTTGTAGATATGTTGATTTGTATTGTAGTTTAGATTCCACATATAAGTGATATCATATGGTATTCGTCTTTCTCTTTTTGACTTACTTCACTTAGTATGATAATCTCTAGGTCTGTGTTGCTGCAAATGGCATTATTTCATTCTTTTTGATGGCGGAGTAATATTCCACGTATGCATCTATGTACCACATCTTCTTTATCCATTCATCTGTTGATGGACATTTAGGTTGCTTCCACATCTTGGCTATTGTAAACAGTGCTGCTGTGAACATAGTGGTGCATGTATCTTTTCAAAGTCTAGTTGCGTCTGGGTATATGCCCAGGAGTGGGATTGCTGGCTCGTATGGCAACTTTCTCATATATGCCCTTATGTGCTACAATCGAACGTCTAAAAATGGGGAGGACAGCACACCAGACAGTCCTGTTGAATTACACTCAAATGCTGCTTCTGTCTTAGAGTGAGAGCTGTTAACCCTGAAGTTAGAGGTGCCAGGTTATTGATACCCATGGTGTCTATCAGGGCTGTTGTATTCATGTTTTATTGCTTCCACTAAAATGCAAATATTTCGTGGATGAAGTACCTATCATCCATGCCCCATGAGTATTTATTGTATGAATGTTATTATTGAATAGATAATTTATGTTATTCCCATAATATCAGAATGCAAGGGTATTTCTCCAGACAGCAGGTTTCTGCCTGTAAACGCATTCGCCTCAGCAAAGCGGTGAGCACAGCACGCAAGCCGGGAAGCCATCGTGCACTGTGGCGTGCTGGGGACTCAGACCAGAGAGCTGAATCTCTGCTCCCTCATTTTATAGACAAAGAAGCTGAGACCCACAGAGTGGAAGAGATTTCCCCAAGTTTACCCCATCGAGCTTTGCCCTGGCCTTTTCATTCTTAGCGAGAACCCAAGAGCTGGCCACAGTTAGAGCTGTGGTCCCCTTGCATGGTCCCAGCTCCTGTCTCTGATGGGGAGTCAGGAACACATTGAAAAGATGTAGTTTCTTCCCCGGAACTTAAACTTCATTGTACAGAAATGCCCTTGAGTTCAGCATTTCATATAGAAATCAGATACTCTTTAAAGAGCAAGGGGAGAAGCATTTGAAATTTGAATATAAATACTTTTGGGGGAAAGAATGAAGAGAAGCTGTTACTTCACATGGAAGAGACAAGGCTTGAAGGTGATTTTAATATGTCGATCAATATAAGAGGGATCATTGAAAAAAGAGTCCTAACTAGCAATTTCTCATCTTCATTTAAAAGAGAGAAATAGGCTTGTAATAGAGCAGGACATTTTCTGTTTAGTTGTTAAAAAAAAAAATTGGTAATCAGAAGGACAGCATAAACTTACTAGGCTTTGTGCCAAACTCACCTAATTCCATTTTTATAGAGTTACCAGATGGGTGAAATACTAGAAAAGTGAGAGAACATTTTTATGTCAGTAAGACATTTAATAGGATGTCTCATAACACTCCTGTTAAAAATATGAAAAACACCTAGGGAACAACAGTTCATTTCGTATTCAAGAAAGAGGCGTCTTTAGTGGCGGGTCATAGAAGTCGTCTATCCTAGTCATCAGTATTTATAGAAATAAATGACCTTAGTGACGGCTTAGAAGTCAGGCCAAATGGACAAAGGATCAATATATGTAATTTTAGAAAACGCAACTTCCTCTGAGTCCTAACATATGTTACTTTCATTCACCGATGAGCCCTGAAGTTATAGCAAGACAAAATAATTTGGATCAACAGAAAGGAGACTGGGGCTCTCATGATTAAATTCACTAATACTTCTTCCCCAGTCCTAGAGAACCGTAACTTGATACTTAGCCACCTCACTTTCAATTACTAAAAATAATCTGAAAGTACTTCCTTTTCAAGTCATTTGGAAATAGAGGTAAAAGTTGGCAGCCTAGAACCTCAACTAGGAGGTTTAGTCTGACTCCAGCTCAGCCTCTCCAGAGTTGTGGGGAGAGAACTGTAATGCTGGACCTGTGTCACCTTGGTGACATCACCGTGGCATTACTGCTAAGCAAGGAAATTCCTAGCTGCTTTAGTGCTGCCTAGATTTCCTGAAAGCAAAAGGAACCAGTGAGGGGAGCCTTGGTTCTGTAGAGCCATTCCATGTTTCCTTCAAACCCAGTCCTGCCAACTGTAGACTGGAAACCCAGAACTTCGTTTAACGTTTCCCAGCGGAGCAGCTTTTATAAGATGTTTCTTCTCTCTCTGCTAAGAGGTCATTCCCGTTAGAATGCTTTCTACCTCCGATCAGAACCAGCCTGGCTTCCTTAGTTTACCGAAAGCCCAGCAAGGAAATACCTGGAATCAGTGGAGACAGGTCGGGCTAGATGTGCATATCCATCTTCTGCTGCCCCAAAGTCAACCATCCCCAGGCCCCGGTCATGGCAGCCCCAGAGCATAGTGCAGGGGACCTACACCCTAGAGAAGCAACTCTTGCTTCAGCGTCTAAGCAGGTGAGCAAGATGAAGGGCGTTTCAGGCAGGAACTGAAGGTAGATCCTGGTGGGAGCCATGGTTCCATTCTCTTTGCTCCTGGAGATGATGTGTGAGAGATGGTACAGGGAAGAAACCACCCCCACTCCTTCCTCTTCATCTCTCCTCTTTGCCTGGAGACCATCACTTGGCTTTTATTCCTGTTCCATCACCAGGGAGGAAGCCCTGAACTGCAGCGGTCCCAGAGGAGGAAATGTGGGGAAGGGTGGCACTGTGGATGAGGAACCAGAAAAAGGCAGTGTTCCTCCAGCCCTTCCCTGACCCAAGTTTGCAAAGACAAGAAGTGTAGCTTCATTGTTGGGAGCAACTGGGGTACAAGTGTCTTTTGAGAGCCCTAGAGAAGCATGGGATGAATAGTACCTTTTCATCATCTCGTCTCTGCAGTAAAGAATAGCTGCAAGGAACTCAGTGGGAACCCAAAGTGTTCTTGACAAAGATGTCAGTATAATTCACCCAGTCAGACATAATTAAAAATAATTACTTACAGGACAGAACTTGCCATACAGGAGATCAAAGTGCTCTGCGTGCTTTCAGAATAGACTCCAGACCCCAGAAAGGAAGAGAATGTTACAGCAGATAACCCACAGGTTGGTATCTGTGGCACTGGAGTCCGGTCCCCGCTCCACCACCATTAGCTGTGCAACCTTGGATTCATGTCCTCACCTCTCTGAGCCTGTTTCCCTACCTGTAAAATATGGATGAGAGTATCACCTTGGATATGTCACAAGACCATGGCATGAAAATGGAGGAAACATATGTAAAAAGGACTTCTAATTAATGTCAGAGTTTGCTATTCCTTCTTCTCATTGATTTCCCTAAGAGGTAAACTGAGGCAAAGACTAACAAAATAGCTTATTGCTCTCCATTCTTTTTAGAACAAGATGAAATGTTACTTTTAAACACGAACAAAAGTAAGAAAGGGAATCTCCCACTTCCGTCCAGCCAATCACAAATGTCCACAGTGAAGATCCAGGGAGAGCACGTGGTCCTCTTCTCCCATATCCCCTGGTCCACGCCCAGGAACTTCAGCCCCTGCCTCTCTCTGTCTCTTAAGCATCACGAGCTTGTTCCAGCAGCAGGCTGACCAGGGCTCACTCCCCTCGGAGTGGTTGGGAGATGTTGAGAATTAGGGGCGGGCATATTTTTCCAAGATATTGTAGGTTTTGTTTCAAGGAGGGCAAGCTGGTGCCTGAGTTCAGCCTTTTCCTTCTTGCAGCCCAAGAGCATGACAGAGGGACTTAGGGCCACTGCACGTTTCCTGCCTCTTTCTCTCCCAGAGCTTCTACCTGGACAAATTTGAATTTCAGATTTTTAAACCTCAGGAAAATACCTGTGTTCAGAAGATGGTTCGGGTTTGTTTTGTGCTGTCAGATGCGGGATGAGAGCAGGACATTGACACCGGATGCCCCATTGTCACATCCTCTTTTTTCTTTCTTCCTGTGAATAGGACAGGGAGAATTGGCTATTCAGTCTGGGGGGCAGGGGCAGGGGCAGGGGCCGGAAGAAGGGGGACGGGAGGAGGAAGACTTTTTAGAGTAGAATAAAAAATTCTGTTTTGTTATTAGGACAGTCCTTCTATCATTCAGAAAACTTCATCAGTTATATTCTTATTTGTTTCTTACTAGTCTTGTGAAGTGTGGTACCCATTAGTCTATGTGTTCGGCTTGCGGTCACAGGCCTCCAGTCCTCTTCTGCCTGCACATCCAGGCTCAGGTGGTCCAGGGCATCGTCAAGGTGATTCAGTGCCACCACCACCTCCAAGTTCTAGCCGGTAGCAGGAGGCAGGTGGGCCCAACCTGGAGGTTACTCATCAGCTGGGCTCACCGGCCATTGGCCACACCCTCCTGCAGGAAATTGTGCCAGTGGTGAGGTGTCTGCCATAGGCTGCCCCGACCTTCAGATGCCCTCTGTTGGAGACCACCAGCTGCACGCTTCCTCTTCTCCCCCTCATCCTCCTTGCTCTCCTGGTTCACCTTCCCTGGCATCACTCTTCAGCCACACCTGTCTCTCCACTGCCCCACCCACCCCAGTCTCTGTTGCCCTCTGTCACCTTTTCCTGCTTCACCTCTGCACTCCATGCTCAGCATCACCGGTGGGCGTATCTCCCCCGCTCCTGCCTCCCTCCCCAGAGCCCTTTCCCCCAGGCCCTTACTTCCCACTACCCTTGGCCGTGGAAGCCCCTCGCGTGACCTGGAGCTGGGGGAGGACCTGATCTGATCCCACGACTCCATAGGAAGAGGAATCTCTGACTCTATTCTCCCAGGGTGTGTCCCAAATGGGACTTTGGGAAGCAGTTCCTAGTAAATCTATTATAAATCCATTGTAGGTGGTTTCATAGTACCATTTAGTTCTTCCCCAAATGTGCATATGTCGATTCAACATCATGGGTAACATTTCTATGGGGAAAAAAAAATGCTCTGATCTAAACTACCTATTAGTGAAGTTGTGGACCGCTGCTGTTTCCTAAATCGGAATCTCCTATGATAAGGATTGGAGGATTCTTGAAATCAAGAACTGTGGCTTCGATGTCTTAAGAACCGCGCCCCCCCAGTACTTTCCACATACTAATCTCCCAGGAATTGATATTAAGAGTGACTTGTTAAATTACCAAATGTTATCAGAGCAAGGCATCTGAATGCGTGCTAGGTGGTACCCTGGGGCCTGGTGCCCAGTGACCTTGCAGTAGAAAGGGACTAGATTTGGAATCAGGAGGCTTAGGCTGTGTCACTTACAAGTTCTATAGCCTTGAGAAAAGTCCCCACTGCTGCAGGCATCCATTTCTCCTTTCACTATAATGGGAACTGTCCATCCTACTGCCCAAAACTGTTAGGTGTGAAAAATGAATTGATATAGGAAAAGCATTTTCTCCTTTTTGTTACCTAGGATCATTTTTTTTAAAAATTAGTATTGTAAACCTCTGAAAAAATAACCATTTAAAATCACCTAAGGGCTTCCCTGGTAGTGCAGTGGTTAAGAATCCGCCTGCCAATGCAGGGGACATGTGTTCGAGCCCTGGTCCGGGAAGATCCCACATGCTGTGGAGTAAATAAGCCTGTGCACAACAACTACGGAGCCTGTGCTCTAGAGCCCATGAGCCACAACTGCTGAAGCCCATGTGCCACAACTACTGAAGCCCGCATGCCTAGAGCCCATGCTCCGCAATAAGAGAAGCCACCGCAATGAGAAGCCCGCGCACCGCAAGAAGAGTAGCCCCCACTCACCGCAACTAGAGGAAGCCCATGTGCAGCAACGAAGACCCAACGCAGCCAAAAATAAATAAAAAATAGAAATAAATAAAAAAATATTTTTTAATAAAATAGAATCGCCTAAAATCCAATCCATCCAGAGATAGCACTTTTGATCCAAAGTTTTTCCCATTAAAATTTATGCATGTAAATTTATCTTTTTAAATGAGCGCCTATTATATACACTATGGTTAGTATCTCTTTTTAACTGTATCCTGTAAATTGAGTGAATAATAATCTGCTGGTTGTAAAATACTCCACTGTAGTTATATGTCATAATATATTTAAATAATACCTTATTTGGGGACATTGAGGCTGTTTCCAATTTTGCTATTATTAACCAGTGTTGCAGTGGGCATTCTTGTTTATATACCTTCATATACTTGCCTTATTATTTTAAAGTCATTTAATACATATTTTCTTCCATAAAGACTGTATAGGTCCCTTATCCAAACTATTACAGCCAAATCTATTTTATAATTCATGTTTTATAAAGGTAATAAAGTTATACACTGTATAGTACAAAATATTCCTAGTAAGCTATGCATTGGGAGGTAAGGTATTAACAGTTATGTTCAGTGGGATTAAATAGACCACAAATAGCCCACATCAGATTTTGCTACAAAATTAGTTTGCACTACAGAACCATTTTTTTTCCTATTTTCAGAGCTTTTGGATTTTGGAATTGCAGAAAAGGGATTATGGAACTGGCTAATTTACATTTCTTTAAGTTCTAGTGAAATTGAACTTTTTTCCTGGTTTTATTTTGCCTTTATAATATTCATTTTGTAAAAGGTGTGCTCTTAGCCTTTGCCTGATTAGGCTTGACCTTCTTATTGATATTTAAGAGCTTTTCACATATTTGTCAAACATTTTGCCCCATACTTTAAATCATGTCTCCTAGTTTGTCATTTGTCTTATACTTTGATAATGTTTAACACGTATGTTTTTTTTTAAACATCTTTATTGGGGTATAATTGCTTTACAATGGTGTGTTAGTTTCTGCTTTATAACAAAGTGAATCAGTTATACATATACATATGTTCCCATATCTCTTCCCTCTTGCATCTCCCTCCCTCCCACCCTCCCTATCCCACCCCTCCAGGCGGTCACAAAGCACTGAGCTGATATCCCTGTGCTATGCGGCTGCTTCCCACTAGCTATCTACATTACGTTTGGCAGTGTATATATGTCCATGCCTCTCTCTCGCTTTGTCACAGCTCACCCTTCCCCCTCCCCATATTCTCAAGTCCGTTCTCCAGTAGGTCTGTGTCTTTATTCCTGTCTTACCCCTAGGTTCTTCATGACATTTTTTTTTCTTAAATTCCATATATATGTGTTAGCATACGGTATTTGTCTTTCTCTTTCTGACTTACTTCACTCTGTATGACAGACTCTAGGTCTATCCACCTCATTACAAATAGCTCAACTTCGTTTCTTTTTATGGCTGAGTAATATTCCATTGTATATATGTGCCACGTCTTCTTTATCCATTCATCCGATGATGGGCACTTAGGTTGTTTCCATCTCCGGGCTATTGTAAATAGAGCTGCAATGAACATTTTGGTACATGACTCCTTTTGAATTATGGTTTTCTCAGGATATATGCCCAGTAGTGGGATTGCTGGGTCATATGGTAGTTCTATTTGTAGTTTCTTAAGGAACCTCCATACTGTTCTCCATAGTGGCTGTACCAATTCACATTCCCACCAGCAGTGCAGGAGTGTTCCCTTTTCTCCACACCCTCTCCAGCATTTATTGTTTCTAGATTTTTTGATGATGGCCATTCTGACTGGTGTGAGATGATATCTCATTGTAGTTTTGATTTGCATTTCTCTAATGATTAATGATGTTGAGCATTCTTTCATGTGTTTGTTGGCAGTCTGTATATCTTCTTTGGAGAAATGTCTATTTAGGTGTTCTGCCAATTTTTGGATTGGGTTGTTTGGTTTTTTGTTATTGAGCTGCATGAGCTGCTTGTAAATTTTGGAGATTAATCCTTTGTCAGTTGCTTCATTTGCAAATATTTTCTCCCATTCTGAGGGCTGTCTTTTGGTCTTGTTTATGGTTTCCTTTGCTGCGCAAAAGGTTTTAAGTTTCATTAGGTCCCATTTGTTTATTTTTGTTTTTATTTCCATTTCTCTAGGAGGTGGGTCAAAAAGGATCTTGTTGTGATTTATGTCATAGAGTGTCCTGCCTATGTTTTCCTCTAAGAGTTTGATAGTTTCTGGCCTTACATTTAGGTTTTTAATCCATTTTGAGCTTATTTTTGTGTATGGTGTTAGGGAGTGATCTAATCTCATACTTTTACATGTAGCTGTCCAGTTTTCTCAGCACCACTTATTGAAGAGGCTGTCCTTTCTCCACTGTACATTCCTGCCTCCTTTATCAAAGATAAGGTAACCATATGTGCGTGGGTTTATCTCTGGGCTTTCTATCCTGTTCCATTGATCTATCATTCTGTTTTTGTGCCAGTACCATACTGTCTTGATTACTGTAGCTTTGTAGTATAGTCTGAAGTCAGGGAGCCTGATTCCTCCAGCTCCGTTTTTTGTTCTCAAGATTGCTTTGGCTATTCGGGGTCTTTTGTGTTTCCATACAAATTGTGAAATTTTTTGTTCTAGTTCTGTGAAGAATGCCATTGGTAGTTTGATAGGGATTGCATTGAATCTGTAGATTGCTTTGGGTAGTAGAGTCATTTTCACAATATTGATTCTTCCAATCCAAGAACATGGTATATCTCTCCATCTATTTGTATCATCTTTAATTTCTTTCATCAGTGTCGTATAATTTTCTGCATACAGGTCTTTTGTCTCCTTAGGTAGGTTTATTCCTAGGTATTTTATTCTTTTTGTTGAAATGGTAAATGGGAGTGTTTTCTTGATTTCACTTTCAGATTTTTCATCATTAGTGTATAGGAATGCAAGAGATTTCTGTGCATTAATTTTGTATCCTGCAACTTTACCAGATTCATTGATTAGCTCTAGTAGTTTTCTGGTAGCATCTTTAGGATTCTCTATGTATAGTATCATATCATCTGCAAACAGTGACAGCTTTACTTCTTCTTTTCCGATTTGGATTCCTTTTCCTTCTCTGATTGCTGTGGCTAAAACTTCCAAAACTATGTTGAATAAGAGTGGTGAGAGTGGGCAACCTTGTCTTGTTCCTGATCTTAGTGGAAATGCTTTCAGTTTTTCACCATTGAGGATGATGTTGGCTGTAACACGTATAAGTTTTTAGTAAAATAGGATAGAAATTTGTTCCTTTATGGAGCTTATCTATGGTATATTTGAGAAATCTTTCCTAATTCCAAAAGGATATAATCATTAATCTACATATCTAGTATCTTTAGTAGTTTAGAGGTTTTTATTTCTATGTTAATATCATCAATCTCTCTGAATTGTATTTTGATGTCAGCTTTAATGTAAGTTTTAGCCGATGGGCACAATCCATTTATTAAACAATCTTTCCTTTTCCCAGGACTTTATTGTCATCGTTGTACATAAGCTTTCATAAGTATTTGGACCTGTTTCAAAACATTTGGTTTTGTTCTGGTGATCTCTCCAACTCTGGTGCTGCCAGCACCACACTATTTCCATTATTACATCTTTATTTTCACATCTATTAGGGCTGGGGCGGGGGAAGGATGAATAGGTAGAGCACAGGATTTTTAGAGCAGTGAAACTATATTTAGTCTGATACAAGAGTGGTGGATACATGTCATTATGTATTTGTCCAAACTCATAGAATGACAGTACCAAGAGTGAACCCTTGTGTAAACTGTAGACTCTGGGTGATGGTGACGTGTCAGTGTAGGAAACAAACGTACCATGTCGTTGGGGCTGTTGATGATGGGGGATGTTGTGCACGGGTGGGACAGCAAATATATGGGAGATCTCTGTCCTGTCTGCTGAATTTTGTTGTGACTCTAAGACTGCTGTTTAAAAAAATGAAGTTTATTAAAAAAACAAAAACTAGACATTAATCCTGAAATCGCAGCGCTTACCTCCAAGGGGAGAGTATAAAAAGCTAAATAGAAAACTAGAAGAAATTGCATTTCTCAAATATTGTGTTACAAATAGGCACCAGAGAACAGTGCTTCTCAAACTGTGATGAAGGGGGCTTCCCTGGTGGCGCAGTGGTTAAGAATCCACCTGCCAGTGCAGGGGGACATGGTTTCGAGTCCTGGTCTGGGAAGATCCCACATGCTGTGGAGCAGCTAAGCCCGTGCACCACAACTACTGAGCCTGTGCTCTGGAGCCTGCGACCCACAACTAATGAAGCCTGCACGCCTAGAGCCCGTGCTCTGCAACAAGAGAAGCCACTGCAAAGAGAAGCCCGCACACCACAACGAAGAGCAGCCCCTGCTCGCCGCAACTAGAGAAAGCCCCTGCGCGGCAACGATGACCCTACGCAGCCAAAAATAAATAAATAAATAAATTTACATTAAAAAAAAACTGTGATGAAGGACCAATTTAAAAAAAAGCAATTTCCAATATCTTTTAAGACTAGCAACCTCTTTCTTAACCTCATCTTTGAAAAGCTGTGTGTAAACTGTCAATGCTCTATGCCTATTAGTTATTTGCCACTCATCTGTAGTGGATTCTTTGTCGAAATGAAGATATTTATTCAGTCCACCTACCTTCTACTCTGCAGAACAGTGAAAGCGTATTTGTGAAATACTGTGCAGTTCTCTTAAGAGGGCTTGAACCCTTGTCCCCTGCCTTGGCAGGCGGATTCTTAACCACTGCGACACCACGGAAGCTCAAAGCTTGGCATTTTCAACAGGTCTGTCACATAATCAAGTACTTCTTTTTCTTTTTACCATTCTTTTACTTCAAAGACACAAAGTTTTTAATGTCTTCATATTTTATGTGTGTGTGATGAACACAGAAAAGCCCCCCTTGGAATATGAAAAATCAGCAGTTAGCTAGTTGCACTCACTAACTGAATGCTTGCTACTGCATGTGAGGATGCTGCAGTGTCCAAAATTAGCAAAATTAGGACCCGTCACAAATATTAAGTGCGATCGGGCTGAGGGTCTGGCATCGGGGGGTGTAGGCAGTACTCATATTTTGTGTAGGAGAAAATCTAGTCATCTGTTCAAATCATATTCCTCACTGAGTGATATCTACAATAAAATAAGAGCGCAGTGGAAAGATGAATAAATAAGGACCTAGGAGACCTGAGTCCTAGTAACGTTTCTTCCACCAATTAGGTAGATTTGATCACTTGCTTTAACTTCTCTGACCCTCAGTTTCCTCAGCTGTTACAAGAGACAGCAGACAGTTTGATCACTAGAGGCACTTTCAGCTCTCAAAAAGAAAAATGAACAGATCAACTAACTGATTTGTTCACAGATTGATTCATTCATAACCAATGTATCCGTGTACGTATTCAAAAGACACTTGCAGTGAACATATTACATGTCAGTTCCTGTGCTAATCGTGGCGGCCGAATGAGAAGGCAGTATGGAAAAGAGAGATGCGTTCCCCCAAGTCTCCGAATTCCCTTCTTCTTGGGGCGCTAGAATTCACTAAGCATGGGGAAATGATGAGACAGGGAGGAATGAATGGGGGGAATTGTCTTGGCATCACCACATTTCATGTATTTGTGTAGAACAGAGCTTCTCAGCCTCAGCACCATTGATGTGTTCATTGTGGGCAGCTGTCCTGTGCATTGTAGGTTGTCTGCAGTATCTCTGGCCTCAATCTACCCAATGCCGGTCCCACCGTCTCCACCCGTTTGTGACGACCATCCATGTCTCCAGGCGTTGCCAAATGTCCCCTAGAGGCAAGGTTGCCCTGGTTGAGAACCAGTGATTTAGAATCACCTCAGTGCCAGGTACTGTGCTGGATGCCAGGAAAATAAAGCAGAGAAATACACAGCCTTGTCTTGAGGCCTTTATTCCAGGCCAGTGCTTCTAGAACTTAGATGTGCAGCGAGTCAGCGGAGGGCCTGTTGGAACCCAGGCTGCAGACGCCCGCTTCCATCATTTCTAATTCAGCGGGTCCGGGTGGGGCTGGCGGGTTTGCATGTCTAAAGCGGTGCTGGTGCGATGCTGCTGGTCCCTCAGGATGACACTTTGAGAACCGTTGGGCTCGGGGGTTCCCATCTCGCAGGTGACGGGTGTCCACTGCAGCTGTGGCCGAGAATATACATGTTCTCGCCTCACCCGTTCAACCAGTGTTTGCTGAGATTCAGAGTAATCTGTGGTCTTTAAATTGAGAAATTAGACCCCAGATGGGCTCCTAAACCCACAATAAACCTGAAAGGTCACAGGAAATAAAACCAGGGGAGGACCTCCTAAGCTGGAACAGTGACGAAAAGGTGCTTAGTTTCATCCTTTTGATTTCATTCTGTATTAACAGATGAATGGGTTGTTCATGGGCTTGTCCAGGTACCTAAATAGTATCTAATTTCAGTTTCCGTGGATTCTAAGCTCTGATCACAAACAGGCTTTTACAAACCACTCATTTCTAAGGTGGGGACATCCGTGGGCAACGAGAGACATGGCTGGTTCACCTAGACCTGCATGCACACATCCATCCTGGAGCGTCTGAGCCCCGCTTGGCCTTCTCCTCCTCCTGGTCTCCGCCCCGGTCTCCCTTTCCCTTTATCTCCAGCAGTAACTTCAACAGCAGTGCATGTCGTGCTGGCACACGCAGGGCTGTGTGTGTGTTATTATTCTTCACAAAACTATTAGTTCATCTTTGGACTGAACATTGCTATTTCCTCTTGCTATGACGATACCACCAAATACTGTATTTTCTTAGAAAAGTGTCGCACACCCTCGGGAGGAAGTGGGGTGTGGTGTTTGAACACCACTGGGGGGACAGGGGTGTTTCGCTCCCGCTGTACCCACAAGTGACAGCCCGCTTTGCAGTTCTTGTTTTCTCTGTCTCTTAATGTTGAGTCCACACTGACTGGCCACGTCATTTTACTCGCAGGATGAACAGCGAGAAAGTGGAGTCCAGGCTGTCAGAACCTCCTCTCTGTCCCCCTCTAGGCAGGGGTCTACTTCATTCTGAGGTCCCAAGGCTGATTTAGAACAGGGACCCTGTCACATTTTTGCATCCAGCACCAGGCTTTATACCTAGGAGGCAGGTTTAGCAGATACTTAGTGAGCGATGGCAAAAAACAAATGTACATGTCACTTCATTTCCTTAACCAATAGTTTAGGTGAGTTCTAGGCCATGTCAGATAATCCACTGAGTCCGTCGTCGTCATCACCATCACCATCACCATCACCATCACCATCACCATCACCATCACCATCACCATCACCATCATCATCGGTAGTTAATTTCATCAGGGAGAATTTCCGCCGTTACTTTGGAAAAGTCCTATAATGTTATAGCTACCTTTTCCACCAAACACTGTTGTAAGCGTTTCATTCAATGGTTAATTCATTTAATCCTCCCGACAACTCTGTGAAGTGGGTCTGTTATTTTCCCCATGTTGCAGAAATAGAAACATAGTCGCACAGAGATTAGGTCACTGGTCTATGACTATGCAGTTGGGGAAAGCTGGCGTTTGTACCATGGCCCTCTCGTTGACACACCTGTGAGCTCCTGCCTGTGTCCTCTCCTTCCTGATGGTATACTGCCATGCCAGGCCAGGGAAAAGGGACCATGTGGCCAGGGACTTCAACTTGACCGTCTCAGTCAAGATGTCCTTTGGGAGCTTCCCTGGTGGCGCAGTGGTTGAGAGTCCGCCTGCCGATGCAGGGGATGCGGGTTCGTGCCCCGGTCCGGGAAGATCCCACATGCCGCGGAGCGGCTGGGCCCGTGAGCCATGGCCGCTGAGCCTGCGCGTCCGGAGCCTGTGCTCCGCAACGGGAGAGGCCACAGCAGTGAGAAGCCCGCGTACCGCAAAAAAAAAAAGATGTCCTTTGACCGGGGCACACTGGGCCCTGCCTCTGATTGGACGTCCCACATCTATTCAGGTGGGGTGTTTTTCCTACCTGAACACCTGACAGGCAGAACTCTTCCTCTGATGCATTAGGAAGATTCCAGAGTATCCTGTGTCTCATTAGAGCTACTGAGTTAATATGATGGTAGAGTCACTGAGAAAATTGTCTCTTTCCCCCCCAACTTTATTGAGATATAATTGACAATTAAAAGTTGGATATATATTTAAGGTGTACGATCGGATGACTTGATAAACGTATACACTGAAATAATCACCACAATCAAACATTAACATATCCATCATTTCACATAGTCTCCTTTTTTTGTGTGGTGAAGAGTGTCTTTTAAGAGTAAAATTTGACGCAGTGAACAGATCCATCATTAAATTTGCTTCCTGTACCAGGCAGCATCTTTGGCCTCGGTAAGTGGTTACCCTACCCTGGGTAGAAAGTAGTGCCGAGGAGACCGACTTTGTACAAAGCAGTGAGCTCTGTCTGCTCTAGACTTTGGCCCCGGGAATCCTAACTGATACCAGCCAGCCACCAGTAAAGGCATGAATGGAGAAGGCGCAGAGGTGGACAGTACCCACTTATGACCACCTGGGAGAATTACCCAGGTCAGCAGCTTTGACCTCACTTCTGAAAGAGAGCTTAAGCTCTTCCAAGAAACTTCAACTCCGTTTATATTACCCACTTTTTAACTCTTCAAATTATAGCCATGCAGTAGAAAGATCATTAAACCACAGGTTCTGACAAAAAGAAACGTCAAATTGGTACCCAAGGTAACTGGGCAAGTAGGCAGTACAGAGGCTGCTGGGAAAGGCTGTCTGACAGCTGTCATGGCTCCTTGCTAATTAGGAACTGGTTGAACAGATGGAAACAATCATGGGGAACTCTCCATGCTTTCACTTCCTCCCTGGCCTAACCTTAAAAGCCATTTTCTAACAAGGAGTCATTGACTAGTTTGAGTGGAGGTACTTAGCAACCAAGGCTGGAATACAGGTTCAGTTGCTTACTAGCTGTGTGACCTTCAGCAGGCTGCTTACCCACTTAGGCCTCAGCTTTCTTATCTGTAGAATGGAGCTCATTATACCTATCTCACGGGCTTGGTGAGAAGGTTGAATAACACAAGCTATGGAAAGCTTTTTGCAAAGTTTTGTGAACCGTAGGAGACCTAATAAATAACCGTCTAGGCTATGCGTGTGCTTGGAACAAATGGACAGATAGATCAGGAGTCAGGGAGATGAAGAAGAAAAAGATCAACTTGACTAGTGATAAAGGCTGGATTGGTGGGTATGGCCAAAGTGTCCAAGCAAATCCATTGGTCGTTGTTCACAGTGTCATAGGCAGTACTGCACAAAGGCTGGCCTCCCAGGACTGGCAGATGAGCCCCGCCCTGCTTATGGCGTGGCAGAGGGGAGTGGAGAAACATGGGCTCTGAAAGTCGGTAGATCCCCCCAAAAGAGAGGAGGGGGCTGGACTGGGCAAGCATAGTTTATTCTTCTAAAACTCATCTGTCAGATAAATTGTTCCTCTTCTCACGGGGAGCAGGAAAGGATTTCTGGATGAAGTAGTACAGAAATGAAGTCCTTGAAAGATGAGAAAGATTGAGGGGTGGCAACCGTGTACGCGTGGAGCTGGTAGAGCATCCAAGCAGAAGGAAGGTGTAAACAGCCGTCGAGATGGACTGCCGGGGTGTATTCAGAAAACAGGCTGAGTCGTGTGGTGTGCGGTCAGTACGTTGATGCCAACACATGGGGGCTTTTAACTAACAGATTGAATCATGGTTTAATTCAGCAAGGATGTGGACAGTTGAGTATTTGTGTAATGTGATCAGAGCTGTGTTTTCGTGGGACTGTCTATTCATGTCACCCATTAAAATTAGTGTCAGAATATTAATAATGCCATCACAGGTTCCTTCTTTCCTATATTTCAATATTTGTTTTATTTCTACACTTTTTTTTTTTTTTTGGTGGGAGAAGGGATATGTTCTATTAGTCTGCTCGGGCTGCCAGAACAGAGTACCACAGACTGAGGGGTTTAAATGACAGGGGTTTATTTTCTCCCTGTTCTGGAGGCTGAGATCAAGGTGCCTTCAAGGCTGGCTTCTGGTGAAAGCCCTCTTCCAGGTGTGTCGATGGCATCTTCCCACTGTGTCTTCATGTGGCAAAGAAAGAAAGAGAGCTCTGGTGTCTCTTTCTCTTCTTGTAAGGACACTGTCCTAATGGATCAGGGCCCCACCCTTATGACCTCATTTAACCGTAATTATCTCCCTAAAGGCTCCACCTCCAAATACAGTCCCATGGGGGCTTATGGCCTGAACATATGAATTGCTGGGGACACAATTCAGTCCATAACTGGGGTTGGGGGGAGTCTTGTTAACGTTCGCAGGTAGGAGGGCATGACTAGCTCTGTCACAAATCCCCCTTCCTTACTCGTTGAAGGTTAGGCCTCTTTCCTTTTGTCATGTAGCATGTATGGTCAGGGTTATTTTAAAATATTATCTTCATTTCACACTTATTATTTTAATTCACTTTTGAGACCATATTTAGGGGCGAGAGGCTAATATTTAGTCTGACTCTTTTTATTGTACTACTTTGTAGACATCTTAGCAAGGGGATAAAACACTTCCCAACTAGTTAGTCTTTCTTCCATGCACATTGCAAGGCAAATTAATTTTTTTATTATAGCTTTTTTCTACAGCAGTAAGTCATTTTATTCAGTTGCCACTTTTACCTGAGAAACCTTTCTATCTCTTAAATTGAAAGCTATAAACTTAATTTGCCAAAATTTGCCTGATGTTTAATTGACCAAATTTTGGCTAAGCTGATGTGTTTGGAACTCATTGAATGTTTTTTCCCCTCATCCCCAAGCTTACTGTTGATTCATTTGTGTTTTCTATATGGTAAAGATTTGATATTTCTTTGAGACTCTCCCTGTGTCCCTAAGACACCGCCAGCTAAATTATAGCAATAAAAGTGACATCCAGATTTTTTTAAAATAAAGAAGTATGCTCATTCTTAGTTCACTTGCTGCAGAGGAAGAGGAGTCGTGATACGTTTTAGCTGATGAGAGTATAGAGAACTTCTTCTCTTGCTTTCTGTTTCTATGGAATTTCCCCCATCCGCTTTTGTTAGGTGGTGGCAACCCTTCAGGTCACCGTGAAAGTATTTGGTGGCTTTGAATTGTGGCAGGTGAGTCCATCTGGATAAGTAGGTCAGTCAGCATCAGGGAGGCAAGAGACCAGAATTCTCCATTCAGTACTTACTGGCATATGACCTCAAGCGTGCCCCTGAGCAGCGATTCTTGATCATCTCCCTGCATTGTCACTACCTGCCGAAGAGAAATGAGATCACACTTAAAGGTGAAAACATTGAGCTGTAAGAGTAAAGGTCCTCCACAAATTTAAAGTACACATTAGGATGGTATTTCGCAGTTGGGATGGCAGAAGCGCAGAAGATTGGATGGACACACTGAGAGTTCATCGTGATGAGTGCCAGCATCGTGATGACTCCATTAGGGGAAAATAAGTGCTATAGGAGAGATACGTGAGGGGTTTTATGGGAGCTCGGTGGCAGAGCACAGAGGAAGGTCACTTAATTCAGCCCAGATATGCTCCTAAAAGACTCTTTCCATTCTCTTCCTACCCTTTTTTGCTATATACTAATAATGACCATAAAGTACACTAGAAAGTATATCAGTTGGAATAATAATAATAACTAACATTACTTTGAGAGTTTACTGTGTGACAGCCCTGTTCTAAGCACCTCCATGTGTTTTCCCATTTCATCCTCATAGCCCTTTGAGACAAGTAATAGTATTATCACCATTTTCCAAATGAGAAAGCAGAGAGGTTAAATAATTCCTGCAGTTGAGCTCATAATGGCATCGATTCTCTGCCAGTAACAATGCCTGGGACGTTTCCTTTGTATTGATTTCCTCTGTAACTGTCTGCTACCTAATCGGACCATAGAATACCCTTTCAGGTAAAAGAAATGCATGAAGATTAAAAGATGATGTAAAATGTTGCTTTTGAAAATTAAGTTTCTTAGCAAAAAGGCATTGAGCATCAGCTCGATATCAGACAGAGGGATTGACCCAGGAGGTACATAGATGATTAAGATACGGTCTCTGCTCTCAGAGCCCAAAGTCTTGTTTGGGAAGACCAACAGGAACTAATACATTGAATAAAGCATTATAGGGAAATACGGCTGTGTGAGCATTTGGTCTCCTCCCCAGCCCCACATTCCCCAGAGGAACGTGGTAATAGAGGAGACCCCTCATCACAGCTAGAGTCCAGTAAGTAAGGCACCTGCATGCACTCACTCTGGAGGGTTTTTGCTAGATATGCTGCAGATGAAACCAGAGGGACTTCTATAGGTTGAGTCCCACCCGTCTTCTGGGGATATGAGTAGATCCCACCCTCTTCAAGGATTATGTAGGAGAAATCCTGGTGGGACCTTACTATGTCCCCCAAATTTGGGGGCTAAGAGCTGAAGACAAAGACAGAGAATGGGAGGTACGGGATCTACCCCACTCAGACTTTTGAAAGGCAAAGGTGAGGTGAACAAATATGACAGGTGCTGTCTCGCAGGGTACCCGGGGAGCTATGGGGGGCTGGGCGAGCGCTGAGTAAATTCCACCAACATGTGTCGAGGGAGGCTGATGGAGGTGAGGGAAGAAGAGCTTCACAGAGGAGGTACAGACTGAGCGGGAGCTTGAAAGATGAGGAAGCGGGGGTGGGGCAGATGGAGGCTGGAGTGAGATAGGAAGGCGGTCCAGGGAGAGGAGGCAGTATGGCTAAGAGCCTAGAGCTCCGAAACAGCATGACAAGTTGAAGAAATGGCAGTGGCTCTGCATTGATCCTAGGGAAGATCCTTTGGGACTGGGAGTGAGAGGTGATAGGACTAGGGAGAGAGACAGGTAAGCTGCTATGATGGGTCCAACGAGGGATGATGCAGAATCCCGCCAAGACCCCAGGGAAGGAGGAGAGGAGATGGGGAAGGAGAAGGACAGGTTGGTTGCGGTGGATGAGAGAAAGGGTGATGTCTAAGCAGGGTGCTAGGCTGGGAGTCATGGTCCCAGTCACTGAGCTGGTAAAACAGAAGAAGAGGAAGATTCCAAAGGCAAGACAGTGAGTTCCTTTCGCACCTGGCAGGTTGGGGGGGTCCCCGGGAGCTGTCCAGGAGAGACTGGATGTGTGCTTTTATTCCTCGGACGAGTGGTCCGTAGAGGGACCCGTGTGGCCAGTAAGCTGGCCAGTCAGTCTTACTGCACACATTGTTTGCTGTAGAGAGCGAGGCTACTGTGATTGGCAAGAAAGAGATTATGAAATCCACACTCCACAGAGAGACTGGGGGAAGACAGTCCTGAGAGATGCGATTCCAGTGCGTGTATTTCTGTACCCAAGTAATTTTCCTTTCTATTTTAGCACCCCTTCTCCTCTACCATCAGCTCTGCGCACAAAAAACCAGCCCACAAAAATCTGTTATGTTAATTTCATCCTCATGTGCGTGTTACGCATCCTCTAGGCTCTTGAGATTTGCATGTATATACATACATATACATATATTGATACATACACACATGAGTGTTCAACAAATTTACGCTCACACAGCATTGTATGGAAGTGTATGATGCATGTTGTCCTTGCCATTGTTAGGTAAGAGCATTTCTAAAATATTTGCTAATTGCACAGGTAAAATAATATTATTGTTTTAAAATAATAATAATATTTATTATTATATTAATATTAATAATTATATTGATATTATTAATATAAAATATAATAAAATTATTTTTATAATATTTTATTATTATAAAATGATATTATTAAATTGAATTGAATATTAATGGATCCTCAAAGAAAATGCATTATCAAGTTCCAATGTTATTTTTTTCTCAGCTATTTGCACCAAAATGCAAAATTTCAGGAAACCTTAAATACTACAGAGTAAAAGATGTTTTCTTAAGGCTCTAACCATTTCCCTTTAGTAAACTGAAACTATGCTGGCTTACTTCAGATTTTAGTTTAATATTTTATTATATGAATTCTCAGTTTCCTAATGTATATTCTTTATATAACCTCTGAATTTATAATCTATGCCTTGAAATGCCAGTGGCATATTTCTTAATTTTGGCTTTTAAATTATCGTATGGCAAAACTGACCTTTGTTTTGGGTGCATCCTTCTGTGAATTTAAGTCTAGATTTCTGTGACTACCACCACAATCCGGCTCTAGAACAGTTGGATCTTCCCCCAGAACCTGCTCGTGTCACCCTTTTATAATCATACCCTGTTCCCTACCCAAACCACTGGTAACCACTGCTTCTTTTCTCCATATAGTTTTGTCTTTTCAAGAATGTCATATTAATGCAATTATATAGTATCCTGCTTTGTTTTGTACATCTTAAATTGCTCACAAGGCTGAACATTTTCCTACAAACTAGTTACAAGTATGTTTTTTGTATTTTGTGTAGTTTGTGTCATTGCCAGTTATTTAGTTGGGTCATGGGTAGTGGTTTGGGGGTTTTTTTTTTTCCTACACATTTGTGTATGCTTATTATATAAGAATGATGCTAACTTATTTTCTGTTGCATTTACCGTAGATATTTTCCTTAAGTCTCTGCCTTTGCATTTTGTTATTTTCTTTAAGTGTGTATGACCTTACACATAGTGATATTGTTTGATGTAGTAATACTGGAATTCTCTGGTGATCTAGTTTGATGCGTTCTTCCTAAATTAAAAAAAAATGTAAAAGGAGCTCATCACAGCATTATTTCTATTATGGAAAAACTGGACACAATCTAAATGTGGAACTATAAGACTTCAGTAAAGCAGATAATGGAGCTGTCCCTCAGTGGGCTGTCATGTAAGAATTAAAAGGATGCTTACAGAGATGACATAGTAGCTTGGACAATTTTTTTGGTAAAAGTTAGTAAAAGTAAATTTTTTTGGTAAATTTTTAGTAAATTTTTTTGGTAAAAGTCAGATACAATCTCATACACACAGTATGAGCACAGCATATAAAACAAAACCATAGACTAGAGAAAATCCATTAAAGTAGTAACCGTGATTTGCTTCTGTTGGTGGAACTATGAGGAGTGTTTTACCAATTTTGTGTATTTTCTTCATTTCATGATGATTGCCTATGACTGTTACAGAAGGGGAAAAGATTCTGGGCAGCTCAGCAATAAAATGCTACCTTTTGCCTTAAAAAGGCACCCCCTGAGCTTGAGGCTTTATTGAACAACGTGTGAGGTTAAACACACAGATGCCAGTTCTGCTTTCTAAATGTCAAAATGTCACTGTGACTAGACCTTTAGAAAGACAGTGGCTTGGCTACCAGACAGATGCATGCATTGGGCAGATCATCAAAATGCTATTGGGTGAGGGGATAGGGAAGGCGAGTCTGGTGAACTGGCAAGGGAATCAGGATGGCTGTGGATAGGAAGTCAGTTGATGTCTAAGCCAGCCCTGTTGGGGGAGGGGGTTTTGCAGTAACTCTGTTCCTTACTGTGATAGAACCCCTGGGGACACTAGACTTTTCAGTCTGTTCCCCAGACAGATTTTCCCAGGTGCATGTTGAGCTGCTGTTGCCTAATTCTGAACCCAGCCTGGAAATAGCAGAGTGACACATCCATCAGTAAAGGTCAGAGTGGTTGTAACTCGGACTTTATGAGTCAGTGATCCCTCGAGGCTCAAGTCAGAATTAATTACTTACCTTCACTTGTGTTAAGGAAATCTTCAGAAAGTCCACACGTGGTAAATACTCGCATAAATGATGCTGCTTCTTGGTGATTGTTCCTGATTAGTGGAGGAATATAGATTAGTCTGAAAGATCTACGTGGTCCAGGAATGGGGGTCTCAACGTTTTCTCTGGAGAATTCTCAGTTCTTAGCCAGGCTTCTGCCCAAGAGTTCTAAGCTCAGAGGGGGAAGGCGGCCCCCTAAAAACAAATCTGGAAGTCATCTAGCTGCTAATTCAGCAGAGTGACAAATACAGAATGTGTTTCCAAGGCTAAGAACTCCTGACAAATCATGGTGATTCCATAACCATCTCCTTTAGTTAAACCTGCTGAATTGCAGGAAATTGGGACTCTCTTAACCTCCATGAAATTAACAGCAGTGATCAAGAGCCCCTAATTTGTCTCTCTGTTTGTTCAAAAAATACCCAGGCTGCCGGCATTCCAGAGGACTGGCAATCTTTTATGGCTCTGTCGGATTCAGGGTTATGGGCCCAAGATTTCCAGTTGTGTCGTTGATTCTCACACCTGGGATCCTGTTACTCTGAGTAGTTTTCTTCCTTCACAAAAAGGTAGAAAAGATGGCTAATGCTTTCTTCTTGATATCTTTGGCTTGCGTAAGAAGGGGAAAATTCGTGAGGTAAAACTGGTTCAAGAGAAAGAGGAAGCAAAGACGTAACTCTATCACTGAATACCAGGCAATAGTTTCAGATTCATGGAACCTCATGGAAAAGTAGGTTCAAAAAAGGGTTGAAGTAAATGGACAAAACAAAGACAAGGAAGGAACAACAGATGAAGAATCAGACTGGAAAATTCTGGAATTTGTAGCCAACACTACGATGATTTTCACCGATATCTCCGGGAAAGTGTAATTATTAGTTCTTTTTTGGCTTTTACGAAGGACTTTGTTTCTCCTTCCACAATGAAGTGGTATTTTACGGTGGTCAGTGATTTAGGGTTTTTAAGTGGTTTGTAATATTCAAGAGCTTAATTTATCTATATCTATGTGTATATGTGTGTATGTGTGTCTCAACTAAACAGAGATCAGCTGCTGAATAAATATCTAGAGCCAATTCCATCACACACATAAATAGCCCATGTAAGAATTTCGTGGTGTCATGTTCAACTGGTGTGACTAAAATAGACGCACTGTTTGTAAACTCATTTTCTTATTACTGCGTGTTGTTTCCTGGGTACCTTCTTGAATAATATTGATAGATGAAGTAAAATGTTGGAAAGCCTCTGCTTCTCTCTGCAACTATTAAATAAAACTCCATTCGATTAAGAGTGGAGCTTAGGTCTAACTGACAAGGTTCAATAACGCTGAAGTCCTGAACGCCACTTTCTTTGGCTCGTCAGTCTGTGGTTTGGGGTGAGCCCAATAGTGTACTGCGCAGAAGGGGAAGTAAAACATTTGTTTGAATGGATAGTTGAGCCATTTCAGGCTCTGGCTGTCAGAGATAAAGCACTGGTTAAGTGGGGGTGGGACACCCACAATAATATATTTTACAGCCCCCAAACAGCTTCTGTCTTTTGTCGCTTTTCAGGGAGCGGCCATGTCACCGTTTCTTCGAATTGGTTTGTCCAACTTTGACTGTGGGTCCTGCCAGCCGTGCCAGGGAGAGGCCGTTAACCCTTACTGTGCTGTGCTTGTCAAAGAATATGTTGAATCAGGTAAGCTTGAGTGGGTGGTGTAGGTGGGGTGGGAGAGGAGGAGGAAGACCCTGCTATGAACTGGGAAGCAAGGTCTTCCGGGATCTTCAAGGTCATCTGGCGCAGCCTAATTTTCCAGCTCAGGAAACTGATGCCCGGGGAAGCCAAGTGCTTTCTCAAAGGCATATGGGCTTAGTAACAGCCTCTGAACTAGACCTGGTCTCCTGCCTCATGTTCTACAATGTTTCATGGTCCCATTTTCCACATAAACAAAGGAAAGGAGAAATGAGTTGAGGACATTATTGTGAAGAGTTAACGGGGGGGAAAAAAAATCTACTTTAATGAGCTGAAGTAAAACATGGTGGTGTTAAGTCTGGTTGTTGTCAATGATTATAGATAAAGTCTGCATAATCTTAGAATTAACCCCAAAGATGGTTTACTGCTTCTTTGGCCAAGCTCAGATGAATAGTACAAAGAACATATGATTAGCGCTTAGAGTCCAAATTACAGAAAACTTAACTTCTGTGTTTACTAGAACCCTGGTTGAGTGAAAGAATACTCATATTTTGTCAAATTTAAATATTTATGAGAAGTTCATGGTGAGGGGGAGAGAGTGACAGTCTTCCCGGATTCCTTTGTGGGTTTAAATCATTCCATTAAAATAATTATTCTGTCTGGAATCTCTCCATGATCACTTCAACTGTTCCCACCCTCCCTGATCCCTGCCTCTGTATTTTAAGATTCTCATGGACTTTCTTAAAAAAAAAAAAAGGCAGAAGGAAGTTTACATCCCATGATTTTTCCAGCTTCACTGCTTTCCTACACACATTCTGGTTTTCACAGAGACTTCGTAGGGAAGTCTGATTGCCACCAAAGCAGAGTCCCAGGAACAATAGGAGCCATTATAGTTCGTTTACAGAGAAAGCATTTATGGAGCACCTACTGTATACTGGGTCAGAATACGTGCCTTTCCTCTAGAGCTTCTTTCCTAGCAGAGGAAGATAGGCAAGAAAGAAAAATATCATGTAGTAAGTCACGTGAAATGAAGACATTAAAGCAGGGTAGTGGGGAGAGAGAAGGATTGGGGCTGGAGAGACAGGTGGAGAGACACAGAAGTCCTCAAAAAAAAATAGTCCTTTAAGGGGGTGACATTCACAGGTGCAAGAGGAACCTGATTTTGCAGTTGAGAACCTCCAGCTAGATGTTTCCAGCTCAGAACCCTGGGGTTTCAAATCCTGGTGTGTTGGCTTTTCTCTCCCTTCTAAGACTTCTGCTCTGTGGTTGACTGACTTCAGCCTTCCAGACCCTGTGAGCACATGAAAGCGGGGAAGACTGTCTGATGATCTCGATTTCCCTTCTGCCCAGGTTTCTCTCCTGTTTAGTTAAAAGTGAGAATGGCATTTGCTCCCAATCTAAGACCTTTCAAAGGTCACCAAAATCTTTGAAGTGTGCAATGTCTGAGTTTTTCAAAGCTGCTTTCAACTTAATGTCCCCGGGATCCAGTTCCCTTTACAACCACAGCTCTCACTGACATTTGCCTCTTGAGAGCCTTTCTAAAATTTCTTCTTCTTTTGGCCTTGCCTTTGAACTTAGTCTGATCAGCCGTATGGATCCAGAGAACGTGTCGAAAAAGACTTTGTTTTTCCAAAAGGTTAGGCTGTGGAGTTTAGAGGTTTGGGGTGTCGATTTTGTTTTAGTTTTGTTCAGCAAAGAAATCACTCTGAACATGATCATTCAAATATTACTTCTCTAGAGTTTAAGCACATTTCAGTCTTGGGGCTGTGAGGCTGCATTTTACGTAAAGCAGTAGAACAGGGACAAACAGGACACAGTGCTGTCCGTCTGGGAGCCTTTGAAAATGGCAAAACCCACTTTAAATAGATAGGAGCTTGAGTTCTGGTTCTCTTTTTAAGTGATTGCAAACATTACTGAATGAAGGTGTAAAAATGCCTTGCCGTGGGAATTTCTGTCCTTTTTCGGGGTGTGGAGAATGGTTGCGGTTGGGAGGAGTTAAAGGAATTATGAGGGGTGGCTTCAAGCCTGTGGAAGTAAAACGTTACTCCGATCACTAATATTGCCATTGCTTTTTCTTATAGTCCGATCCCGAGTTAAATTTCTTTTAAACGAGACATAAAAATCTTCCCCTTCCTATTCCACGCTCAACACTGTCAGAGTTTATACCTCTAATAGCCAGGCTTACCTAAAATTTGAAGTCTCAGCTTCTTCAAATCCTTGTATACCTCCCGAAGAATAATTTAGCAAATGCCTGTTCTGCTTTTAGCATCATGCGCCGGAGAGAATCAGGATTCAGAACTGCTTTGTTGCCCTGTTTTAAGTGAATTTTTCCTTTTGCTTTATCAACATCTCTGCGTTGCTAAATCTGCCACTTTGTGTGCTTATGATCACAAGAAACACACACTGAAATACAGCTGCAGTTTTCCGCTCCTGAAATGATTAAAGAACAATTACTATGGAAAATCCAATATGGATGAAAGATAGGACAACACTGCTTAATCCCACGAGTAAGTCCAGTCGCCTGGTGGTTCTGGGGAAGTTCCCTTAAACTATATCATCCTGACCTTGGCTCCTGTTACTAACCATTTCCAGGACCCCCACTGGCCTGCAGGTCTACAGCCGGCTTCACTGGCTCTGGGGATGGGGACCACCACCCCTCCGGAATACTTGTTAATTTTTGCTTAGGGTGCATGGCTTATGTAAAATATATCCTCATTTGCAAATGAGGGAAGGAAATAACGGCTCATGATGTTTTAAAGGTTTTGCCTCTTAGTGTACTTATGTCAAATGGAAAAGTTGTAAATATCTTTTTAAAGGAGCACTCATTGTAAGCCTGAAATTATGCCCCTGTATCTTTCAGATCAATCTCTGATTCCTTTACGTGTTATTTTTGTTCTCCCAACAGACTGATATATCCCGGAGAGCAGAGGGAATAGGTGTCACTGTTGAGTTGAATTATTTCCCAGGGCTGGTTAAGGGAGTAATGAGAACATATCTTTCTGTTCCTAGAGAATGGGCAGATGTACATCCAGAAAAAGCCAACCATGTACCCTCCCTGGGACAGCACTTTTGACGCCCATATCAACAAGGGAAGAGTAATGCAGATCATCGTAAAGGGCAAAAATGTGGACCTAATATCTGAAACAACTGTGGAGCTCTACTCCCTGGCCGAGAGATGTAGGAAAAACAATGGGAAGACAGAAATATGGGTAAATAGCCAAGCTGTGAGCTTTATTTTAAGTGTATATTCCATTAAGTGCTAAGAACCATAGTAGTTGAAGACTAGCTCAAGATTTCAGTGTCATCCTGAAGGTATGATACACTGGCCTTAAGTAAACTGACTCCCTACCACGGACTCATGGGTGGCTTGGTAATGATGATGATGATTCATTGCAGTCTTAGAACGTACTGGTATACTCAGATCTCTTTGATTCTTACGTAAGGGGAAGAAGGTCTCTTAGGCTATGAAGAACTGTTATTGACTTATTTATAACTGTTAAAGTAAGCTTGGAAATATCACACATTTTCCATAACTTGGGAACCTACCTGTGGCCTATTTATCAAGGCGTCACGTAGATATCAAGATATCTAGGAACCTATGTGATACCTTGATAAAATATTTTAGATAAGATGATGGGTGGATAAGTGAGAAGAGAGAGCAAAGATCCGTTTAATGTTTGATATCTCAATCCCTATAATTTTTTTTTTAGCCGTAATTTGTTCACTTAGCTTACTTTACTCTAAAAAGTACATTATACACAATCCGTGTCACCACACCAAGTTTTTGCAAACTTAGATTATAACTATTTTGGTAGCAAATGTTTAGAAAGTTAAAGGGAGAAGTAAAATATGAAAGCATAACAAATTCTAATGAAAATTTCTGGGGTACAAAAATTGAAGAAAATATACTAGTAAAAACTGCTTTTACATGGTCTGAAACCCAGAGAGTGTTTTCACATGTCTGTATCATTTATGCAAAGGAGATTCTTACCTTTCTGCTTTGTGCAGGTTCTTAAGAACTCCAGCCAAAAGATCTTCAGGTCGCAGGTTTCAAAATGGGAATGATACAAGCCTAAAACCTAGATTTGTGTGTCAATTACGTATTTTTGATCTGAAAAAAAAAAGGTACTTTTTAGGAAAGTACATGTATCTTTGCTTGTATCACTAAAGTAATCTTTAAAGGTAAAGATATATCAAGATTTTTCCTTAAAGTTCCCCATGCTTAGATGTGTTTAGATAACTTAGTTCAGTGTGTCTGTTGAGAACTTCCGCATTCGGCAGAATTCCTCTTGGGTAGCTAGTTATACAAGTAGGAAGAGTTTAAATAAGTGGATAATGTCACAGGAATGTGACTTAGTGTCAAAGGTTTATACAAACCCGGTAGGTGAGGGGGTGAGGCTGTAGGTACAACTGAATCATGGGAGCATTTGGCTAGGCTCAGAGAAAGAAGAGAGAAACTGGAGAAAGTTTTCCTCAGTTTTTTCCCCTATTCCCATTTATTTTCCACTTTCTGCCCCATTTTTTTAAAAAAAGGGAAGAGTCACCAAATCTCTAATTTTTTAAGTAGAAGGCTATTTGATTTCCTTTTCAATTAATGAGAGGATAACTATTTTAAAAATTCTTCTGTTAAGCATCACTGACAAACAAGTTGCTTTTCTGTTTGTATTTCTTAAAGTTGCATTTGATTTCTTGCCTCGACTTTCTCTGATTTTTATCCTTATCAGACTTTTTACACTTTCTGCATATTGGGATTTTTGAGACATAAGCCCTTGGATCCTCATTTAACTACTAGCAACCTTCTTACATTTTCCACCTTTGCTGTTTTCAGGGTTATTTGTTAGTTCACTTTTATTTATAATGTTTAAAGGTCAACAGGTTGCTTTGGACTTATAGTTTCCCTTGCTTCTATTGCAGTCTGCTTTCTTAAAATTAGCCTATTAAAAAAAACCAAAAATGATTTTCTCAGAATTGCCTCTCACTTCCATAAACACCATCCAGTTTCCAAACATTAAGATTTTTCCTTCTGCTTTCCCAAGATTTTCCCTGTTGGTGCGGTTATCTCCTGTTCACTCTCAAAAACATAATGGACTGTCACTTTCTGTGAATGTTGTTCTTCCAGCAGCTAACTGGTTTAATTTCCTCCATCACCACTAATTCCTGAATATCGGTATTGAATATTGGTAATATTGGTTGCAGTCACCTGGTACCAATTTTTGCCACTTCCTTTGGGACTGACCCCCTGTTCCCTTGCTCTTCTAGCTTTATTTTTGCCTCCTTATTTATTATTCCATAAACCAGAAAATAATGGTGTATATACTTGTTGCCAAAAGCACTTCTCTTTTCATTAATCTATTTAAGCTTGCATGAGAATGTGTAGGTAACCAAGCAGTACAGGCTTGTCACATCATAAAATTCTAATAGTAGTGATGCTGTAACATCGACATCACTATTATGTCAGTTCTCCGAGATCTTTAAAGGTTTGGTGACAGGCACAAGGTCACCATGACCTTGAATTATTTAGCCATGATTCATATTCAGTCCTGACTTTGACCAGACCCTTCTTCCTATTTTTCAGTTATTCTAGTTACCCCTGGATGTAATGATCGGCAGTGCCCTGCAGTTCACCTTCGTATTCTTTTTAGCATATTTATAGTACAGTGTTACAGTTTACTGTATAATCAGTAGTGGTCAGGTCGTGTCAGATTTGCCATTTTCCCCCTTATGTCACATCACATGATTTCCTGCATCATCCCTTCTACATAATGATACTGAAATATATATATGTGTATATATATTTTTAAATTTATTTATTTGTTTATATTTTCTTTTTGGCTGTGTTGGGTCTTCGTTGCCGTGCGCGGGCTTTCTCTAGTTGCAGTGAGCAGGGGCTACTCTTCGTTGCGGCGCGTGGGCTTCTCGTTGAGGTGGCTTCTCTTGTTGCGGAGCACGGGCTCTAGGCGCGTGGGCTTCAGTAGTTGCAGCACGCGGGCTCAGTAGTTGTGGGTCACGGGCTGCAGAACGCAGGCTCAGTAGTTGTGGCACACGGGCTTAGTTGCTACGCGGCATGTGAGATCTTCCTGGATCAGGGCTCAAACTCGTGTCTGCTTCATTGGCAGGTGGATTCTTAACCTTAGCGCCACCAGGGAAGTCCTGAAATATGTTTTTTTAAATCCCTTCCTCGACCAATCTAATTAAAATTTCCCTTAGCAGTGTGAAAATTTCCAGCACTTTCCAAAGGAAACAGGCTCTCTGTGTGAAAGAAAAAGGCCACTCCCATTTAATACCCGATTAACCTAGGGGCAAGTGTATTCAGGCATCCTCAAAGCAGGATTTCTCTTTCCTTCCAAAGGGAACCTACTTGTTCTCCAAGTGAGCTAGTCCCCAGCCTCCATGATTCTTTTGTCACCATCAAGATATGAATCTACCCTATTACAACTCTTAAGATAAGCTGTAGCGCAGGGCAAGGAAGTCACATAGAATCTGTTTTAGAATTTGGTTTCTTCCTTAAGGAAGTTTTGGTCTCCAAGTCAAATTAGGTAGTTGCTGAGGTGTTTTAATAAAAGAAAGCCTATGTTCACGGATGCTGTGCTAGTCTGATGATAATATGGGTAAGTTAAGTGAAAGGGAACAGGGGTGGGCCCTGTGCTGGGGATCTCCTGCCATCACCAAACCCGCCAGTTGTGATGTCATTCAACTCAGCACTTGTGTCACATTCTGACCCTTGTTTCTTTCCTTCCTTACACCAGTTAGAGCTGAAACCTCAAGGCCGAATGCTAATGAACGCAAGATACTTTCTGGAAATGAGTGGCAAGTGGCATTTCTTATTCCTGTTTGGGGGTGTGGCGGGCATGTCTCCTCTCCTTTGCAACTTATTTCACTTTGCTTTTCTGAGAGCAAAGAAGATAGAAGCACAAGGAATTTTCTTAAAATTCCCAGTGGTGCTCAAGCATGAGTTGAATATACACTCTATGGGGCCAGATCCACATAGAAATAGAAAACATTTATAGCATTCGTTTTTCAATGGTGTGAATTCATATGCCCAGTGCTTTTCTAGTCTGTCTGTATTTTCATTTGGGAATTTAATGTAAACACCAAAGGCTCTGCTAATGTGTTGCTCTGTGTGTCCACACTGTGTATAAATGATGTGATATAACAAGTTGTCACACCATCAGTAGAATACAAAATAAATAAGAAACCAACAAATATTTTCTATAACACTATAGTAGCAAAATACTAATGCTTCAAGTTAGTCACCTCAAATCCTTTTAGGAACAAGGAGGGAAAAAATGCATCACTAAAGAGTTTCACTTCCATCTCACACACAGATGCCGTTCACAGAAGTTACATTCACAGGCAGTGTGCTTGGTGCCTGTGATAGCCCGTCAGTTCTTCCTGTTGCGTTTATATCCTGTTGTCAAAGTGCTGCGTCAATGGATCAAATGCTACTACTCCTAAAATCTTTTTTTTATTAAAGTATAGTTGATTTGCGATGTTGTGTTAGTTTCAGGTGTACATTAAAGTTATTCAGATATGTATATCTATTTTATATACATCACACACACACACACACACACACACACACACGTGTATATATGTATGGTTGGGCAAAAAGTTTATTCACGTTTTTCCGTAAGGAGTTGCACAAAAACCCAAACGAACTTTTTGGCCAACCCAATATATACTTTCTTTTTCAGATCTTTTTCCCTTACAGGTTATTACAAAATATTGGGTATAGTTCCTTGTATTATACAGTAGGTCTTTGTGGATTCTCTGTTTTATATATAATAGTGTGAACATGTTAAGCCCAAATTCCTATTTTTATCCCTCCACCCCCTTCCCTTTTGGTAACCCGTAAGTTTGTTTTCTATGTCTGTGGGTCTATTTCTGTTTTGTAAATAAGTTCATTTGTGTCTTTCTTTTTCTTTAGATTCCACATATAAGCGATGTCATGTGATATTTGTCTTTGTCTGGCTTACTTCTCTTAGTACGATCATCTCTAGGTCTGGCCATGTTGCTGCAAATGGCATGATTTCATTCATATTCCTATTTCATTGAGTACGTAGGAGGTACTCGATGAATGTTTGTTGAACTGTTCAGTTGGACTCACTCTGGCATTTAGAAATTCCTTTTGGTTCCCACGCAGTGGCTATTCCAAACATGCCCATACTCCTTGGTGAAGGTGTCTTGATCTTCTCTTACTCTTGGAGGTTGGCTTTACCTCCAGTGTAGTTGGGAGAGACTACGTCTTCTGTGTGTCTCTGCACTTTAGGATTCAGCTGCTTCGTCCTGCCTCTCTTCCTGCTCTTCTGCCTCGGAGAAAGTCCCTCCCTTTCTCGGTCTCCTGGCTCTCACCCCTAGCAGCTCTGTAACATCAGTCACACTTCCACTCTGGCACCTTCAACTTCCCTGTCTTTCTTTGGTTTCTGCCTCATTGCCAAGACATACATAATTAAGCCATCTTCTCCAACCTGAAAAGAAAAATTTTTTAAATGTTTTAACCTCCATGAGTTTTTCTTTCCTTTCCTTCCCTGACACATTTCTTGAGAGAGTAGTTTAATGTATCAGTCCCTGTTTCTTCACTACTCTGTCAATTCTTAAACCCTAAGAGTCTGGCTTATATTTCAACCAATCTGCTAAATGGCTTTCTCCAAGAGAACAAATCCTCAAAACAAATGCATGTGTCTTAACCTTCAATTCCCTTGACATCTCTGTTTCAGTCAACGCTGAGAAACCCATTCTTTCTTGGATTGCTTGATGTAATATTATTCAAGTTTTCCTCTTAATTTTTCAGCTGCCTGTTCATGGCCTCTTTTGTAATTCCTTTTCCTACCTCCTAAAAAATATGGGTGTGTACTTATCAACAAGTCTATTCTTTGTGTGAGTGCCGTGTCTTCCTGACTGGGCTATTAGCCATTCAGAATTAGGGGTGATGTCTCATAGTTCTTTAGACCATTCAGCACAACAATTTGCTCATAGCTGGCCAGGAAATATTTGTGATTTAACTGACTACAAACAAGTGACAGATTAAATAAATAGATTGGGCACCATTACTATAAAAGAAATAACCAAACATACAAAAACCAACGCACTTATTCAAGCCAATAAACAAACAGAAGACCAAATTACTTCAGAAATAAACAATAAATACAAGGAGAATGTTTAAAATTCTGAGCTTTTATACATTTACTTTCTTGTAATGATTGAAATGGTCAGAGGATAAAGGAAATCACAGGAAGGAGCAAGGGAATGAATTCCTTTTTAATACTCTCTGGCATTTTTTAAATGTACAATGTTATATTCTAATACAGACTATTTTATATTTATAAATATATAGTTATATGTAGTCTGTACTATTATATAATAGTTTATGTATTAGACTATATATAATTTTTACATAATTATATATATATATATATATATAATTTTTTTACAGTAAAACAGATAGGGTTCCCAGAATAATCCACTTCCATCCCTGAATTTAAAAGTAATTTTATGCTTTATTTTATTTTATTACATCTGGACCAAAATAAAAATGAGTCAAATCTTACTGACAAATGGCCTACCATGCCAGTCCCAAGTTGTAAATTGATCTCTACACTTAAACCAGAACTTGAAGAAGAAGGCAGTTGCCTTAGTGACCCTAAATTTAATCCCTTATTCACCAAGCCTAGTTTATTTCTGACCCAGTTCCTAATAAAAAGACTTAAATTGCCTAATGAAGTATTAGGCAAAATATTCAGCCCTATCTAAGGAGCTCTTTATTAGGAAGGCTTTTTATCTGGAAGTTTGGAGTTTCCGTAAAACAGACCTGTGGAGCCCTGTGGAGAAGACTTTTGTCCTAAAATGAGTCCTGAGACTAGGCTGCATCCTGGGGGAGAGGTCTCCACCTCCATGCCCCACCTTTGTCCACCCAGTGTGTTTCTAGTCTGGGCACTCTCAGGGGTGGGGAAATTAAAGTACTTTGGCAGGAACATTTGCCTCAAGTGTGTTGTCCAGTCTCTGCCATGGCTTAGCCAGGATGGAAATAATTTAGTTTAAATATTGTGAACTCTTTTCATTTGTGAAACATGAGCCCCTTATTCTTGCTAAACCTCCATTTTTTGTATTTGGAAAAAATAAATAGAATAAGTCATCCAAGAATCTTCAAGCTACTTAAAATTGTGGTTGTAGGAACTATAATCATTAAATTCATTACCCTTGTTTTAGTGATGATGATTATTTTTGTTATTTCTTTCTTGTTTACCATGTCACACTCTCTCACATGCTAGAGTTTCCATCGTGCTGTTAAACCACGACTGCCTTGCTGTTGTGTGTTTTCTTTGGGCCTGGGCTTCAGCCAGGGCTGATACTCTCACTGGTATTCTTGGAATTCTACCAGCCTTTTGGGAAGATGTCATTTGGGTATTGGGCACTGTGGACAGTTACTACCCAAAGTACCTTCACCAATATCCAGAGCCCAGGGTGAACTGAAGAAATGTGAATGCGATGATTTGACGTAGGTGACTAGGTAACATCCAGGATTACATTTTTTTTTTTTAATTGCAGTGATCTGTTCATCTCTGGCCCTTTCCACATTGACCTGTGTAATCTATGGCTGGTGCCTCTGATTACTGTGGGCCTCGGGAACCAGAGCATAAACAACTTCCCAAAGTTCTTTTGTCTTCAGACGTCTGGCCAGCTCCCTCCTACTTTTTCTTGTCCATAAACAACCAGATACACAGCATCCTGGGACCTTAAAAAAAAATGTCGTTTCCAACTTACTGTCAGTAACCACGTTATTCTCTAGAATTACAGGTAAAGTATTTGCCGCTTCCTGCCTTTTCTGGCTGAATCATCATTGACAGTGAATAGGAGAGGCTGGTAAATACCTTGAATGTTCTGACTTTTGTTTTTAAAAATTGAAAGAGGATATAGCTCAGTGTCATGAAAGGGGAGTGAAGGGTCAAGCCAGTAATCCAGCCTCATGGTTCCAATCCTATAACAATACACCCTCTGATAATCCTGTTACGGAATTAAGGTAAGATGCTTCGTATTGTACCAACCTTAAGAAGTACTTAGGAGAGGGCAGACAGCAGAAGCAAGAATAACTACAATTCTGCAGCCTGTGGAATGAAAACCACATTCACAGAAAGATAGACAAAATGAAAAGGCAGAGGACTATGTACCAGATGAAGGAACAAGATAAAACCCCAGAAAAACAACTAAATGAAGTGGAGGTAGCCAACCTTCCAGAAAAGGAATTCAGAATAATCATAGTGAAGATAATCCAGGACCTTGGAAAAAGAATGGAGGCAAAGATCGAGAGGATGCAAGAGATGTTTAACAAAGACCTAGAAAAATTAAGGAACAAACAACTAGAAGAATTAAAGAGCAAACAGACAGATGAACAATACAATAACTGAAATGAAAAATAAACTAGCAGGAATCAATAGTGGAATAACTGAGGCATAAGAACAGATAAGTGACCTGGAAGACAGAATGGGAGAATTCACTGCCACGGAACAGAATAAAGAAAAAATGAAAAGAAATGAATACAGCCTAACAGACCTCTGGGACAACATTAAACGCAACAGCATTTGCATTATAGGGATCCCAGAAGGAGAAGACAGAAAGGACCCGAGAAAATATTTGAAGAGATTATAGTCAAAAACTTCCCTAACATGGGAAAGGAAATAGCCACCCAAGTGCAGGAAGCACAGAGAGTCCCAGGCTGGATAAACTCAAGGAGAAACACACCAAGACACACAGTAATCAAATTGACAAAAATTAAAGACAAAAATTATTGAAAGCAACAAGGGAAAAATGACAAATAACATACAAGGGAACTCCCATAAGGTTAACAGCTGATTTCTCAGTGGAAACTCTACAAGCCAGAAGGGAGTGGCACAATATATTTGAAGTGATGAAAGGGAAGAACCTACAACCAAGATTACTCTACCCAGCAAGGATCTCATTCAGATTCGATGGAGAAATCAAAAGCTTTACAGACAAGCAAAAGCTAAGAGAATTCAGCACCACCAAACCAGCTCTACAACAAGTGCTAAAGGAACTTCTCTAAGTGGGAAACACAAGAGAAGAAAAGGACCTACAAAAACCCATAACAATTAAGAAAATGGTAATACGAACATACATATCGATAATTACCTTAAATGTGAATGGATTAAATGCTCCAACCAAAAGACACAGGCTCACTGAATTGATACAAAAACAAGACCCATATATATGCTGTCTACAAGAGACCCACTTCAGACTTAGGGACACATACAGACTGCTGGAGTAGCAATACTCATATCAGATAAAATAGACTTTAAAGAATGTTACAAGAGACAAGGAAGGACACTACATAATGATCAAGGGATCAATCCAAGAAGAAGATATAACAGTTATAAATATGTATGCACCCAACATAAGAGCTCCTCAATACATAAGACAACTGCTAACTGCTGTAAAAGAGGAAATCGACAGAAACACAATAATAGTTGGGGACTTTAACACCTCACTCACACCAACGGACAGATCATCCAAACAAAATTAATAAGGAAACACAAGCTTTAAATGACACAACAGACCAGATAGATTTAATTGATATTTATAGGACATTCCATCCAAAAACAACAGATTACACTTTCTTCTCAAGTGTGCACGGAACATTCTCCAGGTTAGATCACATCTTGGGTCACAAATCAAGCCTCAGTAAATTTAAGAAAATTGAAATCATTATCAACCATCTTTTCTGACCACAATGCTATGAGATTATAAATTAATTACAGGGGAAAAAAAGGTAAAAAACACAAACTCATGGAGGCTAAACAATACATTACTAAATACCCAAGAGATCACTGAAGACATCAAAAGGAAATCAAAAAATACCTAGAGACAAATGACAATGAAAACATGACAATCTAAAACCTATGGGATGCAGCAAAAGCAGTTCTAAGAGGGAAGTTTATAGCTATACAAGCTTACCTCAAGAAACAAGAAAAATCTCAATCTAACCTTACACCTAAAGAAACTAGAGAAAGAAGAACAAAACCCAAAGGTAGTAGAAGGAAAGAAATCATAAAGATCAGAGCAGAAATAAATGAAATAGAAAAAAAGAAAACAATAGAAAAGATCAATAAAACTGAAACCTGATTCTCTGAGAAGATAAACAAAATTGATAAACCTTTAGCCAGACTCATCGAGTAAAAGAGGGAGAGGACTCAAATCAATAAAATTAGAAATGAAAAAGAAGTTACAACAGACACCGCAGAAATACAAAACATCATAAAAGACTACTACAAGCAACTCTATGCCAATATAATGGACGACCTAGAAAAAATGGACAAATTCTTAGAAAGGTATAACCTTCCAAGACTGAACCAGGAAGAAATAGAAAATATGAACAGACCAATCACAAGTAATGAAATTGAAACTGTGATTAAAAATTTTCCAACAAACAGAAGTCCAGGACCAGATGGCTTCACAGGTGAATTCTGTCAACAATTTAGAGAAGAGCTAACACCCATCCTTCTCAAACTCTTCCAAAAAATTGCAGAGGAAGGAACACTCCCAAACTCATTCTACAAGGCCACCATCACCCTGATACCAAAACCAGACAGAGATACTACAAAAACAGAAAATTACAGACCCATATCACTGATGAATATAGATGCAAAAATCCTCAACAAAATATTAGCAAACAGAATCCAACAACACATTAGAAGGATCATACACCATGATCAAGTGGGATTTATCCTAGGGATGTAAGGATTCTTTAATATACACAAATTCATCAGATACACCATATTAACAAACTGAAGAATAAAAACCATATGATCATCTCAATAGATGCAGAAAAAGCTTTTGACAAAATTCAACACCCGTGTATGATAAAAACTCTCCAGAAAGTGGGCATAGAGGGAACCTACCTCAGCATTATAAAGGCCATATATGACAAACCCACACCCAACATCATTCTTGATGGCGAAAAACTGAAAGTATTTCCTCTAAGATAAGGAATAAGACAAGAATGTCCACTCTCGCCACTGTTATTCAACATAGTTTTGGAAGTCCTAGCCACGGCAATCAGAGAAGAAAAAGAAATAAAAGGATTACAAATTGGAAAAGAAGAAGTAAAACTGTCACTGTTTGCAGATGACATGATACTATACATAGAGAATCCTAAAGATGCTACCAGAAAACTACTAGAGCTAATCAATGAATTTGGTAAAGTTGCAGGATACAAAATTAATGCACAGAAATCTCTTGCATTCCTAAACACTAACAACAAAAGATCAGAAAGAGAAATTAAGGAAACAATCCCATTCACCATTGCAACAAAAAGAATAAAATACCTAGGAATAAACCTACCTAAGGAGGTAAATGACCTAAACTCAGAAAACTATAAGACACTGATGAAAGAAATCAAAGATGACACAAACAGTTGAAGAGATATACCATGTTCTTGGATTGGAAGAATCAATATTGTGAAAATGACTATACTACCCAGAGCAATCTACAGATTCAATGCAATCCCTGTCAAATTACCAGTGGCATTTTTTACAGAACTAGAAAAAAAAATCTTAAAATTTGTATGGAGACACAAAAGACCCCAAATAGCCAAAGCAGTCCTGAGGGGAAAAAAACGGAGCTGGAGGAATCAGACTCCCTGACTTCAGACTATACTACAAAGCTACAGTAATCAAGACAGTATGGTGCTGGCACAAAAACAGAAATAGATCAATGGAACAGGATGGAAAGCCCAGAGATAAAGCCACGCACCTGTGGTCAAGTAATCTGTGATAAAGGAGGCAAGGATATACAATGGAGAAAAGACAATCTCCTCAATAAGTGGTGCTGGGAAAACTGGATAGCTACATGTAAAAGAATGAAATTAGAACACTCCCTGACACCATACACAAAAATAAACTCAAAATAGATTAAAGACCTAAATGTAAGACCAGACACTATAAAACTCTTAAAGGAAAGCATACGAAGAACGCTCTGTGACATAAATCACAGTAAGATCTTTTTTGATCCACCTCCTAGAGTAATGGAAATAAAAAACAAAAATAAAGAAATGGGACCTAATGGAACTTAAAAGCTTTTGCATAGCAAAGGAAACTATAAACAAAACGAAAAGACAACCCTCAGAATGGGAGAAAATATTTGCAAACAAATCAGAGGACACAGGATTAATCTCCAAAATATATAAACAGCTCATGCAGCTCAATATTAAAACAACAAACTACCCAATCCAAAAATGGGCAGAAGACCTAAATAGGCATCTCTCCAAAGAAGACATACAGATGGCCAAGAAGCACATGAAAAGCTGCTCAACATCACTAATTATTAGGAAATGGAAATCAAGACTATAATGAGGTATCACCTCACACCACTTAGAGTGGCCATCACTCTACAAACAACAGTGCTCACTTCAGCAGCACATATACTAAAATTGGAACAATACAGAGAAGATTAGTATGGCCCCTGCTCAAGGATGACGAATAAAGACGCAGACCTACTAGAGAATGGACTTGATGACACAGGGAGGGGGAACAGTAAGCTGGGACAAAGTGAGAGAGTGGCATGGACATATATACACTACCAAATGTAAAATAGATAGCTAGTGGGAAGCAGCCGCATAGCACAGGGAGATCAGCCCGGTACTTTGTGACCACCTAGAGGGGTGGGATAGGGAGGGTGGAGGGAGGGAGATGCAAGAGGGAAGAGATATGGGGATATATGTATATGTATAGCTGAGTCACTTTGTTATAAAGCAGAAACTGACACTCGATTGTAAAGCAATTATACTCCAATAAAGATGTTAAAAAAATCAAAAAAATTTAAAAAAAATCTACAAACAACAAACACTGGAGAGGGTGTGGAGAAAAGGGAACCCTCTTGCGCTATGGTGGGAATGTAAATTGATACAGCCACTATGGAGAACACTATGGAGGTTCCTTAGAAAACTAAAACTAGAATTACCATACAACCCAGCAATCCCACTACTGGGCATATACCGTGAAGAAACCATAATTCAAAAAAACACATGCACCCCAGTGTTCATTGCAGCACTATTTACAATAGCCAGGTCATGGAAGCAACCTAAATGCCCATCAACAGATGAATGGATAAAGAAGATGTGGCACACATATACAAGGGAATATTACTCTGCGATAAAAAGGAACGAAATCGGGTCATTTTTAGAAACATGTATGGACCTAGAGACTGTCATACAGAGTGAAGTAAGTCAGAGAAAAACAAATATCGTATATTAAAGTATATATGTGGAATCTAGAAAAATGGTACAGATGAACCTATCTGCAAAGCAGAAATAGAGACACAGATGTAGAGAACAAACGTATGGACACCAATTGGGGAAAGTGAGGGGTGGGGTGGGATGAATTGGGAGATTGGCATTGACATATATACACTAATATGTATAAAATAGATAACTAATAAGAATGTGCTGTGTAAAAAAATAAAATAAAATTCAAAAAATAAAAGAAGCACTTGGGGTTTGCTGGTCTCGATGCTTGTCTCATTCCTCGTCAGTCTCTGTCCCTTCCCCATCTCCCCCAGCCCCGCTCCCCCAAGCTCTGACAGTCACATGGCAGAATGTCACTCTGTCCCCTGTCCTCTTCCTGCAGACACAAAGGACATGAGTGAATTCGAGAACGAAGGCTTCTTTGCTCTGCATCAGCGCCGAGGAGCCATCAAACAGGCCAAGATCCACCACGTCAAGTGCCATGAGTTCACGGCCACCTTTTTCCCACAACCCACGTTTTGCTCCGTCTGCCATGAGTTTGTCTGGTATGGTAACTCAGCATGCACTCCAAGCTTCAAGTTATGCATTCTGTCGCATCTTCTTGATCCACCAGGTCTGGCATGCCCCACCTTGGGGAAGTGTGCCGGAATAGGAACCACCTGAGAGTTTCCAGTGGCCTCACCTGGATGGAGAAGGTTCAAAGGGTGTGACTCTCTAGAACATTTTCATAATATAACTCCTGTAGAGCCAGGAAACCAGCCTCCTTAGGAAAGGTTCCAAGGACTTCAGTTTCCAATTAAATGGGAGGCTTATGGGGGTGAGCGGGAAGGGAAAGAAGAAGGAGTGAGCTTTATCGTAAGCACAGTTTTACAGCCAAAACTGCCACCAGCTCAACAGCCCAACCGTGCTGCTACTAATGTCTGCAAAAGGCAACACTTGCCCGTTGGAGCTAATGGGTTTCAATGTGTACAAGGCTCTTGGGTGTCTTAAGAGCCCTCAAACAGAGAGATTGGTTCAACCCTCAGTAAACACACAGCGAAGGCTATGGGGGAGTGGAGACTTGAAATGACTCCTATCTCTGGCCTCAGCCTCCTCGCCTCTTCTGGGGTGTTCTCAACCCCTGTGTAACCAGGGTATCCAGAGGTCAAGTAGACTTTTGGTGGATTTCCATCAACTGTCTTCATCTAATGACTTGAACTTCCTTCCTTTCTAAGAGTGAATGTTACTCAGGCTTCGGTCTTAAGCTTGAGAATTCATTAGTTGCACATATTCTCAGATACTCAGAAAGAGGAAATGTTATAAAATCAAATGTTATAAATGTAGATATCTTTGCTTGTCTGTACTGAGCTTAGCGAGACATTGAATTTTTAAGCGTAGACGTGGAAATTTGCTACCACGATCCCGTGATCCATTTTTTTAAATATTAATTTAAAAATTTTTTTCTTTTTTTGGCTGCATCGGGTCTTAGTTGTGGCATGCGGGGTCTTTTGCTGAGGCACGCAGGGTCTTCCGTTGTGGCACACGGGCTTCTCTAGTTGCGGGTTTCTCAGTAGATGTGGCATGAGGGTTTTCTCTTCTGTAGTTGTGGCGCGCGGGCTTAGTTGCCCTGCGGCATGTGGGATCTTAGTTCCCCAACCAGGGATCGAACTCGCGTCCCCTGTGTGGGAAGGTGGATTCTTTACCACTGGACCACCAGGGAAGTCCCCCCCCCCCTTTATCCATTTTTGGTCAGGCATTTTTATCTCTACATGTTTGTTTGGAAAATATGCAAATGGGAGGGAAATCAACAACTCCTCATTTATCTAATTATCAGACTTTTCACAAAGCAGGTTAAAATAAAAGCACAGGGCTTCCCTGGTGGCGCAGTGGTTGAGAGTCCGCCTGCCGATGCAGGGGACACGGGTTCGTGCCCTGGTCTGGGAAGATCCCACATGCTGCGGAGCAGCTGGGCCCGTGGGCCATGGCCACTGAGCCTGTGCATCCGGAGCCTGTTCTCCGCAACGGGAGAGGCCACAACAGTGAGAGGCCCGCGTACCGCAAAAAATAAATAAATAAATAAAAGCACATGTTAACACTCTTGGCTAATAATAGACTAGTGCTTCAGATCAGAAAATGCTCTGTGATGGCAGAAAGCTATGGGATCTTGTTCATCTTTTAAATGTTTTTGCTACTACTGTTGACTCAAAGGTCTATATAAATATTCAAACATGTGCTTTATTGCAGGGGTCTGAACAAACAGGGCTACCAGTGTCGACGTAAGTCAGAAGGATTTCTTTTGTATTATCGTCATTCTTTTCGTTTAGTTGTCCCTTAACTTCTGAAAATCTCAAGCTGTAGTCATTTCTTTTCAGAATGTAATGCAGCAATTCACAAGAAGTGTATTGATAAGGTTATAGCGAAGTGCACGGGATCAGCTATCAACAGCCGAGAAACCATGGTACGGATCTAGATTCCTCTCTGTCTGAAATACGATGATTTTATCCTGATTTTTACAGCCCGCTATTTCTTGTTCCTAATGCCTGAATTTGAATGCTTATATTTTTCCTTGCACACCCTAAAACCCTTTCCTCTCCAGTGGTGATGGTTACTGAGATCCAAAACTAGGGGATGAATAAGAGAGCACAAGGAGAATTTTAATGATTCTACCTTTTCCAGAAAAACATCACAGAAAGGTGGCCAGAAAGCGTAGTTCTGATCAATTATGTGAGAACGACTCCTGTGGCATCTACAGCTAGAAGTGACAGTTAAAGAGTAGAGGCAATGGTTATAAAATGCAGATGTGAGCATTGACAAGGGAGGGTAACAGATATGTAATTCTTATATTGAGAGGCAAGTATTTCTTTCAGAATGAACTTTGAGATGTATCATCTGGGGGCAAGTTAGACTTTACTCTGTGGGAGAGGGAGGCAGATGGAGCTGCAGAGAGAGAGAGGCAACCAAAGCAGTCAGTCTTGGCAAGAAGGGAAGAGGTCCAAAGCCACATGGACATGGAACTCTGACGGACAGGAAGGAGTTGGAGAGATGGTTGTAGATGAAGGTAGGTTTGTAGATTTGGGGAAGGACAGATGAGGGAGCTTCCCTTAGATGACTTAGGTCCTCGATGAAGTCTGAGGACTAGGGGAAGAAAGAAGGCAGCAAGTGTCTTTGAGGAGGAAGAAGGAGCTCTAAAATAATTATCTCATAGATGGCAGGGCACGGGGATTCAAGAAAAGCAGCAGGATTGCCAAGCACAGTTGCAAGTCCATTTGAGTTTGAGGGCAGCCGTCTCCCGGGTATGTGATTTTCTCCAGCAAAGGGGTAGGCAAAGAGACAGCAGATCGGTTGGGTTTTTCCAGAGTAGAATGTCTTTTAAAATTTAGAGCCAGAAGGGGATAATCTCCTGTTATGAGTGACTCTGCCAAGGCTCAAAGAGGTTGAAGTAGTTTGTCCAAGGTCAGCCACTTTCACCTGGCAGACTAGAATTCGGATCTCAGTCTCCCAGACTAAGGCTTTTGTTGTTGAAATCACAGTGCCTCTTTTCATCCCGCCCGCCTGCTCCCTTTATCTGATGCCTTCAGCTTTCCTGGCAAAATCACAAATTGTAAGCATGACTGTGAACTTCAATGGCTAACGTCCAGTAGGACTAGAATGAGAGCCACAGGTCAAATTTTAAACTTTCAAGTAGCCACATTAAAGACCAGAAAAAGCAACAGGTGGAATTCATCTTAACGATATACTTTATGTAACCCAATCTGCTGCAATATTATCATTTCGGGATAGAATCAATATACAAAATAGAGATATTTTACATTGTTTTTTTTTTCATACAAAGTTGTCGTAATCCAGTACGTATTTTACACTTACAGCACATCTTTTCAACACCTTGTAAGTGTTGGCCCACGTGGGTGAGTGACTGTCGTGTTGGAAAGTACAGATCTGTAGTCTTTCCCAGACACATCTTGAACCATTTGGACTTGGGTTCAGGATTTGAAGTAGAAGTCTCCTAGCCTGGACCTTGACATCACTTGTTCATACTTATGTGGAAAAGTTTCTACGAAATAGGAGTTCTGAAAGGCACTTTTTCTTGGTTGAAAATATCTCGAGTAAGTGCTGGGCAGCTTTTAGGCCATTCTAAGTAGCCATTCTAAAGACTAAATGCTGACCAGAAGCCACCATGAGAATATGTATTCCTTTAACAAATAAGGCCACTTTACTGTACATGTTCTCAAAGACATTGTTTAATTAAAAACTTTTGTAGAGACTTTAAGTCTCAAGTAAATAAAACTTTCTATACTGCACAAGAATATTGGTAATTCTTGCCAGGAATCAAAGTGCCTGATTTATTGTTGTTGTTAATGTAATAAGTTTGATTAAAGGGGAGAATTTAAACTCTAGAACACTTTAAAAAAGAAAATCTTCACTGTATCTACTATCAGCATCCCTCTGTCATCTCCCTTCTCTCCATCCCTTAAACCATCACATTTATTTTGAGAGAGCGAAGAGTAATGGTGAAAGAGGGGATGGGCTCAGATTCGGACTGTCAGGCTCATAGATATCCCAGCTCAGTTGATGGCTGTGTGTCCTAGACAAGTGTCTGGCCCTATCTGTGCTGAATCTCCCCACCTATCAAAGCAGGATACTAACAGAGGCTGCTTCAAAAGAGGTATTTTGAGGGTTGTATGAGATATCACACATGTAAAAGATAACACGTGACGTGTCTAACGTGTCTATCACAGCACCTGGCAGAACTGTTATCTACCTCTTGTCTCTTCGGTTCATGTATAAGCAGTGTGAAAAGCCTTCCCACCTTGGGCTCCCACACTAATAAACCGATTTCTCTAGAGGAGGCATTATATAACATCTTCCAAAGGTTAAAGCACTAGCGCTAGGTTAAAAGAGAAAAGGAAATATTTATATTGAAATAGGAAGGGAAGGGCTTCCCTGGTGGCACAGTGGTTGAGAGTCTGCCTGCCGATGCAGGGGACACGGGTTCGTGCCCCGGTCTGGGAAGATCCCACATGCCGCGGAGTGGCTGGGCCCGTGAGCCATGGCCGCTGAGCCTGCGCGTCCGGAGCCTGTGCTCCGCAATGGGAGAGGCCACAATAGTGAGAGGCCTGCATACCGCAAAAAAAAGAAGGGAAGTACGTTTACTTAGCTCCCATTTAAATAAATAACCCTGGTCTCCTCTTCCTGAAATCTTAGCCCGTCTGTGGGAAGGCCGCAGACTTGCCCCCTTGCCCTTGACCTAGAAGAGCTAACGGCTTCTTGTCTTCTTTGGACGTGACTATAAGGCTTGACAAGTAAAAATTATGGGTTCTAATAAACATCACTGCAGTGTTTTTATTATTCTATTCACTGTGCTGAAGTATCTGCTAAGACGTGAAAAGTGGGGAAGTGGGGACACACCGACCATCACGCATTCTTTTTCCCTTTCAGTTCCACAAGGAGAGGTTCAAAATCGACATGCCACACAGATTTAAGGTCTACAATTACAAGAGCCCCACCTTCTGTGAGCACTGTGGGACCCTGCTCTGGGGCCTGGCGAGGCAAGGCCTCAAGTGTGACGGTGAGTTTAATGAGCGCGGCCCCCCTGGAACCCCCTGCGGCTGGATTTGCAGCTTTGATGGAGAGAACCAGGGAGCGGGGCGGGGCGGGGGGGAGGATGGAGATGACTGGCTTCTCTGTCCAGCCCGGAAGAGCCCCGTGATCCTGAATGAGAAGTTCCCCGATAACAAGCCACTGCTGTTCTTTTCCTTCCACCTGTCCCCACCCCATGCCTTGTTTCCCAGAGAAGTGCCCAGTCTTCCAGGTCAAATGTCACAGCCCCTGGCCCCATGCCTTCTGTGGTACCTGCCTGATTCTCCTCTGACTGGCTCCCTCCCCTGGAGCTGCCCCTTCCTGACCTCCGCAGCCCCAGCCCTGCCCCTGCCGCTCTCCTTAGCACCAGCGAGTGCGATTCTGTCTGCGGCTCCATCAGGGAGCGAGCCTGGCATGTCTGTTTCGCTGCTGGTTAGTCCTGTGCAGAAAACTGCCTGACTTAAGCTGGCGAGCCTGTCCCCAAAGCGTGCTGTGAACTCCACGTGCACGGGAAGACGCCCAGCTCTGATGCTGATGGCCTGAGAGCAGAGCCCGAGCCTGCTGCCCTCCACCGTGGAGTTATTCAGCCGGACCCTGAGAAAAAGCACAAGAGCTCGCTCTCTCTGAAAGGCCAGGCTGTGAAGGCAAAAACCTTTAGAAACTGAGATGCTGTTATGCCAGGATTAGGGGGTAGGGAGGAAAAAGTCCAACAAGAACTAACAAAGTACTTCTGCCCTTGGAGTGCAGCTGAGGGGAGGACAGAGCCCAGATAACATTCAAAACAGAGGTGCCTCGCTCAGCAGGGACCTTTGTATTTTGTTTTATTTAAAAAAGTTTTTTTAATGAAGTATAGTTGATTTACAATGCTGTGTTAATTACTGCTGTACAACAAAGTGATTCAGTTATACACATATATATATACATTATATGTGTGTGTATATATATATTATATACATATATATACATTCTTTTTTTACTATATATTCTTTTCCATTGTGGTTTATCATAGGATACTGATTAAACACAGAAGCCACTTTATTTTTTCTGGGCAGCCCCATTTTAACTTATGCCACTGGCTAATGCGTGTTGTATCTTTTAAGTGATAAAGGGCGCCGACCTAAGGAGGAAGATCACCCTTAGCTGCCTGCCTGTCCTCATCCCAGTTGCATCCACGTGTCTGGTGGAGCCTGGAGTGACATCTTAATGGAGGCGGGAGGGGTTAGGTCTCCAAATCATTACTGAAGGCAAACCCACAGGTAGTCAAAATTCACCTGAACAGTCCCTCCATCACCCAAAGTACCACCACGCACTTTCCTCTCTACACCTGTTTAAGAGTCCGTGGGTGGGTGGGCTGGGCGTTGTATAGAGTGTCTTTAAGAGTCGTAGGCAACAGGTAATATTGGAGTGTTCTGCGGGGACAAACGGACAGGAATAATCAGATCCCCGTCTGCTGGCACCCCTGTTCCTGTGATACTCTCACTCGTCGGGTTTTCTTTCCCTGGAGCCCAGGCGCCCCACCTGCAGAGGCCGAGCTGGTCCCAACAGCACGGTTGTGCCTCTGAGCTCAGAACTTCCAGGATTACTTGGCATTGTTCCACCACGACCTGCTGGGTTCTGTCCTTTTCGAACATTCCTTCTTCATTCCATTCTCTTTCCTCATTCCCTGTCCTGTGCTTCCTTAACCCTACTCCCTCTCTTCTCTTCTCCCCTTCCTCTCCCCTCTCCTCCCCCCTCTCCTTCCCCAAGTCACTCCCTGGAACCCCGAGAGGCTGGGCGCTGTCTGCCCCCGCCATGCCCTCATCTGCATCTCCGCCTCTCACTCTCTCCCCTGGGTCTCTCCCCGCCTCTTCCTCACTCTCTCTTCTTACTCTCCTGTAAGCCTCCTTCCTAGGTAGGGCCCCCACTCCTCCTGACCCTGTCTCCTTTCTCTCGCCACTGAAGTTGCCATGAAAGTAGTCATCTGGAGGGACTGTTTGCACTCACCGAGGTCCAGTTATCACCTGCTAGGTTAGTAACAGACTTAGGACGTTGTGATCCTAGTGGGCACGGGGCCTCTCTTCACGGCACATCAGAGAGGAGCTTAGATCCGCTACAGTTTTAAAGAGCAAGGTGCCCCTCCCCATATCCTCAAGTCCGTTCTCCAGTAGGTCTGTGTCTTTATTCCCGTCTTACCCCTAGGTTCTTCATGACTTTTTTTTTCTTGAATTCCATATATATGTGTTAGCATACGGTATTTGTCTCTCTGACTTACTTCACTCTGTGTGACAGACTCTAGGTCTATCCACCTCATTACAAATAGGGAGGGTGGGAGGGAGGGAGACGCAAGAGGGAAGAGATATGGGAACATATGTATATGTATAACTGATTCACTTTGTTGTAAAGCAGAAACTAACACACCACTGTAAAGCAATTATAGCCCAATAAAGATGTTTAAAAAAAAAAAAAACAACAAGGTGCTCGATGCTCGCTACATGCCTCCCTCTACCTTGCAGTAAATAAGTAGTAAATGGGGCCGCCCAGCGTAAAACCTGCATCCGGGAGCCCAGGAGGAGTCAAGCTAACGAGGCAGAGTTCAGAGCAGAAGCCATTATGAGCAGCACCTTTACTACATTAAAGGTTCCACTTCAGGTGGATTTTTATGACTTTATCCTGGGATGAGTAATAGTTTATGCTTACCTACTAGAAAATGCTGTTTTATTTTGTCTTGTTGTGAACTGTTTAGTGAGAACTAAAGGTGAAGATGGCTAAAATTTCACCTAAATATTTCAAGAATATTTTATTGTCGTAAATAATAAAGACGAAAGAAAAGTTGTCTTTCGTGAACACCTGTTGGAGGCCAATCACTGTGCAAAGTTCTTGCACGCAAATGGGCAAGTAATAAGGTAAGAAGATTAAAATGGCATGATTTTAGATCTTCTCCTGCCCAATTCCACTGCAACAATCCCTGTTGATATACCTTTATAGAACCTAGCAGGACGTGAGATCAGAGTTCTATCTGCTGGTGTTGGGAAATCTTTGGTACCTTGTTTTTTGGCATAACGGTGATGTTTCATGAGCAGAATTTGCATTTTTCTAAGGCTAATGACATGAAGCGATATTGTCTTTACACAGACACACAGGTGCCCGACCCCCAGTACAAGAAGGCTCCCACAGTCACAGCACGGTCGTGCTGTTTTTAGGACTAATGGATCAGGATACTCCTCCAGCATCGTAGGTCTCAGAGCTAGAAGCCTATACAGATCATTTAGTTCACGTAGCCCAACTCTCCCATGTGGTGAGAACACGGTCTCCGGACACTTTCCTTCCTTTCACCCCCGCCTCTCACATATGCACAGACCACCCCACTGTCTCAATTTCCATTTCGATGGAGGCTGTACCCTAGGCTTCAGCCTAGAGGGTGGAGAAGCCTCTCGCAGCCCACGTGGGAAGGGGGATGCTTGGACCCCAGTCTAAGTGGCAGTGAATGACCTTCCACCCAGCATTCCACATTACCACCAACTTATTTGCTGGGATCATCCCTGGAATAAGAGCCAACCTCAGTTTTTCACTCTCAGCGATGGCACAGTGGACATGCATTCTGGGAGCAGCCTTCCTCCCCATCCACAGGCTCTGGTTCTGCCTTGAGCGGAAGTCACTTCCCAGCAGCACGCTGAGGAGCATCTGGTGTGTGGGTGAAGGTCTCAGGGAATCAGAGGTGAATGTGCGGTGGCATAAAAGCCCTGCTCTGGTCTGTTTGCCTTCAGTGTCTCCCTCTGCTGGGAAGATGGCGCCGGGGATTTGCCAGTGATTCCTTGGGCATACATGCACCTAAAACAGATCACGGGCAGAGTCCGTGGAAGTTGGTTCTGTTGCCCTTGTTCAAGGTGTCGCTTTCTTCCTTTCAGCATGTGGCATGAACGTACATCACAGATGCCAGACAAAGGTCGCCAACCTTTGTGGCATAAACCAGAAGCTAATGGCTGAAGCACTGGCAATGATCGAGAGCGCTCAACAGGTAGGAACGGCTTTTAGGGGACAAGTTCCCACAATTTCAGCTCAACTAGGACTATTCCAGTCCCTTCGCTCTGTGCTCTGTAGCAGCTCTACAGGGCGACGTGGACTCTATTTCCGAGTACTTGCCTTGACACTGACTTTCATCTTCGTGTCCACATCCCCCGCTTGAGATGCTTATTTATTTAATGCATTTGCATCATGTGGATCTTTATAAGATCTTAAATTCTTCATGGAATGAGCAGGGGAAGAAACAAATAAATTCATTAAAATTATTGAGGATTCATTGCCAGCTTTATACCTATATATGACAACTATATAATAGCCTTGGGGAAAAAACATATTTGCTAGAATCATCCCTAGAATGCCTTCAAAACACTGAGTCCAAGGCAACTTTTGCCTTGCTACTTACTAGCATGCCGAATCCTCACATCCAGGGACAAACCCTCTTTAAGACTTGGCATTGCCCACGTAAGCTATTTTTCCATCCATTGGCCTTTGATTCTTATTTGTGACCGAATAATGTGGATAGCATGGGATAAACCAGTTGGCCCCCAGAAAAGTATGCAGGAAGCGAATACGTTCTGCTGGTACGTAAAATATGATAGACGTCCACAGGATATGGGATCCCTAAGAGAGTGCCAGGGGGAGGGAGAGATTCGGTTATCCTACACATTTAGGGATCTGAAATGGCTTTCATGCCCATGGACAGCAGGCTGCACTGTCCCGTTAATGGTGGGTGGGTAGGTGGGTAGTCTGACTCTTTGTTTGTAACCCAGGCCCGCTGCTTAAGAGACTCTGAACACATCTTCAGAGAAGGTCCAGTTGAAATTGGTCTCCCATGCTCCATAAAAGGTGAAGCAAAGCTGCCGTATGGACCAGCACCGGGGAAAAAAGGTAGCTACCCTGATCCACCGTAGAATCGTCAGTAATTCACCTTGATTAACCTGAGTCCTCTGGATTTAAATTCTCCACGTACCTGGCCTGATAAACGATTCTTTTCTAGTTCGAGATTACAGACCTAGCCACCAACAGAGAGTCTCCTACTTCTTAGAAGTATTATAAAACCGAAATATACCCCACTAGAAAACCTTCATAAGCAGGTGGTGGTGGTGAGAGGTTGAGGTGGGAGAAGAAAATGCGGCATCTCTGGAGGAAACAATTGCAAACTTTTTCTTAGAATTTTAGAACATTACTCCCTGCCGTGGTTAAACAGTTTTACAGAAATAAATCCTCCATAGAGCTCTAGACTAGGAATGCCACAGACCATCTTATTCTGTACCTTTGAGACTTTTCTGGAAAGTTTTAAGATTAGAAAGGGGATTATGGACACCAAGGGGGGAAAGCGGGGGCATGGTGGGATGCATTGGGAGATTGGGATTGACATCTATACACTAATATGTATGAAGTAGATAACTAATAAGAACCTGCTATATAAAATAAATAAATAAACTCAAGAAAAAAAAGATTAGAAAGGGGAAGAATAGCCTAACGTCCTTAACATTTCTGATGTTATGGAAGTTTATCCAGCCTCCTCTTTGAAGGTCCTTCATGAGAGGATATGACCATGTGATTCTGAATAGTTTTCAGCATACATTATAAAATATTTTCCTTGGACTTAGAATACGAAAGATAAACCTAGAGATCGGAAAATAAATGTCATTATTCCAACCACAAAAAAAGACATAATTATGTGATGTGATACAGGTGCTAACTATCTCGTGATATCACAGTAGATAAATGTGTCAATCAACATGTTATGCACCTTAAATTAGCACAATGTGATATGTCAATGTATTTCAATTTAAAAGAAAGGAATGTGATAAGGGGGTCGGAGGAAGGCTCCAAAAATGTTTTTCTACACCTTCTCTGGCAGGAGGTGAGGAATAAATTGTCCTGAAAATTTTTTAAAGAAGGGTTTGGATTACATTTGGGAAGGGTCTCCGGGCAGAGGAGTAGACCTTGTGTCTCAGACATGATCAAGGTAGGTAGTATCTTGACTCGAAGACTGTGGCGAACGATGCATTTCAGATCTTTAACGATCTGCTCTCCATTTCTTCGTCCCCACGTGGTCGGTCACAGAAACTGACGCCACTGTGCCTGTGAGCCACGCAAGCAACGGAGAACCATTTTCCCTCCAATTTGGTTAAAATCCCTATTTGTCTGCGATTCGGCGTTATCAAAAGTGCTCATTCCTGTTGCATAGATGGTCTTTTGCTGATTTGGAATGTTTCTTAACTTGATATTTTCCCCAGTCTGTTGCATAAAGAGACACAGTCCATCCCCCAGATACCAGGCTCCCAGGCAGCAGGTGCTGCTTTTGCCCTGCAGGCACCCCTTTCTGCATCGCTCTGAATGGAGCTTCAGATGGGATGTGGAAAAGAAAGCGTGTTCTCAAAGTAGCTAGGACGACCTTCCGCTGTTCCTTATTTCCTTTTAACCACTGATTTGCCATTTTCAGAGCCTCAGGGGATCTCCTGGGAGTCTCCCTTGGATGAGATGGAGAAAGTAGGCCATCGTCCAGAACCTGAACTTAACGTAGAAAGACCATCTCTACGTATGAAATTAAAAATCGAGGATTTTACCTTGCACAAAATGTTGGGGAAAGGAAGTTTTGGCAAGGTATGATATTGTATGTAGAATTCTGTGGCCCAACTTCCAGAAATTGAAGAGCAGATCTGGCCAGTGGAACTGAACTGGTGGAACTGAACCATACATGGGTGTGCAGAGAGCGCATTCCTGGTCAGGAACTGTCATGTGATGTGATGTATGTTAGAGGGCAGAGAGACATCTGAATTAATAGGGACCCGGGGAGCTCTGGGGAATAGCAGCCTCTGCTTCCTGGGAAAAACGATTCAAGCCATTTCACTTGGAAGGTGTCCATCCCACGAGCTTGTGTGTTTGGTATCCTTGGACACCAAAGAAATGAGAAGGTGCCTCAGCCGGTTCCTGTTTCACAGATATGTTTGTTTCATTGGTGGTTTTTTTGTTGTTGTGTTGTTCCTTTCTCAAACCTGGAGTGTGGTTTTTACCTTCTGTGTGATTTCTTCTCTACCAAATGTCCTCTGCCTTGTTTTAGTTTGCTAGGGCTACTGTAACAAAATACCACAGATGGGGAGACTTCAACAACAGAAATTTAGTTCTTCTAGTTCTAGAGGCTGGAAGTCCAAGATCAAGGTGTGGACAGGGCTGTTTCTCCTGAGGTCTCCTCCTGGGTGTCCACGCTGTCTTCTCCCTTTGTCCTCACATGGCCATTCCTGTGTGCATGTCTGTGTCCTAACACCCTCTGCTTATAAGGACACCAGTCATATTGGATTAGGACCCACCCTAATGACCTCATTTTAACATAATTATCTCTGTAAGCACCCTGTCTCCAAATATGGTCTCACTCTGAGCTGCTGGGGTTTAGGACTCCAACATATCAGTTCTTTGGAAGGGACACAGTTCAGCCCAGAACACGGCCCTAGCTTGAGCGTCTTAGGAAAAGTTCCACAGAGGAAGTCCCTCCTCTAAATTCTTCCTGCCACTCACTCAGGTTATGGGCCATTAGTCAGTCACAGAGGGCAAGGAGAGGAGGAAGGAGACATAATGGAAGAAATTATAATCAACTCTCAGTGACAAGAGGAGATTTTCAAGCCAGTGATTGTAAAGAGGGATGTCATGGAATATAGGCTTTTAGGTTATTTTGGATATTAAGGATATCACGTGTATTAATGGAACTCTCAGTTGTTTTATATTTAGATTGGATGCAACGTCTAGGAAAGTTTTAGCCAAAGACTACTGTTCCGTGAATTCGTGTAACCAAGACCAGCATTGTGCTCAGCACCTGCTCACTAGACTTTGGCTGCAAAACTTACCCAGTTTATTTAATAATAATGTAACTGGGTATTGCCGTAGCTGAAGGACATTGTGCTGCAGTTGGGGTTTCTATATAATACCAAGGCATTGCCTTCGGCAAAATCCACTCTGCCCTACAAACTGTAGCTGATATCCATTAGTTCGTTTATCTTGTTTCCACAATAACATGAACCGTAGCAGGCTCGTCTGGTGTTAATCTGAGTGTAACAGGCAATTTTACAGCCAGTCTTCATTAAAATTTAGCATCCATTAATGTGCAGTTTATAACCTGTTTCCAAAAACTGAAAGCACATTATAGAGATGGAAATGGCTTTTTTCCCAGCTTCTTAGTTTATGGCTGATTTGGGGATGTTTTATTGAAAGAAGCAATTACCAAAAGGGGACTTTTAATTGTTAAAGAAAAGCTTTTCTTTGTTCCCGTGTGGATTTTACTTTTCAACAAAGTTAAGAAGACATTAAGTTAAACCTAGATGCCTTAGTAAATAACCCAAGGGACAGCTGAGAGCTTCAGGTATCCTCTGCTCTGTGTCCAAAGCAGTAAGCCCCTCACCATCAGGACCCCGGATCCCTGCACTCTGAGGGGGCTGCACCTTGGGGCCCAAGGAGAGGGGGATGGAGCACCAGAGCAAAAAGGGGCAGCCATATCTCCTTTTCTTCCAACACTAAGAATACTCAAACTTGTTTTTCTTCTTTCTTTTCACTCTATATGGGAAGTATGGTTCCTCATCAAAATGGTAGCCTCTGTATTCTGGTTCTCCATCGATTTTAGGCCCAGGAGAACAAATTGCATGTTTTCTGGGGATATGTATACACATCATTCATTTGCCTGAATTCTCATCTAAGCTCTACCCCCTCTATCAAGCCAGCTACCCCACAGTTATGTGTCTGCACTGTATTACTTTAAACACAGACACGTGCATTTTCACTGTTGGTGTAACATCATTAACGTCAACAATCCCTAAAAGTCACTAAAAGAAGCCAATGGCAAGTGGTTTTTTTTTTTAAGTATAGTTGATTTACAATATTAGTGTCAGATGTATAACATAATGATTCAGTAGTTTTATAGATTATACTCCATTTAAAGTTATTACAAAATAATGGCTGTATTTCCCTGTGCTATACAATATATCCCTGTTGCTTATTTTATGCATAGTAGTTTGTATCTCTTAATCCTATACCCCTATATTGCCCCTCCCCCTTCCCCTCTTCCCACTGGTAACCACTAGTTTGTTCTCTATATCTGTGAGTCACTTTCTGTTTTGTTATATACATCCATTTGTTTTGTTTCTTAGATTCCAGTAACTGTCATTTAGAGAGCATTTTACAGTTCACAAATCACTTTACCACCTGGTATTTGACTTTCACAGCAGTCCTGTAAGTCAGCAGTGTGTTGATAGTTACCGCTTTTACACATTCGGGAACTGAAGCAGCCCAGGGAGGTTAATTTGCCCACATTCCCACAGCTAGTAAGTATCTGTGAAATGAGGCCTGAGCTGGGGTTTTCTGTCTCCAAATGCCATGTCCTCACCCCTGTCAATCGTCTGTGGCTGCATCATTTGCAAAAGTGAAAGTTGGTGAAACTCTCCATTACATGCCATCTGGTGTCCTTTCTTATAAGATTCATGAAATCAAGTGGAAAAAGTAAACTCTGGAGTCAGATTTCCCACTGAGTAGCTCCATGAATTTGAGAAAGTTACCCTTTGAGCCTAGTTTTTTAAAATTATTACTATCTATCTGTGTTGCAGAGTGTTCTGAGCTAAGAATTAAATAGATACTAAAATTAGATAGCACATGTGAAGCACATGGCAGAATGTCTGACACATAGTAGGTCTTGAAGATAATATTAGTGTCTGTGCCATCAGAGGAAATGCTGTGCATTCTATAAGCACATCAGGAAAGCTCAGTTCCTCACATATTCTTTTTTTGCCTTGAAAAAGTGGCTAAAACTTAGAGTAAGGTTTTATGCTCATTTTCAGTGATACTTCAAGAACAATCAAGTCCTCCTTCCACTACTTGCTGCTGCTTCCTTCAATACATATTTGCCTCTGAATGTTTTTATAAACTTACTCAGGTCCCTGGGTAGACAGGGCACACTTTTTTAAATAGAATTTCTCAGTGGCTGAGAATAACCCATCCAATTGCACCACAGTTTTGTGAAACCCTTTGAAAGGTAGAGAGAGGATGAAACCGTTCTGTATCATCCCACACCTGTGAAGCTCTATTTGTCTCCATAAAGAGGGTGGAGGAGGATTGGAGAAGTCGTCTTTTCTCACCCAATACATCTCTCTCAGGACTTCGTGACTCTTCTTTAATGAGCGTGAATCCAAATTCTAAAATAAAGTGTCTTCCCCTTCCCTCTAGGTCTTCCTAGCGGAGTTCAAGAAAACCAATCAATTTTTCGCAATAAAAGCCTTAAAGAAAGATGTGGTTTTGATGGACGACGACGTGGAGTGTACAATGGTAGAGAAGAGAGTTCTCTCCTTGGCCTGGGAGCATCCGTTCTTAACGCACATGTTCTGTACGTTCCAGACCAAGGTAAGGCTATCCTTCATCTCTACCTCTCACCCCAGTAAATCTGGGTGCTCCTGGCAGCCCTCATCTGGAGACATGGGATACTCTCTCCGTATATTTCTTCCATCCATCCAAGTAAGTTTCTTCTGCGCTAAACACCATTGAAATATTACTTAGAATTTTTTAATGTAGTTGATCGGGAAAGGGCCTTACTTCTGGATTTGTTTTTTAGAACTTGGTTTAACTTATATAAGCAGTATGTGACTTGCTTAACAAGGCAGTGCTTTGTGAGAGGGAAAAAGTGACATCTGTTTGTTCATCTACCATATGTGAAGAGATGAAAGTTGGAAAAATAGATCAAAACCTGTGTGCACTGTTATTTTCCTTTATAAGGCCAGTAGAAGATCATCCTTTAGAGCGGGCTTCATCAGTGAGGCCCTGAGCATTGTGGTAAAAGGGTGAATTTTGTCAGAAGTGTCTCTTCTGGGAGAATTCTCCTCCTGATCTCCTTTTTCCTTAAAATTAAAAAAAAAAAATTTCGTTTTTGACTCATTTTAGAAAATTTGGAAAGTGGTTATATGCTCAGAGAAGAAATCATTTTAGAAAATTGATTTTAGAAAATTTGGAAAGTGCTTATATGCTCAGGGAAGAAATCATTTTTAGAAAATTGATTTTAGAAAATTTGGAAAGTGTTTATATGCTCAGAGATCATTTTAGAAAATTTGGAAAGTGCTTATATGCTCAGAGAAGCAAATCATATGTAATCCCATCACTTGGGTATACTCACTGTTAATACTTCTAAGTTTGTCCTTCTAGATTTTTCCCCCATTAGATTTTTAAAGGTAAAAATAATGACCTATTGGAAATACCTCCTGTTCTGTAACTTGCATTTTCAACACTCTCTACATTTCCTCACATCTGTGGGTATTCTTCTACAATTTATCTAATTAGGCTACTTCTAAATTTTGTTCTGATTCGAATAACACTGAAATGAATATCCTTGTAGTTCAGTCTTCCTGCACAAACATAATGATTTTCTCTTTTTATTTTTCTACCCTACTTGACCCTATATCCCTATGTATGTAGCCTAGAATAATCAGCAGACCCATGTGGAACCATATGGTTAAGGTCCAAAGGACATGAGGAGTTTTGTTCTCTTTCAAGCCTTGATGAGAATGTCCTACCTTAGGACAAGTAACCGAGGACCTCAAGATGCCTCCAGCCACAGGAGGCGTTAGTGGGGAAACTGGGAGTCAGCCAGAAAATGTGGACGGTCACTAGGGGTTTCATCACCACTTCTCCAGCTCCCAGTAGCTTCTCAGCAAGTGTTTAATTAGGGAATAAATGAATAAATATACTTGGCTAAAATAAAGAGAAACCAGACCATGAAAAAGCACTCAATGATCATATACTGTATTCAAAGCATTGTGAAGGATACAGAACGAATACAGTTCCTGACCTGGAGAATTTCATACTATAAAAAAGTAAAGAGGCAAGAATGACACTTCTAACAGTGGTGAGTAATATTAATTGCAGAATGCAGACTCTAAGCACCAGAGCTGAGAAAACTAGAAAGTAGAATTTGAATAGAAATTAGAATAGGCAGAAAGGGTCTTGGACAGCAGAGGTGTAGGGGCTATAAGAAGGCATGAAGGAATAAAGGGATTATGATAAGCTCTTTAAAAGTAGGCTTATGTTTTCCAGCAGGAAGGAGTTTGGAATTTCTGATAAGGAGGGTTAGAAAGATTTCCTGCTAGAAATTTCCTCCTGGAGATCGTAAATATCTGCTGGTCTGGGATGGTGCAGATATTTTACTGGAAGACAAAGTAAGCAACTCTGTCCCACTCTCCTGGTCTGTGTTCTAGATTTGCTGTGGTTACTTACAATCTCATTTTTTCCTCTTGAAATATTGTGGGACTTTTATCAAAATACTAAATACACCTCAGACCAGGCTTCTAGGGGCATTATGTAATCAAGTTTCACTCGGCACCTTTCCCTGCTGTTTTTATATATTTGTTTGTATCATTGTTTTCGTACCGTGTAGGGAAGGCTGTTGTGAATCCCACTTTGCAGAAAATAGGTATGTTTCCTTCTCTGATTGTCAGTTAGAGCCTCAGGCAGTGTTTGCTTCTTTCCCCGTTACAGGAAATGCTCTTAAGATTTCAAGCCTATGTAATGCTTTACCAAAACCAGAAAAGTAAATGCATGAGAAAAAGTGTCAGAGAATGTACATATCAAATGTAAAAACGACTGTCTCACTACTTAGATTTCAAGGAATTGAGTCCTTTTAGAAATAAGAGATGTGGGGGGGGGGCAGGGAGAGGCAAAGCTTACATTATACTTTCTGAAGGACCCTGATTTGAGATGTCCTGATTTTTTAATTTTATTCATTTTTTATTGAAGTATAGTTGCTGTACAATATTAAGTTATAGGTGTACGATATAGTGATTCATAATTTTTTAAGGTTATACTCCATTTATACTTATTATAAAACATTGGCTAGATTCCCTGTGTTGTACAATATATCCTTGTAACTTATTTTATACTTAATAGTACTGATTTGTTCTTCAAACCTTGTATGTCAAACAAAATAACCAAGTGCCACAAGTGAGTGTAAATAGCAGCAGTCGATATGAATCATGATTTCCTCTGGGTGATTTTTTAATGTAGTCAGTTGGGAAAGGGCCTTACTTCTGGATTATTTTGTCTGCTTGCTTATTTTTTAGAATTTGGTTTAACTTATATAACAACGAGGATTCCAAGCATATGTGACTGCTTAACAAAGCAAAGATTGCTTTGGCTCTTTGGGGTCTTTTGTGGTTCCATACAAATTTTAGGATTATTTGTTCTAGTTCTGTGAAAAATGCCGTGGGTATTGTGATAGGTATTGCATTAAATCTGTAGATTGTTTTCCGTAGTATGGACATTTTAACAATATTAAGTATTCTAATCCATGAACACAGGATATCTTTCCCCATTTCTTTGTATCATCTTGAATCTTCTACATCAGTATCTTTTAGTTTTCAGACTACAGGTCTTTCACGTCTTTAGTTAAATTAGTTCCTAGGTATTTTATTCTTTTCTGATGCAACTGTAAATGGGATTGTTTTCGTACCTTCTCTTTACGCAGTATACAGAAATGCAACACATTTCTGCATATAAGTTTTGTATCCTGCAACTTTATTTATAAAGTCTAATATTAGTTTTTTCACAGTTTCTTTATGGTTTTCTATGTATAGTATCATGTCATCTGCAAATAGTGACAGTTTTACTTTCTTTTTTCCAGTTTGGATATCTTTCGTTTTCTTGTCTGATTGCTATGGCTAGGACTTCCAATACTATCTTGAATATAAGTGGTGAGAGTTGGAATCCTTGTCTTTTTCCTGATATTAGAAGAAAAGCTTTCAGCTCTTCACTGTGGAATAAGTTGTTAGCTGTGGGTTTGTCATATATGGCCTTCACTAAATATGTTGAAGTGTATTCCTTCTATACCCACTTTGATAAGAGTTTTTATCATGAATGGATGTTAAATTTGTTTAAATGCTTTTTCTGTTATCTGTTGAGATGATATGGTTTTTGTCCTTCGTTTTGTTAATATGGTGTATCACGTTGACTGATCTGTAGATATTGAACCATCCTTGCATCTCTGGGATAAATCCCACTTGATCATGGTGTATGACTCTTCTAATATATTGTTCAATTTGGCTTGTTTATATTTTGTTGAGGATTTTTACATCTGTATTCATCTGGGATATTGGCCTGTAATTTTTGTGTGGTGTCTTTGTCTAGTTTTAGCATCATGGTAATGCTGATCTCATACAATGAGTTCAAAAGTATTCCTTCCTCTTTAATTTTTTTGGAATATTTTGAGAAGGATAGGTATTAACTCTTTTTATATATTTGGTAGAATTCCCCTGTGAAGCAATCTTGTTCTGGACTTTTGTATGTTGGGAGTTTTTTTTTTTTTCCCTACTTATTCAGTTTCATTACTGATTATCAGTCTGTTAGATTTTCTGTTTCTTCCTGATTCAGTCTTGAAAGATTGAATGTTACTAGGAATTTATCCATTTCTTTTAGGTTGTGCAATTTGCTGGCATATAATTGTTTATAGTTGCCTCTTATGATTCTTTGTATTTCTGTGGTGTCAGTTATAGTTTCTCTTTCATTTCTGATTTGATCTGGGCCATCTTTCTTGATGAACGTGGCTAAAGGTTTATCAGTTTTCATTATCTTTTCAAAGAATCAGCTCTTAAGTTTAAGTGATCATTTCTACTGTTATTTTTTGTCTCCATTTCATTTATTTCCACTCTGATCTTAATTATTTCCCTCCTATTAACTTCAGGCTTTATTTCTTTTTATAGTTCATTTAGGTGTCAAGTTCGGTTGTTTGAGATTTTTATTTCTTGAGGTAGGCCTGTATTTCTATGAACTTTCCTCTTAGAACTGCTTTTGCTGTGTCCTGTAGACTTTGGAAAGTTGCATTTCCATTTGTCTCAAGGTATTTTTTATTTCCTCTTTGATTTCTTCAGTGACCTATTGGTTATTTAGTAGTATGTTGTTTGGCCTCCATTTGTTTGTGTTTTTTGCAATTTTCTTCTTTTGATTTCTAGTTTCATACCATTGTGGTCAGAAAAGATGCTTGCTATGATGTCAGTCTTGTTAAATTTACTGAGACTTGTTTGGTGGCCTAACATAACCTACCTGGAGAATGTTCCATGTGCACTTGAAAAGAATCTGTATTCTGTTTTTGGATGGAATGTTCTGTATGTCATTTAAGGCCAGTGTTTCTTTATTGATTTTTCTGGTTGGATGATCTATCCATTTTTGAAAATGGCATTAAAGTCCCCTATTATTATTGTATTACTTTCAATTTCTCCCGTTATGTCTGTTAATAGTTAGGTGCTTCTATGTTGGGTGCATAAATATTTACAAATGTTAAATCCTGTTCTTAGATTGACCCCTTTATTATTATGTAATGTCCTTCTTGGTCATTTGTTACAGTATTGTTTTAAAGCCTATTTTGTTGGCTATGAATATTGCTACCCCAGCTTTCTTTTCATTTCCATTTGCATAGAGTATCTTTTTCTATCCCCTTACTTTCACTCTGTGTGTGTCTTTAGGTCTGAAGTGAGTCTCTTGGAGGCAGCATATAGTTGGGTCTTGTTTTTTGTTTTTAATCCATTCAGCCACTATGTTTTGATTGGAGCATTTAGTCCATTTACATTTAAAGTGATTATTGATAGATATGTACTTAGTGCCATTTTGTTAATTGTTTTCTGGTTGTTTTTATAGCCCTTCTCTGTTCCTTTCTTATTCTCTTTGCCTCTTTCCTTGTGGTTTAATCATTTTCTCTAGTGTGATGTTTGTGTTCCTTTCTCTTTATTTTTTGTACATCATAGGTTTTTTTTTTGTTTGTTTTTTTGTTTGTTTTTTTTGCGGTATGCGGGCCTCTCACTGTTGTGGCCTCTCCTATTGTGGAGCACAGGCTCCAGACGTGCAGGCTCAGCGGCCAGGGCTCACGGGCCCAGCCGCTCCGCGGCATGTGGGATCTTCCCGGACCGGGGCGCGATCCCACATCCCCTGCATTGGCAGGCGGACTCTCAACTACTGCGCCACCAGGGAAGCCCCATCATAGGTTTTTGATTTGCAGCTACCATGAAGTTCATCTCTCTCTCCCGTATATGTATATGAGTTTATTTTAAGCTCAAAGTCACTTAAGTTAGAATGCATTCTAAAAGCACTACATTTGTACTCTCCTTGCCAACATTTTGGTTTTTATGTCATATTTTATGTCTTTTTGTGTATCCCTTCACTTCTATTGTAGTTATAGTTGATTTTACTACTATTGATTTTACTACTTTTAGCCTTCATGCTAGTTTAAGTGGCTGTTCCACAGCCTTTCCTATATATTTTCCTTTACCAGTGAGATTTTTTCTTTCATATATTTTCATATTTCTGTTTATGGCCTTTTTGTTTCACTTACAAAAAATGTTAAAGGGTCTTCTTTAAGGCCAGTTTAGCAGTGATGAACTACGTTAGTTTTCACTTGTCTGGGAAACTCTTGATCTTGTCTTCAATTCTGAATGATAACTTTTCCAGGTAGAGTACTCTTGGATATAAGTTTTCTTCCTTTTAAGTTTTTTCCTTTCAGCACTTTATCATGCCACTGCCTCTGGCCTGCAAAGTTTTTGATGAAAAGTCAGCTGACAGTCTTATAAGGGTTCACTTGTAGGTGACTAGTTGCTTTCCTCTTGCTGCTTTTTCTTATCTTTAATTTTTGCCATTTTCATTGCAATGTGTATTGGGGTATATCTGTTTGGGTTCATCTTGTTTGGGACTCTCTGCTTCCTGGGCCTGGATATCTGTTTCCTTCACCAAGTTAGGGAAGCTTTCAGCCATTTTCTTTTCTCCTCCTGGGACCCCTATAATGTGAACTTTAGTAGGCTTGATGTTGTGCCAGAGGTACCTCAAACTATCATTTTTAAATTTTTTTTCTTTTTGCTGTTCTGTTTGGGTGATTTCCACTCTTCTGTCTTCCAGATTGCTGATCCATTCTTCTGTATCGTCTAATCTGCTATTGATTCCCTGTAGTGTGTTTTTCATTTGTTATTGTAGTCTTTGGTTCTGATTGGTTCTTTCTTATATTTTCTGACTCACTGTTGAAGTTCTCATTGTGTTCCTTTATTCTTCTTTCGAGCTCAGTGAATATCTTTATGACCATTACTTTGAACTCTTAAATCCAGGTAATTTACTTATCTCTATTTCATTAGGGTGTTTTCCCCAGGGTTTTATCTTGTTCTTTCACTTGGAACATATTCCTCTGTCTCCTCATTTAGTTTGACTTTCTGGTTTGTTTCTATGAATTAGGTAAGACAGCTACGTCTCCTGGTTTTAAAGGTGGCCTTGTGTAAGGAGCATCCCCTGTGTGGGCTGGGCAGCTTTGGCAGTCTGGTTGGGTCAGGCTCAGCCTAGGGGTGAGGGGGGCTGGAACTGGAGCAGGTATGGGCCAGGGGGCGGGGGTGTCTCTGGGCAGGGTGTCCTGTGGCCACCCTGGCAGGATGGCTGGAGCAACATGAGCCACAGTGGCCTAGGATATATACCACACCAAAGCCACCCCGGTAGCATGGCTGTAGCTAGTGCAGGCCTGGGCATGATACGGTGGCCTTGGCAGGCTGGCTACAGTGTCTGGACTGTTTTTCCATCCATGCACAGCACCTCCAACCCTAGAGAGAGTTCCAGCAGTTCCCCATGTGTTTGGCAGATGCTCTAAGGTTAGTAAATGGATTTCCTTCAAATATGGTCTAAGTGTCCTTTAAATTGCTCGGGTTTTTTTTTCTCACTGTGCACCAAGGTGGGCAAGTCTGTGCACAGGCCTCTCAGTGGTATCCCTCTCTACTGCAGATCGCTGTGTCAGGGGTGTTTCCTGTTGATGCTGGGTCTTGGTCCCTCTGTCATTTCTTGTGCAGAAGCTGTTCAATCAGCTCTTTGTTCTTCAGGAGAAATTGCTTTCTGTGTAGGTGTACATCAGTGTGTCCGTGGGAGGAATCTTTTAACTGTACTCACTAACAAATTAAAATCTATTAGAAACAACTTAATCATAAAACCTTGAAAATACATGTCATAAATTACTTTAGAAAGTCACTGTTAAATTAATTCAACAAATGTTTCTTGTTGACCTGCTAAGTTCTATGTTTCCCCAACAGAGGCAAGACTCAAACTATATGGGGATTAAATTAGAAAACTATTTCCTTTTGCTACCTAATTCTAAGTAGTAAATAGAAAAATACAAGTTCTAGCTTGGAAGAGTAGTATTCTGCTTTCTTGATTTTAAGATACCATCAATAATTAGATGGCCTGTTTTTTTTTTCTTTTCATTTTAACATCTTTATTGGAGTATAATTGCTTTACAATGGTATGTTAGTTTCAGCTTCACAACAAAATGAATCAGTTATATATATACATATGTTCCCATATCTCTTCCCGCTTGTGTCTCCCTCCCTCCCACCCTCCCTATCCCACCCCTCCAGGCGGTCACAAAGCACCGAGCTGATCTCCCTGTGCTATGCGGCTACTTCCCACTAGCTATCTACCTTACGTTTGGTAGTGTATATATGTCCATGCCTCTTTATCGCTTTGTCACCGTTTACCCTTCCCCCTCCCCATAGCCTCAAGTCCATTCTCTAGTAAGTCTGTGTCTTTATTCCTGTTTCACCCCTAGGTTTTTCATGACATTTTTTTCCCTTAAATTCCATATATATGTGTTAGCATACGGTATTTGTCTCTCTCTTTCTGACTTACTTCACTCTGTATGACAGACTCTAGGTCTATCCACCTCATTAAAAGTAACTCAGTTTCGTTTCTTTTTATGGCTGAGTAATAATCCATTGTATATATGTGCCACATCTTCTTTATCCATTCATCCGATGACGGACACTTAGGTTGTTTCCATCTCTGGGCTATTGTAAATAGAGCTGCAATGAACATTTTGGTACATGACTCTTTTTGAATTATGGTTTTCTCAGGGTATATGCCCAGTAGTAGGATTGCTGGGTCATATGGTAGTTCTATTTGTAGTTTTTTAAGGAACCTCCATACTGTTCTCCACAGTGGCTGTATCAATTTACATTCCCACCAACAGTGTAAGAGGGTTCCCTTTTCTCCACACCCTCTCCAGCATTTATTGTTTCTAGATTTTTTGATGATGGCCATTCTGACTGGTGTGAGATGATATCTCATTGTAGTTTTGATTTGCATTTCTCTAATGATTAGTGATGTTGAGCATTCTTTCATGTGCTTGTTGGCACTCTGTATATCTTCTTTGGAGAAATGTCTATTTAGGTCTTCTGCCCATTTTTGGATTGGGTTGTTTGTTTTTTTGTTATTAAGCTGCATGAGCTGCTTATAAATTTTGGAGATTAATCCTTTGTCAGTTGCTTCATTTGCAAATATTTTCTCCCATTCTGAGGGCTGTCTTTTGGTCTTGTTTATGGTTTCCTTTGCTGCGCAAATGCTTTTAAGTTTCATTAGGTCCCATTTGTTTACTTTTGTTTTTATTTCCATTTCTCTAGGAGGTGGGTCAAAAAGGACCTTGCTGTGATTTATGTCATAGAGTGTCCTGCCTATGTTTTCCTCTAAAAGTTTGATAGTTTCTGGCCTTACATTTAGGTCTTTAATCCATTTTGAGCTTATTTTTGTGTATGGTGTTAGGGAGTGATCTAATCTCATACTTTTACATGTAGCTGTCCAGTTTTCCCAGCACCACTTATGGAAGAGGCTCTGCTTCTCCACTGTACATTCCTGCCTCCTTTGTCAAAGATAAGGTGACCATATGTGCGTGGGTTTATCTCTGGGCTTTCTATCCTGTTCCATTGATCTATATTTCTGTTTTTGTGCCAGTACCATACTGTGGCTTTGTAGTATAGTCTGAAGTCAGGAAGCCTGATTCCTCCAGCTCCGTTTTTCGTTCTCAAGATTGCTTTGGCTATTCGGGGTCTTTTGTGTTTCCATACAAATTGTGAAATTTTTTGTTCTAGTTCTGTGAAAAATGCCAGTGGTAGTTTGATAGGGATTGCATTGAATCTGTAGATTGCTTTGGGTAGTAGAGTCATTTTCACAATGTTGATTCTTCCAATCCAAGAACATGGTATATCTCTCCATCTATTTGTATCATCTTTAATTTCTTTCATCAGTGTCTTATAATTTTCTGCATACAGGTCTTTTGTCTCCTTAGGTAGGTTTATTCCTAGATATTTTATTCTTTTTGTTGCAGTGGTAAATGGGAGTGTTTTCTTAATTTCACTTTCAGATTTTTCATCCTTAGTGTATAGGAATGCCAGAGATTTCTGTGCATTAATTTTGTATCCTGCCACTTTACCAAATTCATTGATTAGCTCTAGTAGTTTTCTGGTAGCATCTTTAGGATTCTCTATGTATAGTATCATGTCATCTGCAAACAGTGACAGCTTTACTTCTTCTTTTCCGATTTGGATTTCTTTTATTTCCTTTTCTTCTCTGATTGCTGTGGCTAAAACTTCCAAAACTATGTTGAATAAGAGTGGTGAGAGTGGGCAACCTTGTCTTGTTCCTGATCTTAGTGGAAATGCTTTCAGTTTTTCACCATTGAGGACGATGTTGGCTGTGGGTTTGTCATATATGGCCTTTATTATGTTGAGTAAAGTTCCCTCTATGCCTACTTTCTGCAGGGTTTTTATCATAAATGGGTGTTGAATTTTGTCAAAAGCTTTCTCTGCATCTATTGAGATGATCATATGGTTTTTCTCCTTCAGTTTGTTAATATGGTGTATCACGTTGATTGATTTGCGTATATTGAAGAATCCTTACATTCCTGGAATAAACCCCACTTGATCATGGTGTATGATCCGTTTAATGTGCTGTTGGATTCTGTTTGCTAGTATTTTGTTGAGGATTTTTGCATCTATGTTCATCAGTGATATTGGCCTGCAGTTTTCTTTCTTTGTGACATCCTTGTCTGGTTTTGGTATCAGGGTGATGGTGGCCTCGTAGAATGAGTTGGGGAGTGTTCCTCCCTCAGCTATATTTTGGAAGAGTTTGAGAAGGATAGGTGTTAGCTCTTCTCTAAATGTTTGATAGAATTCGCCTGTGAAGCCATCTGGTCCTGGGCTTTTGCTTGTTGGAAGATTTTTAATCACAGTTTCAATTTCAGTGCTTGTGATTGGTCTGTTCATATTTTCTATTTCTTCCTGATTCAGTCTTGGTAGGTTGTGCCTTTCTAAGAATTTGTCCATTTCTTCCAGGTTGTCCATTTTATTGGCATATACTTGCTTGTAGTAATCTCTCATGATCTTTTGTATTTCTGCAGTGTCAGTTGTTACTTCTCCTTTTTCATTTCTAATTCTATTGATTTGAGTCTTCTCCCTTTTTTTCTTGATGAGTCTGGCTAATGGTTTATCAATTTTGTTTATCCTTTCAAAGAACCAGCTTTTAGTTTTATTGATCTTTGCTATCATTTCCTTCATTTCTTTTTCATTTATTTCTGATCCGATTTTTATGATTTCTTTCCTTCTGCTAACTTTGGGTTTTTTTTGTTCTTTCTCTGATTGCTTTAGGTGCAAGGTTAGGTTGTTTATTCGAGATGTTTCCTGTTTCTTAAGGTAGGATTGTACTGCTATAAACTTCCCTCTTAGAACTGCTTTTGCTGCATCCCATAGATTTTGAGTCGTCGTGTCTCCATCGTCATTTGTTTCTAGGTATTTTTTGATTTCTTCAGTGATCACTTCGTTATTAGGTAGTGTATTGTTTAGCCTCCATGTGTTTGTATTTTTTACAGATCTTTTCCTGTAATTGATATCGAGTCTCATAGCATTGTGGTCGGAAAAGATACTTGATACAATTTCAATTTTCTTAAATTTACCAAGGCTTGATTTGTGACCCAGGATATGATCTATCCTGGAGAATGTTCCATGAGCACTTGAGAAAAACGTGTATTCTGTTGTTTTTGGATGGAATGTCCTATAAATATCAATTAACTCCATCTCATTTAATGTATCATTTAAAGCTTGTGTTTCCTTATTTATTTTCATTTTGGATGATCTGTCCATTGGTGAAAGTGGGGTGTTAAAGTCCCCTACTATGAATGTGTTACTGTCGATTTCCACTTTTATGGCTGTAGTATTTGCCTTATGTATTGAGGTGCTCCTATGTTGGGTGTATAAATATTTACAATTGTTATATCTTCTTCTTGGATTGATCCCTTGATCATTATGTAGTGTCCTTCTTTGTCTCTTGTAATAGTCTTTGTTTTAAAGTCTATTTTGTCTGATATGAGAATTGCTACTCCAGCTTTCTTTTGGTTTCCATTTGCATGAAATACCTTTTTCCATCCCCTTACTTTCAGTCTGTATGTGTCTCTAGGTCTGAAGTGGGTCTCTTGTAGACAGCAAATATATGGGCCTTGTTTTTGTATCCATTCAGCCAATCTGTGTCTTTTGGTGGGAACATTTATTCCATTTACATTTAAGGTAATTATCGATATGTGTGTTCCCATTTTCTTAATTGTTTTGGGTTCGTTATTGTAGGTCTTTTCCTTCTTTTGTGTTTCTTGCCTAGAGAAGTTCCTTTAGCAGTTGTTGTAGAGCTGGTTTGGTGGTGCTGAACTCTCTCAGCTTTTGCTTGTCTGTAAAGGTTTTAATTTCTCCATTGAATCTGAATGAGATGCTTGCTGGGTAGAGTAATCTTGGTTGCAGGTTTTTCTCCTTCAACACTTTCGATATGTCCTGCCACTCCCTTCTGGCTTGCAGAGTTTCTGCTGAAAGATCAGCTGTTAACCTTATGGGGATTCCCTTGTGTGTTATTTGTTGTTTTTCCCTTGCTGCTTTTAATATGTTTTCTTTGTATTTAATTTTTGACAGTTTGATTAATATGTGTCTTGGTGTATTTCTCCTTGGATTTATCCTGTATGGGACTCTCTGTGCTTCCTGGACTTGATTAACTATTTCCTTTCCCATATTAGGGAAGTTTTCAACTATAATCTCTTCAAATATTTTCTCAGTCCCTTTCTTTTTCTCTTCTTCTTCTGGAACCCCTATAATTCGAATGTTGGTGTGTTTAATGTTGTCCCAGATGTCTCTGAGACTGTCCTCAGTTCTTTTCATTCTTTTTTCTTTATTCTGCTCTGCAGTAGTTATTTCCACTATTTTATCTTCCAGGTCACTTATCCGTTCTTCTGCCTCAGTTATTCTGCTATTGATCCCATCTAGAGTATTTTTCATTTCATTTATTGTGTTGTTCATCATTGTTTGTCTCATCTTTAGTTCTTCTAGGTCCTTGTTAACTGATTCTTGCATTTTGTCTATTCTATTTCCAAGATTTTGGATCATCTTTACTATCATTATTCTGAGTTCTTTTTCAGGTAGACTGCCTATTTCCTCTTCATTTGTTAGGTCTGGTGGGTTTTTATCTTGCTCCTTCATCTGCTGTGTGTTTTTCTGTCTTTTCATTTTGCTTATCTTACTGTGTTTGGGGTCTCCTTTTTGCAGGCTGAAGGTTCGTAGTTCCTGTTGTTTTTTGTGTCTGTCCCCAGTGGCTAAGGTTGGTTCAGTGGGTTGTGTAGGCTTCCTGGTGGAGGTTACTAGTGCCTGTGTTCTGGTGGATGAGGCTGGATCTTGTCTTTCTGGTGGGCAGGTCCATGTCTGGTAGTGTGTTTTGGGGTGTCTGTAGACTTATTATGATTTTGGGCAGCCTCTCTGCTAATGGGTGGGGTTGTGTTCCTGTCTTGCTAGTTGTTTGGCATAGGATGTCCAGCACTGTAGCTTGCTGGTCGTTGAGTGAAGCTGGGTGCTGGCGTTGAGATGGAGATCTCTGGGAGATTTTCGCTGTTTGATATTATGTGCAGCTGGGAGGCCTCTTGTGTACCAGTGTCCTGAAGTTGGCTCTCCCACCTCAGAGGCACAGCACTGACTCCTGGCTGCAGCACCGAGAGCCTTTCATCCACAGGGCTCCTTAATTTGGGATGATTCGTTGTCTATTCATGTATTCCACAGATGCAGGGTACATCAAGTTCATTGTGGAGCTTTAATCTGCTGCTTCTGAGGCTGCTGGGAGAGATTTCCCTTTCTCTTCTTTGTTCTCACAGCTCCCAGGGGCTCAGCTTTGGATTTGGCCCCGCCTGTGCGTGTAGGTCGCCGGAGGGCCACTGTTCTTTGCTCAGACAGGACGGGGTTAAAGGAGCTGCTGATTCGGAGGCTCTGGCTCACTCAGGCCGGGGGGGTAGGGAGGGTCACGGAGTGTGGGGCGGGCCTGCGGCGGCAGAGGCCAGCGTGACGTTGCTAGCCTGAGGTGCGCCGTGCGTTCTCCTGGGGGAGTTGTCCCTGGATCCCTGGACCATGGCAGTGGCGGGCTGCACAGGTTCCCCGGAAGGGGGTGTGGATAGTGCCCTGTGTTCGCATACAGGCTTCTTGGTGGCAGCAGCAGCGGCCTTAGCGTCTCATGTCTGTCTCTGGGCTCCGCACTTTTAGCCGCGGCTCGCGCCCGTCTCTGGAGCTCTCTTAAGCAGCGTTCTTAATCCCCTCTCCTCGTGCACCAGGAAACAAAGAGGGAGGAAAAAGTCTCTTGCCTCTTCGGCAGGTCCAGACTTTTCCCCGGACTCCCTCCCGGCTAGCCGCGGTGCACTAACACCCTGCAGGCTGTGTTCACGCCGCCAACCTCAGTCCTCTCCCAGCGCTCCGACAGAAGCCGGAGCCTCAGCTCCCAGCCCCGCCCACCCCGGCGGGCGAGCAGACAAACCTCTTGGCTGGTGAGTGCTGGTCGGCCTGATCCTCTGCGCTGGAATCTCTCTGCTTTGCCCTCCGCACCCCTGTTGCTGTGCTCTCCTCCGCGGCTCCCAAGCTCCCCCACTCCGCCACCCGCAGTCTCCGCCCGCGAAGGGGCTTCCTAGTGTGTGGACACTTTTCCTTTCACAGCTCTCTCCCGCTGGTGCAGGACCCATCCCTATCCTTTTGTCTCTGTTTAGTTTTTTCTTTTGCCCTAACCAGGTACATGGGGGATTCCTTGCCTTTTGGGAGGTCTGAGGTCTTCTGCCAGTGTTCAGTAGGTGCTCCGTAGGAGTTGTTCCACGCGTAGTTGTATTTCTGGTGTATCTGTGGGGAGGAAGGTGATCTTTACTCTTCCGCCATCTTCCCGGAAGTCACCGCCCTGTTTTCTTGATACACAAAATTATTTTAAAAACTGGAAGCCATCTCCCAATTTCAGAATTATCTAAATGTGAATTAACATGTATGTCAATTAGAAATTGCATTGGCTGCTAGTAACAGGGATAGAAAATAACAATGACTTACATGAGATAGAAGTGTTTTTCTCTTCATATAAAAGGAGTTACATACATGGTTCAAAGCAAGTATGACAGTTCCATGGTGTCAGAGATCCAGGAACCATCTGCTCCCTGTTCCATCATTTACTGTACTGAGTTCCTATCCTTAAGGGTACTCCTCAGTCCAACATGGCTAGAGCCCAGCCCTCACAGCCACATTCTGGGGAAGAAAGAACAACCCCATGCCAGCTTAGTCTTCTTTCTTAAGTCACTTTTCCCAAAGGCCCACAAAAAACTGCTGCTTACCTCTCTCTGACTCTTCTATAGCTGTAAGGAAAGCTGGAAAGTTGAATCTTAAGCACATTGTCATCCAGAATATATATATATATATTTTTTTTTACTAAGAAAGGGAGGCAACCAGCCATTTCTGCTCCAACATATATATTAAAATAAAAATATGATTAAAACTAGGTTTACTGAAGCCTATTTTGTGCCAGACAGTTTCCTAGGAAGTTTAAATATATTATCTCATTTAATTCTATAAACCCAATGAAGTAGATATTATTACTCTATTTTACCTATGAGAAAACTGAAGCTAAGAAAGATGAACCTTGCCTTAAGGCCACTCAGCTGGAAACGGGAAACAGCAATCAATCTTACCATATGTCTTTGTCCAGATATGGGCCTCCTATATATTCATACCATGTCTTAGTGACATGTTATCTCTGTAGTATCTAAATGTTCACCTACAGGGGAAAAAAACACAGAAAAATAGTTTTCCTCTCTTTTTAATTATGCTAGATTAAAAGTTCAATAACTCAAGTACACAAAGTTTCCCTGATCTATCTCTGATAACCCTAGGTGAAAATAACAGGGTTTGGAAAGAAAACACAAAATTCAACTGAGCAAATTTAGAGATCTAATTATCTTTCTTTCAACAATTCATGAATTGAGCAGCATCCGTCTAGCAAACAGAAAGGAGCTCCGAGGACCTGTATGAAATGGAAGACTTAAAGGCAGAAAGTAGGGAGTGACAAGGAAAGAGCAGATTGTTTCAGTCAAGGTCACCTTCCTTAGATGGATGTCCTCACTGGTGCTGATCAGGAAGTTCCAGACTGACTGGTTAAGATTACATTCCTGGGGATGTTTGGAATTGCAGTTAGCTTACGTATTAAGTGCCAGTTTGGAGATGTGGGCTTAGCACAAGTGATTCCATTTGGGGACTGTCGTCTCTTTTCTAACAATCACACCCCCTCTTTTGCCTCTTTTGATCAGACCCTCAACTTAACTGGGAGATGTGATCAAAATTTAAGGTATTAGCACCACTCCCAGCTACCATTCTGAAGTTCTCATGGTTTTTGATGGTCCTTTGTGTGGTGTTCATAGGTCAGGATGTTTTTTTTACTTCATCGGTGGTATTCACAGGCCACAGAGTTCAGGGTCACAATTTCTAAGTCAGTCATTCTCTTCATTCCTTTCTTGAAGTTCCACTCTTAGGGAGATCATTTAGTTGGTGGTCAGTGGCTGCAAACATGAATTTAAAGCCTTTAAAAGAATACAGCATTCCAGGGAGATCACTATGATTATGAAAAGTAGGATAATTCCCAATATCTGGAGTGCGCTTCAGCCCCAAGACCCAAACTAATCAATATCAAATAAGTCAAAGAAAGACCCCATTGAAAGAGTCACCTGTTTAAGGCAAGTGGCTTGTTCAGTATTTTTATCTAACTGAGCCTCGACTTCCTCAGAAGTGTTCATCCAGGTGCAACAGGTTGCCTTGGCCGAGTGAAGTAGGGCCCTGACAAAGAAAGGGTTTGCTTCCCCTTAGCCTCGTGTCCCTTTCTTTGTATACAAAGCCTGGATACAAAGTTCCCCAGGTTTGGGGTTATTAGCCAGAGAGAGGGAAACAGACCAGAGGGTCTCTAACATCATGGATAGATCAGAGTTTTTGATGATAAATCCAGCAATCTAAAAGGATACCCCCCCACACACACCCCAGCAATGGCCTGGGAGATACGGATGATGATGTTATCTTTCCAGGCCAGTGCCAGAGTAAACGCTGAAGAAGAGAGGGTGTCAAGTAGTTGTCCAGCAGTCTACCTCAACATCGGCTACTTCTCAATTCGATTTTGAGGTCTTCAGTGGGTGTACAGTACCCAACATCCGGTGGGGACTTCTTCAGTTGTGAGATAGGTACCCAAGGTTCAAGCCCCTGCAGGTTGGCTGCCATCAGGTTAGTGAGGAAGATCTGGTAGAGTCCCTTCCAAGGAGACACAAGGGCAGTCTTTGTTCTTAGTGACTCCAAATCAGAAGGGTGGGAGAAAATTGGAAACATGAGTTTGGAGAGTCACAGCCAGTTAACTGAGGGAACTAGAAGTATTCAAGATCCAATCCAGTTTACAGGTATATAACAAAACCTCAAAAACAATTACCAGGATTAGAATCTAATATCTACAAAGATACAGTTTTCCTCTGTATCATCACCATTTTTTTAACCAAAGATAATTACAGTAAACCTCATTCGTTTGCATTGAACTTGGCCTGATTAATTACGTAAGTGCAGCAAGAATAGTGACTGACCATTTAAGCTCTTTTAAAAACTGTTTTCTAGAAAGGAATCTCCGAGTGAACTCTTAAAGCCTCTGAGGCTTTAAGCTAAGCCAAAGTCTCACAGTAAGATTTTACCGGCAATACCTATAGCTTTGGGTGAATTTCTCTCTCCTTGAGCTTCCTGGAACCTACCAGGAAATTACCTTTCTTACTCACCTGGTTAGCTCCCAGGAACCTTGGTACCAGAGTACCAGTCCAAATTTTCCAAGGGACTTTACTGACTCCCTAAAGTCAACCTTAGTTATTTAAATCTGTCTGGTCATATCTGAGTCTATACACATCTCTCTCACATATAACGTTCCAGTCAAGGTCTGGGTAATATAACCAGTGTATCCAATTGTGTCCTGTTACAAAAACAGACTCTCACTGAACTTAACGTAAATAACTATTTTTCCATAAAAAGAATACTTGAGAGTTTCTGGATTCTGGAGGAATGAGAGAAAAAGTAAGTGTTTCATCTTTGTTTACAAAAGTATACTTTACCTAATTATAAGTCATGATAACTCAAGAGGTCTCAAATCTGGAAAAACAAAACATTAAAGTACCAGCAGTATTTCAAATAAGTCATAACAATTCTAATCATCGTCCTCAGTTCATTCAGTCCTGTGTTATTAATTCTTGTTCTGCTTGAATCCAGTTTTTTCCATTAGTTCTGGGAATTTTTACCGAGTTCAGTTTTGTGATGTAAAGTTATCATTAACCTGTGTTTGCCATAGTTTGCTCCATAAATCTCTTCAAAGATGAGGCACTTTTTTTTTTTAACATCTTTATTGGAGTATAATTGCTTTACAATGGTGTGTTAGTTTCTGCTTTATAACAAAGTGAATCACTTATACATATACATATGTCCCCATATCTCTTCCCTCTTGCGTCTCCCTCCCTCCCACCCTCCCTATCCCACCCCTCTAGGTGGTCACAAAACACCGAGCTGATCTCCCTGTGCTACGCGGCTGCTTCCCACTAGCTATCTGTTTTACGTTTGGTAGTGTATATGTGTCCATGCCACTCTCTCACTTTGTCCCAGCTTACCCTTCCCCCTCCCCATATCCTCAAGTCCATTCCATAGTAGGTGTGCATCATTATTCCCAACTTGCCCCTAGGTTCTTCTGACCAATTTTTTTTTTATTATTCCATATATATGTGTTAGCATATGGTATTTGTTTTTGTCTTTCTGACTTACTTTACTCTGTATGACAGTCTCTAGGTCCATCCACCTCACTACAAATAACTCAGTTTCATTCCTTTTTATGGCTGAGTAATATTCCATTGTATATATGTGTCACATCTTCTTTATCCATTCATCTGTTGATGGACACTTAGGTTGCTTCCATGTCTTAGCTACTGTAAATAGAGATGCAATGAACATTTTAGTACATGACTCTTTTTAAATTATGATTTTCTCAGGGTATATGCCCAGTAGTGGGATTCCTGGGTCCTATGGTAGTTCTATTTTTAGTTTTGTAAGGAACCTCCATACTGTTTTCCATAGTGGCTGTATCATTTTACATTCCCACCAACAGTGCAAGAGTGTTCCCTTTTTTCCACACCCTCTCCAGCATTTATTGTTTGTAGACTTTTTGATGATGGCCATTCTGACTGGTGTGAGATGATATCTCATTGTAGTTTTGATTTGCAGTTCTCTAATGATTAATGATGTTGAGCATTCTTTCATGTGTTTGTTGGCAATCTGTATATCTTCTTTGGAGAAATGTCGATTTAGGTCTTCTGCCCATTTTTGGATTGGGTTTTTTGTTTTTTTGATATTGAGCTGCATGAGCTGCTTGTAAATTTTGGAGATTAATCCTTTGTCAGTTGCTTCATTTGCAAATATTTTCTCCCATTCTGAGGATTGTCTTTTGGTCTTGTTTATGGTTTCCTTTGCTGTGCAAAAGCTTTTAAGTTTCATTAGGTCCCATTTGTTTATTTTTCTTTTTATTGCGGCTTCTCTAGGAGGTAGGTCAAAAAGGATCTTGCTGTGATTTGTGTCATACAGTGTTCTGCCTATGTTTTCCTCTAAGTTTGATGGTGTCTGGCCTTACATTTAGGTCTTTAATCCATTTTGAGTTTGTTTTTATGTATGGTGTTAGGGAGTGTTCTAATTTCATTCTTTTATATGTAGCTGTCCAGTTTTCCCAGCACCACTTACTGAAGAGGCTGTCTTTTCTCCACTGTATATTTTTGCCTCCTTTATCAAAGATAAGGTGACCATATGTGCATGGGTTTATCTCTGGGCTTTCTATCCTGTTCAACTGATAAATATTTCTATTTTTGTGCCAGTACCATACTGTCTTGATACTGTAGCTTTGTAGTATAGTCTGAAGGCTGAGAGCCTGATACCTCCACCTCCGTTTTTCTTTCTCAAGATTGCTTCGGCTATTCGGGGTCTTTTGTGAAATTTTTGGTTCTAGTTCTGTGAAAAATGTCAGTGGTAGTTTGATAGGGATTGCATTGAATCTGTAGATTGCTTTGGGTAGTAGAGTCATTTTCACAGTGTTGATTCTTCCAATCCAAGAACATGGTATATCTCTCCATCTATGTGTATCATCTTTAATTTCTTTCATCAGTGTCTTATAATTTTCTGCATACAGGTCTTTTGTCTCCTTAGGTAGGTTTATTCCTAGGTATTTTATTCTTTTTGTTGCAATGGTAAATGCGAGTGTTTTCTTAATTTCACTTTCAGATTTTTCATCATTAGTGTATAGGAATGCAAGAGATTTCTGTGCATTAATTTTCTATCCTGCTACTTTACCAAATTCATTGATTAGCTCTAGTAGTTTTCTGGTAGCATCTTTAGGATTCTCTATGTATAGTATCATGTCATCTGCAAACAGTGACAGCTTTATTTCTTCTTTTCCGATTTGGATTCCTTTTATTCCCTTTTCTTCTCTGATTGCTGTGGCTAAAACTTCCAAAACTATATTGAATAATAGTGGTGAGAGTGGGCAGCCTTGTCTCGTTCCTGATCTTATTGGAAATGGTTTCAGTTTTTCACCATTGAGGATGATGTTGGCTGTGGGTTTGTCATATATGGCCTTTATCATGTTGAGGTAAGTTCCCTCTATGCCTACTTTCTGCAGGGTTTTTATCATAAATGGGTGTTGAATTTTGTCAAAAGCTTTCTCTGCATCTCTTGAGATGATCATATGGTTTTTCTTCTGCAATTTGTTAATATGGTTTATCACATTGATTGATTTGCGTATATTGAAGAATCCTTGCATTCCTGGGATAAACCCCACTTGATCATGGTGTATGATCCTTTTAATGTGCTGTTGGATTCTGTTTGCTAGTATTTTGTTGAGGATTTTTGCATCTATGTTCATCAGTGCTATTGGTCTGTAGTTTTGTTTTGTGACATCTTTGTCTAGTTTTGGTATCAGAGTGATGGTGGCCTCGTAGAATGAGTTTGGGAGTGTTCCTCCTGCTGCGTATTTTGGAAGAGTTTGAGAAGGATAGGTGTTAGCTCTTCTCTAAATGTTTGATAGAATTCGCCTGTGAAGCCATCTGGTCCTGGGCTTTTGTTTGTTGGAAGATTTTTAATCACAGTTTCAATTTCAGAGCTCTTGATTGGTCTGTTCGTATTTTCTATTTCTTCCTGGTTCAGTCTTGGAAGGCTGTGCATATCTAAGAATTTGTCCATTTCTTCCAGGTTGTCCATCTTATTGGCATATAGTTGCTTGTAGTAATCTCTCATGATCCTTTGTATTTCTGCAGTGTCAGTTGTTACTTCTCCTTTTTCATTTCTAATTCTGTTGATTTGAGTCTTCTCCCTTCTTTTCTTGAAGAGTCTGGCTAATGGTTTATCAATTTTGTTTATCTTCTCAAAGAACCAGCTTTTAGTTTTATTGATCTTCGCTATCATTTCTTTTTCATTTAGTTCTGATGTGATCCTTATGATTTCTTTCCTTCTGCTAACTTTGGAGTTTTTTTGTCCTTCTTTCTCTAATTGCTTTAGGTGTAAGGTTAGGTTCTTATTTGAGATGTTTCTTGTTTCTTAAGGTAGGATTGTAGTGCTATAAACTTCCTTCTTAGAACTGCTTTTGCTGCATCCCATAGGTTTTGGGTTGTCGTGTTTTCATTGTCATTTGTTTCTAGGTATTTTTTGATTTGCTCTTTGATTTCTTCAGTGATCTCTTGGTTATTAAGTAGTGTATTGTTTAGCCTCCATGTGTTTGTATTTTTCACAGGTTTTTTCCTGTAATTGATATCTAGTCTCATAGCATTGTGGTCGGAAAAGATACTTGATATGATTTTAATTTTCTTAAATTTACCAAGGCTTGATTTGTGACCCAAGATATGATCTATCCTGGAGAATGTTCCACGAGCACTTGAGAAGAATGTGTATTCTGTTGTTTTTGGATGGAATGTCCTATAAATATCAATTAAGTCCATCTTGTTTAAAGCTTGTGTTTCCTTATTTATTTTCATTTTGGGTGATCTGTCCATTGGTGAAAGTGGGGTGTTGAAGTCCCCTACTATGATTGTGTTACTGTCGATTTCCCCTTTTATGGCTGTTAGCATTCGGCTTATGTATTGAGGTGCTCCTATGTTGGCTGCATAAATATTTACAATTGTTATATCTTCTTCTTGGATTGATCCCTTGATCATTATGTAGTGTCCTTGCCTCTTGTAATAGTCTTTGTTTTAAAGTCTATTTTGTCTGATATGAGAATTGCTACTTCAGCTTTCTTTTGATTTCCATTTGCATGGAATATCTTTTTCCATCCTCTCACATTGTCTGTATGTGTCTGTAGGTCTGAAGTGGGTCTCTTGTAGACAGCATATATATGGGTCTTGTTTTTGTATCCATTCAGCCAGTGTATGTCTTTTGGTTGGAGCATTTAATCCATTTACATTTAAGGTAATTATTGATATGTATTTTCCTATTACCATTTTCTTAATTGTTTTGGGTTTATTATTGTGGGTCTTTTACTTCTCTTGTGTTTCCTGCCTAGAGAAGTTCGTTTACCATTTGTTGTAAAGCTGGTTTGGTGGTGCTGAATTCTTTTAGCTTTTGCTTGTCTGTAAAGGTTTTAATTTCTCCTTCGAATCTGAATGAGATCCTTGCCTGGTAGAGTCAGCTTGGTTGTAGGTTTTTCTCTCTCATCACTTTTAATATGTCCTGCCAGTCCCTTCTGGCTCACAGAGTTTCTGCTGAAAGATCAACTGTTAACCTTACGGGGATTTCCTTATGTGTTATTTGTTGTTTTTCCCTTGCTGCTTTTAATATTTGTTCTTTGTATTTAATTTTTGACAGTTTGATTAATATGTGTCTTGCTGTGTTTTTCCTTGGATTTATCCTGTATGGGACTCTCTCTGCTTCCTGGATTTGACTATTTCCTTTCCCATATTAGGGAAGTTTTCAACTATAATCTCTTCAAATATTTTCTCAGTCCCTTTCTTTTTCTCTTCTTCTTCTGGGTCCCCTATAATTCCAATGTTGGTGCATTTAATGTTCTCCCAGAGGTCTCTGACACTGTCCTCAATTCTTTTTATTCTTTGTTCTGCTCTGCAGTAGTTATTTCCACTATTTTATCTTCCCAGTCACTTATCTGTTCTTCTGCATTAGTTATTCTGCTATTGATTCCTTCTAGAGAATTTTTAATTTCATTTATTGTGCTGTTCATCATTGTTTGTTTGCTCTTTATTTCTTCTAGGTCCTTGTTTAACGTTTCTTGTATTTTCTCCATTTTATTTCCAAGATTTTGGATCATCTTTACTATCATTACTGTGAATTCTTTTTCAGGTAGACTGCCTATTTCCTCTTCATTTGTTAGGTCTGGTGGGTTTTTACCTTGCTCTTTCATCTGCTGTGTGTTTCTCTGTCTTCTCATTTTGCTTAACTCACTGTGTTTGGTGTCTCCTTTTCCCAGGCTGCCGGTCCGTAGTTCCTGTTGTTTCTGGTGTCTGTTCCCAGTGGCTAAGGTTGGTTCAGTGGGTTGCGTAGGCTTCTTGGTTGAGGGGACTAGTGCCTGTGTTCTGGTGGATGAGGCTGGATCTTGTCTTTCTGGTGGGCAGGTCCATGTCTGGTGGTGTGTTCTGGGGTGTCTGTGGCCTTATTATGATTTTAGGCAGCCTCTCTGCTAATGGGTGGGGTTGTGTTCCTGTCTTGTTAGTTGTTTGGCATAGGGTATCCTGCACTGTAGCTTGCTGGTCGTTGAGTGAAGCTGGGTGCTGGTGTTGAGATGGAGATCTCTGGGAGATTTTCGCCATTTGATATTTCGTGGAGCTGGGAGGTCTCTTGTGGACCAGTGTCTTGAACTTGGCTCTCCCACCTCAGAGGCGCAGCCCTGATGCCTGGCTGGAGCACCAAGAGCCTGTCCTCCCCATGGCTCAGAATAGAAGGGAGAAAATTTTTTTAAAAGTTATTAAAATAATTATTAAGAAAAAAATTTTAAGTAATAAAAAACAGAACCCTAGGACAAATGGTAAAAGCAAAGCTATACAGACAAAATCACACACAGAAGCATACACATACACACTCACAAAAAGAGAAAAAGGGAAAAAATATATATATCATTGATATATATCATTGTTCCCAAAGTCCACCTTCGTTGTCTATTCATGTATTCCACAGATGCAGGTACATCAAATTCATTGTGGAGATTTAATCTGCTGCTCCTGAGGCTGCTGGGAGAGATTTCCCTTTCTCTTCTTTGTTCGCACAGCTCCCGGGGTTCGTCTTTGGCTTTGGCCCTGCCTGTGCGAGTAGGTCGCCTGAGGGCATCTGTTCTTTGCTCAGACAGGACGGGGTTAACGAAGCAGCTGATTCGGGGGCTCTGGCTCACCGGCAGAGGCCGGTGTGACGTTGCACCAGCCTGAGGTGCGCCGTGCGTTCTTCTGGGGGAGTTGTCCCAGGACCCTGGCAGTGGCGGGCTGCACAGGCTCCTGGGAGGGGAGGTGTGGAGAGTGACCTGTGCTCACACACAGGCTTCGTGGTGGTGGCAGCAGCAGCCTTAGCGTCTCATGCCCATCTCTGGGGTCCGCACTTTTAGCCGCGGCTCGTGCCCGTCTCTGGAGCTCCTTTAAGTGGCGCTCTTAATCCCCTCTCCTCACGCACCAATAAACCATGAGGGAAGAAAAAGTCTCTTGCCTCTTCGGCACGTTCAGACTTTTTCCCGGACTTCCTCCTGGCCAGCAGTGGTGTAGCTCCCTTCAGGCTGTGTTCATGCCGCCAACCCCAGTCCTCTCCCTGCGCTCTGACCGAAGCCTGAGCCTCAGCTCCCAGCCCTGCCCACCGCGGCGGGGGAGCAGACAAGCCTCTCGGGCTGGTGAGTGCCGGTCAGCACTGGTCCTCTGTATGGGAATCTCTCCGCTTTGCCCTCCGCACCCCTGTTGCTGTGCTCTCCTCCGCGGCACCGAAGCTTCCCCCTCTGCCACCCGCAGTCTCCGCTCACGAAGGGGCTTCTAGTGTGTGGAAACCTTTCCTCCTTCACAGCTCCCTCCCGCTGGTGCAGGTCCCTTCCCTATTCTTCTGTCTCTGTTTATTCTTTTTTCTTTTGCCCTACCCAGGTATGTGGGGAGTTTCTTGCCTTTTGGGAGGTCTGAGGTCTTCTGCCAGCGTTCAGTGGGTGTTCTGTAGGAGTTGTTCCACATGTAGATGTATTTCTGATGTATTTGTGGGGAGGAAGGTGATCTCCACGTCCGTCTTATTCTTCCACCATCTTGAAGCTCCTCCAAAGATGAGGCACTTTTGAAGAAATACTTTTGCAAAAGCATCTGAGTTAAACAGTAACTGTCTGTAATGACAAAGACTTAAAAAAGAATATGGTTAAAGATCTAATGAGAGTTCATTTGATAAGGAAATGTAGTTATTTCTGTGATATACATTTTAAAATAATAACTGGAAGGATGTCTGATTACATTATACCAGGACATATCAATTTTGGGAATACTTATATATCTGTACAAATACAACATAAAGGAGGCTAAAGGAGGCTTAGTGTTACTTTTTGACAGTGCTTCCCATGCAATTTAGCATAACAAATAAACTTAGTTTGTTTTCTCTCCTTATAAAAAGAGAGATGTTAAACTAATCTTTTGAAATGTTCCTGGGGCTCTCTGGAAAATCTCAAAGTTGGTTTGAGGTCAAAAAGATTTCATTTAGAATTTGATTTGTGGGAAGTTTGTCAAAAACATCAAAAGGTTTAAAAATAGTTGGTCACATAGGACATAGAACATTGTGAAATAGGCGTTCTGTGGCTTAATATAGTTTTTAAAATTTCTTGAAACATGCTTTCTGATAGTAAATATTTCGGTATAGCACAAAAAAATATTTACTAATAGACCCAAATATCTTTAGTTGCTCTGTAGGAAGCCAAAAGTAGATAAACCCGTGTTCAGTAATTAGTGTTTCAATATTTTATCTTATTTGGAAATTATCTAGATATTTAATGCCTATCCATCATTTAATCTAACTTAGCAAAACTTTGTTTCAGGTTACCACAAAGTTTTGAGGAAACTATTTTAAAAGTTACCTAAAACCTTTTATCCCATTTACATCTATTTAAACAAAGTCAACCATCACCCCCGAGCTATTTTTCTTGCTGAAAACTTTGTAACAGAGATAATTTGAGCAGTAAAACAAAGTCGTACGTCTGCATTATTTTCAATGCTAAGACACATTTTAATTAAAATCGAACAAACTTCAACTAGCTTTTATTTACCAAAGATTATCTCAGACCATGTGAACTTGAGAAGCGTTTGGGTTAGTTTCTATTCCCGGCATACCTTGCTTTATTGCACTTCACAAATACTGCATTTTTTATAACTCAAAGCTTTATGGCAACCCTGCATTGAGCAAGTCTGCCGCTGCCATTTTTCCAGCGGCGTTTTCTCACTTCATGTCTGTGTCACATTTTGTTAATTCTTGCAGTATTTCAAACTTTTTAATGTTACATTTGTTATGGTGGTCTGTGCTTAGTGATCTCTGATGTTACTACTGTAACGGCTCCACTGACCAGCCGTTTCTCTGTCTCTCTCCCTCTTTGGGTTCCCCCCAGTCCCTGAGACACAATGTTGAAAGTAAGGCCAGTGAATAACTCTACAGTGGCCTCTAAGTGTTTAGTGAAAGGAAGGGTCACACATCTCTCGCTTTAAGTCAAAAGCTAGAAATCATTAGGCTTAGTGAGGAAGGCATGTTGAAACCTAAGATAAATCGAAAGGTAGGCCTCTTGCACCAACCATTAGCCAAGGTGTAAATGCAAAGGAAAAGTTCCTGAAGGACATTAAAAGTGCTATTCCAGTGAACACAGGAATGCTAAGAAAATGATCTAGTCTGGATAGCTCAAATCAGCCACATATTCCCTTAAGCCAAAGCCTAACCCAGAGCAAGGCCCTACTCTCATACTCTGTGAAGGCTGAGAGAGGTGAGGAAGCTGCAGAAGAGAAGTCTGAAGCCAGCAGAGGTCGGTTCATGAGGTTTAAGGAGAGAAGCCATAAGCCATATACATAAAAGTGCAAGCTGAAGCAGCAGGGGCTGAAGCAGAAGCTGCTACAAATTACCTACGAGATTCAGTGAAGATAATTAACCAAAGTGGCTCCACTAACAACAAATTTTCAATGTAGATGATAGAGCCTTATAATGGAAGAAGATGCCGCCGCCATAATGGAAGAAGATGCCGCCATAGCTAGAGAGAAGGCGGTGCCTGGTTTCAAAGCTTCAAAGGGCCGACCGACTCTTAGGGGCAAATGCAGCTGTGACTTTAAGTTGAAGCCAGTGCTCATTTACCATTCCAAAAGTCCTAGGGCCCTTAAGAATGATGCTAAGTCTACCCTGCCTGGCTCTATAAATGGAACAACGAAGCCTGGATGACAGTACATCTGTTTACAACATGGTTTACTGAATATTTTAAGTTCACTGTTGAGATCTGCTCAGGAAAAAAAAAAAAGAGGTTCATTTCAAAATATTACTGCTCTTTGCAATGCGCCTGGTCACCCCGAGAGCCCTGATCAAGGTATAAACTGAGATTACTATTGTTTTCATGCTTGCTAGCACAGCGTCCATTCTGCAGCCCATAGATCAAGGTGTGAATTCAACTTCCAAGTCTTATTATTTAAGAAATACGTTTTATAAGACTAAATCTGCCATGAATGGTGATTCCTCTGATGGATACGGGCAAAGTAAATCGAAAACCTTGTGGAAAGAATTCACCATTCTAGATGCCGTTAAGAACATTTGTGATTCACGGGAAGAAATCAAAATATCAACATTAACAGGAGTTTAAAAGAATCTGATTCCAACCCTCATGCATGGCTTTCAGGCATCCAAGCCTTCAGTGGAGGCAGCAACTGCAGATGTGGTGGGAACAGCAGGAGAACTAGAATTAGAAGTGGAGGCCGAAGATGTGACTGAATTGATGCAATCCCATGATCAGATTTTAATGGATGAGTTACTTCTATGGATGAGCGAAGAAGGTGGTTTCTCGGTTTAGAATCTACCTCTGGTAAAGATGCTGTGAAGATCGTTATATAAACTTAGCCAATAGAGCAGTGGCAGGGTTTGAGAGGACTGACTCCAAAGTTCTATGGGTAAAATGCTATCAAACAGCATTGCCTGCTCTGGAGAAACCATTCATGAAAGGAGGAGTCAATCAATAGAGCAAACCTCATTGTTGTCTTATTTTAAGAAATTACCATGGTTACACCCACCTTCGGCAACCACCACTCTGATTAGTCAGCAGTCACCAACACTGAGGTAAGACCCTCCACCAGCAAAAAGATTATGATCTGATGAAGGCTCAGGTGATGATTAACATTTTTTAGCAATAAAGTATTTTTAGTTAAGGTATATATATATATATATTTTTAAGGCATAAATGCTATTATGCACACTTAATATCCTCTTTATATGCACTAAGAAATCAAAAAGTTTGGTATATTATGATATTAGCCTTATTGTGAGGGTCTGGAACTCAACCTGCAATATCACCGAGGGATGCAGGTATATCTCTGGGAGTTTTAGGAATATTTAATTCATATAAGTGCTTAATTTTCTTCAAACCAATTAAATTGAGCTTTTTTTTTTTCTTTTACAATTTTAGTAATACCATTAGGAGGTGAAAAATACCATACACATATACACAGACACATAAGCATACAGGGAGGTACAGAGACCTTATAGCTTTCATTTTAAAATTACTACCATGAATCAGCTATAATAATACAAAATTCACTGCTTATAAAAGCAGCTGAATATCTAAGTTGTTTACCTGGTGGAGGGAATAAGTGAAGATTACCCGCTCAGACGGCTAAAGCTTTTCCACTAATGTTTGTGGGGAAGACACTTACAAGATTTTTTGTTCGCCTAAGTTTCAAATGACCTTCCCCCCTTTCGTTTTCCTTCTGATACAAATTACCTCCCTAAAGTTTATATAACGTTTACATCTCAAAGGCACAGGGATAGAATGTAAGTTCCTCCAAGCAGGACTTTGGTTTCCTAAGGCCAGAATTTTTATAATACATACATGCCTTTTGAGATAAATAGGGGAGGTCGTGGGATGGGTGATAGGAATAGTTGGATTTTTGAACTGCCTCTAGAGCTGAATTTCTAGTTTTGCAAAATTTTTAAGATCATGACAGTAGCTCTCAATTCCTCAAAGAATTGGGCTGCAGCCTAAATGACATCATAAATTGATCCACCCCATCCAACTAAATTATCCTTAATTCGCTTTTTTTTTTTCCTTGTATATCAGGGAGAAGATTTCTAACTAAGATGGAAATCCTATGTTCTGGATTTAGAGCTGTTTGCCTTTGGAATGTTTTAGTAAATCCTTTCACAAAGGCTTTAGAAGGTTTTGCTTACCCTGGGGGGTACATAGTTTTATTTTGGCTTAGGGGAAGAGGCCTAAAAAAAAAAAAAAATTCCTATGAGCTTCCAATTTCTGACCAACTTCTTACCACTGAGCTACTTTTTAAAGAAATCCTTATAAATATCTTGCCAGTTTTCAATCGGGACAAACAGCAGATATTTCTTGCAGTATTGAACATCCCCTTGTACTTGATGTCCCCAAAGGGGATACAAACGTTGTTATAGTTTCCTCTCTTTATCATGTACTACAAGAGATCCAGGGGAGCTGACCCTCACCTTAGCTGGCTTCTGCCAGTTTTCGTGGGATCACATCTTGCCGGTTTTCGTGGGATCACATCTGCAGGCTCTGCGTGGGGTTTAATGTAGACAGTATAGCTCTGGTATCTACCATAACTTGGTCATTGTTTTTCATTCATTTTAATTTTAGTTTGCCTTAGCTGCTTAAGGGAATAATGTAGCAGTTTACCAGAAAATCCCTCAGAGTCTCGACCATCCCGGGAAGCGCCCTTTGGGGGCCCTCCTTTAAGGGTAGATATGGGGCTGTCCGTGAAGCCACTAACTTGGTGGATTTTATGGTCCTGTTGCCTCTTTAGGGTAGAAAGACAATTTAGACCGGATTACTAGAATGAGTATTCAAATAAAGGAGGACAGAGGGGAGCAGTAAAGGTTATATAACGTTCACTTTACCATCTGTTTTAGGTACCTCCTGTGCCTTTAATTTTTCATTAGCCTTTTGCAACAAATTTTTCAGTGAAGCTAGTCTGGCATCTTGAGGCCTTTTGAAGGCTTCTGCAGGCCAGTTAAAATAAGTATCCCCATTCTGTTTGTTTGATTTGGGAGCCCTTACTTTCAAGGGCACTTCTCAGATGATCTCAACTAATTGGAACTTTCCTCGTAATGGCTGTTGCAATCTCTCCAAGGGCCGGCAGTGTTTGGTAGGACCCTTAGCCTCAAAGGTAGTTCAACCACGTTTCTGTCCAGCCGTATTTTGGAGTCCCCATCGTGACAGTTACCAAGCTAAGTTCTCAGAACCCCAAACAACAATCCTGAGTTATTTTTAGTAAGATTTTTGCCATTTTTGCAGATATCTGCAGCTTCCGGAATTATAGTTCTTAGATATAAAACAAGCACGTGGCACACTTAACTCTTTAGAATTTAAAGGTCTCATTTTTTCGGGCTAAGCCTTTGGGTCTCTCAGAGCCAGGTCAGTAACTAAGAGGGATATGCCACGGGGTTGGAGGTTGTGCGGTGTTTTATAGTGTGCCTCATTGCACGGAAATTTTGAGGTTGGCAGCTGACCTAGTGTCACTCTAACTCATTCCATGACCAGCTTGTCCTAACACAAGAGTCTCTGTGTTAGGTGGTGAGCATTCTGACAGTTTAAATGCTTGATCCATGCCCGCCAATTTTGTGGCTTTTCTTGCTTCTGAAATTCCCATCAACAATAGCCTTTATCTACACAAGACAAACATGCACCTTAACACACCAGCAGTAACCAAGAGATGTCACTGCAGCCCGGCCAAGGCAAAGACCTTACACACCAACAGTTCCCAACATGGAACCAGGGACTGGGCGAAGGACTGAACCAGCAAACCCCAAAGAATGGGGAACCACAGCTGCCACCAGCAAGGACTGAACCAGCAAACCCCAAAGAATGGGGAACCACAGCTGCCACCAGCAACTCCCAGCATGGAATCTGGAGGAGGATTCCAAACAGATGGGGAACTGCAGACTAAACCACCAAGCAGCTCCCAGCATGGAACTAGTGGTTCCAATCAAATGGGGGACTGGATAGCCAATTAAATTAGATCAGGGGCCCGACGCAAAGAGCAGAGCTCAAAACCGAGGGGAACTTACCCACGGCCCTTGCAGCGGCAGGAAGGATGATGCACTCGAAGTGTTCTTTCCTGTGTCTCGTGTTGTCCTCAGATGTTTCCTTCGGATCCCGTCACCATCACTAAATCTGTTAAGACACAAAATTGAACTGAGTAAATTTAGAATTCTAATTGGCTTTATTCAGTGACTAACGAATTGGGCAGCATCCCATCTAGCAATTAACAGGGAGCTCTGAGGAGTTGCATGAAATGAAGACTTTATTGGCAGAAATGGGGGAGGGACAAAGAAAGAGCAGACTGTTTCAGGCAAGACCACCTTTCCCTCAGGGAAGAAGGGTTCTAGCGGGGGCATTACTTGCCTCGCACTGACCAGAAAGATCCAGACTGACCGCTTAAGATTACATCGCTGGGGAAGGTTGGAACTGCAAATAGGTTAGGTATTAAGTCTCAGTTTGGCGATGTGGGCTTAACACAAGTGACTCCATCTGGGGACTATTATCTCAAAAAAAAAAAAAGGAAAAGATACATCTAACACTTCTCTGGGGTTTTTTTTAGGGAACTAATTTTTCCTTAGAAATGAAAAGTGGACTGTGGTCTGCATTCATCTGTGTCTCCTTTGAATCCTGAAAGGCCCATCTGTGTTCAGGTAGTTTCAGTAGCCTTACAATTTCACACCTACAAGACGTTTTAGATCATATGAGCACATCTCTGGGCCTCTCCCCCCAGGCTGAATGTGAGCGAAGGCCCAAAGGCTTTGCAGGCTCCCGAACGTCAGGAGTGAGGATGCTAGTGTTAATTCGTGTATTTACACCACTGCCCTCGACTTCCACACGCCCTGTCTGAACCAGGTGACCCTTCTTTGTCAGCATTACTGTGCAACGTCTCTTTCATGAAAAAGAAAACTGAGTTTCACTTTCCCTTTATAGAACACATGAGGCTTAACTTCCAGGGTGGCCTCACCATGGTCACTGCTCTGCTCATGATTTCAGAGCAGGAGTTGACGCCTGACGCTTCACGTGACTTTCAACAAGTCACCGAACCTTTCTTTGGAACCTTGGTCGTCCCCTTTTAGCCTCCAAAGGGATAACGTTTAAAAAAGAAAATAGCATTTGCGGAGAAGTTTGAATCCTTCATGGAGAAAGTACCATATGAACTGCAAGTCATTATTCTTTGAAATAGAAGAAAAATGACTTCAGCTTGGCAGTTTTTTTTAAAGTGTGTCATTCTGGAATTCCCATAGTTTGAAGGTAAAATCCATCTGAGATCGCCAGAAGGTTTTTCAGGTCAAGCATTTTATTCAGAAACTACCTCGTCTGAAGCGTTCAAAAAACACTTTAATCCACAAACCCTCCAGCTGAGTTAGGAGCGCTAGCAACTATCACAATTTTAACGAGGAAAAGAAAACCCACATCCTCAAAAACACTTATCCATGAGCTAAGACAAGAATTAACTTTGTGTGTGTCCCCATTTGTAAGTAACGGAGAAGTGTCTCTTCTCTTTACAGGACCCTGGCAGTCTTCTGATACGAAGATTGCTTGAAAATTGTTATTTCACAAATAGCACATCACTTCGATGTGCTTCAGATGTCCTTTCTGTGCAACTAAAGTATGATTCAGCAGATGTCAGATTCACAGTAAACGTACCAAAAAGAGTCAATTTACGGTAGACGCGTGGTAAATTCCTGTTGTACTCAAAAAGCTTGCCTTACACACACACCCCTCACAAGACCCTGGTGGTAATAGGCAATCAGTGAACACGTATGCAGGAATCCTGTGACTACACGTGTTGCCTGCTGCATCTGAGATGCCGTGCCCTTTCTGCACACCTGCTTTTAAGCTCGCAGATATTTTCGCACCTTTATGTGATCTGTTTCTTCAAGGCTCGTGTGCCCACCCTGTTCGTCTGTTCCCCCATCAGCTGTTCTCCCAAAGCCGCAGAACACCAGCTTCCCTCGAAACACGGACATTTTGCATCTCCTTCAAGGGTGTCCTGGAAAGGAACCTCTCTTGTCTGTGAAGCTACTCTCGCCCTCCTTTGAAGGGTCAAAGAGGATCTCCCCCCTAAATATCTTTCAGATTCACCAGATCCTACTTAGTGACCGTTATCTTTCACCTCCTCAGGCTTCTCAGCTGACAAGACCTAGAAAGGTGGTTTCGTTCCTGTGGTTTGCCCCTTCCTGTGACTGCTTTCAGATGCATTTATTTGGTTTCTCCATTTAAATAGTATTTTCCCTTGATATCAAGAAGCATGTTTTCTCTCTTTTTAAAAAAATGATCCCACAGCATTCTAGACAATGTTCTTGGGGTAGTGGTCTTCTGGTAAATTACATTGGCTGACTGGGGCACGTCTGCCAGCATCCTCAGGTTCCAGAAAGGCTGGCCGAGAGGAGAGGACGTCCACCCTTGGTGTCCACTCTTCCACCCCTCTGTGCCCTTCAAGTCCATTATCTCCCCCTCGACCCAAGGCCCCTTGATCTTGTGCCCCTAGCAGCCTGTGGACTCTCTACCTTGACCTCAAAATCATTCTTATCCACCTCTCGTCTCTCCACATTAAAACTCAGGTCACTTATGTGTCCTTTTCTCAGCTGACAGTCTTAGAGAAAATACACGATCAATAGCAAACGGCAGCCTAATACGTGTCATTCCCAGCGTTCTTACAACAGGGCACCTGGAGGTGCATCCCCCTGTTCAACCAAAGACCACGTGCGTTGGCGGGGACACGGCACACGCCTCAAGGAAAGGAAAAATGCAGGACTCTGCAAACAGGCAGTAGTTGACACTGTGGGAATACGTGAGAGTTGGGATAAACCCACGGAAGTGGTTCAAGGACCAAACCAAAGCACAGCCCCCTCGTAAGGAGGGTGGGCGGAGAAGAGGGAAAGTGACAGCGCAGATCCCTCAGGGAGGTGAGGGGGGGACCAGGGGAGTAGGGTCACCGGAAGCCAGGAGAGAGAAGGATGTCAGGAAAGAGGGGCCCATGGGGTCAGGCTGGTGAGGAGCCCACCTGTTGACTGTCATTTAGGGGGAACAGAAGGAAGCATCCCACTGGGAGGCTGAGGACATATGTCAGGTGACAGGGGGGTAGCTGGCGGGCGGGTGAACTTGGCGGTTACACGGCAGTCTTTCAGAAAGTGTGTTTCCGAAGGTGGAAGCTTGTTATGATCACAGGGTTCAAGGGTTATGAGTAATAGAGAATGCTCCAGAAAGGGAGGAATTTGTGGTGGAAGATTCTGGAAGAGGAAGGGGTTAGGATACGGCAAACACAAGGAGAGGGGTCACTTCTGAGAGAGGACGTGTGAGGGAGAGGCGGGGGAGAGAGACTGAGAAGAGGAGGAAATCCGGGTGGGCTCACCATGGTGGTGATCACCACAATAAATAAAGTAGGAAGTGTCTCCAGGCTGGAAACGAGAGGGACAGGAACGGGACCCTGGAGACAGAAGCAAGGGCTTGACACGTCAGCAGTAGGGGCTCCAGTAAAGGCTGCGTAACACACAGAAGCACAAATTGCGAGGGACCATCTAAGAGCCAGAGTTTGGAGACAAAGTACGTGATGAAAATTTCCCAGGGACAGAAAACTGGCAAAGTGAAAACAACCTTCAACACAAGTTGAAATAAAACTTACTGTGTAACTTCTACCACCATTTTATAATGATTTGTATTTATCCAGAATGTGAATGAGCTCTTAAATCCTACGTGTTTAATAGATTAAAAGAAATAAGCAAATTCTCCAAGAAACTATGAAAAAAATATTTCTAGAAGAGCAGTTACAAATATTTTAAGTGGACACTATCGACCAAAATAAAGATGTTTTTAGAAGTCAGATTTTTCAGATTTTAAATAGAACTGCAGTGCTACCTTCTTTGTGTCATTTCTACCTTGACAGGGTGAATAAACATTAGAATTTAGTAGAACTTAATAGTCTCCATCTTCTTCAGCCATTATCTTATTAATTTTTTATGAACTCCACATGAGCAAGACTCTAAAGAAGGTTTTTTTCTGGTACATTTGTTGTATTTTAATGCATTGGCTGGTCTATAGCTACTAGCGTTTTTTTGTTTTTTTTTAATAGACTATTTTTTAGAGCAGATTTAGGTTCACAGAAAAACTGGAAAGAACAGAGACTTCTCATGCATCGCCTTCCTCTCTCCACACCTCGCACATTCCCCTATTTTAAACACTTTATTTATTTTTGGCCGCACAGTGCAGCTTGTGGGAGCCTAGTTCCCAGACCAGGGATTGAACCCTGGCCCTCGGCAGTGAGAGCACGGAGTCCTAACCGCTGGACCACCAGGGAATCCCCATTAACATCTTGCTTTAGTGTGTTTGTTATAACTGATGCATCATATTTATATATTATTATTACCTAAAGTCCATAGTTTATATTAGGGGTTTTGTATTGAACGTGCTATGGGTTTTGACAAATGTCTGACATGCATCCACCATTACAGCATCATACAGAACAGTTTCACTGTCCTAAAAATCCTCTGTGCTCTACCTATTCATCCCTCCCACCCCCTACCCCCGCCCGTGGCAACCACTGATTTTTTTCTGTCTCCATAGCTTGGCCTTTTCCATGTCATATAGTTAAAAATCACACAGTATATATAGCCTTCTCATTGGCTTCTTTCACTAAGCGACATGCATTTGGGATTCCTCCATGTCTTTTCATGGCTTAATAGTTCGTTTTTTTATTACTGAATAGCATTCCGTTGTCTGGATGTACTATAATTTATCCCTCACCTATTGAGAGACATCTTGTTTGCTTACAGCTACTAATCTGATTTGTTATACTCTTTGTTTTTTTTCTATTGTAATGACAGACTATATGAAATTTTTAAGAGCAGGAAGGGGTTGTAGAGGTTATCACATCAGATACTCTCATTCTGCAGCTAAGGAAACTGAGATCCAATCATGATCAGCCTAGCTGATCACAATCTAGTCTCTTTTCTAGATCATACTGTCAATCCAAAACTTAGTAAAGTTGAGATTTCAAGGTACCTAGACACCAAATCCAACTCATTTAATTGGACAGTTATCTACTGCATGTCCTCAACCTTAGAACCAAGCATCTCCCCCATGGAGCCAGGGACCATGGCCCCTCATCCCTCATTCCATCTCTAGGACCCCAGAATTCCATGCCCCAATAGCTCAAAACGTGTGCATTTCCCTGTTGTGGAGGCTAGGGGCTGGAGGGGGTAGGATGCCTTCCCCATTCAGCAACTTCACTAGTACAAGATTTGGAAGAATTCTAAATTCATCACATGCCTTTTTGGTCATTATGAAGGTATATTTCTCAAGATATATATAGAGAGAGAACATATTGGAATATAGAACATATTCAACTTGTTCTAACAAAATAATAATACACATAATAAAGGTTACTATGTATGGAGTTCTTACTCTATGTCAGGCGCAGGGCTAAATACTTGATGTGGATTATTTCCTTTAATTTTAGATCTGGACCAGCTCCCCTTCATTCTTCAGGGCACACCTTCCCGCACTTTCCACTGGCTAAAATAGGATATACCCCGAAGCTGAGTTGACATGTACTCTCCGGTTTCCATACTGTTATATCAATAACTGTCATCTTGGATGTTACAGCATTTATTACATATGCTTAACATATGGTACTCTGAAAAGGATACTGGTATACTTGGATATTTTTAATAAATATTGGTATTCTAATTTTATTTCCTCAGACATGCAAATCTTCTCGCATAAAATGTATTAATTTACTAGCCTTGGGGGAAAAACCTGAAAAAATGACTATAATTATTCTTTTTCTCCGTTTCTTATTTTTTCTGGAGAGGGACTCTATATTCCTGACCTCATGTGCATGATATTTACTATGTTCTCCATGTATTTTCAAAATTAATTGTTACAGGTTTGATAAAATGATAGCATCTTTAATGCTACAAAGTTCTCACTTATCCAGTAATGTATGCACACTTGGCAACAGTTCCCTTAGTGGTTCGGTACTTGACTAGCTATACTGAACAGTCATCGTTACTAAATAATTTTCCATGTTCATTAAAAGCAAATGTAATCATATACTAAGGAGAAATCAGGGTAGAAGCTACATCATATTAGAGTAACTGAGTCCCCTTTACATTTCCCCTTTACTAGAATATCCATTCACAAAATGTCCTCCTAAAGAATGATCTCATGTTTTAAATACTGATATATTTTGACAGCCCTAGGGCTTTTAATTTCTCTAGGACATTCATATATGCAAACACAGCCCTGTGAGAATCACACCACTGATTTTGTTAAATCTATCACTTTAATCTTGTATTAATCATCTTTCATATTGTAAATGTAAAATTTTACTTTAATGATGCTTCCATTTTTAGATTTTTGTTATTCTTTTTAAGAAGAATTATTCTATTTGTATTCTGGTGATTAAAAGTGATTTTGAAAGTATTTTATCACATGACTCTACTCCCCTGCACCTGGTCATGCTTGCTTCATAATACTTAAGCCTGCCAGTTTCAATTTCGGTGAACTAAAAAAGATAGCATCTTACTTTACATCAGACACTGAATCGACATTTCCATGCCAGATAGCAAACCCCCATGGCAGATGTTGAGAATCTACACCATACAAACATCCAGTGATAGAAAACTCACTCACTTATAAATTCTTAAGGAAAATTCTTTAACATTTTCCCTAATTATAAAAGTAATTACACCAAAACATACTTTAAAAATTGGAAAATACACAAAAGCATTATAAGAAGAAAAGGGTCGTTTCTAGTTATATCATTCAAGGCACCCACAGGTAGGATTTTTGAGTATTTCATCTTTCTTGTGTATATTTTTTCTCTTTGTCGTAGTGATAATTTAGTAACTGTAAAATCTTCAGCAGAGTAGGGTCATTTTCACATCAAAACCGTATTCCTTAAAACTTGCCTTTTATGTTAAAACCTAGTCTGTTCCAGGGACCCCTCTGTGTTTGGGAATATATATTTCTCAACATGCATTGTGTGTATATTGTATACAATAACTGTGGTCATAAATATAATAACAGATGATGTTTATAAAGCATTTACTATGTGCCAGTCCATGTTCTAGGCACGTTGTGTATTTTAGCTCATTTAATCTTCATAGCAACCTTCTGAAGTAGAGACTATTATTATCCCCGTTTTACAGACAAGGAAATCGAGGTGGCCCCTACAGGGGCCAAAGGCACCACAGGTGTCAGGCAAGGGAGCCAGGATTCACCCTTGGGCAGTTTGGTAGCAAAGTCCATCAGCCTAACAGCTCTATTGCCTCTTAGTAGAGACCCAATCGTATCAGGGAAAACAATTTTAAAATTCGTGAAATGGATCATTGTTTGTACTTCCGTTATGGAAGAAAATAATTTGCTAGTTAATGCAAGATGACCCCATGGGACGGTTAAACCAGAAAATACCAACTGAGCCCAAGTTCCCCATGCAGGTACAAACCTCTAGAAACTCAGGCACGTTATTTCTGACAGGTACCAATGAATCTATCCAAGGCAGTGAGTTTTACTAATTAGACTTACAGTAGAAATATAAACAGGCCGTAATGAATGAGTTTGCTGGTCTGCAGAGAGCCTTTCCTCCCTCCTTCCTTCACACACATACACATGCAACGCTTAGATATCAAAAGTATACGTGTGATTATCTGTTCGTTTTTTTGTTTTTTGATGGCTTTTAGTTTCTGCTGTATAACAAAGTGAACCAGCTATATGCATACATATATCCCCATATCTCCTCCCTCTTGCGTCTCCCTCCCACCCTCCCTATCCCACCCCTCTAGGTGGTCACAAAGCACCGAGCTGATCTCCCTGCGCTATGTGGCTGCTTCCCACTAGCTATCTATTCTACATTTGGTAGTAAATACATGTCCATGCCACTCTCTCACTTCGTCCCAGCTTACCCTTCCCCCTCCCCGTGTCCTCAAGTCTGATGGCTTATTCTTTATGAAAAAGGAAATAAACCTGTTTTCTAGGGTGTTTTAGCTTATAGCTCACTAAACAAGGAAGGAATAGATCAAGTACTCCAGATTTGGAGTGGCTCCAGCCTTCTAAATGACAAGCACACCTAAGACATTGAGTGTCAGTGACCACACTGACGCAGGCTGTGTGCATGTAGCAGCAGGCGGTTTGGGTGAGCCCGTGTCCAGGTGCCCTGCAGGTGTGCCATCCGGGTGCAGGCTCCGTCCCCACGTGGGGCCCTGGCTGGTTCTGTAAGCTCCTGGCTTGGGCAGCCTGGACCCCAGCTCTGTGCTCTTCCTCTACACAGGAAGCCCCTGTAATGCATCCCCACCACAGAGCTGTGGACGTCAAGAATGCAGCTCTCACAACTTGCAATTCCAAACTAAACCTTTGCTTGGCGGGGAACAATAAGTAGAAGTAAAGATGTAAACCTCCTTGGAGGTAGTCGTCAATCTGAAGGAGACTCACCTGCAGTCTGACACTAGTGCAGACTCAGGACATCGGTAGTGTCAGTAACAAGGGTGGGATCCACAAAGGTAGAGATTCAAAGGCAATATCTTGGTTGAATTTAGACCATAGTGATTTAAAGGGTTTGGCCTTGAAAACCACTGAGATTAGTACATGTCTGTCATCTGAAAGATGATTTTTTTTTTCCAGCTCTTAGATTGGCAAACTAAGTATTTGTATTTCTGTATATAGCTTTTACCTGCTTCCTCCTTGTTACCAGTATAAATAGCTTTCATGGCTAAATTTGATATAGAGATTTTACAAAGAAGATGAATACAAAGCAATTTAGATGTTAGAGGCCCCCTAAAGTGGTCTGTCATATTTTTGTAAGTACATAGGAGAATAAAATATCCCATTCTATCAGCCAAGTGATGAAAGATATTTGTAGACGCTTTGGGAAATACAGTACTTTGTACACAAACACACAGAATCCTTTGCTATTTTCAATTTTTGAAAGTACTCAGTATATATATTTAAATGACTTTGCAAGAATAAATACGTTTTTTAAAGGCAAAAAGAAAAAAAGAGAGAGCCACAGAGCTTTGAATACCCATCTATCTCCAGAATGTCAGCATTGATTATATCCTTCGGTTACCAGAAAATCACAGCAAAGCAATAACTAACCCTGACTCTCTTGTTTTTATGAAGCTGGCATACAGAACGGCATGTATGCCATAGGTATATTTGCAAACTGGAGAGCTGAGAGATAAATCAGCGTTGTTGAATGATGTATCACATGCTTGCTTGTTAGCGAGAGGTTCTTCAGCACTATTCAGTGAATCACTTCTTCCAGTGGCTGTCATCATTGTACTGTCAAACCCCAAGTAAAACTGACTTCATGGACAGGATGGAAATAAGCTCAGTGTCTTATTGTTTCATTCAAAAGAACCTTAGCCGTTTCCCTGCAGGAGGGAACACCCTGAGTAAGGCAACCTTCCTCTTTTAAAACTCACTTTTCACGGAGCTACCTGACAAAATGCCATGATTTTGCCGCCCAAGTAGGCCGAGTGAAAAACTCACCAAGTGCTTGGACTGGGAGGGTAAATCCTGGAGGTTATCGAGTTTTAATCCTTTGTTTGGACTCTTTTCCGAAATCAGAAATAATACATACTCCTCTCTGAGCAGGGGCGCTCGAGATCTTTCTTAGAGCAAGAAACACACGATTCAGAAACAATACAAAGACCCATGAAAAAGTGATTCACCTGACACTCTGGTCTATACAACAGCGCTAACCCATTAGGTCCTAACCCATTCTGCTTTTCAGCCCTCGGTGCACGGCGGGATTAATTTAGACATTAAAGAATTCAGGACCGTGACACACAGAGGTATTTGCCCCCAACTAGCCAAATTCTATTAGCATAATCAGGAGACGAATGAGACGGGAGGAAGCCCTCTGACCTCTATTTCGTGAACTTCTCTGGGGCATCATGATAGGTCATAATGAACCCAGCCATAATACTGACCTCCGTGGAAGAAGATTCAGAGAGAAGGCTCATCTCTATACCTTTCAGTTTACTTCCAATACACAGTTTCTGAACAAAGATTTCTCTTAAGAATTTTACAGCGTAACACCTTCTTACCAACATGTGTTTTATCATCTGGGAAGCACTACATAGGTCTTGTCATGTGCTCAATAACCAAAGTGTGTGGATTTCATATTTTCCTCCAAGAAAAAGGAAGAGAAATTAAGGTGAAAATCAGGGCATCTTTAGGCTAGTAAAGAGAAATTCTGTCTCACCAATACTTCTCATTTTTCAGAGGTTGAGACTGAGGCCCAGGGATGGTATGATTTACCTGATCACACAGCTAGTTAGAGACACACAGAGATGAGAATTTCCTCTCTGCAGATGCTGTGCCAGGAGCTGTTGACAAATCCTAAGTCCAGGGCAGTTTTGGACCATGCCATCCCCACCCTACCCACCCCCCACCAGCATCACAACTGCAACTCTCACTCCACCCAGAAGAATCATTTGCATCCGTTCACGTATCACCGGCATTAAGAAGAGGGTCTTTGCTGGAATAACACGTGTCACAAGCCCACATTCCCCTCGCTTTGCCTACTTTGCATTTTCTCCCAGCTCTGACTGGAACAGAAAGATAGCGCTGGAGGAGATTTAACTTGTTGGAGGAGATCTAACTCCCTGTTTTCCTCCTTCTTTCAAGATCCACAGGACTGTGCGGTTCCTTTCTCTGAGAAGTATCTGCTGGGTGTTTTGTTTTTCTGACGTTGTGCAAATGAAAATTAAGAAATGTGGAAATACGATAATATACAGTGATGATCAGAACAATTTCTTGAAGAGACCGTCTTTGCTCCATTGTATTGCATTTTCTCCTTTGTCAACGATCAGTTGACTATATTTACATGGGTCTGTTTCTAGGTTTTTCTGTTCCATTGATCTGTTGGTCTGGTCTTTCACCGATACCACCATCTTGATTACTGTAGTTTTATTAAGTCTTGAAGTCGGGTAAGGTCAGTCCTCCAGTTTTGTTCTTCTTCAACATGTTGTTGGCTATCCTGGATCTTCTGCCTCTCCTCCGTGTAACCTTTAGAGTCAGTTTTGTCGATACCTACGAGGTAACTCACTGGGATTTTGACTGGGATTGTAGAGAATCTGTAGGTCAAGTTCGGAAGCACTGACATCTTGACAATACTGTCTTCCTATTTATGAACGTGGAATCTCTCTCCATTTGTTTAGTTCTTGTGATCTGTTTTTTTGACTGGCTTTTAAATTGTTTACTATGACAACAGCTACCGGTTCTGAAGTGCAGGCTGAGTGCCAACGCTGAGCTAGCTTTCTACATAGGTCATCTCATTTACCACTCATGACGCCCCTATGAAGTAGGAATATTACTTCTTCCATTTTGCAGGTGAAAAATATGAGGCTTAGGAGAGGTTAAGTAACTTCAAGGTCACAAATAGAGGAAATCTGAACTCGGGTCCGAGTAAGGGCAAAGCCCATTATCCTAACAGTTGCCTTGAGTCCCGTCTGTCCCAACTGTCTCCACGCCAACTGAGCAGATTACTAATTCTGTGGTTCACGGGGACTCTCAAAATCAGGGTGCTCCCAGGGTCATAAATATACATATTGAGGAACTCTTGTCTCACACCATGGAGGAGCTCAGGCTCCCTGGAATCAGCCACCTCTGATACTTCGACCACGGTCCGAAGACCACTCAGCCTTGCTTTTGACAGCTGCCGTCCAGGGGCAGCGGCTCTAACAACATGCATGGCGTCCTGTTAGGAGCAGCACAGCTTATAAGCCGTGACTTGCAACGGGTAAGGTCAGGACTGGAGGGAAGTAAGCCCAGACTTGACTGTGAGCTCCCTGAAGGCAGGGCTGTCTCCATCTTGGGTGGATGAGGCACGTGTGAGCACACCCACTCTCGCTCTGGCCATACCCGAAGAATACATTCAGAACTACTTACTGAGTGTTGAACGAGTGAACGCTTTCAAGCCCTGCCCCTGTAGTCAGAGCCCCCGGTTTGTACTTTTTACCATCCTACACACTGTCAATTTCAGTAGGTATACAGCCAGCATCCATTAAGTGCCCAAGACCATCCCACCGTCGGGTGGTCAAGTCCGGGTGGACCCTCCCTCGTGCTGTGCCCCATCTGCTGCGTGCTAGCATCCAGGCATCCTAGCAAACATCCCACATACTCCTCCTGGACTCCCCAGGTTTCTTGGGGTTCAGAAATGCTATACAGATCCGCTAAATCGTCTTGCCAGCCTTTTTATAAGGGACTTCAAGACAGAATCGGTTCCTCTGAAATAATGAAATCCATTTAAAAAGTAATCCTTGTTTTCTTATTTTAAAGAAGCTCACAGTTGGGATGGTTGTGTCTTTCCGCAGGAAAACCTCTTTTTTGTGATGGAGTATCTCAACGGAGGAGACTTAATGTACCACATCCAGAGCTGCCACAAGTTCGATCTTTGCAGAGCCACGTAAGAGCCCTGGTAGGGTTGGGGGGTTCCCACTGGTCTTGTCAGGGACTGGGGTCCACTGTGCCCGCACCGTGCTTTTCCCCACGTGGCACTTTTCCTGTTTCTCACTCAGCGGGCCTAAACCCCAGGGTGAGGTGACCCCAGGAACACATCCAATGAGGCAACTGTTTTCCCAGCTTGCGAAACTTCAATTCAAGTCGCTTTTATTTCACTTCTCTGCCGCGAGATCAACTGCTTAGTTTCTTAAGGAGCCGCCCCACTTCATCAGGCTTCTAAATCATCCGAGCCCAGAAGCAATATTTGCCCCTTGAATGGAAGTCAAATGGAGCACAGAGGGGCGAGGCGGTCACTGGGTGGGGCTTCACGGAGGCGTCTCAAGGGAAGCTCAGTGTGAAGGCATCAGTCAGCCAGCTCTGGGGGCAGGAGAAGCAGGAAACAGGAAGAGACATTTGCTCTCTCTCGAGAATACGTTCTCCTTCTTTGGCATCAGGCCACTCCAGGCGCTGGCGAAATCGAGCAGGGTGGGTTTACTAGGTGGGGCTGCAGCTGAGTCCCACAGAAGCCCCGCACCCTTCCTCCCTCAGGCCCTCTTTCCTGAGTCATCAAACCACTGAGACGGTCAAACACAAGAGAACTGTGCCCCTGGCTCCACTGAAAAGGGGGGGTGCACACTAGCCTTGCTTGCTGTACGCTCAGTAATCTCACTCACCCCTAGTGAACACTCGGGGGGGTTCAGGTCGAGCTGCGTTGAGAGAGAGACTTTTCCACGAGCTCCTACAGAAACCCCGGCTGAAGCGGCTGTTTTGTCGAATCCAGTGGGTAGCGCGCCACCCGATCTCGTTGCTTCCAGGAACCGTCGGCCAAGTGCCCGGAGATAATTTTATGAGATTCCTGCAGCCCAGAAATCATCGGGTATTTTTCTGCTAGAAAGGATTCTCGGGGTCCCTTCCAGGTGTGTAAGGCACGAAAGCCATCGCAGACACATGCTATCTATCTGTCCTCACTGCCTCCCCCAGGAAGGGGTTTCTGCGTTCTTCTCCAAGATCCAGCAGCCCTCACTTGCGGGAAGTTCTCCCTTATCTCTAACTTTAATCCTCCTGTAAACTCACCTCCTTTGAGTCTGTCATTTTGGAAGGTGGAGAGCAAGGTATCACCTCCCAGCTTCTCATGCAGGCGTATCTCGTTTGATCGCACTTCACTTTATCGTGCTTTGCAGATACTTGGTTTTTTTTATAAAGGAAGGTTTGTGGCAGCTCTGCGTTGCCAGATGACGGTTAGCATCTTTTAGCCATATTTTTTTAACTGAAGTATAGTTCACAAGTATTTAATTAAGATATGTACGCTTTTTTTAGACATAATACTATTGCGTGCTTCATAGGCGACACTGTAGTGTCAACATAATTTTATATGCACTGGGAAACCAAAAAAACTCGTGTGACTCGCTGTACTGCGGTGGTCTGGAACCGAAGCCGTGAGATCCCTGAGGTCTGCCTGTGTGCGTTTCTCCTCCTCTCAGGCTATGTGGAATGACCTGCAGACAGGTCTGAAGGGTCCAAGTAGATTTTAAAATAAAAGGGAAAATTATTTCCCTATCGTTACATTGAGTGTTTCTGAATGTTCTATTGGCAAAAAAAAAAAATGACAGTTTGAACCTTATAGTTTATAATATAAGAATAAGCCCTAGATGCGGGTAGGGCTAAATATACCGGCTCCATTTCATTCTCTCAGGTCTGAGACTGGATGTGTAGGATGGATGATATCTTCCTTTTGTTGTGATGAAACAAACTTCCGTGCGCACGTTTAGCAGAGCGCTGCACGCTCGCTCTATAGAAAGGGGAACTTTTTTCCTAGTAAGCATTCACGTTGAGCCTTGTTTTTTCCTTCCCTCAGGTTCTATGCTGCCGAAATCATTCTCGGTCTGCAGTTCCTTCATTCCAAAGGAATAGTCTACAGGTAAATTTTACTCTTTGGAAACAAGTACTGGGATAACTGGATTTCCTGGTCCAGGTGCTTTCATCACTGTGCTTGAGGGACATGAAGTGGTCAGTGTGCTTCTGTGGCAGAAAGTTCCACACCCGGGCTTCCTGCCCAGAGTGACAGCACGGATGGTGATTTACCAACCAAGTAAGAAATTCCGCTCTCAAAAGCAATAAGGGGGGCTTCCCTGGTGGCGCAGTGGTTGAGAGTCCGCCTGCCGATGCAGGGGACACGGGTTCGTGCCCCGGTCCGGGAGGATCCCGCACGCCGCGGAGCGGCTGGGCCCGTGAGCCATGGCCGCTGCGCCTGCGCGTCCGGAGCCTGTGCTCCGCGACGGGAGAGGCCACAACAGTGAGAGGCCCGCATACCAAAAAAAAAAAGCAATAAGGCTCTGATCTCATTTTGTTCTCCCTCTCTCCTACCTTTTGTCTCATTTCCTTCCATTACTTTCTCTTTGGCCTCTTGTTGTTGCTTTCTTTCTTCTGTCTTTTGTGTCTCTCCTTCTTGCCTGTATTTGCACATTGAATGTCCTCCTTTTGGGTGAGGGAGAAGGGGAGGCCTTCCTTGAACAAACACACCTGCGAAAACCTACAAGCCTACACCTTGTCTGCATGCCCAGGATGCCATGTGTGCCCTCTTTCTTGAGTGGATGTCTGTCCAGAAGCTATTGGACACCATCATTTCACATCCTTCTTGGATGAAAGCTGATGTACTTCAGTCTCCTTACTTCTCTCAAAGCACAGTTGACACTTAGCATACAGATCTTCGAAGGCTTAGTTGTCTCGTTTCCCACAGACTGGGCGGGGTGGGGGGGTATATTGAAGAAAACAAATAAAAAAGGAAGGAAGGAGCTGGACAGGATGCTGACTGAGGAGCTGGAGGCCTACACAGTGACCACTGGTGACAAGGGAAGCTGAGAACCGACATAAAGGGAAGATGCAGGACAACCTCAAGGCCCCGAGACAGTGGGATCACGTGCTTTTCTGCAGCAGATGCCCACAGGAATGACCGGAGTCATCAGTACAGGCTAAGTGATGTTCCACACAGATTGTTGAAGATGGCAAACTGTGTATAATACAGTCCAGAAGCATTCCATCTGGGATGGCCAGTACTGGGCTTTGGTGCTTACAGAATAGGCTGAAAATTCACTTAGGGAAACCTCTCCGTTTCCAGAGGGTCCAGCCAAGTGAGGGCTGCCCCATTTAGAGCCCAGAACTAAAGACGTAGGGGAGGTTTGGGAGCTCATTTTTCTTAAGCCGTCTCTTTGGCATCCTTTGGATATACTTTTGTATTTGGGGGAGCAGGGGCTATCTCCAAAATGATAGATTAAAAATCTGTTTTATACCATTCTTTAATCTTCAGGAAAGTGAGAAATACCAGAACACTGAAAACCCTGATCACATTCCGTGGTTGTTTTCCTCTTTATATCTGTAATGCCTGCAATATCCCTAAGATATACCTATACTGAGACACTCAGTAGATTGTGTGGGATGGATGGATAGGAAAGAGGGAGGAAAAGTTAGGAAGACTGGAGAGAAGAGAGATCTTAGGGCTGAAAGGGACCTCATGCAACCAAACCCCACATGCCCCGTATAGTCTCTTTCTCCACATCACGATGTTTCTATTATTTCATCTTGTAAATTATTGACACGCAGGACAAAGACCAATGAGGGTCCATAAGTGTCTTTAATATCATAAATTGTACCCATTTTAGAGCTCTTACTACATCCATGAGAAATATTTTCTAAGGCTTCTTATGCACCACAAAGAAAGAATCCTGGGTTTATTTAGCAGTGTACTCACTGAGGCTGCAGGAGATCCTTGAAAGACATGGAATAATTAAAACTGGGGGAGGTCATCCGGCAGGTACACTGACGCCGAGATTGGCCTTAAGAAATTATTCAACTGCCCATTGTGACTTTACTGGCCTAAACTTTTCATTGGCCACTGAATTAACAAGGGGATTCTATTAGTTTCCTTTTTCTGACCACTCATGATCATCATATTAGTTTTGAAGGGTTGCCGTAAGAAATTAGCACAAGCCTGATGGCTTAAGCCAATGGCATTTATTCCCTCAGAGCTCTGGAGTCCAGAGGTCCAAAATCAAGGTGTCAGCAGGGCCACGCTCCCTCTGCAGGTTCTAGGGGAGGGTCCTTCCTTGCCCTCTCCAGTTTCTGGTGGCCCCAGGTGTTCCTGGGCTCGGGGTCACTCCAGTCTCTGCCTCAGTTTTCACAGGGCCTCCTTTTCTCCCTGTGTCTTCCCTGTAGGTCTCTTACAAGTCCACTTGACATTGGATTTAGGATCACCCAGATAATCCCAGATGATCTAATTTCAAGATCCTTAACTTGATTACATCTACAAATACCCTTTTTCCAAATAAGGTCTCACTCACAAGATTCCAGGGACTAGGACATAAATATCTTTTTATTGGGGGAGGGGAGCCCATTAAACCCACTACAACTAGTAACGAAGACGGACCAGCCACTAAACACACAGCCTTGGTTAAGCATTGTGGTGGGTGCAAAAGCTATAGAAGTCCCAACCTCTGGATCCATAATTAAGCCACTTTCTGGATTTTTATTTTGGGTTTTTTTTGGAGGTAAAATATAAGTACATGAAAAGATACAAACAGCATACTCTAAAAAAAGTCTAAGTGAATGAGATTCTAATTAAAAGTAAGTGTCGGGACTTCCCTGGTGGCACCGTGGTTAAGAATCCGCCTGCCAGTGCAGGGGACACGGGTTCGAGCCCTGGTCCGGGAAGATCCCACATGCCACGGAGCAACTTAGCCTGTGTGCTGCAACTACTGAGCCTGCGCTCTAGAGCCCGCGAGCCACAACTACTGAAGCCAACACGCCTAGAGCCCATGCTCCGCAACAAGAGAAGCCACCACAATGAGAAGCCCGTGCACCACAACGAAGAATAGCCCCCGCTCACCGCAGCTAGAGAAAACTCACAGGCAGCAATGAAGACCCAACGCAGCCAAACATAAATAAATAAAATAAAAAAGTTTATTAAAAAAAAAGAAGTAACTGCCGAAGGGAAGAATAATGAAGGTATCATCAGAAATGGGTGAGGGTGTGCCAACAAAAAGAGATAGGAGTAAGGAGGTCGAGTGGAGGAATATTAAACAAATTGTGTCCAGCTTTTCTGGAAAGGCCGTTGTTGGCAGTCGCAAGAATTGAGGCCAAGAGATGCAGAGAAGCAGGTGGCAACGTCAATCATCTACCATTACTGGTGGCATCGTAAACGCGGTGGCATCTTAAAAGATGCCTCAGCCCTGGCTTAGGTTAAACGTAAAACCAAGGAGCTGGAAAGTACGCAGACATAGAAGCAGCAGAATCTAGAGTCTCAAGTCTTAGAACTCTTAGAACTGAAAGGGACCTTAAGATGATCTTTGACCGATGACACTGGACCCAAGCCCTATATTTGAAACCACTTACAAATGCCTTCACGTGGATGACCTCACTGGATGCTCGCAAGTTCTGTGGGATAAGCAAGGCAGGCACCACTGGACCCATTTTATGGATGAGTCATTAAAGGATCAGAGAGGAGACAAGGCTCGGCTGAGCTACGTAGTAACAAAACTTGGATTTGGAAGCTCTTTCTTCTGGCTCCCACTTTGCCTCTTCCAAATGGAGAAGCTTTGCTTATGTTGACAACACAATGGAAAGAAAGGCTTCCACTGAATTCTCGGTTGTACGTGATGCCCCGATGTGCAGCCCTTTGGGCAGATGGGTTCTTCCAAGAGCCATGCCAGGTGACCTGGACCCTGAAGGCCCTTTCTGGGTCCTGGTGTCCTGTGAGGTACCTGTGAACACTCTGGCCTTTGGGTCCTGTGGCTTCTCCAGCTCGTCTCCCTCTGCCTTCACCCCTTCCTGCCCCTCAGGGTGTCTGGCTCTGCATGGCAGGCCTTCTAGACCTTTCCCCTTCTGACTTAGATCTCTCAAAGCTTCAATGACCTCCTCTCTCCCAGCCCTGTAGACACCCTGCCCACTTTAGAGGGTGGATTGAAAATTGAACATGAAACTTTCCTAGCTTGAGGCCTAGAGAACATTCATTTTTAGAAGTGACTAAAATGTACCCTTGCAATCACAGAAGACTCTAGGTATCTCAGCAAGACCAGTTCAATGCGAAAGACCGGGTGAGCTTGGTTTAAGGGGATGTAAAAGAGGGTAAAGCCTGGCTTTGCTGGGATAGATTGTATAATTTTAAGAGCCTTTGTTTTCCATTAGATAAATACGAATAAAAATAGTGATTCCAGATCAAAGGGCTATTGTGAGAATCAAATGATAAAATGCATGTGAAAGAAATTCCAATATTAGATATTATGTTCATTATCCTTCTGAGCTATGTACAGTACTGCAGCTGGATATCTGGCTCCCTAGTGATGACCCTAAAACCATCCTTCAGCCAGATTTCTAGGAACGTACATATGTGGCTGCGAATGATGCAAATATGTTTCATATAGAAGAGACTCAAAATGATATCACTATCGCATAGAGTGTGGATTAGGAAATGAACTTGCAGTTTTAGCCTAAGGAGTTAAATATGACCTATAATTGGACTTATTGGAATATAATCCATAAGTCACAATGAAAGTGGATTTAATTAAAATGAAGGAACAAGGCAGAAGGCCTGCCTACGGAGAAGACTTAGACATATTGGAAGTTTTCAGTCCTAATAATGAAAGTGCGACAGCATTTGAATTAGGATGGGAGAAACAGAACCGAAACTGATCTGAATGTGGGACACACATACATGTATCCTGGAGGTATCCACGCACCTGGTCAGACAGAAACCATCGATGCATTAGTGACAGAGGTCAGCAATGCAAGAGGTCAGCTCTGGGGAACACCTGCTAGCAGCATTTCTGCACCAAAACAGAACTGCACCCCATGCTCACCTCCTCTGGCTAATTTACTCACAGAAGGTGAGAAAGCAACAAAAAGGAACCATTACTTGGGACTTGGTTGTAGCTGATACTCGCTGGTGGTGAGATGGTCACTGGTTGGTGATGAACTCACTCAGATGGTTATGGAATGATAGCAACACGTGCTACACTCGCGTCAGAGCATCACAGCACAGCAAGTACCAAGCAATACACTTTCCACCCTCGTGAAGCTTAGAGTGTAACAGAGGAGATAAAACAAATAGTGACGGGACTTTAGGATACGGGTATCGATTACAAGCATCATACAACCACTGAAACCTTTGCTTAAGCAGAAGCTAAGGCTCACTGACAAAGCAGAACCGAGAATGCAAACCCATCAGAACCAAAGTGGCTGCTCTCTCATTGGCTGGGCTGTTCTTCGGGTTCATGCGGCCTCTGTCTCTACTCCTGGCCGAGCCACTTCAGTCTCTTCTTTTACAGGCTGGTTTTCTGTCCCTCCGAGGGCATGATGGAGGGCGCGCCACAGCAGCCCCGCGCATCAGACACCCAGCCGAGACGGACGAGTGCCGTCATGTTGCAGCCTCAGCAAGTTTTCCCCAAGAAGAATCCACTGAGTCAGGCCTCCACCTGTGGCCCAATCAACAGGGGCGGAGGAGACAGAGCTACTTGCCAGGCCCTTTGGGAGCAGAATCTTTGAGAAGGAGATTCTGAGCATCTTCTCTTAGAGGAGGTGCAGAACAAGGCAACAGCAATAGCTCTTCTCTCCCAAGTCGTCTTAGCTCATTAAGGAAGGCAGTGGTAGCCACCACCCACCACATATCCTAGACTTAAAGGAGTTTTCACAAAGCTCAGAAATTCACGGCAGATCAAGGAAGAGAAAGCTGGATGTTATATAACCGACTAGAATTCATAAAATGCCACTGACTAAAGTCCATAAAAGTTTAAAGAAACTCATGTCAAGTGTCATTCCTGGATTATCTTTTTAAAAAATCCGTTTCGCAGGTACAGGATGACAGGAAAATGGTATAATGGTAGTTTGTGCGGGGGGTGGGGGGAGGACACCTGGAGGTTATAGTTTACAGTGAGTTCCATATTCAGCATCGTTGTGATGGAGCTTCTAAAATAACTAGTGCAGCCACGGCGCTCAGAGGCAAGAGGACTAGACCAGAAGCTCAGGGTGCCACCGCCATCTGCACCTGTGAGATCACGTGCCCGGAAGACACCGCTTTCATTCTGAGAACCATCTTTGAAGAAGAAAATGGACAAATTCGAGATACGTGCAGGGTAGGGGCCGGAATGTTGCAGAGTCTGAATACCATTGCTGTGTGGAGGAGTAAAGGTCCTCAACTTGGTCAAGGAAAGACAAGAGAAAGCTTGGTGTCACTTTCCAAATATCCAGGCGGTCACGTGTGGTAAACAGGCCAACAGGTAAAGTCACAGGGAGGCATAGTTTGGCCCGTGTTTTTAAAATCGTGTCACCACTTACACATCCCTAAAAAATGAAGTGGGCTGCCTTACAAGGATACTGGTTCTCTGAGGACAGAGGAAGTCATTGACACGGTGTTCTGGTAGCAGATGGATTCTGATTCTAGAATTAATCTGGGTTAGGGACATCTTTCCTTAATTGGTCTTCGAATTAGGTGCAGGATAATTTATCCACAAACACAGATACTTAGAGAATGGCATAAAATGAGTATATTTCTAGGCCTTTCTTCCTTTTCCGTTACCCCCAGGAAAGGTACTGGGATTAAGAGCTTCAGGTCTGTGTCTTGTCCATGGTATATTAGCTGTACTCCTTGGCAAGTCAGAAAGGGGAATCGGTAGCAGCCAGCCATTCCCTTGAAGAGTCAGTTTTATCTACACCCCTACCTTGGACGGAAGTGGATGGGTGTACGTGTTGTGTAGTACTGAACACCACCCTACACCAGACACATCACCAAACACAGCCCCCACGACGTTTCATCACCAGCGTATTCCTTTCCATCCAGGCTTTGTTTCTTGAGGGCCCCTCTTAACACTGAGGGATGCTACTTTGCAGAGATAGCGCATGACCTTTATGTGGCCCCATCTCGGCACCTGCTCAGCCATTCATACGTGAACTGTGGAGGGAGCTCTGGAGATGGGCCACGTATTGATATGGAAGATACAGAACTCGGTCAGAGCCAGGCCCAGAGAAAGCCGACCTGAACCACGAGGGGCTGTACTGTACGTCCAGTCCTGGGCAAGAGACGCTGGTCAAGGAGGAAACACCAAGGACGAGAAGCAGTGACCCTGGAGGAGACAGGAGGACCAGCAAAGTACCTACTCATTGCCCTTCACAGGGCAAGTCCATGTTAACAAAACCGCGTGTTATTAAAGTGAGAATCTGATTTGTTTTTCAGGGACCTGAAGCTTGATAACATCCTGTTAGACAAAGATGGACACATCAAAATAGCGGACTTTGGGATGTGCAAGGAGAACATGCTGGGGGACGCCAGGACCAACACCTTCTGCGGGACCCCCGACTACATCGCCCCGGAGGTAGGACGCGCCGCTCTGCACCCACCCGTACAACTCCGCCTCCCCGGGGCCAGCACCACTGCTTCCTTCTCCCCTGAAAATGAGAAGACCTTAAACTATTTTCGTTCAGGATGTGTACTTGTTTTTCGGAGTATTTGACAAATGCAGCTGCACCTAGGCGCCGCTAGTGTCGCTCTGGGCGCGGTACCCGCGCTAACTCCTGCACCTCGCCAAGGCGTGAGGGACCCAGCAGGCCCTTCCCATCCTGGCTCTCCCACCCCAGCCTTAAGATATAGTCACTCTGCTCAGACCAACCAGAAGAAGCAACTGGTGAAGAGCCAGGCGGACACTGAACAGGCATCTACCTAAGTCCAGTGGTTTCATTTTGGGGCCAGAAAAACCTAAATTGTGGTCTCCAAGCTGCTACTGCGTGAGCCTGGAGAGGTCCCACTTCTCTCTCCTGTTACCAGGTCCCATGGGAGAGCCTGTGAAAGTTTAAAAACAGCAACAGAGAAAACAAAATAAGCCGATGCTCTCATATTCTGAGCCCCTGGAAGATCAGAGTTTGCTCAGAAGGCCTCCATCAGCGCCAGCTGCCCACCCCAGGGAGATGAGACACTGCCTTTCCCCCTTGGTCCTTCCCGCAGCATAAACTTATCGCGGCTTTTCTATCTTTGGCTCTCTCTGAACTACTGGGTGATTGCTCTAAAGTCAGAGGCTGTTTCTTATTCACTTTCTAAAAACGTTCTTTTGAAAGAATTATAAATTCACAAGAAGTTGCCAAAAATAGTACAGAAATGTCACCCATATCTACCCTTCCCCTACTGGTTCCAGCTTACGTAACTATGGCACAGTATCAGAACCAGGACACGGATGTTGTTACAAGGTGTGTAAAGTTTTGCCCCACTTATCGTATGTGTAGATCAGTGTGATCTTAGCCACTTTTATATCCAAGGACGGAGCTCAAGGCTCGGCACATTAAGGTGCTAATAGATAGCTTTTCAAAGAGTGAATGAACAACTATTGATAAGTGTGTGAGTGGTGACGGCTGTCTGATGGATAGACAGCGATGGGCCTCTGGTTTCCTGGGCAAAACAAATTCAGCAGCAGATCCCTGTCATAGCCAAAGTAACTGTCGCCTCCTCCGTCTAAGAAACAGGAGACTCTGCCCTGTACCTATGTACTTAGTTTAGATTTCCCCTTGTTTAAATTCAAGCTTGGCCTCTGGTCAGCAAGAAATCATGGCTTTTACCTGTCCTGTCTATACATGCCTTATGCCAAACCCTGTCCCAGGCAATCCTTCCTTCCCAATTCTGTCTCCTTTGGCATCTTCCAGAATTTACCTTCAGAGACTGGCTTCTCTCTGCAACTTCAATCTCATTCTCTCATCTTCAAGCCTGCTTGTCTTCACACAATTCCACCCCTGGTCCTTTGTTCTCTCTGTACCTTCTCCATGAACAGCTGTATCTATGACTATGATTTCAACTCCCAAATCAGTATGACCAGCCCAAACTTCTTGCTTCAGACCTGTATGTCTGTTTTTCTGCAGAGATCTCCAACTCACTGTCACAGGCCATTCGATCGTAACAGATCCCAAACCCACTCTCTGTTGAAACTGCCCCCACACACACATGCACACACCCTTCTCCTTTATCCCTTTCTGGATGAGTGACATACACATCCATCCGTCCAGTCCCCTAGAGCCAGAAAACTGGAATCCTCCAAGTCTTCTCCTTCCTTCTTACCCCTCCCAAATCCAAACACCAAGACCTTCTAAATATAGACCTCAGGGGTTCACACATCTGTTTTCATGCCTCCCCAATCTTGTGATTGTGCTAAGACTCTCCCTTCTTTTTTGATCCTCCCTTTGGGGATTAAATCAAGCTTCTCCAATCCCGCCCCATCTTCCAGTTGCTGCCCTGGTCCAGGCCCTCAGCACCTCTGGTCTGGATCCTGGTGATGCCTTTTGACCCAGACTTTCCTCTCTATGACCACCCAACTGCCAATGCATCATCTTTACATATTTTCAAACTTTCTGATCTTGCTCCCTCATCAGTTAAAAAAGCATCCCCGGCACATGTATATTTATTATACATTATCACCAACTAATGTAGTCTGTTATCAAACATGCAGAAAAAGGAACAGGCTGAACTCAAGATGAAATAAAGTTTTAAATAACTAAGTTGTATTCTATTAATAGTACATGTTATGCTTTATTAAAATAATGAGGCTAAATAACTTTGTAAAATCTTGGTTTAACCCTCTATGATTCTGCCACTCAAAAGTCTGCTTGGTTTCTTTCAATTTCTGGTTTTATTGGCTCATAGCCGAGAAAGAGCCCTTACAAAGGCACACTGTAAGACAGATGCTACAGTGTGTACGTAAGGCAAGGTTCGTGGCTGGAGAGAGTGGATATAAGTCCAGAATGCACGACAGTGTTTTCTGATTTAGCCAGCTTCCTGTCACAACTAACGAAACGGTCACTGTTTTTAGCTTCGTTATAACGTGACAAAGAGCTGGTACTAGGAGGACGGAAGATCTCTGCACTTGCCGTTTTCTACTCTGCATCGTTAGCATGGTCTTCAATCCAAGTCTCTTTTGCAGATCACTTTTTAAGGACATTCCATTTTGCGAAAATGAGTTTAGTTCAAACAGAACCCACCGATCCCCTTAACTGGGCATGCAACGCAAATGACACACCTTAGGATAAGAAATAATCGTAATAGTGACGCACCTTACGATGTGCCGAAGACGAATGCCAATTCACCACCAACTGCTCCCGAGATGAGGCTTCCCGTTCCTCCCTTGGAAAACCTAGTCACTGGTCAAATTTCTAAATGAGGGCAAATTTCTAAATGAGGGCATCAGTGCCACTACTGGAATTTTTTAAACTCGAATAAATACAAGTTCTAATATTTTCTTCCCGTATCTCGGCGTTACGCCGTCTGGGTGCTCCCTGGGGTGCATGCCCTGTTCTGAGGGCCGCTGTTCCACCACGTCACCAGATCTACCTCTCTAACGGGAAGACCTGTCACGCCACGCCTTTAAAAATATTCAGGAAGTCCCCATTGTCAGCTGGGTACAAGCCAAAACCCCAAGAGAAGGTCCTTAATATGTCCTGAGACATCCGTTTCCTTCTCTCTCATATCCCTCAGCCGTGCCCTCGGAATCCTTGGTCTGATTTACTCCCACCTCCAAAGTCATCTTCTCCCTGAAGGTGCCTCTGGCTTCTTGGAATAATCAGTTGTTTCCTCCTCTGTGCTACCACAGCCCATGTGTAATCCCATTTGCCAGTAAACTGAATTTCTCACAGCTAAGGACCATGATTTATCCACCTTAGTGTCTAGTCTCCTCCTCCACAGCTCAGAGCACCCATCACCTGTTCCGTGAATGACCACACCAAGACATGCACCCCAAATGCCCATCTCTGAACATGTGCTGGAGATGGGGCCTTTTGTCTCTAGCCTCTCCCTTTTCCATCAAAATCCCACCCATTTTCCAAAGCTCCACTCACATCATCTCCGTTGTGAAGCTTTTCCTTTATCTCACTCACTGACCCATTGCCCTCTCCCCGGGGACCTCAATGATATGGGCGGAGGGCCCGAAACACAAAAAACAAGTGCATTCAGGGCAGCCTCAGGAACGATGCATGAAAAAGCAGACTGTGCTCCCTCAAACCAGGGAATAGCCTCACCAGCCCACGTCTCCCGAGACCTTCCCCAGAGCTCTGTGGTTCCCTATGTCACGGTTATAGGACCGAGGGTCTAACGTATAATTGGAGGTCCATGCTCATTTTGACAAAGAATAGAAAATAGTTAAATAGGGAGACACCCTACTTTCCAACATCTACTAGCCACTTAGTAAGTCCAGGTGGAATTTCAGTAGCTAGAAGCAGCTCCCTGGAGAAAGCAGGAGTCACTCGGAAACCAGAGCCATAGAGGCATTGGTGGTCACTTGGTTTCTAAGGACGCTTTCCCCGCTGTGCACATCATGTCGTGAGCCATGTACAGACCTCAGATCACTGGCTCCAAGAGGTGGATGGAACTGTAGCTTTCTCTTACTCTAAGAGAGAAAGAGGGACTCTGACGTGAAGTGGTAGCGTCATTATCATCTGAATTATTTGAGTAAAGATGGGGAGAGAACAGGACAAAAGACAGCATGGCCATAAGAAGGCACCAGGGGCTGAGACAGAAAAAGAGCCACTCCAGCCATTGTTTCTACACCAATTTCTTTTAAAATACAGACTCATTTGAGCATGAATTAGATCGAAGTTTAAATCCTGGAAACATTATAATAGAAAAGGAACATTATGTAGTAAAATCCCAAGAGACCACGGTCCAGAACATAGCTTTCAACCCACTAACCAGGCAACCTTAAAGAAGACACATAACCTCAGTCACCGTCCTTTGTTAAATAGGGATAACGGCACCTACCCCAGAGGTGCTTACAAATAAACACAAAGTATGGGAAACACCCAGTACACCTCAGCAGGCATTTGCAGACATTCTGTTCATACAGTGTATAACTGAGTGTGAATCGGCATTTTGCTTCTTTCTCCTAACTTAAGACTGAAATTCTTTACTAACATCCCCTAGCCTTGGAAGACTTAATTTCCACCTCAGCTGTCTCCTATCCTTCCAAATTTCTTTCCATTAATCCACCGAACGAAATTGCTTACCAAGATGCGATGCTCAGAGCAGCTTCTGGTTGCCTTGGGCTCCCTCTTGTGGCACATCCTGGGAATTGCGTGTGAACCGGGCCCCACTTAAGGCAAACGTACCTGAACTAAGATCGCGCAGTGTGTGCATCTTTATTTTATCATTCTCCCCGGGGTCTACTTTTACACTATTCCTTAAGGCTAAGTTTATTTTTTTTTACTTTAGAATTAACCTCAGTGTTCAAATATTGAGTTAAGGCCGGTAGATAGCATTTTTATACTGGAAGTCCGCAGCAGACTGCAAAATTCTGTTTGCAACTTGATCTTTATTTTCACAAACATCTATCAGCTTGTTATCCTAGTCTCTCTTGGCATAGTCACAAAATTCGACTCTTCGTAACCGTGACTAGTTAGGTTTAAGGGGTGGACTTGGTCATACGGCCCCTTTGGCTGCCTGATTAGCTACAGAACTTTATGCAAAGACTCAAGACCACAGAAGTCCATAAAACACATGGGTTTGATTTAGATATTCACCTCAGAGGCACTGAAGGGCTTAGATACACATCAGCTCTCTTAGGTCTGAAGCTACCACCCATGGGCTCCCATCACAGATAGGAAAATGAAGAGCTGATGGTACAATTTAGTTGTTTTGCTTAAGGCCAGAGGGGGGAAGAAAGATGTTGAAATTCAAAAATGTTGCGTAGCTTTGGTACTGCCCACTTATTTCTATCCAATCATTAACTTCACAAAAGCTACAGTTTTCAGTGTAATCTTTGCTAAAACCATGCACTGTTCTTCATCAGTTATGTCCTGAGTGGCCCTGAAAAGTCCATGCAGGGTTTTCAAGTCAACCTCGTTTTGATTAATTATGTCTCTGCCTTTTGGTCCCACAGATCCTGCTGGGTCAGAAGTACAACCATTCTGTGGACTGGTGGTCCTTTGGCGTCCTTCTCTATGAGATGCTAATAGGTCAGTCACCTTTCCATGGGCAAGATGAAGAGGAACTCTTCCACTCCATCCGCATGGACAGCCCCTTTTACCCACGATGGCTCGAGAAGGAGGCTAAGGACCTTTTAGTGCAGGTAAGACGTGAAGTCAAGGAGACCTTCATATGATTAGTATTAGGTTTTCTGATCAGTGTTCCCATTCATTTCTAAATTCTGATTTATACATTGTAAACAGTAATTGTGTCAAACAAGGTTTAAAGAGGATGCTCACCATCTGTTTTAACTGAGGCCCCAATAGGATGAACATTAGAAATCAAAACGAGCATAAGATAGACCCTCACATGCATAATTTACAAAAGAAATGCCCAGAAACCAGTTCCATGACTCTTGAATGGCCTTGCTTTGAGATGTAATTGGTCTGTTGAACAAACAACTTCGGGCTTAAAATTTGTTTCCCATAGTCCCTATTCAACCTATTCAGTCCACCTGAAACTGTAAAATTCCTAGAAGAAAACATAGACCGTAACTTCATCAGCATCCGTCTTAGCAGTGTCTTCGGGGATCTGACTCCACAAGCAAGGGAAACAAAAGCAAAGATAAACATATGGGACTGCATCAAACTAAAAAGCTTCTGCACAGCAAGTGAAATCATCAGAATGAAAACTCTGTATGGGACAAGATACTTGCAAATCATATATCTGATAAGGGATTAATATCCAAAATATATAAAGAACTCATACAACTCAACAATAAAAACAACCCAATTTTAAAAGGGACAAAAGAGGATCTGAATAAACAATTCTCAGAGACATACAGATGGCTAATAGGCACATGAAAATGTGCTCAACGTCACTCATCAGGGAAATGCAAATCAAACCCACAATGAGCTATCACCTCACACCTGTGAGAAGGGCTCTTATCAAGAAGAGATAATAAGTGCTGACGAGAAGGTGGAGAAGAGGGAACCCTCCTGCACTGTTGGTGGGAATGTAAATCAGTAGAGCCACTATGGAAAACAGTATGGAGATTGCTCAGAAAGTTAAGAATAGAACTGCCACACACTCATATGGTATTCCACTTCTGGGTATTTATTCGAAGAACATGAAAACACTAGTTGGAAAAGATCTATGGACCCCTATGTTCATTGCAGCATTATTTACAATAGCCAAGATATGGAAACCACCTAAGTGTTTATCAATGGATGGATAGACGAAAATGTGGTATATATACACAATGGAATATTACTCAGCCATAAAAATGAAATCTTGCCATTTACAACACCATGGATGGCCTAGAGGGTGTTAAAGTTCATGAAATAAGTCAGACAGAGACAAATACCATGTGATTTCACTCATGTGGAATCTAAAAAAAAAAAAAAAAAAACAGGGAACAAACCCAGTAAAATAAAAACAAGCTCATAGATCCAGAGAACAGATTAGTGGTTCCCAGACGACTAGGGGTTGGGGAAGATTGGGCAAAGAATGGGTGAAGGGGGTCAACTCTGTGGTGATGGATGGTAACCAGACTTCAGTGGTGATTACGCTGTAGTGATTATAGTACTGCACACCTGAAACTTATCATTAAAAATCTTCCTCTGCCCCTGGATGAAGACTTGGATAGGATGCGTAACTTTCTGCTCACTCTTGGGGAAAAGACAAACTTCTTGTCACTCCTAAGTCATGAAACACTGTCTCAGCTGAGAAATTGAAGCTGTTCAGTCCAAGATATAAGTCGTCATATCAGTCTTAACTCAAAAGACTCCCACTCCCTTTCCTCTGGCCAAGTTCATGGCTGGCAGCCACTCGCCTTGGAGAAGGGAGTACGGTCATAGTGTGTCTACCGCATGTATGTTCTCTTCCTCTCCAGCTCTTGGGTTTCTGTTTCAGACCAAACACACAGAGAGGCTGGAGGGATTATAAGGAGAAAGGACTGCTCTTATATGGCTGAGGGGCTCCCTGCTCTTTGAACCTGGTGGGTTTTAAAGCCAAGGCTTTGGGACCTCCCTGGTGGTCCAGTGGTTATGACTCAGCACTTTTCACTGTCGTGGCCCAGGTTCAATCCCCGGTCAGGGAACTGAGATCCTGAAAGCTGCTCGGCATGGCCAAAAAAATAATAATAAAATAAAGCCAAGGCTTTGTATGGGATTCTAGCAGGTGTTCTGGAAATACCTATAACTGGGAACATTTTTAGCTGAAGCTTTTGACGTAGAGGCTGCTCAATCCATTCCACAGCCCAGCTTCTGTACCAAACTCTAAGCCACCAGCACTCCACCCCGAGACTCATTGCCTGCTGAGTGGGCAATCTCACAGGCAGTCCTTCAGATGGACGCAGACCAGCTCTCCTGCCGTGTTCCCTACCTGCGTCCATGGGAAACACTGATGTATTTTTCATCCTGAATCCTTGACTGTTACCATCTTAGCAGGAATCTCCAGAATTTACCAGCAAAGCCGGAGTCACACACCGCCCATGATAACCCAGGATCGATTAAGAACTGGCACCCAGAGCTACAGATGTAAACCAGACTCCAAGAATCACTAGCCATAAACCAGGAGCTCCCGGGGCGAACTAACACAGAGGAAGCACCTGAAAGCCATCATTAAAGATTTCAGAGGAAGCACCTGAAAGCCATCATTAACGATTTACACTTTAAGTCCCAGTTTACCTTTTTTGAAGATGCAAAATGCCATCTACAGTGTGATTGTAACAAGTTGTAAAAAAAAAACCCCAAAAAACTCATGCTAATTACATATCATAGTAAGCACCTACATTTATTGAGCTGTCCCAGCAACTATGTGGATCAAAAAGGCCTACAAATGTTACCAAGGCCCAGAAAATCTAAAGTGGACCGAGAATGCAGGCGTTTTGAACAAAACAGGGTTTTGATTTGTGGCAACTCATATCAGCTGGCTAAAAAAAGTCATTTAGGGAAATAATTTTTAGCCCTGCTCTTCTCACAGTGAAAAGGGGGCTAGGATAAGATCTTTCAACATCAGACGCTATCAATGAATTTTAAATCCAAACTTATAAGATTACCCAGCCCAGCCCTTTTTTCTCATGAAGAACTCAAAATTCAATTTAAAGGGCATAATACACTTCTACCTCTCTCATACAGCTATCAGCTTGTCTAGGGTTATCTGAAATGTTGCAGCAACTGTGGACTTCTCCCTAAAGGATCAAGATCTTGAATCTGAAGTGCTGACAAAGCCCCAGGAGGAGCCCCAGCCCAAGGCTGATGGTATTTAAAAATCTGAGCCAGTACCCCTCAGCTTTCACTTTCCAATTGATCCGAACAAGCAATAAACTTAGAAAACTCCACAAACAGCCAATTAAATTCACTTTTAGTGACTGGACAAAACATCTATAAAATGAAAGCTAATTTAATAATTAACCAGTTTTAAAAAAGAGAGGACAAGAGTAAAAATAAGTTAGCAGGATGGGAACTTAAAACAATTTTGCTTTCCATAAGGGCAACTTCAGGCATTGTTACAGTTGCTATGTTTCTTTTAACTGGCTCTTGGAAGGATTTAATTGAGGTATGTTAGTTGGCTCTAGCTGCTACAACAAAATATCATAGACTGGGCGGCTTGGACAACAGAAATTTGTTTACTCACAGTTCTGGAGGCTGGAAGTCCAAGATCCAGGCCCAGCAGGGTGGGTTTCTGGTGAGAGTCCTCCTGGCTTGCATACGGCTGCTTTCTGGTGTGAAAGCTCTGGCGTCTGCTCAATCCATGGCATGGAGGCTGCACTCAGAAGGCCTGGGCCATCAAAACTCACTGGTAAAAGGAAACGAGGAGAAAGCTTGGGGAGCCTGGAGGCCCTGCAGCCGCCATTGCAACCGACCTTTACCGTAATGCTGAACAGCTGTGCCTCCCAAACCCGGCTCCTCCCAGCTCAGCAAAGGGAGAACACCTGGCAAGGATGTGGTGGAGGCTTAACTGGGACCAGGTGAAGGTAATGGAAATAAGTTCAGGGAAAGACGCTGGGAGTGGTGGTTTCCAAAGGAGAGGAAGACTGAGGAGGAGGAAAGGATTTCTTCCAGTTGGAGGAGAAAAGTTGCACAGTCGTGTGTGTGGAATATTATGCAGCCATTAAAAGGATGGAACTATGGACTCATACAGCAACTTGGATCACAAGGGCATTAAGCAGAGTGGAAAAAAAAAAAAGCCAATCTCAAAAGGTCACATACTGTATGAGTCCACGTATGTATTAACACTCTTGAAAGGACAACACTGTGGAGATGGAAAGCAGATCAGTGGTTGCCGGGGGTCAGGGGTCAGGGGTCATGGAGGCGGGGGAATGACTGTGACGGGGACCCCAAGGGAGACCTTTGTGGTGATAAGACTCTTCTGTATCCTTTTTGTCCTGGTGGTTACCCAGGCCTACACATGGGATAAAATGACACAGGACAAGACACACACAGTGTACTGGTTTTGATATTGTGCTATCACCATATATAATGGAAGCATTAGGGGAAACTAGGTAAAAGGTACACAGGGCATCTCTGTACTATCTTTTCAACTTCCTATGAATCTATATGTATGGTCTGAATGTTTGTGTCGCCCCCAGAAAATCATATGTTGAAGTCTTCTAACCCCCAATGTGATGGTTATAGGAGGTGAGGCCTTTTGGTGGTAATTAAGTGTAGATGAGGTTAAGAGGGTGGGGCCCGCATGATGGGATTAATGCCCTTATAAAAAGAGGGAGAGAGAGAGATCTCTCCCTCCAAACACATGCACCAAGAAAAGGTTTTTACTAACCTCTGCCCACCAGAGCAAAAGCCAGCTCTACCCACCACCAGTCCCTCCAATCAGGAAACTTCCACAAGCCTCTTAGATAGCCTCGTCCACCAGAGGGCAGACAGCAGAAGCAAGAAGAACTACAATCCTGCAGCATGTGGAACAAAAACCACAGTCACAGAAAGAAAGACAAGATGAAAAGGCAGAGGGCTATGTACCAGATGAAGGAACAAGATAAAACCCCAGAAAAACAACTAAATGAAATGGAGATAGGCAATCTTCCAGAAAAAGAATTCAGAATAATGATAGTGAAGATGATCCAGGACCTCAGAAAAAGAATGGAGGCAAAGATCAAGAAGATGCAAGAAATGGTTAATAAAGATCTAGAAGAATTACAGAACAAACAAACAGAGATGAACAATACAATAACTGAAATGAAAGACACACTAGAAGGAATCAATAGCAGAATAACTGAAGCAGAAGAACGGGTATGTGACCTGGAAGATACAATGGTGGAATTCACTGCTGCAGAACAGAATAAAGAAAAAAGAATAAAAAGAAATGAAGACAGCCTAAGAGACCTCTGGGACAACATTAAACGCAACAGCATTTGCATTATAGCGGTCCCAGAAGGAGAAGAGAGAAAGGACCTGAGAAAATATTTGAAGAGATTATAGTCGAAAATTTCCCTAACATGGGAAAGGAAATAGCCACCCAAGTCCAGGAAGTATAGAGAATCCCATACAGGATAAACCCAAGGAGAAACACACCAAGACATGTAGTAATCAAATTGGCAAAAATTAAAGACAGAAAAATTATTGAAAGCAGCAAGGGAAAAATGACAAATAACATACAAGGGAACTCCCATAAGGTTAACAGCTGATTTCTCAGCAGGAACTCTACAAGCCAGAAGGGAGTGGCATGATATACTTAAAGTGATGAAAGGGAAGAACCTACAACCAAGATTACTCTACCAGGCAAGGATCTCATTCAGATTCAATGGAGAAATCAAAAGCTTTACAGACAAGCAAAAGCTAAGAGAATCCAGCACCACCAAACCAGCTCTACAACAAGTGCTAAAGGAACTTCTCTAAGTGGGAAACACAAGAGAAGAAAAGGACCTACAAAAACAAACCTGTAGTAATTAAGAAAATGATAATAGGAACATACATATCGATAATTACCTTAAACATGCATGGATTAAACGCTCCAACCAAAAGACACAGGCTCACTGAATGGATACAAAAACAAGACCCATATATATGCTGTCTACAAGAGACCCACTTCAGACTTAGGGACACATACAGACTGAAAGTGAGGGGATGGAAAAAGATATTCCATGCAAATGGAAATCAAAAGAAAGCTGGAGTAGCAATACTCATATCAGATAAACTAGACTTTAAAATAAAGAATGTTACAAGGCACAAGGAAGGACACTACATAATTATCAAGGGATCAATCCAAGAGGAAGATATAACAATTATAAATATATATGCACCCAACATAGGAACACCTCAATACATAAGGCAACTGCTAACAGCTCTAAAAGCGGAAATTGACAGTAACACAATAATAGTGGGGGACTTTAACACCCCACTTACACCAATGGAGAGATCATCCAAACAGAAAATAAATAAGGAAACACAAGCTTTAAACGACACAATCACAGATAGATTTAATTGATATTTATAGGACATTCCATCCAAAAACAGCAGATTACACTTTCTTCTCAAGTGCACATGGAACATTTTCCAGGATAGGTCACATCTTGGGTCACAAATCAAGCCTCAGTAAATTTAAGAAAATTGAAATCATATCAACCATCTTTTCTGACCACAACACTATGAGATTAGAAATCAATTACAGGGAAAAGACCTGGAAAAAACACAAACACAAGGAGGCTAAACAATACGTTACTAAATAACCAAGAGATCACTGAAGATATCAAAGTGGAAATAAAAAAATACCTAGAGACAAATGACAATGAAAACACGACGATCCAAAACCTATGGGATGCAGCAAAAGCAGGTCTAAGAGGGAAGTTTATAGCTATACAAGCCTACCGCAAGAAACAAGAAAAATCTCAAACGAACAATCTAACGTTACACCCAAAGGAACTAGAGAAAGAAGAACAAACAAAACCCGAAGTTAGCAGAAGGAAAGAAATCATAAAGCAGAGCAGAAATACATGAAACAGAAACAAAGAAAACAATAGCAAACATCAATAAAACTAAAAGCTGGTTCTTTGAGACAATAAACAAAATTGATAAACCATTAGCCAGACTCATCAAGAAAAAGAGGGAGAGGACTCAAATCAATAAAACTAGAAATGAAAAAGGAGAATTTACAACGGACACTGTAGAAATACAAAGCATCCGAAGAGACTACTTCAGGCAACTCTATGCCAATAAAATGGACAACCTGAAAGAAATGGACAAATTCTTGAAAAGGTATAAACTTCCAAGACCGAACCAGGAAGAAATAGAAAATAGGAACAGACCAATCACAAGTAATGAAATTGAAACTGTGATTAAAAATCTTCCAACAGGGCTTCCCTGGTGGCGCAGTGGTTGAGAGTCCGCCTGCCAATGCAGGGGACGTGGGTTCATGCCCCAGACTGGGGAGATCCCACATGCCGTGGAGTGGCTGGGTCCGTGAGCCATGGCCACTGAGCCTGTGCGTCCGATGCCTGGGCTCCACAACAGGAGAGGCCACAACAGTGAGAGGCCCGCGTACAGCAAAAAAAAAAAAAAAAAAAAAAAAAAAATTCTTCCACCAAACAAAAGTCCAGGACCAGATGGCTTCACAGGTGAATTTTATCATTTAGAGAAGAGCTAACACCCATCCTTCTCAAACTCTTCCAAAAAATTGCAGAGGAAGGAACACTCCCAAACTCATTCTATGAGGCCACCATCACCCTGATACCAAAACCAGACAAAGATACTACAACAAAAGAAAATTACAGACCAGTATCACTGATGAATATAGATGCAAAAATCCTCAACAAAATACTAGCAAACAGAATCCAACAACACATTAAAAGGATCATACACCATGATCAAGTGGGATTTATCCCAGAGATGCAAGGATTCTTCAATATATGCAAATCCATCAATGTGATACACCCTATTAAAAAATTGAAGAATAAAAACCATATGATCATCTCAATAGATGCAGAAAAAGCTTTCGACAAAATTCAACACGCATGTATGATAAAAACTCTCCAGAAAGTGGGCATAGAGGGAACCTACCTCAACATAATGAAGGCCATATACGACAAACGCACAGCAAACATCATTCTCAGTGGTGAAAAACTGAAAGCATTTCCTCTAAGATCAGGAACAAGACAAGGATGTCCACTCTTCCCACTATTATTCAGCATAGTTTTGGAAGTCCTAGCCACGGCAATCAGAGAAGAAAAAGAAATAAAAGGCATACAGATTGGGAAAGAAGAAGTAAAACTGTCACTGTTTGCAGATGACATTATACTATACATAGAGAATCCTAAAGATGCTACCAGAAAACTACTAGAGCTAATCAATGAATTTGGTAAAGTAGCAGGATACAAAATTAATGCACAGAAATCTCTGGCATTCCTATACACTAATGATGAAAAATCTGAAAGAGAAATTAAGGAAACACTCCCATTTACCATTGCAACAAAAAGAATAAAATACCTAGGAATAAACTTACCTAGGGAGACAAAAGACCTGTATGCACAAACTATAAGACACTGATGAAAGAAATTAAAGATGATACCAACATATGGAGAGATATACCATGTTCTTGGATTGGAAGAATCAATATTGTGAAAATGACTATACTACCCAAAGCAATCTACAGATTCAATGTCATCCCTATCAAATTACCAATGGCAGTTTTTACAGAACTAGAACACAAAATCTTAAAATTTGTATGGAGATACAAGAGACCCCGAAGAGCCAAAGCAGTCTTGAGGGAAAAAATAATGGAGCTGGAGGAATTAGACTCCCTGACTTCAGACTACACTACAAAGCAACAGTAATCAAGACAACATAGTACTGGCACAAAAACAGAAACATAGATCAATGGAACAGGATAGAAAGCCCAGAGATAAACCCACACACCTATGGTCAACTAACCTATGACAAAGGAGGCAAGGATATACAATGGAGCAAAGACAGCCTCTTCAATAAGTGGTGCTGGGAAAACTGGACAGCTACATGTAAAAGAAAGAAATTAGAACACTCCCTAACACCGTACACAAAAATAAACTCAAAATGGATTAGAGACCTAAATGTAAGACCAGGCACTATAAAGCTCTTAGAGGAAAACATAGGAAGAACACTCTTTGACATAAATCACAGCAAGATGTTTTTTGATCCACCTCCTAGAGTAATGGAAATAAGAACAAAAATAAACAAGTGGGACCTAATGAAACTTAAAAGCTTTTGCACAGCAAAGGAAACTACAAACAAGACGAAAAGACAACCCTCAGAATGGGAGAAAATATTTGCAAACGAATCATCGGACAAAGGATTAATCTGCAAAATATATAAACAGCTCATGCAGCTCAATATTGAAGAAACAAACAACCCAATCCAAAAATGGGCAGAAGACCTAAATAGACATTTCTCCAAAGAAGACATACAGATGGCCACAAAGCACATGAAAAGCTGCTCAACATCACTAATTATTAGAGAAATGCAAATCAAAACTACAGTGAGGTATCACCTCACACCAGTTAGAATGGGTATCAGAAAATCTACATACAACAAATGCTGGAGAGGATGTGGAGAAAAGGGAATCCTCTCGCACTGTTGGTGGGGATGTAAATTGGTACAGCCACTATGGAGAGCAGTATGGAGGTTCCTTAAAGAACGAAAACTAGAACTACCATACGACCCAGCAATCCCACTACTGGGCATATACCCTGAGAAAACCATAATTCAAAAAGACACATTCACCCCAATGTTCATTGCAGCACTATTTACAATAGCCAGTACATGGAAGCAACCTAAATGCCCATCGACAGATGAATGGATAAAGAAGATGTGGTACATATATACAATGGAATATTACTCAGCCATCAAAAGGAACGAAATTGGGTCATTTGTAGAGACATGGATGGATCTAGAGACTGTCATACAGAGTGCAGTAAGTCAGAAAGAGAAAAACAAATATCATATTTTAACACATATATGTGGAACCTAGAAAATGGTACAGATGAACTGGTTTGCAGAGCAGAAATAGAGACACAGATGTAGAGAACAAACGCACGGACACCAAGGGGGGAAAGCCGCAGTGGGGAGGTGTGATGAATTGGGAGATTGGGATTGACATGTATACACTGAAGTGTATAAAATGTATGACTAGGGCTTCCCTGGTGGCGCAGTGGTTGAGAGTCCGCCTGCCGATGCAGGGGACACGGGTTCGTGCCCCAGTCCGGGAAGATCCCACATGCCGCGGAGCGGCTGGGCCCGTGAGCCATGGCTGCTGAGCCTGTGCGTCCGGAGCCTGTGCTCCGCAACGGGAGAGGCCACAACAGTGAGAGGCCCGCGTACTGCAAAAAAAAAAAAAAAAAAAAAAGTATGACTAATAAGAAAACAAATCAGTAAATAAATAAACATAAGAATAAATAAATAAAAAAGAAAAGGCCATGTGAGCACTGAGCAAGAAGACGGCCATCTACAAGCCGGGGAGAGACGCCTCACCAGAAACCGACCACGTCAGCACCTAGATCCTGGACTTCTCACCCCCAGAGCCATGAGAAATAAATGTGTGCTCTGTAAGCCTCCCAGTCTCAGCCCAAGCAGACTGAGACACTATAATTATTTCAAAATAAAAAGTTGAAAACCAAAACTACATCTAAGGCTAAATTCCAGCAAATACGAAAAAAACAACAAAAAAAGAGAGAGTCAGCTGCAGTTTCAGTGGCAGGAAGAAGATTTGCTGTGAGAGTAGAAAGTGAATTTGGTGACTAGAGCAGAGACCGAGACAGTTAAGGATAAAGACGGTGAAGAAAAAGGACTCGCTGGTGAAAGAGGTTTTAAACCCCCGTGGAAGAGTCTGGGCTTATTCTTTCTCCTGTGAGTTAATAAAAATTCTCTGTTCTTGTCCATGAAGAAGACAGCTGTCTGTTTTCCAAGAGCTGGGCTGATAAAAATTCGTGGCCACCCGGCAATGTGCTGGTTGTGAGACTGGCTTCTAGCTGCCCCTGTGCCTCTTGTGCTCTGATTTTAATCCAACAGCCCCCACAGCCCTGAGCTCCCTTTTCTGCAAAAATCAAAGGTGATCTATCATTTCTAGAGAAACCTCCTCTAGGGAATTTTACATAATGTTCTGAAAGCCAGAAGTAACGGGTCCTCTGGAAATGCTAAGCAAAGAGTATTCAGCGGCCTCTGTAACAGCAGTGGCGTCAGTACCAGACTTCAACCTCTTTAGCCCTCAAAGGGCATGGACGCACGTAGCGCGCTGAACACATGCACATCATGAGAGGCTGTGCTCCGTCCAGAATTACAGCTGGAGAGGAAACAGTCGACAAAACGAAACGACGGCCTACCAGATGGGGGAAGATATTTGCAAATTGTTTGACCAATGAGAGATTAATATCCAGCATGTATAAACAGCTCATACAACTTAACATCAAAAACAACAAAACAAAACCAAATAAAAAGAACCAACCCGGTTAAAAAAATGGGCAGAAGAGATTTTCCAAAGAGGAAATGAGGATGGCCAACAAGCACATTCAAAGAATGTGCTAATCAAGGAATTACAAATCAAACTAATCAAGGAACTGCAGATCAAAACCACAATGAGATATCGCCTCACACCTGTCAGAATGGCCATCACCAAAAAGAACACAAATAACACATGTTGGCGAACATGGAGAAAAAGGAGCTCTAGTAGACTGTTGGTGGGAACGTAAATGGGTGCAGCCACTGTGGAAAACAGTATGGAGTTTCTCAAAAAACGAAAAATAGAACTACCACATGAGCCAGCAGTTCCACTCCTGGGTATATATCCGAAAACAAAAACACGAATTCAAGAAGATACATGCACCCCAGTGTTCACAGCAGCACTATGTACAATAGCTAAGACATGGAAGCAACCTAAGTAAGTGTCCATCAATAGATGAATGATAAACAAGATTATATATATATACACACACACACATATGCACAATGGAATACTACTCAGCCATGCAAAAGAATGAAATTTTGCCGTTTGCAACAACATGGATGGACCTGCAGGGCATTATGCTAAGTGAAGTCAGTCAGACAGAGAAAGACAAATACTGTATGATATCATTTATATTTGGAATCTTAAAATTACAAAAAACTATTGAATATAACAAAAAAGAAGCAGAGTCACAGATATAAAGAACAAACTACTGATTACCAGTGGGGAGGGGGTGAGGGAGTGGGAGACACAAACTATTGGTGTAAGATAGACTCAAGGATGTATTGTACAGCACGGGGAATATGGCCAATATTTTGTAATAACTGTAAATGGAAAGTAACCTTTAAAAATTGTATAAAATTTTTTTAAAAATTTTTTAAAAGAATTACAGCTGGGGGCTTCCCTGGTGGTGCAGTGGTTGAGAGTCCGCCTGCCAAAGCAGGGGACATGGGTTTGTGCCCCGGTCCGGGAAGATCCCCCATGCCGCGGAGCGGCTGGGCCCGTGAGCCATGGCCGCTGAGCCTGCGTGTCTGGAGCCTGTGCTCCACAACGGGAGAGGCCACAACAGTGAGAGGCCCGCGTACTGCAAAAAGGAAAAAAAAACAGAATTACAGCTGGGACACTGCTGTCCAGTTGACTATTGTCAAAGACACGCCCCTTTCTTCCTCATTTATTCATCCAGGATGTCCTGTCCATTTGTTTGGAAAATGATGGAAAACGAATGATCGCAAACAGAAATACCTCTCCCTTTTGTAGAAAGAGCCATCTGAAGAGGGACTGAAGAGGGAGGGAGATTCCAGTGGCAGGCGCTGAGCCGGGCGAAGCGGGGGTCCATCCCCAGCAGCCCAGCACTGCTTTCTTGCCCAGACAGCCGAATAAATGTAAACAAACTCCAGCTGCATCCTGACCACTTATGTCAGAGATGTGCTTTTTCCTGTAAGTGTAAACCACACTTCTGACAGCTTTTATGGACAAAAATCAAGTCTTTCTTTCATGAACATTTATTCCTTCGGTGCAGCCTCCCGGTGGCAGAGACGATGACCTCCCATAAGGTCAACAGGCATCTTCAGGACCAGGGTGTGGGGGGTGATTGGCTGCAGGGCAGAGAAGATAATTCACTCGTCTGTGCAAAACGGGAAAGGCTTTTGAGTCTCGAGGCTGGAGATCATACGATCTACTCATTATACATTTTATCTTAAAAAAAATTTTTTTTTAATTTCACAGGTACATATGCCAGGCTCAGGAGGCTCTCTGTCACGATCCTCTTGGAACAAATGCCGCATGTTACTGGGGAAAACTAACAGGAAACCTAGCATGTGCACACTTCTAACCTGATTCCCTGAAGCATTTAATTATAACAACACGAGGCTGGGTTTCGGCTTGTTCATGGGGCACTCGCACCTTCTCTCTAACCTTGCTTCATCAAAATATCCTTAAGAAGTGGAAGTCGAACATTTATCAGGATCATTTCAAGGCAAGGGATGGGGGGCAAGTCACTTATTCCCTCTTCTCCTGAAAGCATCAATCTGCTTTTCCCTCTCTTGACTCTTGCTGGTGTCTGAGTCTATAGGAAAGTGTGCTGTACTGTGAACTTTTCTCTAGGCTGTTCTATATGCTGAAACCAAGAGACTAACAGAAGACAGAGACTTTAAGACACGTAATCTAGAAAAAAAGTAGAAAGACAGCTTACTCATGCATTCAACAAACATTTATTGAGTGTCTGCTTTGTACATGGCACTGGGCTGGATTCTGTAAGAAACAGAAACATAAATGATATCTGCCTGCCAGAGCTTACACTACAGCAGGAAAGACAGTCTTTAAATACACACACACACACACACACACACACACAGAGTGTGCTAATTTCCTTTAGTGGAAGGGAGGTGTTCTATGGACCACAGAGGAGAGACCATCCAAAACCAGAAGTAGGAAGGGGTTGCTCATCATTTAGGCTCTACTGCTGGCTAGACCCGTGGTCTTAAGCAAGTTACTTAGCCACTCTGAGCCTCGGTTTCTAAAAGCTTTCTGCTTTTAGAATCTGCCTTTAAAGTCAAGATGGTCTCGTTGAGGCCTCTAGCACAAGACCTGACTCTCAAGGGACATTGGGTGGGATGAGTGATGTAACCAACCATGTGAATATGACTTGAGGAGAGAGAGCTCACCATGGGTGGAGGTAATCAAAGAAAGCTTCACAGAGAAGAGGGGGTGTAAGCTGAATCCTGACAGGTGAGTCAGGATTTAAAGAAGAAGAGGAAGAAATGGGAGTGGATGTGGGGAGAGGGAAACCCTGGCAAGATGGAAATGTCATTGGTGAAGGGCAGAGGTAGGAAAGGCAGATGCGTATGCAATGAGTAGACGTGTCCGGATGGAAGAGAAGGTCACAGTGAAATCAGAGGACGAGTGTCAGCATTGCAGAGAGCCTGGAAGACGGGCCTAGGGGTTCAGGGATGTTAGGACTCACGGGACATAAGGACCACCTTGTCTGACCCTTCATTTTACAGGTGAGGGAACTGAGACTCAGAAAACTTGCCCCAGGCCAACAGACTGAATGACAGTCTCATGTTATATCCACTATGCAGTGATTTTCTAATGGGGTGCTCTGGAACCCTAAGTTTCCATAGAGAGGCCTCAGTGGCCTCCATATGAAAAAGGGGAGAGGAAGCTGGGGCCATTCCAACAATTTACCACTTGGATATACTAGGAGGTCGCATGAGGTCTCACTTGGGCTTTTAGAGGAGTCTCCTAATTAAAAAAAAAGAAAGAAAAACAATCTCCACTTTGCTACAGCTTGGTAGTTAATTAGTTAGTTAGTGATTATAGACTAGAGCTTTTGAAGATTCTGACTACACATAAGACTGACTCTTCTTATGAGAGGGATAAGCAAGAGGTTCAGGCAATGTAGGTGCACATGGAGGTCCAGTCCCGCCAGAACTTCATGAAAAATCACTGCACTTGACTTGGATTCTGTTTTCAAGACTCAGAGTCTCCATATGATACCCTGTAATAAGCAGTTATTTGATACATAAACATCTGGCTGACGCAAGAGAAGAGGTAACTACTCCAGGCCCCCAGGACCCGAGACTATTCTAGGACTCTTCTACTTCCTTAAAGCCCGTGACGTGTTTTATTTAAGTTTGAAGAGTTTCCAGGTTTCTTTCCTGTGCTGGCCAACGTTCATTTTGACCTCATGGGGGAAAGTAATAGGAGAGGGGAGCGCACAAAGAGGAAATACATGTGTGATGGGTCAGAGATGATTAAAGATGATTTGAATAAAGTATTAGTGTCCAGCAGGTTTGCAGGAAGGAAGAGTGATTCCGGATACTCAGATGCCTTACAAAATACAAAGCTGATTGTCAGGGGCTAGTTTATGTCACGCCTGAAGTGAGCTTTTCTTTAGAGCAAGACTGTAATCCTAAGAAAGCAGCTTTTAAAGAAATCAAACTTGATCGATGGACAGTAAACCAAACAACACACACACTGGTCACTTCCTTTCTGCTGTTGGCTTCTACAGACCAGGAATTAGCACACACCTCTGTGTGTGTGTGTGTATTGTTGTTGTTGTTTTAACCCACAAAACAGCCCTGTGAGGAGGATACTTCCCTCACCTTACTGATGAGGGAACTGACTCTATAACTTGCCAGGTCCCATGAATAACAACACAGGGCAAAGCTGATTTCAACCCAGGTCTAGATAACTCAAAACATTGCACTTCTAGAGCAAAGCCCAGACTCTGGAATATTCAGTAGACTTGTTGCCGCTGGTTTGACTTGAGTCGATAGTTTATGGTGGTTGGTAGAAAAACAAGGTTCGGAAATCAGGTGGCAAAAGCCGGGCCCTTCTCTTAGTGGAGTCAAGTGCGTGCTGTCCTGCCTCCCAGGGGCCTGGTTCATCCCTTGAGAAGTAACTGCTCCCCTTCTGCTCCCTTTCAGCTCTTCGTAAGAGAACCTGAAAAGCGCCTGGGGGTGAGGGGAGACATCCGCCAGCACCCCTTGTTTCGGGAGATCAATTGGGAAGAGCTGGAAAGGAGGGAGATTGACCCTCCGTTCAGGCCTAAAGTGGTAAGGAGCCTCCAGGGCCCTGTGGTCCTGCCAGCACAGTCCTCACATCACACCCAGGCTGCCGGGGCCTCGACTTCCCACCCACCCTCTGCAGTTCTTGGAAGAAAGTCTTCTTTAATCAGGCTGTTGGTCTGGGTGGGAGGGGGTGTTACTCACTGGCAGAATTTAACCTGTGTGATCAAATGTATTTGTGTGAAGAACGGATCACCACGTGTACATGTCTTAGACTGAACATGTATATGTGGGGATGACCCTCAGATGCCATGTGGAGCTTTGCACAGGGTGTGTCCAGGCTTCAGGGTCACAGTCCGCATGACCCAAACCTGAGCATAAACCCTGCATCCTTTGACAGGAGTTTTGGATCCATGTTTTCTGTGATATTTATGGAAGTTTCTCGGACATTTGTCATCTGTTCATATAACTACAGACCCCAATGGTAATTGGTAGGTGTTTTCTCATTTAAGAAGTAAACTGATACTTAGAAAAAGACTGGTCTCTAAATTCCCATGTATATACCCAGCAGCAGGAGTCACCAACCTCCCCGAGAAAAGGCAGAACTTCCTGGGTCACCATAAAATGAAGCAAAGATGAGATGAAAAAAGTTCCGGAGATGGATGGCCCAACGTGAATGTGCTTCACGCCCCTAAACTGTACACTTAAAATGGTTAGAATGGTCATTTTTAGGTTATGTACATTTTACCACAACTTAAAGAGTAAATAATAATTTTTTAAGGAGGACAGCAAAGTGGTGGATTTGCCATCTTTACCCATTCCTGGTGATTCTGGGAATAAGGTAGCAACGACCTGGGTAGACATGAACCATCTTCGCATGGCGGTGGCACAGGCTCGTGGATTTCAAAGCAGAGCGTTCACTCCAGAAAGTATCTTCTGTTATTAGTCATGCCAGAAGCAGCCCTGTGCCCCCAGGGCAGGAAGAGTTACTTGTGCTCGACATTTGTCCTAAGCTCTGGAGATGTTCCAAGGGTCCTACCGGCTGGCCTCTAGCACTCTTATTATGCGTAACAGCACCATTTCTACTACATGGGTTAATAATTTGTTTATGATATGATGAATTTTTGCCTTTTTCCAGCTCATCAGAACAACGTCATTCATGTCTCAGCTTCCATGGTAGACTGCAATGGACTCAAGATTTTCCACATAAAAATCAGACATTTCAGCTCTGCTTTCCCTATGCGACAATTCCCAATTCCTCCCGTAGGAAGGGATTTCCCTGACCCGTGGTCTGAGTGGCTGTTTGTAGGCAGAGACCACAGACCACTGGCCTCAGCAGCTCAGGGGCCCCCTTGAGGGTGGGATGGGCCTGGATCTTAGTCACACTCACGTAAGGGTGACATTTGATTACGGCTGCTTTTAATCTTAGAAAGCTGAAGTATACACCATACTGAACAGTATTTATAAATAGGTCTCTTTCTCTGTCATGGGCACCAGTGGACCAGGTGACCAGAAGGGAGCTCACCCCAATCTGTGTTGTCTCTGGAAGACAGTCCAAGATGTTTAATAATAAAATTAATGTGGGATTCTTTTCCCATATAGGCCATTACAGAGTATGAGTAGAGTTCTGTGTGCCACACAGTAGGTCCTTATTAGGAATCTAAAACGGAGTGGATACCTGTATGTGTATGACTGATTCACTCTGCTGTACACCTGAAACTAACACAACGTTGTAAATCAATTATACTCCAGTAAAAATTTTAAAAATAAAAGAATAAAATTAATGTGGGTAGGGGAACCAATGGTAGTGAAGGATACTGATCACCGGGATATATAATCTGCAAAACTCCTGCGATCCTGCGCCCCCTCTGCTGCCACCCCAACCTACCACTCCCCCCCTCCACTGTCCCCTGTAGACTAAAAAGACAGAGATCAAATTGGGGCTTACCACTTTTTCAAAGGTCCTGCTTCATGTAAAGTTATTTGAATGTACACATCATGGAATTCCCGTGTACGAATTTAATTACACTACTGATACGCTGATGAGTCAGGATCTTAGAGATGTTCAATAAAGGCCCTATACAGTCATCTATCAGTATTACTTTCGTTGATGGGCAGGTGCCAACGTTTTCTTATGCAGATTAGAGCCTAGATGACAAAAGCCATGTCTTGAATGAATCATGAATTCAGTGGCTGATTTTCCTCTCTTTTTCTCCCCACCCCTTAAACGCTGGTCAAGAAATCACCGTACGACTGCAGCAATTTCGACAAAGAATTCTTGAATGAAAAGCCCCGGCTGTCATTTGCAGACAGAGCGCTGATCAACAGCATGGACCAGAACATGTTCCGGAACTTTTCCTTCATGAATCCAGGGATGGAGAAGCTGATATCCTGAACTCGCCTCTCCAGACACACGAAGGGATTTGCTTTCTCTCTGTGAACTGGTTCAAGTGACACTTCTTGGGTTCCTTTTCAACTTGGAAAAGAAAAGAAACACTCAACAATAAAGGCCGAGCTCGTTGACCTCCTCACGGACTTTGCATCTGCAGCCAACAATAAAGGCTGAGCTCTTTGACCTCCTCACCGACTTTGCATCTGTAGCAGAAGCCAGCTCTGCTTCACTAATGACGGTGCCCTTTGGATTCTGCCATCATCTCTCACAGCCACTCTTGAAGTTAGGTCCTTCCTTACTGTAGTTATTTACTTGAAGATGGTTCTCCGCACTGTGAAAGATTTGAAAACTTAATTCCACTCTAAGTTATGGCTCTTCATCTGGGCACCAACTCCTGATCAGTGACATACGTGTTGACTCAAGGAGCAGAGTCCAGACTTCTCAAGACTGAAAGTGCACATTGCCTGGCGTAGCACGGGCATCCACTCGGCCGCAGACAAGTAACCACTAACCCATTTTATTCTGTTCACACCTGGGCGAGTGTCAAGGGTAGGGGGTAGGGGAAGCCCTGAACAGGTTCTTATGGGAATTCTTCATAATATACATGCTTGTAACTTGAGATTTACACATTCATTCATTCTGATTTAGCCATGAAATTCACAGGCAAGAGGAAAGTGGGGAGAGTTCGTGTCATCCACGTGCCAGACCCCTACTCTGGTTATCTTGTCAACGTAGAATTAAATTCAGAGTCCAATAAAGATAGAGTCATTTTACTCCTGCCAATAAAACCTTTCCATCCATCCATTTTCAGTTGATTTCAGTATCAGTGGCAGTTTCTCATCACCATCCTCACATTAGAACAGGAAAAAAAAAATGAAGTGCGTAATTCTTCTAGAGAAAAGGTAACCCATCCCTTTATTATACCATTACTGATGATTTGATGACTCCTAAGTCTCTTGAGAGAGACATCCTTCAAGACAAAGACCCATGCATGCTATCTGCAGTGATCTTATTTAATAAGAATTCTAGCTATCCATGTTTAAAATATCTGTGCTGTGTGTATATTTTGATAAAATGTTGTGACTTAATGACAAAGAGGTGCATATGTAAAAATGGAATAAAAAAAGAAAGATGCCTCTTCATAGTTTAATTCCCTACTTGCCCCTCCCCCTGCTCCAAACTTGGTTCTGTTTTAGTTATCATCAAAATGCAGCTAGAATTAATGTTTTAAATTTTGAGAATCATTAAAAATCCCCAACAGGAGAGAAACTCAGATAACCTTTAAGTTATTAGTATTATGTTCCTCCTTTCCTTCCCCACAAGATTTCTTTTTTTTTTTTTCCACTCACTTTCCAACATACTTTATTCCAGATTCCCTACACAGCCTTCAAAGGACCTGCAGGATGAGGTCTTTAGCCTCCTACTCTCAACTTTGCTCAACTGGCTTCAGTCCTAGTGGTTTCCCCACCACCCTGACACAGTTCTGCCTCAGGGCCGTTGCACTTCCTGCTCCCAGTACTTGGGATGCTCTTCCCCCCACAAGCTTCTTGAAGGAGTGATCTCCAACCCCAGAACTCAGCTCTGCCCTCCAACTTCTCTCCTGACACTGCTTCCCCCAAGGACGCCCTCTTGCCAGTTCATGTGAAATGTTCTAGCTCCTCATCTACCCCTCTGCAGCTTTTTATACAAGGAAAGACCCTCTCTTTGATCTTGGCCCCTCGGATGTTCTGACACAGCCCTTTGCTCTTTCATCCCCTCCACCTTTGATTACCCACCCCCTGCTACCCTCGGCTGGCCCCTTTCCCTCCTTCCCCAAATCACCTCCAAGTCCCCTCTTCCCTCCTTGCTTTCACTTTTCCTTGGTTTTCTCCTCCCACGCCATGCCTTCACGAACGCGCAGTGCAGACAATCTCAATCCTCATCCCCAGTTCTAGCCTCTGCCAGGCTTCACACGGGTTCCACTAACTCATCCTGTTCACTTATGATCTTTACCTCTCTTGTAGTCCCTCATTCTATTAACAGCACCATCATGGACCTGGTCATCCAGGCTCAGAACCACAGAGTCCTTGTTGACTATCCCCTCCCCCTTTCTAACCTCCCTCTCTCTCTTACCAAATTCTTATGATTCTGCCTCTGCAACTTTTCCAAACTATATACTTATCTCTACTTTCTCTCCTGCTAATCGTGCCTGGATTATTTAATAGCGGATGAACCAGTGTCCCCATCTTAAGTCTCCTTCTCCATTTTAATTCACATATACAACATATAAACTGTAGAGTGGGAATAACTTTTCCTCTACCTCTTAGGTTCAGTACCTGAGGGCCTGTGAATTAAATGAACAAAATACCGATGAGCAAGAGAAGCATGCTTTTATCTACACACACAACATGCATACACGTGATAAGGTGCTCAAAGGAGTGGTTAGAATTTGGGGCTTAAATAGCTAGCTTACCAGAGGAAAGAGAGGAAGAAGAAAAGCCTCCAACGCAAAGAGCAAATAGGGGTTTCAGGAGACAAGAACGTTTGTGATGACATTTGTCCGCATAGGTATGAGTGGTCTTCCTGTCTTGTTCTCTTCAGGGCCAAAAACTGCCCCCAGATGGAGATTCATGGAAGTAGGTTTACTCAGCCTCCCTCCTGGGATCAGACCCACCCCAAAGAAGGAATTCACGGTGGTCCTTATTTCTCTTAAGTGTCTGCTTTTAGTTAGATAAAGAAAGCTCCAGGAAGGCCTCTCTCTGCATCTACTGAATCTCAAATATCTCTAGCTTAAAATAATTTTTACTATTTATGAAATATAAAACTATTATCTTCAGAAATCAAGGTTATTATCCCCACACCCTCATGTTCAAAACGCTGTGTAATGTTCCCTGGCTGAACCCCATCCAGGGCACCCCACCTTGTCCCCAGACAGCCTCTCTACCATCACCTTTCATCTCTGCCTTTCACTCCCCTGTGCTCCCACTGAGCCGGATTTCTTAGCACTGCCCGTGAACCCCCATCGTTTCCTGCCTCCAGGCCTTCGGGAAGCTAGTTTTTCTGCCTCGAATGCCGCATTCCCACAAGTTCATGTCTTCCTGTCTCCCAAGACCCACTTCAAGTATCAAGACTGCCATGAAATACTCCCGACTTGAGCTGATGTGTCTCTCACCTTGTTAAGGTCCCATCCTATTGTATTTCTCTGTCCATTTCCCAGGCACTCACCATTTTTTCATCAAGCTCTACAAGCATCTGCTTTGCCCCTTTCTGGACTGTACACCCCTGAGGGCAGAATCTCTGTCTAGTTTGTCTCTGTCCTTGCCACACTTCCTTGGTATATTCGGGCTCAAAATGAGTCGTTGGGCAGGTGAGGAAGTAAATGAATGCACTGTGTGGTGTCTGAATGGTGGCCCCTCCAAAGGTATGTCCACCTGGCACCTGCGAATATGACCTTACTTGGTAAATGGGTCTCAGCAGGTGTCATTAAGTTAAAGATCTAGAGGTGAGAGCATCCTAGATTTTATGGCTGGACCCTAAATCCAACATCGAGTGTCCTTACAAGAGACAACAGGGAGAAGAGAAGGCCAGGTGAAGATGGAGACAGAGATTGGAGTGAAGCAGCCCCAAGCCCAGGAACACCTGGGGCCACAAGACGCTGGGAGAGGCCAGGACGGGTCCTCCCCTAGAGCCTGCAGAGGGGGCGTGGTCCTGCCAACACCTTGACTTTGAACTTCTGGCCTCCAAAACTGACAGAAAATACGTTTCTGTTGTTTTCAAGTCACCCAGCTTATGGTAATTTATGACAGCAGCCTTGGGAAATTGATACACACTATTCTATGAAGCCAGCAGTGCGTTAGGAGAAGGCGGCGGTGAGCTTTGTGCCATCCTGCCCATCCGGCCACCACACGTGCAGGCGGGCCATGCCATCCCTGCCAGGCCTTCACCTCCCTCCTCCCACGGCACAACCTCCCACCATCGCCCAGCTTCTCGTCCACGTGAATTGCCCATCGCGGTTCTTACTCTTCTCTCCATTTTTGTCCTGTCACCTCACTTCCCTCGCCTGCTTTTTCCCTCACCGGCCTTCAATATCCTCTTTGACTGCAGAGCTCACAGTTTTTCCGGACACACAGGAAGAAAGCCTCTCTCCGGCGCTTCGTGAGTTGGCATCCTGCCGGTGGGACATCCACACCGCGGTTTATAAACGTGTCAATGTGGTTAAAGAAAACACCCAGTGACACTTGTGAAATCGCAGGAAGGATGACTGTTCAAGGCGGGCTGCAGCGATGGGTACTGCAGTAGCGGCGAGACTGCATGGGAAAGCGGGGGTTTATAGAGAAGGGGCGGGGTGCGGGGTGGCGGTGAGGGGCAGGGCAGTGGAGGGAAGATTACTAAGAGGAAACAGCAGCGGGAAGGTGGATTCTGGCTGAACCGACCTATCGGGGTTCTTGCTGAGGCAAGCCAGGTGATCAGACCTCACCCGGGGGATGAGGAAACCGATCAGGTGCCCCGAGTGAGGGTTCTGGTTAAACTGACTTAGCGAGATTCTTGCTAAAATTGGACAATGCGGAGACAAACACAGAAACCCTTAGTTGAAAAAGAGTTCAGGAAGGCTGAGTGGAGTTTGGTCAAGGGGAGAATCTTTGACGGTATTTAGAACAAAGACCCCAGCTGCAGCATCGCGAGGGCTTTGGGGTCACAGCTAGTGAAGCTTTCCTCTTGGTGCCAGAACTACTTCCACACAATCCTGAGAGCTTGTTGGCCCCCCTACTGTGAACACACTGGTTGAAAAAAATCACTTCCTATGATCCCATGTGTAAGCTGAGATGTGCTGGGGACATGGGGAGCTGCGGAGAGACTGTGGGTTTGGAAACCAGACAGACCTGAGGTCCAGTCCCAGCTCAGCCATGATAAGCTTTGCAGCATCACTTACCTTCCTGGATGAGATTTTCCCACCTATAAAATGGAGCTTATGGTCCATTATGAGAACAAAAGATGCCCCTGCACGGTGTGGGGAATTAGCAGATGCTTCCTAATGAGAGTCACTTGATATTTTCAATTTGATCATGAGCGTGAGGGAAGATTATCTATCTATCTATCTATCTATCCACCCATCCATCATATCTATCTACCTATCTATCATCTATATCTCTAGCTATTGATATAACTATATCAATATATCGATAGATGATAGATAGATAGATAATGATGGATGGGTAGGTAGGTAGGTGGATGGGTGGATAGACAGATAGGTAGTCTAGAGTGTCTTATAAGTCAAATCAGCAACAAGAGGAATAATTCTTGATTGTCTCTGAGAAGTAGCTCAGAAACAGCCTCTCTGACATTAACTGAGAGTGTTGTGTCCAGCCACCTGGGCCTTTACAGTGTGGACAAAAGAAGACTGAACACCATTAGTGGCAGGGAATTCTTTTTTAAATGCACATCTCCTAGTTCACATATGGTCTTCAAGTTCAGAATGTCTTCTAGGTAGAGTCCATCTATTTTGTTTCCCATCCTGCTACCTGACAAGAGAAGATTCTTGGAAACAGACTATGTCTGGTCCAGAACGATTCCAGCCCTGGCCAGGGTAAAGACAAATACCAACTGAAAACAGGAGCTAATTCTCCCTGTTGAAAATGAAAGAAGAAACTTCTCCCTCTCCTCTCTCTTTTCTTCCAGAATTTCTTTCTCTGTCTTTCTCAAATGTATGTTAAACTTTACATACTTTTTTTTTTTTTTTTTTTTTTTTGGAGGTCTCACCACTCAGGAATGTTTTCTCAGGGACCTGGGAGCCACCTTTTTGAAGTGCACAGATCAAGGGAGATAGAGCGCCTCTCTCCCAGTTCCCTTGGGAGCATAAGAGCTTGACCTCATGGGCACCTGGCTTCGATTTGCAAAACTACCTCCTGTCCTAAATATATGAGAGTTTTGTTTCTCCTTGGAAATAAAGGCAGTGCAGGTGGTGCCCCAATTACCATGAGAAAGTGAGGATAGACTATGAGTGGGAAAAGACACTGTAAAGTTGCATCGCTTGAGGACCAGTGATTGCTTCTCTTGAGAACGGGTCTATCACAGGTTGTGTCTGCTTGGCCATCTAAGGGGGTGAAATTCCTTTCTCTCTTTGCAAACTCCCAGCGGGTTGACTGTGACGCACATCACAGTCTGGTTTAATGCCCCCGTGCTCCCGCAGTAATACAATGGTTTTCTTTCTCTGCTACCTTTGTGGAGAGGTTTTCTGGATTGAGGGAAGATTTGGGTTTTTTAAATTATGTTTCTCCAACACCAGCTTCTCCTAGCTCTCAACAGAAGGAAGGGATTTGGGAAAATACAAGAATTATTTTGACCCCTGCCTTGGTCAGCCCAATTTCTCCTAAAGATAGCCGGGCATAAAACAACTCTAATACTCCATTTAAGGCACACTTTTGTGCTTCCTTCTAAAACACTGTAATGAGAGCTTAGAAAACCATTCAGTGTATTATTCATTCGACATTTTTTTTCTTTTTTTGCTCCTCAATCAGAAAATCATTCAACAGTGTTTATTGTGCACCTACTACATGCCTAGAAGTACCTGGCTTGTCTTTTGGGATTCTCCCAAAGAACTTTGTGAATTTTCCTCTCTGCTCCCTATTTCACCTAAGATGTGTGCTACTCAAAACACCAGCCAAAATTTGGTAACTGCAGTTATGAGACGTGACTGATTTCTTTTCATCCATGAATTTCTCTCCTACAGACTAAAACCTTTTCTCTTAAATGGGGACAGCATTCCTTGAGCATCTCCCTGAATCTGTCTTTAGGGCTAGTCTTGCTGTTTCCTTCCAGAGAGCACCCTTTGCTCTGAGCTCTAACTAAGGCACTTCAAGGCAAGGTGGTGGATTAGTTTGTACTCAGAATCAGCTGTCCTTTTCCTGGAGACAAGATCCCACACTCCTGCAAAGACTGCACACCTGGGGCTGGGCCTTCTGGGGAAAGTAAGCAAATCAATGGACTAGCTGAAGTACACAGAGAACAGAAGTTTCCAGACAGGAAAATACATTAGAGCCAAATGTCCAGTACTGCAAACATTTGGATAAAGAGTTTGAAAGTCATTCCATAGGCAAGGTGAAGACACAAACTCTGCCAGCGAAGTACTACAAAATCTTCAAAGCCTAACCACCAGAAGCATACATTTCAAATTTTTTAATTAAAAGAAATAAAAGCGTTTCATGCCAACTGGGAAGTGCATTTTCTGGAACAAAGACCCACTCAGAGTTTTCTACATATAAGATCATATGACCGGAGAAGCTTCAAGACGGCGGAAGAGTAAGACGCAGAGATCACCTTCCTCCCCACAGATACATCAGAAATACATCTACATGTAGAACAACTCCTACAGGACACCTACTGAACACTGGCAGAAGACCTCAGACCTCCCAAAAGGCAAGAAACTCCCCACGTACCTGGGTAGGGCAAAAGAAAAAACAGAGACAAGAATAGGGAAGGGACCTGCACCAGTGGGAGGGAGCCGTGAAGGAGGAAAGGTTTCCACACACTAGGAAGCCCCTTCGCGGGCGGAGACTGCAGGTGGCGGAGGGGGGAGCTTCGAAGCCACGGAGGAGAGCACAGCAACAGGGGTGCAGAGGGCAAAGCAGAGAGATTCCCGCAGAGAGGATCGGTGATGACCAGTGCTCACCAGCCCAAGAGGCTTGTCTGCTCGCGGAGCTGAGGCTCGGGCTTCGGTCTGAGCGCAGGGAGAGGACTGGGGTTGGCGGCATGAACACAGCCTGCAGGGAGTTAGTGCACCACGGCTAGCCGGCAGGGAGTCCGGGAAAAAGTCTGGACCTGCCAAAGAGGCAAGAGACTTTTTCTTGCCTCTTTGTTTCGTGGTGCGCGAGGAGAGGGGATTCAGAGCGCCGCTTAAAGGAGCTCCAGAGACGGGCGCGAGCCGCGGCTAACAGCGCGGACCCCAGAGACGGGCATGAGACGCTAAGGCTGCTGCTGCCGCAACCAACAAGCCTGTGTGCGAGCACAGGTCACTCTCCACACCTCCCCTCCCGGGAGCCTGTACAGCCCGCCACTGCCAGGGTCCCGGGATCCAGGGACAACTTTCCCGGGAGAACGCACGGCGCGCTTCCGGCTGGTGCAACGTCACACCGGCCTCTGCCGCCGCAGGCTCGCCCCGCATCCGTACCCCTCCCTCGCCCCGGCCTGAGTGAGCCAGAGCCCCCGAGTCAGCGGCTCCTTTAACCCCGTCCTGTCTGAGCGAAGAACAGATGCCCTCCGGCGACCTACACGCAGAGGCGGGGCCAAATCCAAAGCTGAACCCCGGGAGCTGTGCGAACAAAGAAGAGAAAGGGAAATCTCTCCCAGCAGCCTCAGGAGCAGCGGATTAAATCTCCACAATCAACTTGATGTACCCTGCCTGTGTGGAATACCTGAATAGACAACGAATCATCCCAAATTGAGGAGGTGGACTTTGGAAGCAACGATATATATTTTTATTTCCCTTTTTCTCTTTTTGTGAGTGTGTTTGTGTACGCTTCTGTGTGTCACTTTGTCTGTATAGCTTTGCATTTACCATTTGTCCTAGGGTTCTGTCTGTCCGTTTTTGTTTTTGTTTTTGTTTTTGTATAGTTTTCAGCAGTTGGTATCATTGATGGAATGGTTTTTTGGTTTGGTTGTTCGCTTCTTTCTTTTTTTATAACTTTTTGCAATTTTTTAAATAATATTTTTTATTTTATTTATCTTCTTCTTTCTTTCTTTTTTTCTCCCTTTTATTCTGAGCCGTGTGGACGACAGGCTCTTGGTGCTCTGGCCAGGCGTCAGGGCTGTGCACTGAGGTGGGGGAGCCAAGTTCAGGACACTGGTCCACAAGAGACCTCCCAGCTCCACATAATACCAAATGATGAAAATCTCCCAGAGATCGCCATCTCAACGCCAAGACCTAGCTCCAATCAATGACCAGCAAGCTACAGTGCTGGACACTATGCTAAACAACTAGCAAGACAGGAACACAACCCCACCCATTAGCAGAGAGGCTGCCTAAAATCATAATAAGGTCACAGACACCCCAAAACACACCACCAGATGTGGACCTGCCCACCAGAAAGACAAGATCCAGCCTCATCCACCAGAACACAGGCACTTAGTCCCCTCCACCAGGAAGCCTACACAACCCACTGAACCAACCTTAGCCACTGGGGGCACACACCAAAAACAATGGTAACTACAAACCTGCAGCCTGCGAAAAGGAGACCCCAAACACAGTAAGTTAAGCAAAGTGAGAGGACAAGGAAACACACAGCAGATGAAGGAGAAACATAAAAACCCACCAGACCTAACAAATGAAAAGGAAATGGGCAGTCTACCTGAAAAAGAATTCAGAATAACGATAGTAAAGATGATCCAAAATCTTGGAAATAGAATGGAGAAAATACAAGAAACGTTTAACAAGGACCTAGAAGAACTAAAGAGCAAACAAACAATCATGAACAACACAATAAATGAAAATAAAAATTCTCTAGAAGGGATCAATAGCAGAATAACTGAGGCAGAAGAACGGATAAGTGACCTGGAAGATAAAATAGTGGAAATAACTACTGCAGAGCAGAACAAAGAAAAAAGAATGAAAAGAATTGAGGACAGTCTCAGAGACCTCTGGGACAATATTAAACTCACCAACATTTGAATTATAGGGACCCCAGAAGAAGAAGAGAAAAAGAAAGGGACTGAGAACATATTTGAACAGATTATAGTTGAAAACATCCCTAATATGGGTAAGGAAATAGTCAATCAAGTCCAGGAAGCACAGAGAGTCCCATACAGGATAAATCCAAGGAGAAACATGCCAAGACACATATTAATCAAACTATCAAAAATTAAATACAAAGAAAAAATATTAAAAGCAACAAGGGAAAAACAACAACATACAATGGAATCCCCATAAGGGGGAAAAACAACAACATACAATGAAATCCCCATAAGGTTAACAGCTGACCTTTCAGCAGAAACTCTGCAAGCCAGAAGGGAGTGGCAGGACATATGTAAAGTGATGAAAGGGAAAAACCTACAACCAAGATTACTCTATCCACAAGGATCTCATTCAGATTTTTTTTTTTTTTCCTTCAGGAGACATTTTATTTATTTATTTATTTTTTTAACATCTTTATTGGGGTATAATTGCTTTACAATGGTGTGTTAGTTTCTGCTTTATAACAAAGTGAATCAGTCATACATAAACATATGTTCCCATGTGTCTTCCCTTCTCATTCAGATTTGACAGAGAAATTAAAACCTTTACAGACAAGCAAAAGCTAAGAGAATTCAGCACCACCAAACCAGCTTTACAACAAATGCTAAAGGAACTTCTCTAGGCAGGAAACACAAGAGAAGGAAAAGACCTACAATAACAAACCCAAAACAATTAAGAAAATGGGAATAGGAACATACATATCGATAATCACCTTAAATGTAAATGGATTAAGTGCTCCAACCAAAAGACATTCACTGGCTGAATGGATACAAAAACAAGACCCGTATATATGCTGTCTACAAGAGACCCACTTCAGACCTACAGACACATACAGACTGAAAGTGAGGGGATGGAAAAAGATGTTCCATGCAAATGGAAACCAAAAGAAAGCTGGAGTAGCAATTCTTATATCACACAAAATAGACTTTAAAACAAAGACTATTACAAGAGACAAAGAATGACACTACATAATGATCAAAGGATCAATCCAAGAAGAAGATATAATAATTGTAAATATTTATGCACCCAACATAGGAGCACCTCAATACATAAGGCAAATACTAACAGCCATAAAAGGGGAAATCGACAGTAACACAAACATAGTAGGGGACTTTAACACCCCACTTTCACCAACAGACAGATCATCCAAAATGAGAATAAATAAGGAAACACAAGCTTTAAATGATACATTAAACAAGATGGACTTAATTGATATTTATGGGACATTCCATCCAAAAACAACAGAATGCACATTCTTCTCAAGTGCTCATGGAACATTCTCCAGGATAGATCATATCTTGGGTCACAAATCAAGCCTTGGTAAATTTAAGAAAATTGAAATTGTATCAAGTATCTTTTCCGACCACAACGCTATGAGACTCGATATCAATTACAGGAAAAGATCTGTAAAAAATACAAACACATGGAGGCTAAACAATACACTACTTAATAACGAAGTGATCACTGAAGAAATCAAAGAGGAAATCAAAAAATACCTAGAAACAAATGACAATGAAAACACGACAACCCAAAACCTATGGAATGCAGCAAAAGCAGTTGTAAGAGGGAAGTTTATAGCAATACAATCCTACCTTAAGAAACAAGAAACATCCCAAATAAACAACCTAACCTTACACCTAAAGCAATCAGAGAAAGAAGAACAACCCCAAAGTTAGCAGAAGGAAAGAAATCATAAAGAGCAGATCAGAAATAAATGAAAAAGAAATGAAGGAAATGATAGCAAAGATCAATAAAACTAAAAGCTGGTTCTTTGAGAAGATAAACAAAATTGATAAACCATTAGCCAGACTCATTAAGAAAAAAAAGGGAGAAGACTCAAATCAATACAATTAGAAATGAAAAAGGGAAAGTAACAACTGACACTGCAGAAATACAAAGAATCATGAGAGATTACTACAAGCAACTATATGCCAATAAAATGGACAACCTGGAAGAAATGGACAAATTCTTAGATATGCACAACGTTCCGAGACTGAAACAGGAAGAAATAGAAAATATGAACAGACCAATCACAAGCACTAAAATTGAAACTGTGATTAAAAGTCTTCCAACAAACAAAAGCCCAGAACCAGATGGCTTCACAGGCGAATTCTATCAAACATTTAGAGAAGAGCTAACACCTATCCTTCTCAAACTCTTCCAAAATACAGCAGAGGGAGGAACACTCCCAAACTTATTCTATGAGGCCACCATCACCCTGATACCAAAACCAGACAAAGATGTCACAAAAAAAGAAAACTACAGACCAATATCACTGATGAACATAGATAAAAAATCCTCAACAAAATACTAGCAAACAGAATCCAACAGCACATTAAAAGGATCATACACCATGATCAAGTGGGATTTATCCCAGGAATGCAAGGATTCTTCAATATATGCAAAACAATCAATGTGATATACCATATTAACAAATTGCAGAAGAAAAACCATATGATCATCTCAATAGATGCAGAGAAAGCTTTCGACAAAATTCAACACCCATTTATGATAAAAACCCTCCAGAAAGTAGGCATAGAGGGAATTTTCCTCAACATGTTAAAGGCCATATATGACAAACCCACAGCCAACATCATCCTCAATGGTGAAAAACTGAAACCATTTCTACTAAGATCAGGAACAAGACAAGGCTGCCACTCTCACCAGTATTATTCAACATAGCTTTGGAAGTTTTAGCCACAGCAATCAGAGAAGAAAAAGAAATAAAGGGAATCCAAATCAGAAAAGAAGAAGTAAAGCTATCACTGTTTACAGATGACATGATACTATACATAGAGAATCCTAAAGATGCTACCAGAAAACTACTAGAGCTAATCAATGAATCTGGTAAAGTGGCAGGATACAAAATTGATGCACAGAAATCTCTTGCATTCCTCTACACTAAGGATGAAAAATCTGAAAGTGAAATTAAGAAAACACTCCCATTTACCACTGCAACAAAAAGAATAAAATATCTAGGAATAAACCTACCTAAGGAGACAAAAGACCTGTATGCAGAAAATTATGACACTGATGAAAGAAATTAAAGATGATACAAACAAATGGAGAGCTATACCATGTTCTTGGATTGGAAGAATCAACATTGTGAAAATGACTCTACTACCCAAAGCAATCTACAGATTCAATGCAATCCCTATCAAACTACCACTGGCATTTTTCACAGAACTAGAACAAAAAATTTCACAATTTGTACTGAAACACAAAAGACCCCGAACAGCCAAAGCAATCTTGAGAAAGAAATACAGAGCTGGAGGAATCAGGCTTCCTGACTTCAGACTATACTACAAAGCTACTGTAATCAAGACAGTATGGTACTGGCACAAAAACAGAAATATAGATCAATGGCACAGGATAGAAAGCCCAGAGATAAACCCACACACCTATGGTCAACTAACCTATGACAAAGGAGGCAAGGATATACAATGGAGAAAAGACAGCCTCTTCAATAAGTGGTGCTGGGAAAACTGGACAGCTACATATAAAAGAATGAAATTAGAACACTCCCTAACACCATACACAAAAATAAACTCAAAATGGATTAAAAACCTAAATGTAAGGCCAGACACTATCAAACTCTTAGAGGAAAACAAAGGCAGAACACTCTATGACATAAATCACAGCAAGATCCTTTTTGACCACCTCCTAGAGAAGCTGCAATAAAAAGAAAAATAAACAAATGGGACCTAATGAAACTTAAAACCTTTTGCACAGCAAAGGAAACCATAAACAAGACGAAAAGACAACCCTCAGAATGGGAGAAATTATTTTCAAATGAAGCAACTGACAAAGGATTAATCTCCAAAATTTACAAGCAGCTCATGCAGCTCAATATCAAAAAAACAAAAAACCCAATCCAAAAATGGGCAGAAGACCTAAATAGACATTTCTCCAAAGAAGATATACAGACTGCCAACAAACACATGAAAGGATGCTCAACATCATTGATCATTAAAGAAATGCAAATCAAAACTACAATGCGATATCATCTCACACAGGTCAGAATGGCCATCATCAAAAATCTACAAACAATAAATGCTGGAGAGGGTGTGGAAAAAAGGGAACCCTGATACACTGTTGGTGGGAATGTAAATTGATACAGGCACTATGGAGAACAGTATGGAGGTTCCTTTAAAAACTAAAAGTAGAAATACCATCGACCCAGCAATACCACTACTAGGCATACACCCTGAGAAAACCGTAATTCAAAAAGAGTCATGTACCACAATGTTCATTGCAGCTCTATCTACAATAGCCAGGACATGGAAGCAACCTAAGTGTCCGTCGACAGATGAATGGATAAAGAAGATGTGGCACATATATACAATGGAATATTACTCGGCCATAAAAAGAAATGAAACTGAGATATTTGTAGTGAGTTGGATGGACCTAGAGTCTGTCATGCAGAGTGAAGTAAGTCAGAAAGAGAAAAACTAATACCGTAAGCGAACACATATATGGAATCTAAAAAAAAAAAAAAAAAAAAAAAAAAAGGACATGAAGAACCTGGGGCAAGATGGGAATAAAGATGCAGATCTACTAGAGAAGGGACTTGAGGATGGGGGAGGGGGAAGGGTAAGCTGGGACACTGTGAGAGTGGTAGTGTATATATGGACATATATACACTACCAAATGTAAAATAGATAGCTAGTGGGAAGCAGTCGCATAGCACAGGGAGATCAGCTCGGTGCTCTGTGACCAGCTAGAAGGGTGGGATAGGGAGGGTGGGAGGGAGGGAGATGCAAGAGGAAAGAGATATGGGGATATATGTATATGTATAACTGATTCACTTTGTTATAAAGCAGAAAGTAACACACCATTGTAAAGCAATTATACTCCAATAAAAACGTTAAAAAATAAATAAATAAATATAATAAAAAAATTTTTAAAAAGATCATATGACTGAGTTGGAGAGCATTAGTAAGATGGAGAACTAAGAGGTCTCAGCCTTTGTGCCCCACAAAACAATAATTTAACAACTAGTCATGGAGAAAAATAGCTCTGGGAGAGTCTCAGGGTACAGTTAAGAAGCTGTAACAACCCAGTAGAGGGGAAAAACCAAAGAAGGCCTCATAGAAAGCTATCGAAAGTGTTTAACTGTGTCTCCCATCCTTCAGACTGGTACAGTTCAGCACCAAGAGGAATCACCTTGGCCACAAATTCTACCTGTGGGGGAAAAGGAGAGCAGGAGGGCCCTAGCAGCCCACTCCACCACTGCAGGGGTGGATAGGGGGTTAATATCCAACGTATGTAAGGAACTCATACAAGTCAATAGCCAAAAAACAAACAAAAGCAATTTTTAAATGGGCAATGTATCTAAATAGACATTCCCCCAGAGAAGACATGCAGATGGCCAACAGGCACATGAAAAGATGCTCAACATCGCTCATCATCAGGGAAATGCCAATCAAAACCACAATGAGATACCACCTCACACCTGTGAGAAGGGCTATTATCAAAAAGACAACAAATAAATGTTGGCAAGGACGTGGAGAAAAGGAAGCCCTTGTGCACTGTTGGTGGGAATGTAAACTGGTGCAGCCACTGTGGAAAACAGTATGGGGGTTCCTCAAAAAATTAAAAATAGAACTACCCTGTGATCCAGCAATTCCACTTCTGGGTATATACCCAAAGGAAATGAAATCAGAATCTTGAAGAGGTGTTTGAACTCCTGTGTTCATTGCAGCATTGTTGATGATGGCCTAGATATGGAAGCAACCTAAATGCCCACAGTGGATGAAGAAAGTACGGTGTAAATATATAAGGGAATATTAGTCAACCTTAAAAAATGAAATCCTGCCATTTGAGACAACATGGATGAAGCTGGAGGACATTATGATAAGTGAAATAAGCCGGACAAAGACAAATACTCCATGGTCTCACTGAGCTGTGGAATCTAAAATAGTCAAAACTCATAGAAGCCGAGAGTAGCATGGTTGCCAGGGGCTGGGGTGGGGGGCGGGGAATGGGGAGATACAGGTCAAGGGGTACAGAGTTGCAGGTATGCAAGACGAATACACTCTGGAAATGTAATGTACAGCAATGAGACGATAGTTAACAATACCATATTGTACACTTGAAATTTGCCAAGACAGTGGATCTTAAGTGTTCTTGCCACAAAAAAAAGGAGGAAATGGATAAGTTAATTAGCTCAACTGGTGATAATTTCACAAGGTATACGTGTATCAAAACATCAAGTTGTACACACAAGAGATACAATATTTGTCAATTATACCTCAATAAAGCTGGGGGAAATTTTATTATCTGAAAAAAAGAACTCAAAATATAATTACAATAAGGTAAATAACCTCTATATATTAAGCTAGCCTTATACATGTTTCATACGGTTGCTTATTTTGTGTGAGCGAGTCTTATTTAATGAATGAAGGAGCACACCCATCTCCTAAACTCTTTGCACCAGCAGGTCCCTGAGGCACCAATGCTAGAAAGGTCGAGTCATCTTTTACTGATGGAAGATGCTAAGACCAAGAAGATGGAGTGACACCTGGGCTTATACCCAGACAATATCATAATTCGAAAAGATACGTGCACCCCTATGTTCACAGCAGCACTATTTACAATAGCCAAGACATGGAAGCAAACTAAATGTCCATCGATGGCGGAATGGATAAAGAAGATGTGGTGTGTGTGTGTGTGTGTGTGTATATATATATATATATACACACACACACACACACACACACACATACATACATACAATGGAATATTACTCAGCCATAGAAAGAACAAAATAATGCTATTTCCAGTGACATGGATGGACCTAGAGATTGTCATATGGGAAAAGAATCTAAAAAAGTGGATATATGTATATGTATAACTGATTCACTTTGCTGTACAGCAGAAACTAACACATCGTAAATCAACTATACTCCAATAAAAGTTAACTTAAAAATTCATATATACGTATATAGTCTATAGCAGTGTATGATGATCTCATTTTTTAATGAGATGAAAGTATTTTACTAATTTTATACAGATTCTAATTTCCAGCTTTGACCCCTGCGCTTCACTTCTTCTCTGGGTCTTCCATCACCTTCCCCAAAAGAAAGACATGAAGGCAAGTGGCCCTGGTCTCCTGAAATAATAAAGGTAATGCTCCTGTAAGTTTCTAACCTGGAAGATGCTTAACTTCCAAACCCCTCAGTTTGCATTTGAGGAAATAGAAGCTTCTGAGAAGTGGCTCGTCTGAAGTCACAGCTGGAGAGTGACTGAGGGGGAAACCAGTTCCTGAGCTCCTCCTAATGGGTCTTCATGACTCAATTCATTGCTTCCTTGACAACTAAGAGTAAGTTAAGGATTCCAAATGTTCCATATCAGAGCTTTACCCTAGAAATGGGAAGCTGAATAAAGAACCAACACCTATCAAACTCCTTTTGTGCCAGAAGGAGGTAGGTACACTCAACAACCCCATCAGCTGGGTGTTATGCTTCCATCTCACTGCCCCAATTTACAGCTCAAAGTCACACCGCTAGCAATCAGCAAGGTAGAACGTGAACCCAGGTCTTTCTGATTCCAAAGCTCCAACTTTTACCGACAATATGCTTTTCCCAATTCTCTCTCTTTTGAAGCTGAACTGTACATAGTCCTTCTTTTTTGTTTTAATATCTCTAATTGAAGTTTAGTTGATTTACAATGTTGTGTTAATTACTGCTGTACAGCAAAGTCATTCAGTTATACATATATATACATTCTTTTTTCATATTCTTTTCCATTATGGTTTATCACAGGATACTGAATATGGTTCCCTGTGCTATACAGCAGTACCGTGTGGTTTATCCATCCTACATACAATAGTTTACATCTGCTAATCCCAAACTCCCACTCCATCCCTCCCCCACTCCCCCTCGGCAACCACCACTCTGTTCTCTATGTCTGTGAGGCTGTTTCTGTTTCGTAGATAAGTTCATTTGTGTCATATTTTGGATTCCATATATAAGTGATATCATATTGGTATTTGTCTTTCTCTTTCTGGCTTACTTCACTTGATGGGATAATCTCTAGTTGCATCCATGTTGCTGCAAATGGCATTATTTTGCTCTTTTTTCTGGCTGAGTAGTATACATATTCTTTCCACATGGAGGCATTTCCCCTCTGCCTCCATGCTACACCATCAACATTCCTTTCCTGAACCTACGTCCCACCTTCTCAGCCCATCGTACCTTCACAGCACACGGGAGATCCATCCTTACTGCCCTCGGGGACTTACCCAGATCTCTTGACACTAGGCACTTATTCAGCAAAAAAAAACACCTAGACACATGCGCCCTGTTCAGCAAGCAGTCAGAGCCTGGCTTAGCTGTTCCCTTCTGGCTTAAAAAGAAGAAGACATCTGTTTCAGAGTCACTGTATTTCTTTTGAGCTCAGGTCCAGCATGAGATCAGAAGCTTATTTATTTTAAAGCTTTTATACCTTTATCAGAATTCAACTCCTTGAGCTATATATTGGCTAATCCCTTTAAAAGTTTTCAGAGTCAAAGGGGACACAAAAAAACACTTGTGATTGACACTTGCTCCAAAGGTTCAACAAGGTAGCCGCCACGGTCCTTTGGCTCCTGCAACAACTGGAATTAAGAAAAAGAAGTCCCGGGACTTCCCTGGCAGTCCAGTGGTTAAGACTCTGCGTTTCCACTTCAGGGGGCACAGGTTCAATCCCTGATTGGGGAGCTAAGATGCATCATGCCACACGGTGCGGCCAGAAAAAAAAGAAAAAGAAGTCCCACACAGAGAAGAGACTGGTGGTTGCCAAGGGAGAGGGGGTGGGAGAGTGATGGATCAGGAGTTTGGGATTAGCAGTTGCAAACTGGTCTATACAGGATGGATAAACATCAAGGTCCTCCTGTATAGCACAGGGAACTATATTCAATATCCTGTGAAAAAGAATGTATATATATGTATAAGTGAGTCACTTTGCTGTACAGAGGTAATTAACACATTGTAAATCAACTATACTTCAATTTTAAAAACAATAATTTTTTTTAAAAAAAGAAAAAGAAGTCCCAGATATCTAAAACAATTGTCGGGGGACTGTGTTGGCGGAGGGTCTTGTAGGAAAGAGTGCAGACGGATGACTTAAAATACTCTCTTTTGAAAAGCCAAATGGCCTGGGTTCAGTGGCACATGTGGCTGGGCTGTGTTAACGCCTCCATCTGTGCTTTGTAAATGGGTTTAGTCTCCTGGCCTTCCTTGTAAATGCACAAATTGAACTCTGAGCAGTGGGAAGAGATGCTGCCCAGGTGTCTCCCAGCTCCAGGGGAACCATCTGCTACCCTATGAAATATGGGGGTGCTTGTCCTGGTCTCCAAACGTGCTCCAGGCAGGAGAGAAGTACCAGCTACTCCCACTAAAACAAAAAATTCAACAATACAATCATCAACACACTGTCAGAGCTAACTCTCCAGGGGCAGGACTGATCAATAACACTGTTAAACGTTCTTTGAAAGCTAGTTTTGCTGTTGTTCACTTTTATCCGATCGCATACCCACAGATGGCTCTGGGCAGCAACTGAGCCTAATAAGACAGTCCCCCTTTTTATGTCTTTTGGGGTTTTTGCACCCAAGCTTATCCCTTACAGAGGGGAGCGCATTACCTAGTGTGGGGTTGGTTCTCAGTCGATAATTACCCATAAGTCCACAAGGGCTGTTTGCAAACTGGCATCCGTTCTGGTTGGCTAGTGCCCATGCTATCAGGGTGTTTAGGTATTTTGAACCTCAATCCCAAATGTGGGTAAATATGATACCTACTTGGCAATAAAGACCTGTACGTTCCCTTTCTCCCACCATTAAAATTCAGCATCTAACAAATCATGTAAAAGTAGATTACATAGCTGTTTTTAAAAACGAGCATAGAACCAGCAGTCCTGTACTTACTAATCCTGTTTTGAATCTACTCTACCATTCTCCTCCAAAACCACTGTGCTATGCCACTCAGAGGGTACAGCACTGCCCTGCCAAACACAGGCCACATCCAAAGGGCGACACATGGAAGCAAGAACCTGCTTACACATATACCAGTAGAGGAGGACGTCAATGTCATTATCTCGGCTGTTATAAAAATATTCCATATGATTATGCCCCATGTCTTGTTATAAAAATTTGTGCAGCACAACAATAAAAACCGATGCCACCAAATTATCCATTACAAGTGTGGGGTGGAGAGTCTATAAATTGTTTTCACTCAGATTTTTCCCACCAGAAGTCCACCACCCAATTTCTCTAGATATTATTTTTTTTCACTTTTAAATTATCTTTATTTCATTTTTTCACCTCTTTATTGGGGCCTAGATATTATTATACCGCTATTTCTTTCACCAATCAAGTCTCTATTTCCTGCCAATTATGTTGTCTTAGAATGTGAAGTACTTCTAGATACACAGTAGGATTTTGCGATACAAGATGTGTTTCCCATGATTCTTAGTTGCTACCCTAACTCATCATGCAACTGCAAATTCTTCTGACACTCTATTTAAAACAAGGTCCAGGATAGACCTAGAGACTGTCATACAGAGTGAAGTAAGTCAGAAAAACAAATATCATATATTAACGCGGATATGTGGAATCTAGAAAAATGGTACAGATGAACCTATCTGCAAAGCAGAAATAGAGACACAGATGTAGAGAACAAACGTATGGACACCAAAGGGGGAGGGGGAGGGGGGATGAATTGGGAGATGGGGATTGACATATATACACTACTATATATAAAATAGATGACTAATGAGAATCTGCTGTATAGCACAGGGAACTCTACTCAATGCTCTGTGGTGACCTAAATGGGAAGGAAATCCAAAAAAGAGGGGATATATGTATATGTATAGCTGATTCACTTCGCTGTACAGCAGAAACTAACACAACATTGTAAAGCAACTATATCCCCCCCAAAAAAACATTAAAAAATAAAATAAAATAAATAAAGTCCAGCATCTTACATTTCTAAATCAGACCAGTCTTGAATATGATGAAACAAAGAAGGAAATAAACTTAATTAAAAGTGAAACAACTTGCCAAGACAGTGGCAGACCATCAAATTGGAAGAAATGAGGAAGTCTCCAGGGGATCAATTATTTACTCACGGTTTCATTTCAGAATAGTAAAGAGGACATTGAAAACATTTGTTTATCCCTGACTCGGATGCTTCTAACCCCTCCTCGGCCAGGAAGGTGGAGTGAGGTGGGAAACTGTGTGAAATCTGTCTGAGCTTGGGCGGGGAAAAAAATAAGTAGAGAAAGCCATGTTAATTTTGCAGTGGGGGTCAAAACCTAAAAAAGTGTTTAGCATGAAAGAAAAACCAGGTAAAGTCAGTGTCTCAAGCTTCAAATTAACTTACAGTAGAGCTTCTCTGTTGGCTTGCTTGCTTTTTTATTTTTTTCATTTTTGGTACCACAATGACCTACATAAAGGGTAATCTACAAATGCACATGAAACTGAACTGTGGCAGATATGAAAAGCCTGATGAGGAAAATAAAATATTGTAGTGGTCCAAGGGGCTAGGGATACGTGTTACCTTAAGGCAATAATAAAAGCAGGTTGCCAGTCTGACAGGTGTGCTGTGAAATTATCATGACCACATTGAGGCTACTGTGGTATTTTTTAAAAAATAGACACTGCTGTAAGGAACACTGAGAACCTCATCTAACAAGGTAAAAATAGGTGCCTATCCTCAGATGCACTGATTCAGACGTTGGGGTCCTTTGTTCTGAAAATAATATTGACTACAGATCTCTAGATTATGGAAAGGCAGCACTGCTCCTTCCCTGACTCCTGATGAAAAGCTCACAGACGTTTACCAAACGCACCCACTTGAAGGAGGAAGAGGGTGGACGAGGCCTGCAGGGAACAGCTGAGGGAAGGCAAGGGCTGTAGACAGAGGATCGGAAGCGTTCGGGTCATTTGTTCTGAAATGGCTCTGCCTCTGGTTCACTGTGAAACTCTGATCAAGTCATTTAGCCTCTGGGGGCCACAAAATAAGGAGGGGTCGGCAAAGATGGTATCTCAGGGCCTTTTAGCCTGAACATTTTCCGGTTCTAATCGGAATCAAAGTCCTGAGCAGCTGTAAAGTTTGGTGAGCAATACTGTCCACACACACAGGCACTCGCCGATTCCATACTTCGCAGACCCGAGGGCACCCGCGGGCCCCCTCTTTCCCCTCTTCCTCATCCTGGGCCCCTACACACCCCCCACCCAGACACTCAGTGTTCTCATGCTGCCCCGAGACCCCACCAGGACCCCCATCAGGAGATACTCCTGAGAGCTGGCTCTTAGAAATAGTGACATCCAAATCGGCCTTCCCCTCCGCAGTGCCCAAAATCATGTTTAATTCGTAATCGGCTTTTAATAAATGGTGCCTATGTGAATCTGTTGGATAATTAACAATATTAATATTAGCTTCCTATTTTAGAGTGTACCAAGTACTTACGCATCAAACTCTATTCTTACAGGGGCCTTCTGAAATTTGATTATAAATGTACCTATCTAATAGGTGAGGAAGCTGAAACTCAGGGACACAGAAAGTCACCAAGTGGAGACCTGAACCCAGATCTCTCAGCATCAGATCCTGCTTCATTCCAGACTATCTACAGCATTCCTGGCGCATCTACCCAACAGAGCTAGAAAGACTTTTACACTGACTCACCCATTCAGGTTCACACCTGGCCTTACCTGTCCCATCTCTAGGGAAATCAGCACAGGGAGACGGTCTCATGGAAGCCTGGCCCTCTCACCGCCACCCCCAATTCTCTCCCACACTGTACTTCTGCCTGGACTCAATCTTGCCAATAGAAATGAGAGCCGGGCTTCCCTGGTGGCGCAGTGGTTGACAGTCCGCCTGCCGATGCAGGGGACACGGATTCGTGCCCGGTCTGGGAAGATCCCACATGCTGCAGAGCGGCTGGGCCCGTGAGCCATGGCCGCTGAGCCTGCGCATCCGGAGCCTGTGCTCCGCAACGGGAGAGGCCACAACAGTGAGAGGCCCGCGTACCGAAAAAAAAGAAATGAGAGCCTTTCCTCAGGCCCCAGTCGAAGGTACTGGGAAAAAAGAGACCGGGGTTTCGTTTAGGAAGATGTGAACTCAGAGTTTGGCTGTTCTAGTGGACCCTTCACCGTATGTGCAGACAAATGAGAAGGCATGAGTACTTCCTATGCACAAGATGTGAGCCATTAAGGGTTGTTTTTTTTAAGTGTGGAAAGTTTTATTAACATTCAGTTTAAAAAGCTTTACACCTGTGGTACACCAAGGGAAACGGTTCTTAAAGAAGTTACTGTTTAAGGTTCGGTCCTTGGTTTTAGAAGTTGTGGAGCTTTGGTATTTTTTGTTAAGTGCTTTAAGAATCTTGGTCCAGGGCTGGGGATGCGCCAGTTTCTGAACTCGCTTGTTAGCAAGACCACCTGACGCAGCTGCTCTGCTGGGGCTTTGCCCACTGATGCGTGGAGGAAGCAGCCAGACACAGCCAGCGAGAGGACAGGTGCCTTTGCACGTGTCCAAAAAGTACAGACATAGATCGCAGCATTCAGAGCATCTGTCTTCGGCTGACTCACCAAAGACCCTCATGAGAAGCATCAGCTCTCATCACCTATCAGGCCCAGAAAACGCCAGAATCCATTCAAACAGTCCAAGACAAGGAAGACTTCTCCTGCCTGTCCTTCCTCTTTACCTCTCCTCTCCTGACTTGGGAGAGAGGGCAGTGGGCAGAAACCACGGTTACCAAGCCACAAAAGAAGACTAGAGCCTGCGGAAGTGAGGAAACCTGCAGAGGAAGCCTGACTGTTTCTCTGCTTTTCACCCAAGCAGCCAGCACGCAGCCCATCTGAACAGAGGGGGGAGAAGACTTGCTCTGCGTGGATTTTGGATTATTCCAATGCACCGCACATTTAAGTTGCTGAAATGAGACTTGAGGGAAAGATTGGAAGTGACAGGAGGACATTTTCAATCACCTAAAAATAAACGGAAAAGTCATGGGACCTATGAGATTTCAGAGGCTGGGAGAATTAGCCCCACAGAGCAGGTCTGAATGGACAGTAGGTAAAAAAATAATAACCATTTTTGTTTGGTTTTGTTGTACCCTAAGAGTTCCGCTTGTTCACACACAAACATGTATTGGAGCCAAGATTATGTTGCACTTGGTTCCACAGCAGTCATGAGAGGTTTCGGATGCATCCGTCACCTGCCTTCTATCACTGACCCTGCCACCCTGGCAGGTGCTTGATAGATATTTGTTGAATGAATGCACGCATTGGACTGTGGGTAAGAAACCCAACTATGATCATCCGTCAGTGCGTGGGGCTGATTGATAAGAAGGCCTCGTGGGAAGTATTCTGTCCAACAGCGATTGACGAAAATATGGTATCAGATTCTCTGTCTTGGGGCGTTTTAGGAAGAGGCAAAAACAAGTTGACCAAGAGAGACAGCATCAAACCAGAGGCCATGAGGCAGCAAAAGGGATGAATAGTGGAAGCCAGGAGGCAGAGGAGAGCTGAAGAATCAGTGATGGGGTACGTAGTCTGTCACTATAACCAGGAACTGCTAGAGTAGTAACCAAGAGCTAAGCAGTCCTGGGGGTACCTAGAGTTGCTCTAACATCCTGGAGTTTCTGAGGGGTCCACAGGCTACTGGGAGTTTTGTAGGCAACCCTGAAGTCAGCCCTGTGTCGGTCGTCTAACTCACAGAACTCACGCCAATTCAGTCAGGGAGCCACCCTGACAGAGGTGGAAGCCCCCCGATCAGAAGTAGGGCCCAGGAACTTAAGTCTCCAGGATGCAGCCTTTCCTGCAATGATGCTATCTAATCTCCATGAAGGTTGGCAATGAGGCAGAATCCTGGCTGCCTTGTTTCTCCGTGGATCCCCCAAAGCCCTGAGCCCAGAGAGTCTTGAGTGTGTGTGTGTGTGTGTGCGTGTGTGTGTGTGTGTGTGTGTGTGAGAGAGAGAGAGAGAAAAATTAACTAAATCATTACAAAATATACCACACAGCTATTGGCATCAGACTGGTCGACTCATTGTTCCCTGCATACCTGATATGTATTCCTGTCCCAGAACTATTTTGGCGGGGGAGGGGGTTCACAGGCCTCTCACTGTTGTGGCCTCTCCCGTTGCGGAGCACAGGCTCCGGACGCACAGGCTCAGTGGCCATGGCTCACGGGCCCAGCTGCTCCGCGGCATGTGGAATCTTCCCGGACCGGGGCACGAACCCGTGTCCCCTGCATCGGCAGGCAGACTCTCAACCACTGCGCCACCAGGGAAGCCCCTGTCCCAGAACTTTGACTCATGTTCTCCTACCAGCCTGAAAGGCCCTCCCATATCTTGTAAACAACCCCAGAACCAACCAACCAACCAATCCCCCCAAGGCCCAGCTGAACCTCCAACCTCCTGCGTGAGGCCTTTGTGGCCGTGTCAGGCGACCCTGCTCAGGGATGCTTCCCTCCACATCCTGTCTTTTAAAATACAGGCATTCAGGCTTCCCTGGTGGTGCAGTGGTTAAGAATCCACCTGCCAATGCAGGGGACACGGGTTTGAGCCCTGGTCCGGAAAGATACCACATGCCACGGAGCAACTAAGCCAGTGCGCCACAGCTACTGAGCCTGCACTCTAGAGCCCGCGAGCCACAACTACTGAAGCCCGCGTGCCACAACTACTTAAGCCCATGCGCCTAGAGCCCGTGCTCCACAAGAGAAGCCACTGCAATGAGAAGCCCACGCACCGCAACGAAGAGCAGCCCCCACTCGCCGCAACTAGAGAAAACCCGCGCACAGCAATGAAGACCCAATGCAGCCGAAAATAAATAAATATTTTTTAAAGTTAATGCAATAAAACTACAAAAATAATAACATTAAAGTTAACAGTATTAATTTTATGTGATGATGACACTGAGAGGCTGAAAGTAAGCCAGCACACCCAGTGTAAATGTGTCCTGACGACCACAGTATAAATTCTTTTGAGTTTATCGTGGTTAGATGACCATGTACCTACAGTGTGATGACTCAGTGTACATACAGTGTGATGGCTCAACCCATCCACTACTTTTCTCTATTGTAATTATCAAAGAGGAATCAGTTATGCGTCTTGATGCATTTGACCTTCGTTTGTCGTAAATGCTTAAGCGTACCTCAGCTCTCTTCTGATAGCATGTGACAAAGTAATTCCGCTAGTGCCGACACAGCCATGAACAAAATGTACCACGAGATCTGCGCTTCAACACGACCCAACAGAACTTTCTGCAATCCTAGAAATGTACGATATCTGTGCTGTACGAAAGGATAGCCAATAGCCGTCAGTGGCTAATGCTTGAAATGTGACTGAGACTGAGACACTGGATTTAAATATTTTTCATATTAATTACTTTATTTTAGTATTAAACAGTCACATACGGCTACCATGTTGGATAGCAGAGCTTTGAAATCTCAGGATGGTACTCAGTTATAGGCAGTCATCTATATGATCCATAGAAATTATATATATATACCAAAATAACATACAAGCATGTGTGTGTATAGACACAAAACTTTCGAATGTGTAGCAAGAATCTTCAGACTACTGATAATTTCACAATTTGCGGGATACTATATTACAGTACACTGCATTCTTTCTGTTGGGAAGATTCACTCAGGTCCAGTCCTAAATGCCAAGGTCTCTACGCCCCCAGAGCAGACCTAGTAGTGCGTAAAAGGTAGAGAGTCTAGGGATAATATTGCCATGTTCTGCATCTACCAGGCCATGCCAAGAGTTTGGGTGTTACATTTTACAAGAGACCTCAAAGAACTAAAGCTCTTTGAGAGAAGGGTTATCAAAAAAATAAAGGGGGGCTTCCCTGGTGGCGCAGTGGTTGAGAGTCCGCCTGCTGACGCAGGGGACACAGGTTCGTGCCCCGGTCCGGGAAGATCCCACATGCCGCGGGGCATCTGGGCCCGTGAACCATGGCCGCTGAGCCTGCGCGTCCAGAGCCTGCGCGTCCAGAGCCTGTGCTCCGCAACGGCAGAGGCCACGGCAGTGAGAGGCCCGCGTACTGAAAAACATAAATAAATAAAAAAAAATAAAGGGAAACCAAATTAAGTCAGACCATAATGGTCAAAAGAATTGGCAATGTTTGTCTTGGAGAAGACATTACAAAGAAGGAAAAGAGAAGCTGTGGTCCTGTGGACAAATATTTGGAGGCTGCAGTTACGGGAGAGAGAGATGACACTTGTTTCAATTCACTTGAAGTTAGAGAAAACGGAACACCGGCACGAGAAAAAATGAGATTGACCGTAATTAACAGAAGAAAGACACATGTGAATTGTATCTAAATCAAAATGAAAAAGAAAGACTCTTCTAACGACCACGTTGTCTCAGTGAATAAAGAAACAGCGCATTGAACACAGCCTTTCATCCACTGCCTTCCCAACCTCACTTAATTTTTTTGAGAAAAATATATTATTTAAAAGAACAAAGTGAACTAGGAACGAGATAACAGAGGTGAGAGATGTTAACAAATCTGGAAGCTGGAAAGCAGTTGAAGAAGACTTGGCACAGTGGAGAGAGCAATTCTAAGCCTGAGACCTACTTATTTCCTAGAATCTCAGAAAGGAACAGAAATGTGAACTGCATGAGAGACCCTAGAAGGCAATGGTGTAGGGCAGAGCTGAAGCTGCGGGGGACAGGTTGAACCTCTTTAGAGGTAGGTAAGACCTTCTGGAGAGCTTCTCCCTGCAGCAAAGATACCACCCTGATAGCCAGCAAAGAACTGAAGATTTGCTCTCTAGAAAGGGTAAGCTTGGTTGAGAAGATCTGGACTCAGGAGCCCCCAGTGGAGGGTGCAGATAAGTCATTATAACAAAAAGTGGGAGATAAAGTTAAAGTCCCCGTATTTACTGGGGAGACCTTCCCCCACCCCAGTCTCCTTCCCTCCCTTCACTTCCAGAATAATTATTTCTCCCATGGCTGGAGATTATAGGATTCCTTTCCAAGGAAGCTGGTCAGCCCAAGAGAAAAGGCCAAGAGACCCAGTTACTTAGGGGCCTCCATGGAAATGGCTGGGTTCCCATCTCTTTAGCCTTAAGTGAGTCCCAATAATGTATCAACATAAGCCCATTCCAAGAACTCAGACTTCCCAATCATCATCTTACTGTCTCACCAACATATAAACAGATAAACAAGGATCACCAAGCACTTGAAGAAAAGCTCTAACTAAAACACAGAAACCAAAATAACACAGTGGGGGGAAAAAAAACTGAGAGAAAACAAAAACGACAGAGAAAATACGAGGAACAGAAGAAAACTAAATAATAATAAAAATAATTATTATCTTCAGAAGCACACAAGGAAGCATTGCATCAATATTATATCCATGAACAAGACATGGATGCTATAAAAATGCAGAGAGCATTCAGAGAAGAAAATACTAATTGGGAAATTTAAAACATTGATTAAAAAAAGTAAAAAAGCTCAACAGGTTGAAAAATAAGGCTAAATCTCCTAGAAAATAGGTCAAAAGGAGAATTTAGAAAATGTTAGAAAAAAGTTTCAGTCCTGAGGTTCAATGTACAAATACAGGAGTTACAAAAGGAGAAATAAAGAGATCAAATGGGAGGAAGTTCTGAAAGAAACAGTGCAAGAAAACGACTCAGAACTGAAATACTGTTTTCAGTTCGAACAGACTATTTTGACACCCAGTGAAATGAATGAAAAAAGAGATCCTCATCAAAGCACACAATAAAGAAATTTCAGAAAACTGGTGACTGAGAGAGAGAGAGAAGTTGATCCAAAATCCTTCCATAGAGAAGAAAGCGGCCACCTACAATAGCCAACTGTCCATCATAACACTGAAAGCTACAAGACAATGGAACAATGTCTTCAAAACCCTAAGACATAAGTCATTATAACAAAAAGTGGGAGATTAACAAATTTGAACATAAAATTCCATAACTCACCAAACTATCATTCAGGTGTTAGGATACAATAAAAAATTTCCCAACAATTTAGTTCTCAAAAAATTCCTCTCCCATGCACCCTTTATCTAGAGGACCTATCTCACCCAAAAAAGGTATGTGGGGGGTTGGGGGTAGGGAGGGGTTTACACCAGGAGAGGGAACTTGAGCAAGGAAGACAAAGACAGAGGAACTTGGAACAGAGGGCCCAGCCAAAGAGAGCGTGAAGGAAAGGGAAATCCCAGAGTAATTCTGGAAAGAATCGTGAGACATAGCTATGCTGTAGTGCAGACCCAGAGAGCAGCTCCGACCACAGCAGACGACGAGGGCTACAGGAAGGTTCATCCTGAAGGGAAAAAACAAAGGACACACGTGGAATACCTGGTGTGTTGAAGTGCATTAAAAAGAGATTCAGTTCTGGGACTTCCCTGGTGGTCCAGTGGTTAAGACTCCATGTTTCCACTGCATGGGGTGCGGGTTCTGATCCCTGGTCAGGGAACTGAGATCCCACATGCCATGCAGTGTGTCCAAAAAAAAAGAGAGATTCAGTTCTGTCCGCGATCTGAGGGTGAATTAGGGATACAGAGAAAACGAAACTTATCAAGAAATGAGGTAATTACCGATTCTGGATAAAATAAAAATGTGTTCAAAAATGCAAAGGTAATCATAACACATTAAATAGATCCACTGTGACTAATAGTCACTTGCCAATAATTATGTAAATTTAAAATGAATCAAACTGAGAGTTATCACCTAATTGGAAGAACAGGGGGACAGCAGCAGAGGGTCTGTGAATGTGGGAGTAGGTGAAATAAATTCTCACCTTTATCAGTGGGAAGCCAAAAAACAATCTCAAAACTTTAAATTAAGAGGGATCAGCATACAAATCTACTTGAGATATATTAAGGAGAAACAGCCGAAGAGTTTTTAAATTATGTGCACTTATTACACTGAACACACATCTAACATATACACACACACAGATGGAGGGGGAGAGATAAAGATGCCAGATAGATAGATAGATAGATATGATGCATATGGATAGATAGATAATGGATGGATAGATAGATAGATCACAGATAGATGAAAGAAAGAAGGAAGAAGAAAAGATGGGAAGGGAAGGGAAGGGAAGGGAAGGGAGAAAGGGAGTAAGAATGCTCCTTGATAGGTAGGAAGTTCCCTGGAGCTGGAACTAATCAAGCACAGAATGTATAACCACTTTGTCAGAGGCACTCAGAGGGTTTTCAAACATTAGATTCTAGTTATAATGGAATCAGTCACCACGTCTCCCTCTAACCTCTAAGATTCTACAAGGAGTCACCGGAGTTTGGATGCAGAGGGCCATTGACAGTCCCTGGATTGAGTGCCAAGCGTGGGTGAGCAGTGGGGAGCGTTCCGTAAGGCGGAGCAGACAGGTTCCCTTCCCCCTGACTGTAGCAGCCCAGGGGCTGGGGAAAGAAGAGGAGGGGAGGGTGGCAACAAAGAAGGAAGCATGCTTAGCTCTCTTCCTGTCTCCTTGAGGGAGTCAGCAAAACCCCAACTGATCTCTGAGAGGAGGGAGTACGTGGGGTTCTACACCAGACAGTATTCTAAGCATCTCTGTCAGCTTTTAGGTCGCAGCATCCTCTAGCAAGAAACAAATATCAAGAAATTTTACCAATCTAAATATTTTTCATACTTGAAGTCTGATTATGCCTCACAGATTTTAGGGCTGCATCTTTTCCTTTCTTTTTAATAAACCCAAAGTTTCTCTGAATTCACATGCGGTCCTTTACAAGGCAAACAGCAGCATGTAATTAATTTCAAAACAGGGATGTTGTTATTTGGGAAAAGTCTGTTTAAAATCCAAAGGGGTGGGCTCCCCTGGTGGCGCAGTTGTTGAGAGTCCGCCTGCCGATGCAGGGGACACGGGTTCGTGCCCCGGTCTGGGAAGATCCCACATGCCGCGGAGCGGCTGGGCCCGTGAGCCGTGGCCGCTGAGCCTGCGTGTCCGGAGCCTGTGCTCCACAACGGGAGAGGCCACAGCAGTGAGAGGCCCGCGTACCGCAAAAAAAAAAAAAAATCCAAAGGGGGAGAGAATTTCTCTGCCAGTGTTCGTAGTAATGATCACACGTTTTTTTCCAGTGCTGAAGCCTTTAAGAAACTTTGCGTGCCCAATCAAAGATATAAATCTGAAAAACAAGTGGAAAATCGAAGTCCAGCAAAGCCTACTCAGATTTCAGTGAGTATTTCAAAACATCAACAGATGATATCCACCCATGAGAAACTAGAAACTACTCATTATGAACTGCCCTCATGGGTCACACAGACTGCCCATCCCACCAAGTCCCCCCAGGGACAAGATACCCACTCAATGTTGCCACAGAAATTGTGATTTTTAAGGTTTTCCTCTGAGATGTCATTTGTTGTATGGTAAGGTGCAGACCTCTGGTGTCCCCAGATTGTAATTCTTCCAAAAATAAATTACACTGTTGGCATTTGTGGTGGTGATTTTATCAAGGGGAAAGTTAACTCTACTAGCTGGATTTGATCCTAAAATGGCTGAACCCCAGAGTGGAATAAAAATAAGAATCTTTCATATTTTTCATTCATGATATGTCTGGTCAACCATATCAAGAGTCCAACTTGCTTTATCATGGTGAATATTTGACTCCTCCAGAAGGTATATTTGCCAGTAGACTATAAACTGTCTAAAAAGTATAAAAGTATAAAGTAGACTATAAACTGGTCCAATCCTTTTTCAAAAGAGAAAAACATTAGACAATTGTCAACAACGTAGCTCCACCCATACTGTGACCCCACCAATCCCAGTACAAGATTTTCAAATGGGTAACCAAGAGACTCAATACTGTTTACTTAATGGATAATTTGCCCTTTCCCCACTGCCTTAAAAGTCTATCTAGGGCTTCCCTGGTGGCGCAGTGGTTGAGAGTCCGCCTGCCGATGCAGGGGACACGGGTTCGTGCCCCGGTCCGGATCCCACATGCCGCGGAGCGGCTGGGCCCGTGAGCCATGGCCGCTGCGCCTGCGCGTCCGGAGCCTGTGCTCCGCAACGGGAGAGGCCACAACAGTGAGAGGCCCGCGTACCGCAAAAAAAAAAAAGTCTATCTATGTCATCTATTATCTTGCCACACGTACCTTGGAATATTGTCTGTTGTAGTATAGTGAGCTATTTATTCTTCTACCAGAAACCAATTGTTTCGATTATTGTCACTTTACAATATGCTGATATCTTGCAAGGCAATCACTCTTTTTCAAAAACTTCTTGTCCATTCTCACACGTTTTCCATTACAAATTAACTTTAAAATTAGCTTAAACTGCCCTTTTCAAACTGCCACTTTTTGGGGGATTGCACTGAAATAAACTGATTTGAGGATAAGGAATTTCTTTCACATCGTCAAGCAAATTCCAAGATGACTAACCTCTCCTTTACCTAACATGGCTTCTTAAATTCTTCTTACCGTAAGTTTACCTCATTTAAAAGCCTCTCCTCAACATCCAGCTATTGCCTGGGTTCATAGGCCAATTTTGCCAGTGACTAACTGAATACACTTGAAGAAGGTACTGAGATGCCGGGCATTATTGTAGGTGCTTAGTTAAAAGTGTTAATACCTGTAAAGTACTTAGAAGCATGTGTGGCCATAGTAAGCAAATACATGTTAGCTATTATCATCGGTATTATTCTCACTATATAAATCCTTTGCTTGTATCTTTCTGCGCTATGTTAAGAAATGGCCACTGGGTGACACTGGTAAGTAGCCATATCATAAGGTAAATGATGTGCTAGACCAGGGAGGTCAGGAAACATTTCCTGTAAAGGACTAGAGAGCAAATATCTTAGTCTTTGCAGGCCATAGAGTCTCTGTGGCAGCTACTCAACTCCGCTGTAGGAAAGCGCTCACATCCAATATGAAGACAAATAGGAGTTCCACTATAACTTTATTTACAAAACAGAATTTCTCTAAAGACTAGAATTTGCCAATCCCCAGACAAAATCAGGAAGTCAGTTATGTCTGTTTATGATGTCCCTCTATTGTCTTACAGTGATCCCTTTTGTCTTTTTTTTTTTGCAGCGACTTTGCATCACAGGAATTTGTTTCACCCTCAGGAAAATATTGCTCTTAGAGATTTCCCATGTCAGAGAGATGTTTCTGCAATAACTTCTGGGCAATGGCAAGTTTTCCCAAGAGGAATGAGAGAAAGAATGACCACAGCTAACATCTTTGAATGCTTCTTATGGGCTAGGGAACCTTCTACATGCTTTAAATGCGTTAATTCATTTAATCTTCACAACAACTACAAAAGATAGGTACTAAGATTATCCTCAATTAACTGATGAGAAATTGAAGTACAGAAAGGCTAAGTAACTAGGTCAAGGTGCCATCACTATTAGAGAATTGGGCTATGAGCTCCAGACTCCTCTCTCATTATGCTAGAGACAAAAAACAGTACTGATTGCCTAAAAACCTTTGGATTTTCCCATAAAACGCGAAGACCAAAGCACTTACTCTCTCTAATAAGCCTGTCATGTTTCTCAAAAGGAGTTATTGGCCTTTGGGGAAGGACCATTATTTGCTGGGTAGAACAGCTCAACTTATTGTAAGACATTTTGCCCCCTGGCCCCCAAGCACTAAGTGTCAATAATGCCCAAGACCACCATTCCTAGGGCCATTTTCAAAAACCAGAAATGCCCTTATGCATTTCCAAATACCACTGCTAGTTAAAGCCCTGGTTGGGAAGCTGTTTGGGGTCAACCTTGGCAGCTGTGGACCTAGAAATAAAGCTCCACCATCTGCCCTAGATTTCATCGCAAGAAGGCGACAGGCACTGAAGAAAAAGGTATTTTCTTGTCGGCCTCACTCAGCCAGTACGCTGAAGAGTCCCAAACAGAGAACCGGCTGTGGTCTCTGGCACTTGAAATTCCAATTTAGGAGCTTTGTTCATTTACTTAGGGGTTTACATCACTTTAAAAGCGCATATCCTGCCAAAGTGGTAACATATTGAATAATGCCATAAATATCCCTTCATGAGAACAAACTGCAAATCATCTCAAAATCAACCAACTCATACATGAAGACGTTTATTGAGGAGTGAGTACCCAAAAAGTGTTAAGGGGACAGCCTCTGCTCTGTCCCCACGACCTTTTCCCATAGTTAATGAGCTACTGCCAGACTTCTTCTAATGGACAGTAGTCCAAAGTTAAATGAGGTCTCTCAAATTTTGGGTTTGTCATGGCATCACCCAGCCTTTTTAACACATTTCACCAAAGGCATGATGAACTAACCTTTCTACATCACAAGACTAGTAATTTTTCCATTGGAGGAACTGCATGAACAAAGAAACTTCCATCTTGTTCTGTTACCTTAATCCTAGCTATTTCACCCCTTCCTTGAAAATTACAGCTTTTCAGTAGATCAACGTTCTTGCTATAATATCCTCCATGCTACAAACTTGGAAATAGTCTTCTGTAGGTTTACCCACTTTAACCCAAATGGAGGAGAATATATTACAGCTATCAAAACTGTGGTGTTGGAAAGTTCTTTCAGGAATAGCTAAAGTGGAATTCCAATTAGAAATTCCAAAAACATATGTAAAATGAACAAGAAATAAATATTCTAGCTTCTCGGGAGGGGTGGAGAACACCAGTATTAAGTCCTGTTTTATGAGGTTCTAAGAAGGAACAAACATCTGGATTTAATCTTTCTTCCATAAGTCCTCTTCAAGCCAACTCAGACTGGGTGATGAGAAATGTCCTTGGTCACATAAAACCCTTACACCAAATTTCCTTTCACCCCCCTCCATTACCGTGAAAATGAAAACCACAATGAAATTCTGTTACATATCCACCAGATGGACAAAACTTAAGTTGGACAAGGCAATGAAGCTGCAAGAATTCTCGCCCACTCTTGATGGGAGTGTAAATTAGAACAATTGCTTTGGAAAAGAGTTTAGCATTGGCTATAAAGTTAAACTTGAATATGTCCTACAACTCAGCCATTCCATTTCTTGAGAAATTCTTGCTCAAGTTATTAACCAGAAAGAATAAGACTATATCTCATATTATAAGAATATATATAATATATAACAATATATTATATGTAATATATATTATAAAAAGTGTAAGTATAGCAAAATTATTCATAATAGCAAAAACTTAGAAACAACCTAGATACACATCAACATTTGAATGAACATATAGTAATAACTAATGAATGAATACACCTAAGTGTCGAGCAGCAACAGCTTCTAACATCTACAAAGGAAAGACCACCAGATTTTATTTGTGTCATGAAAAACATAACAGTGTCTCTAATGTAGCCTTGCCAAAAATAAATAAATAAATTCCGAGTCTAGTTGAAACTCCAAGTACTAATTCATAGGAAATACAGAACACAGAATAATGTGTCAAAGTATACCCCCATGGATACCATCAGCAAGATCCAAAGTGGGCAATTCTATAAGACAAAGCTTTTCTTCAATAAATAAATTGTAAGGGGCGGAGTGGAGATAAAACTATAGATTTAAGAAGATGTAAAAGACATCAACTAATCACAGTGTGTGGATCTTATCTGGATCCTGACTTTTTTTAAACCATAAAAAACAATTAAAAGTGACATGAGTCATTGGAAATTTGAACACTGAAGATCTGATGGTACTAAGAATTATTGTTAATCTTGGCATGATAATGGTATCTTTTTTTTAATTCTTTACAGAAATTTAGAAATACATATACCATATTTTATGTATTTAGAGATACAGTGCAATGATATGATATATGGGATTTGCTTCAAAATAATACTGGTGAGAATGGATTGGGGGGGAACATAGATGAAACAGGATTGGCCATGAAATGGTAATTATTGAATCTAGATAATGGGTACATGGAGATTCATTATACCATTCTGCACGTGTGTATGGTTGGAATTCTCCATGTAATGAAAGGTTGCTTGAAACAGACAATTATGTATAGTATATTCATTCAATGAAATATAAATATAGCAGCTAAAATGACAGCATGTTTGAATCACAAAGACATAAAGAAGAGTTAAAGAACTAAGTTACGGGTGGGTGAATATATACACTTTGATTCCATAAATGTAAAGTTCATAAACAAAAGTAAAAAGAAATAAAAAGTTAATTTAAAAAATAAAAGGAAAGGAAAGAAATGAAAACAAAACTCAGATGGTGGTCACCTCTGGGAGAGTAGGGAGGGACACGGAGGGTTCCCTAGATACAGTTATACCTCACTTATTGGTCTTTTTTGTGGATATATGGATATTTATTTTGTTACTTGTCTCTGAACTGTACATTTGCAGTTTATATGCTCCTCGTTGTATATATCTTATTTTTAAAAAATTTTTAAAGAAAATATTCTACCACCAACCCTAGTAGCCTTATAACATCATATGTTTACTGAGAACTAGGTGTATAGCTTGCCAAATTTAAATAAGACTGCCTGAAGATTAGCATCCTTAGGTTTGGGTTGTTTTTTCTTTATGGTTTACAATTCATATCCTATTCAGAACCTTCAGGGAATAATTCGCACCAGTAAACAGAGCCCTACTGATTCCTGAGAGTTAATTATACAAGTACCAGAAACATTATAATTGTTTTTGACAGAAACATCTGTAAGTTGTACTGTGAAGTTCCCTAAATTAAGGTTCAGTTTGTCTTACCGACTCAGGGTAAGCATCAGAATGAAGATACTTCCAAGGGAATTATAAGTCATGTCTACACTGAGGATTACTGACTGAAAGACTACTGCCTCCCATGGCAGTTCTCAAATTCATTTAAAAAAACGAAGGAAGAAAAGAAATCCCCTGTTTATGTGTGAAGTTTTGATTACTAATTTATTCAACAAAATGTAGTGAGTGTCATGGCAGAGCTGGCTATCCATTCTTCAATATCCTTTCTCCTGAGCACACAACTAGGCTGGATTTCACAGTGCTCCTTGCAGTTAGATGAGGCCATGTGCCTAAGTCCTCGCCGATAAAATGTGGGAGAAGATAATGCAAGTTTCTTCTAGGCCTGGCTCATAAAACCACCCATAAGACTCTCCACTCTCCTTTTTCTGTCTAACAGGATATTTACATCCAGGGATACTATGGAAGTCACATATTGAATGTGGCAGTGCCTCTATTGGCCTGGTTCTTTGGATGCTGCATGCAGCAGAATTCTCCAGCCACTCAACTACCCATCAAGAACATACATTTTGTATAGTTACCGTATTATCCAGCAATCCCACTCCTGGGCATATTTTATAGACAGAACTGTAATTCAAAAAGATACATGCAGCCTAATGTTCATAGCAGTACTATTCACAATAGCCAAGACATGGAAACAACCTAAATGTCCATTGACAGACGAATGGATAAAGAAGATGTGGTGTACACATATACACACACACACACACACAATGTAATACTACTCAGCCATAAAAAAAAGAATGAAAGGACTTCCCTGGTGGTGCAGTGGTTAAGAATCCACTTAACCACTGCCATGGGCTTCCCTGGTGGCGCAGTGGTTGAGAGTCTGCCTGCCAATGCAGGGGACGCGGGTTCATGCCCTGGTCCAGGAAGATCCCACATGCCGTGGAGTGGCTGGGCCCGTGAGCCATGGCCGCTGAGCCTGTGCGTCCGGAGCCTGCGCTCCGCAACGGGAGAGGCCACAACAGTGAGAGGCCCGCGTACAGCAAAAAAAAAAAAAAAGAATCCACCTGCCAATGCAGGGGACACGGGTTCGATCCCTGGTCTGGGAAGATCCCACATGCTGTTCAGCAACTAAGCCCGTGTGCCACAACTACTGAGCCCGCGTGCCACAACTACTGAAGCCCACACACATAGAACCCGTGCTCCACAACAAGAGAAGCCACCTCAATGAGAAGCCCATGCACCACGACAAAGAGTAGTCCCCACTCAACGCAACTAGAGAAAGCCCACGAGCAGCAACAAACACCCAATGAAGCCAAAAATTTTAAAAATATAAAATTTTAAAAATAAATAAGAATGAAATAATGCCATTTGCAGCAACATGGATGCAATGAGAGATTATCATACTAAGTGAAGTAAACAAGAGAAAGACAAATACCATATGACATCACTTATATGTGGAATCTAAAATATGACACAAATGAACTTATCCATGAAACAGAAACAGATTAACAGACATAGAGAACAGACTTGTGGTTGCCAAAGAGGAGGGGGATGGGGGAGGGATGGAGTGGGAGTTCGGGGTTAGCAGATGCAAACTATTATACATAGAATAGATAAACCAAAAGGTCCTACTATATAGCACAGGGAACTATTGGCAATATTTTGTGATAAGCCATAATGGAAAAGAATATAAAAAAGAATGCGTATATACGTATAACTGAATCACTTTACTGTACAGAAGAAATTGACACAACACTGTAAATCAACTATACTTCCATTTTAAACAAAGAACATACATTTTGAACCTAACATGAGCAAAAAATGAAGTCCTATTATGTTGGCACTAAGAGTTCTTCTCTTACAACAGCTAGCACTAACTAATACAAGTGCCCACAATGAGGCATTAGGCTAGGGACACACCTTAAACAAAACAGACATCGGTTTCTGTCTGTATGGAGCTTACAGTCTGATAAAGTAAACAGACAAATGTATAGTGAGTGATCATGTTAAGGGCTTTGTAAAGAAGGAGGAAAAAGAGGAGAAGAAAGAGGGATTTATGAGAAGCAATAACAAGAGAAACAAATTTTTAGATAGGAGGTCAAGTAAATTTTCTCCAAGTCAGTGATATTTAAACTGAGACTTGATGAATAAGTAGGCATTTATCAGATTTTTTTAAAAAAGAGAATAACAGTTTGTCCAGCAGAAGAAAGAATAAATGTAAAGCTACTGAAGTAGGAAAAAGGTTGGCACATTGATGAATCTGGAGGAGGGTCAGTGTGGCTGGAGCTTGAGTTAAGAGATATAGATAGGGCATACCCCGTAGAGGCTTGTAGGTGGTATTAAGCTAACATTGTTTCTCATTGCAATGGGAAGCTACTGAAAGTTTTAAACACGGGAATAATGTGATCAGATTTATATCTATATATAAAAGGTCACACCATGTGATATGGGGAGAATAGCCTGGAGTGGAGAGGAGTGAAACTAGGGAATCAGACAGGAAGCTGCTCCAAATTTCCAGACAAGAGGGGAGGCAACTTTAAAAATAGAAAGAAACAAATTTGTTACCAAGGAACAGGTAAAATTGCTGAAAGCCAAAGATAAAGGATAAAGTCTTCAATGTAGAATAGAATTTGGTGATACATTACATGAGAAGGCAGAGAGGTACCATGAACAAGTCCCAAGTTTCTGGCATGAGCAGCTATTAGGGATCATTACTTAAACAGGGAAAAAAAGAGGTCTGGGGTGAAAAGCAAGATGTCCAGGTGGTGATGTTAATAGATAGTTAGCATATGATCCTGGAGATTAAAGATTTGGGGTGAAAATTTTAAAATTGGGAGTCTGAGCATATGGAAACTGTCTAAAGTCATCAGGAAGGATAATATAACCTATAGAGAAGGTGTTGGAGGGAAGAGGCTAAGTGCAAGGATTGTGTTTTCTTTGAACATTTTAAAGATGTCCTTCCATGGTCTCCTAGCTTGCATCGTTTCAGACGAAAAATCATCTGTTATCATTGTTTTTCCCCTATACGTATTCTGTTTTGGGGTGTTTTGTGGGGGGGGGGTTCCCGGCCACATTTAAGACTTTATCTTTGGCTTTCAGCAATTTTACCTGTGCCTTGGTATGATTTTCTTTGAATTTATTCTACTTGATGTTTGTTGAGTTTCTTCAATCTGTAATTTGATATTTTTTGCCATTTGGGGAAAATTGTTGGTCAATATTTCTTCAACTACTGTTTACCTCATTTGCGTGTGGTTTCCTCATTTTAATACTATTACCATGAAAGACTCACTGTGTGAACAGTGGGCAACAGAGTGGGCAAGGACAACTTGGGCAGATGCCTTTGATCAGATTCTTATGTGTTCTTGTGTCCTTTCATTTTTGTGGCTTGAAGTAAATAAGCTCTTCCATCCTTCTGCCTATTTTCTATCATTGCTTCATATCTCACCCCAATTTCTAGTGTTTGTATGTGGTGCCTTTTCTTATTCCCATGCAATTGATTTTCCTCTTTGATCAGTACTTCTGATGCAATACCCATGTCAAGTATGTATGTTACAAACATTATCTACTATCCTATAGCTTGGCTTTTAAATGTGTCTGATCTCTTTTGTTTAGGAAAATTTTTAATATTAGTGTAGCCAAATTTACCAGTCTTTTCTTTTATGGCTGAGAATATGATGATATGCTTCTACATTTTATTTTGACTTCAAAATGCTTATCCAACTGGAATTTACTTTGTGTGATACAGTGATATAATCTTACTTCTTTTTACTATTTGGATAACCAATTGAATCAGGACAATTTATTGAATGGATGGTCCTCTCCCTACTGCTTTATAATGCCATTCTATCATTTACCAAGTTCCCATACATACACAGGTCCGTCCTAGTTCTCTTCTTTGTTCCTTGTTTCTCTCTCTCTCTCTCTCTCTTTCACACACACACAAACACACACACTTTTATAAACGTGTCCTGATATCTAGCTTCACAAATATCATCCCTTGCCCCACCTTGTCCTTTTTTCTCATTTTAATTTTGTCTTGCCATTCTTGGCCTGAATATGCATATGCATCTGGGGATCAACAGAATGCCTGATACAATGGAGGGCTCGGTGAACATGTGTGGAATGAACAGTTGGATGGGTGAATTTTAAATCCTTTAGAACGATCTACTAGAAATTATAACTCTTTTTGGACTTGTGAAACAAAGAAATGGTTTCTGTGGTTTTTAAACTTTGCTCATTTATCTTTTCAAAGGGCTTTTATTTTACCTCCAAGAAAATAAAAGTTACACCATTTTGCATGTTCAATGTGCATTAGTCCCTTTCAACTGTATGACTGTCATCTCAGCAAAACAATTATTCCAGTTTCTTGTTCATTCCACCTTTTAGTTGCATCAGGGTTTTACATGTTAATTAAGTAATTAACTGTGATTAAATCATCAAACCTAAAATGAATATCTCCCCACTCACATGAGACATCCTCATTAATCTTATACTAAGTCAACCAACGATTTGCACATTGTACTAAAAAAGTGCTGTTAAAGAAAACCTCTAGTTTCTCATCGCTTTGGCAGTGATGAATGAATAGCCTTTCTAATAATGATGCCTGGGGTGGTTGGTCTTCAGGGTGAACATATTATTATTAGACTTGCACAGAGACATCTATTAGTGTCATTGCACTTGTATTAGCCAGGGTTCTCCAGAGAAACAGGACCAATAGGATATGTGCAGATATACAGAAAGAGATTTATCATGAGAGATTGGCTCATGAGATTATAGAAGCTGAGAAGTTACACAATCTGCAAAAGAGCAGGAAAGCCTCCCGTGTACAGTTGACCCTCAAACAACACAGGTTTGAATTTCGCGAGACCACGTATAAGCAGATGTTTTTCAATAGTAAATACTAGAGTACTACATGACCCCAGTTGGTGGAATACATGGATGACAAAACACAGATGTGGAGGAACCTCGAATATGGAGGACTCACATATATGCAGGTAAGTTATACATGGATTTTCAACTGTGTAGAGGGTCTATGACAGAGGCAGCATAATATATCTGCAATAAAAATAATAATAACTCACATTTATTGAGTCTCAACTTTGTGACAGGCCCTAAGTATTTTAAATTTAACTCACTTGGGACTTCTCTTTTGGCACAGTGGTTAAGAATCCACCTGCCAATGCAGGGGACACAGGTTTGAGCCCTAGTGCGGGAAGATTCCACACTTCGTGGAGCAACTAAGCCCATGCACCACAACTACTGAGCCTGTGTGCCACAACTACTGAAGCCTGCGCACCTAGAGCCCGTGCTCCACAAAAAGACAAGCCACCACAATGAGAAGCCCGTGTACCAAAATGAAGAGTAGCCCCCACTCGTTGCAACTAGAGAAAGCCCACACGCAGCAACAAAGACCCAATGCAACCAAAAATAAAAAAATAATTTTGTTAGATTTAATTTGCTTAATACCTCCAATAATCCTATAACAGCTGCTAGTATTATTATTTCTGTTTTACAGATGAAGAAATCGAAACCCAGAGAGACTGAGTAACTGTCTCAAGATCATACCACTAATCAAAAGTGAAGTTGTCATTTGAACCCAGGCACTCTGATCCCACAGTCCATTGCCTTAGACAGGGAAGAATTCGTTATTCAATAAAATGGAGCTAGGAAAATTGATTATCCATATAAAAATGTAATTAGTTCCCTACCTCACACTATACACAAAAATCAATTGTAGGTAAATTAAAGACTTAGTTGAAAAACTTAACTTTCAAGAACATATAGTAGAATATTTATCTTAAGAGTGAAAAAGGATTGCTTAAACACACCACCACAAGATAAAACAAGCCATAAAGGGAATATATATATATAGACACACACATACATATTTGACTACATTAAAATGTAAAAGTTGTATATGAAAAAAAGGGTATATTAAAAGTGAAAAGACAAGCCATACACTGGAGGAAAGTGTACAGCCAATGAAAAGTTCTTATCTATTGTAAAGAACTCATACAAATAAATAATAAAAAGACTCTCAAATCAGTAGAAAACCAGAACAACGATTTGAACTAGCTATTCACAGAGAGGAAAATCAAATGACAGAAGTATGAAAACATGCTTAACCTCTCTACTAAGGAGGAGGACACTTATTTTAAAAAATAAAATATCATTTCACATCAGACTGGTCCAAAGAATTAAATCAGACAAATACAAGTATTGGTGAGTATAAGAGGAAATGAGAACCCTCATACACTGTTCCAAAGAGTATAAATGGGTAAAATTATTGAGGAGGGTAATTTGCATTAAAGGTGTACTTATGCTGTGACTTAGGTGGTCAGATGTAACTCTTGATAACTAATTTTCACTTTGTATAGTATTTCATGGGGCAAGCACGCTACCATCCTACTGATAGGCATTTAGGCTGTTTCTAATTTTTACTATTACGATATGGCAGTCAACAATGGTCAAGGTTTCTTTTTACACTCGTGTGAAAGTTCCTCTGAAGCACGGTGAGCATGAGCTGTACATGGAAATAATCCCCACCGTTTACTGAGAGCTTGGGTGCCAATTGTTGTACCTGCATTATTTCATTTAAAAGGGTAATCACTGTGTTACTGTAGAATTTAGGTTTCTTATTGCTTCCAGAAATTCCACGTTGATATAATCTGCAATTCTAACTTTAGCCACTAGGGGGAAACTTACATTAACATTAATTTTACAACCAAATTCTGGAATCACAGGTCTGTGCTGAAAAGAACACGGGGCCCCACTGTGCAAACTTTTCCCTTTTTTCTCCCCCCTTGGGAGAAGGAAGCATTTATTACTTGCAGCAAGTAAGGAGAACAAGGATATTTCCCAAAGCACTGTCTCCCAAACTTTTCCTTTTAGAGATGCCAAAATAATAATAATAACCTGCTTAGTGGGTGGCGGAGACTGAACTAGAACACAATTCTGAGTCTTAAAAGAATAACCTTAGGGCGATGTTTGATAGAAGTATCTTCTAAGGTCTTTCCAGTTCTAACATAAATTAATTCTAAACCAAGGATTTTCTGAAATGCTGCACATTTTAAATCCACACCATGCTTTAGACTTTGCTCGTTTACAAACCAGTCTCAGTTTCAAAGGGAACGGTTCCCTTTATGCTTTTTCTCCACTTTGATAAAATATGAACAGTGTTGGTTACGACACAGGCCCAAAACAAATGGCCAAGCTGCCCTCAGAGATGGACCCTGGCTGTGGCAGCTCCAGCCAGCCAACATGCCTGACCTAGAACTCCACCAAGCTGAAATCATCATTCCAGCCAGATGGTCTCCTTGGCAACAGATGCCTTAGGTGTTGGGACTGTCACTGTGCCCGTGGGCTCAATGGGGAACATGGGCAGTTTGGGGAAGTAGCTGGTACTCAGTTCAGAGCCTGGTACTCCCAGGAGTAGTGGTCTGCCTCGCCCCCAACCCCTTATCCAGAATCATGCAAATGTCCTTTTGGAAAAAGCAGGACGAAAAACTGAGTCACCTACGAGGAGCCGTTTGGAAGACACCAGGCAAATTCCCTCCTCCAAAATTTCTGCCTTTCCACCCCAGGTTAACATTTTACTATTAAAAATCTTTTTTGTTTGCTATTCCTACTGAGATATAATGGACATATAACATTGTATCCATGTTAGTTGTACAGCATAACAACTTGATATGTGTGTATACTGCAAAATGATCACCACAATGAGTTTAGTTAACATCCTAGATCGGAAAGAATTTGAGCACCCAGGAGTCCCATGGTTGAAATGCCAATCACGTGTAACTGGAAGACCTGCCAGAAAGAGAACAGGCAAAGCCCTGGGTCAGGCTCCGGGGGATGTGGGGTGAGCTGTACACAAACAAGAAGAACAGCTCGTGAAAGCCCAATTGAGAAAATGCCAAACACAGGATTGCCTACCGCACAGAGTTGCCAGAAGGAAAACTACTGCCCAGAACAAGCAGATCTGCTCATTACTCAGGTATAAATATGGCACATGGAAATCGTTGTCAAAGAGTCTGGCACTAAAGGGAACTTTTAATCTACATTTTATGTGGGAATTTGTATAAGTCCTCTAGCTATTTCCTGCCTCAGTTTCCCTAAAATATCATGCTCTCTCTCCCTAATAATAGTAAAGATTTTGCCTTTAACTAACCTTGGCAAAGAAAGAGTCGAATTCTCTATTTTTTATTCTTACTACTAAAACTGTGACCATAACGGCTGAAAACTGTCTCTCGGCTATCAGATCCATGGGTATTTTTTATTAGAAAGTTTGACTTTTGGGGTTTTTTCTTTTTTCCTGCCTGTAGCCTAGTATCTTCTGCCTTTTCTTCGTATGTACCTTAATGTCTTATTTCTCACCATGAGCATGATAAAATCATGAAGACCTTTCTCAAAAGCCTTCATATTACACATAGCTGTTGGCCTAGGAATTCTACTCAGGAAAAAATAAATATTTGTGTCTGATTTTAAGAACAAAGAAATGCTCAGGCTAATCATTACTCATTCATTCATTCTTTTTTAAAATTTTTATTGAAGTATATAGTTGATTTACAATGTTTCAGGTATACAGCAAAGTGATTCAGTTATACATTTTTTTCTTCTTTTTCAGATTCTTTTCCATTATGGGTTATTATAAGATACTGAATATAGTTTCCTGTTCTATACAATAGGTCCTCGTTGTTTATCTGTTTTATATATAGGAGTGTGTATCTGTTAATCTCATTCCTAATTTATCCCTTCCCCCTCCCCTTTGGTAACCATAAGTTCATTTTCTATATCTGTGAGTCTATTTCTATACTGTACATAAGTTCGTTTTTAGATTCCACATATAAATGATATATGATATTTGTCTTTTTCTAACTTATATGTCCATCCATGTTGCTATAAATGGCATTATTTCATTCTTTTCTAATGGTTGAGTAATATTCCATTGTATGTATGTACCACATCTTCTTTATCCATTCATCTGTCCATGGACATTTAGGTTGCTTCCATGTCTTAGTTATTGTAAATAGTGCTGCTGTGAATACTGGGGTGCATGTGTCTTTTCAAATTAGAGTTTTCTCCAGGTACATGCCCAGGAGTGGGATTGCTGGATCATTTGGTAGTTCCATATTTCGTTTTTAAGGATCCTCCATAGTGTTTTCCATTGTGGCTGCACCAATTTACATTCCCACCAACAGCGTAGGAGGGTTCCCTTTTCTCCACACCCTCTCCAGCACTGTTGTAGATTTTTTGATGATGGCCATTCTGACCAGTGTGAGGTGACACCTCATTGTAGTTTGGATTTGCATTTCTCTGATAATTAGCGATGTTGAACATCTTTTCATGTGCTTTTTGGCCATCTGTATGTCTTCTTTGGATAAATGTCCATTTAGATCTGCCCATGTTTTGATCAGTTTGTTTGTCTTTGATACTGAGCTGTATGAGCTGTTTGTATATTTTGGAAATTAAGCCTTTATCGGTTGCATCATTTGCAAACATTTTCTTCCAGTCCTTAGGTTGTTCTTTCATTTTATTTATGATTTCCTTTGCTGTGCAAAAGCTCTCAAGTTTAATTAGGTCCCATTTGTTTATTTTTGCTTTATTTTCCATTACTCTAGGAGACGAGACAGATCCAAAGAAATAGTGCTGCAATTTATGTCAGTGTGCTGCCCGCGTTTTCCTGTAAAAGTTTTATAGTACATTCATTCATTCTTGAAATAAGCAAGTATTGAGCATTAACCATGCCCCAGGCACTGGGGGCACAAAAAATAAATTCACATAATTCAAGCCCTGTAGCTCTAGTCAGAAACACTGAATTGCAGTACAGTGTCCTTGGGTACAATCACAAGAGGTATGCAGATAAAAATCACCCCGTATTCTATATGAAGCATCTATATAATACCTTTCCCAAGTTCCCTCAAGCCCCTATCACGGGGAGAAGTACTGTTTCTGTGGCTATCAAACATCTCATCTGAGACCCACCAATGTCAGCTGTAAGCTGGGAAAGATCTAGGAACTCTTAGTGCAGTGACACCGGGCAGCTCCGGGGAAAACACGCCAGTGATGGAGACCTGGATGCTAAGTTAGACTCCGGGTAGTAGATGGTAGAATCAAGCTACTTGGATCCTGCTGCAAAGAGAACATGCTAGAACCCCTTCCCACCTTTCCTGGTTTCCAAGTGGAAGGCATCACCTAGACTGAGTCTTGCCTTATTTTGGCTGATAGCAAATTCCTTAGTGTTTGTTTGGTGACAGTATCATTGAGAAGTCTGACTCCCGCCCCACCCTGCCTCTGAGTGTTTACTGTCTGCAAGTTGCTAGAAACAAAATGTTCTAGCACAGAGGTGAGTGATCTCCGTAGGAGAGAGCAACCCTCAGGGTTGAGCCGTACTGATGGTGTCCCTGGCTTCCTTGCCTAGAATATTGGTTAGCAGAGCAGATAAAATACAAAAGCAATAGTGAAGGATTAGAGAGAGGAGTGGAGGAGGAGAGAGAAGGGAAGGAGCTGGAAGGAGGGAAGAAAAGTAGGGTGAAAGTGGTCAGGATATAATGTACAGATACACAGCAAAAAGTGGTCCCAGCCCCTTAATGGAGTCTCAGGTGCAAAACCACACTGTGTTTAACCTCATATGAGAAAGATTGGAAATGGAAAGAGTGGTTACTTCCACTCTTCCTTTGATTTTTTTTTTTTTTTTTTTTTTTGCCACACCGCACAGCTTGCAGGATGTTAGTTCCCCGACCAGGGATCAAACCCATGCTCCCTGCACTGAAAAGTACGAAGTCCTATCCACTGAACCACCAGGGAATTCCCGGTCCTTTGGAATTTACTTCCGCTCTTCCTTTGAAGTTTTAAATCCTCTTTTTTTGTTGTTTTTTCTGGGGTTTTTTTTTTTTTTTTTTTTTTTTGTACAAAGAGGGGTTGCCAAAGTGTCCCAAATGGGAAAAAAAGAACACAAAGGTAAAAACCTGAGCCAGGCTTTTATCTTCACGTCCTTGGTAGTTACTAGAGTTTCCCATGCATTAGGCATGAGGGAGACAAGGAAGGAAGGAGTAGATAAGACTTGGCTTTTTCTGTAGCTTCTGTGTTCTTACAATAACTCCCTACTGCAAAAAATATATACATATATATATTATATATATTTATATTACTGTTTTTTATATATATGTATATTATATATTACTTTATTACATATTACTATTTATATATATATATAATAATATATAAAATATATGATTGTAATTCTGGACTTGAGTCTCTAGAGGGAGGCAGAGGAACATGAGAAAAGCTGCAGTGAGCCACCACACACAGGGCTGTCTTAGACGTGGTAAGAGAATGGCTGTACTTCATGGACCAGGCAAGATTAGAAGTCAGAAGAATAGGTTCTTCTGCCTTGAAACTGTGCATCCCACCTTTAATCAGTGTAATCTATATAATTTTAAAGAATTAGTAAGAAAAGAGCTACATATCATAGAACAATGCAGAATTACTGAGTTCATGTCATAAAAGGGCTGTCAGGTCATCTTGTCGACCCTCTCAGCAGCTGATGCGAGGCAGCAGGAAAATGTGTAGGAATCAGAGCCTGGGACCAGCGCTCTCTAGTTATGCAAACTTCACCAAGTTATTTGTCTTCTCAGAGCCCCAGATTTTCATCAGTAAAAGGGTAAGAGTCATAATTTCTGCCTTGTTGGGTTGCTGTAAAAACTGATAAATGAAACACTTCTTCATAAAACAGCAAAGAATTACATGGCTTGTAGATCCAATTATTATTATGACCCATGTGTTCAAGCCATGAGGTTGTCTACCTAATCCTGTTCTTCAAGTTCCCCCGTGAGAGTCCACAGACCGTTAGTTCTATAATAGACGGAAAGGAACTATGGCTACTGCTCTTAGCATGAATGAGTAAAAACACTTACATGTAGGAAAACCATATAATTTAACATCTAAAACGAGTCTTTTTTCTTCTTCTTCTTATGAAAGGAAGCACTGTTAGTAATTTCTCCAGGAAACAGGTCAAAAGCAGGTCTGCCCTGGGCCAACTGGACATGGGACACACAGTCACTCTACTTATGTGACACTTACTATGAGGTGGACACTGCCCTGAACATACTATAGTATGTTCTCATCTAACTTCATAGCAATCCAATTGAGGTTGGTACCATTACTAACCATATTCAACAAGTATTTAATGAGTACCTTCTACATGTCCCAAGTCTTCTAGATTCTGAGGATACATCAAAAGACAACCACAACAAAAGCAGTGATTTCTGTCCTTTATGGGTGGGCGATGAGAAAGACAGCAAACAATAAATGTAATAAATAAATATATTACATGCATACTAGAAGGTAACAGTGCTGTGGATAAAAGAAAGAGATTTGGGGAGTTTTGAATGAGAACATTTGGGTACAGAAATACCACACAAGTAGCCACAATTCCACCTAAAGCAATCTATCTCCAGTTCTTGCTTTCAATCCCAGCGCTGTTCTCTCTTTCAGTTCTGATGCGCCCCTAGCCTTGCTCTGCATTCACATTTATTTCCTCCATAAGTGGCAGAGAGGAGCGCACAAAACCTGGCCCTCCTTCTCTGGAACTCAGCTAGGTAGCCCCCATCCAAACCAGACATTGGCCACGACTGATGACTTGGTTTGGGTCGCAGCTGAGTTTACACTGCACATGGGGCCCCTGGAATTGCCTACCTGAATGAAGGCTGTGCCTAGAGAACTCTGTGTTTGTAGGTTTGGGGAAACAGCCAGACAAACCCACCAGACAGGAGGAAACAAATAACCCTGAGGGGAAGGGTCAGGCTTTCCAAAAGTCTCAATTGCTTGAACTAATTCTGGCCCCTGAGCAGAGTTGAGCCATTGAAGCCACATGATGCTGAACTTCCTCTGCGTCCCCACCCCCACCTCGCCACCCTGCTCTCTGTCTCCTGCTGTGCTTCTTGCCCTTCCTCATCTTGTGACTCTGGCAGAACTCCAGGGTGGTTATTCAACCTGTCTCCAGACGCCCTGGGCCAAAAAAGAAAGAAAGGATAAGTGCAGGCTCCAGGGCAAAGCTGGCTGCCAAGAGTCCTGTCAGTAGCCCAAGGCCGGGCAGTGAGCACAAAGGAGTCTTTAACTGTGAAGTTCCCCGCGCCCCAGAAGGAGCCTGAGCACTTTCTAAGCCTTCTGAGTCTGTCCCTCCATGGTGAGCTGTCCCAGCCACCAGCCTTCACACCAAATAAGCAAATCATGGCAAATATTTTTTGAGAGCCTACTGTGTTCACAGTTATTTACTTTTGTGGACACTGTAGCTTTCATGCAAATCTCTTTTCTAGGCTTCCTTTTCATACCTATACAGTGAAGGGGTTTAAGTTGTCAGTCTCCAGAAAGGCAACAAGAAAATTCTGGCCAGTTCTTTGCCAGACTGCGAGCATTCTGAATGCAGGGACTGAGCCCCGTTTACTTTTCTCTCCCCAGCTTCTAGCACAGGCCACGACGTGTGGGAGATGCTGGGCAAATGTCTGTGGAACAAATCAAACTTCTGAAATAAGGCTCTTCAAGAAGGTCTCCATGACTAGCCAAAGGCTAACTCATGTGCGATCGCAGATGTATGAGAAAACACGTCATACAACAGGGTCCTTACTGTTGGACAGCTGGGCACATAAAGCTCTTGACTTCCACTAAAGAATATCAACTGATTTCTCCAAACCCTTCAAAATCAACTGTAGGGCAAACAAGCCTTTATTTAAAAAGAGGCATCATTGTTTTGAAGAATTATTAAGTTAGAGGACTTATACTCCCCGATCTCAAAACTTAACTACATGGCTACAATCATCAAACTGTGTGGTACTAGCATCCAGACAGACATACAGATCAAAGGAACAGAATAGAGAATTCAGACATAAGCCTTTCATTAGTGGTCACTGATTTTCAACAAAGATGTCAAGGTAATTCAATGCAGAAAGAACAGTCTTTTCAATAACTGGTGTTGGAAACAACTGGATACCAACATGCAAAAGAATGAATCTGAACCCGCCCACCTCACACCGTACACAAAAATTAACTCAAAATGATCACAGACCTAAATGAAAGAAATTAAACTATAAAACTCAGAAAGAAACATGGGAGTAAATCTTCATGACCTTGAGTTAAGGAATGATTTCTTAGACATGACACCAAAACACAGATGATGAAAGAAAAAAACTGATAAGCTGGACTTCATCAAAATTAAAAATGTTTGCACTTCAAACCACATCATCAAGAAAGTGAAAAAAAAAAAACCAAGAAGCAGACTTGGAGAAAATATTTTCAAGTCATATATCCAATAAGAGCCTAGTATCCAGAATACATAAATAACTGTTATGACTCAACAAGAAAAAGACAAATAACCTAATTTTAAAATGGATGGGGACTTCCCTGGTGGCACAGTGGTTAAGAATCCGCCTGTCAAAGCAGAGAACACGGGTTCAAGCCCTGGTCCAGGAAGATCCCACATGCCGCAGAGCAACTAAGCCCATGCGCCACAACTACTGAGCCCATGTGCCACAACTACTGAAGCCCGTGCGCCTAGAGCCCGTGCTCTGCAACGAGAAGCCACCACAATGAGAAGCCCGTGCACCACAAAGAAGAGCAGCCCCTGCTCTCAGCAACTAGAGAAAGCCTGTGGGCAGCAATGAACACCCAACACCAGAAAGATAGATCAATGGAACAGGATAGAAAGCCCAGAGATAAACCCACACACATATGGACACCTTATCTTTGATAAAGGTGGCAGGAACGTACAGTGGAGAAAGGACAGCCTCTTCAATAAGTGGTGCTGGGAAAACTGGACAGATACATGTAAAAGTATGAGATTAGATCACTCCCTAACACCATACACAAAAATAAGCTCAAAATGGATTAAAGACCTAAATGTAAGGCCAGAAACTATCAAACTCTTAGAGGAAAACATAGGCAGAACACTCTATGACACAAATCACAGCAAGATCCTTTCTGACCCACCTCCTAGAGAAATGGAAATAAAAACAAAAATAAACAAATGGGACCTAATGAAACTTAAAACCTTTTGCACAGCAAAGGAAACCATAAAGAAGACCAAAAGACAACCCTCAGAATGGGAGAAAATATTTGCAAATGAAGCAACTGACAAAGGATTAATCTCCAAAATTTACAATCAGCTCATGCAGCTCAATAACAAAAAAACAAACAACCCAATCCAAAAATGGGCAGAAGACCTAAATAGACATTTCTCCAAAGAAGATATACAGACTGCCAACAAACACATGAAAGAATGCTCAACATCATTAATCATGAGAGAAATGCAAATCAAAACTACAATGAGATATCATCTCACACCAGTCAGAATGGCCATCATCAAAAAATCTAGAAACAATAAATGCTGGAGAGGGTGTGGAGAAAAGGGAACACTCTTGCACTGCTGGTGGGAATGTGAATTGGTACAGCCACTATGGAGAACACTATGGAGGTTCCTTAAAAAACTACAAATAGAACTACCATATGACCCAGCCCTCCCACTACTGGGCATATATCCTGAGAAAAACAAAACTCAAAAAGAGTCATGTACCAAAATGTTCATTGCAGCTCTATTTACAATAGCCCGGAGATGTAAACAACCTAATTGCCCATCATCGAATGAATGGATAAAGAAGATGTGGCACATATATACAGTGGAATACTACTCAGCCATAAAAAGAACCAAAATTGAGCTAATTGTAATGAGGTGGATAGACCTAGAGTCTGTCATACAGAGTGAAGTAAGTCAGAAAGAGAGAGACAAATACCGTATGCTAACACATATATATGGAATTTAAGGGGAAAAAATGTCATGAAGAACCTAGGGGTAAGACAGGAATAAAGACACAGACCTACTGGAGAACGGACTTGAGGATATGGGAAGGGGGAAGGGTGAGCTGTGACAGGGCGAGAGAGAGTCATGGACATATATACACTAACAAACTTAAGGTAGATAGCTAGTGGGAAGCAGCCACATGGCACAAGGATATCAGCTCGGTGCTTTGTGACCGCCTGAAGGGGTGGGATAGGGAGGGTGGGAGGGAGGGATACGCAAGAGGGAAGAGATATTGGAACATATGTATATGTATAACTGATTCACTTGGTTATAAAGCAGAAACTAACACACCATTGTAAAGCAACTATACCCCAATAAAGATGTTTAAAAAAAAAACCAAAAACACATGTATTAAAATAAATAAATAATTAAAAAATAAAATGGGTGAAGGATTTGAATAGACAGTTCTCTAAAAAAATATAAACAAATAGTTAATAAGCACATGAAAAGATGCTCAATCATCCACAATGAGATGCTGCTTCACACTCACTTGAATGGCTGAAATTAAAAAGATAGACAATCACAAATGTTGACAAGAATGTGGAGAAATTAGAATCACCATACCCTATTGATATGAATTTAAGATGGTGCAATGACTTTGTAAAACAGATCGGCAGTTAAATGTTAAACATACAGTTTCCAAATGACTCAATCCCTCTCATAGGTATCTACCCAAAAGAAATGAAAACATATGTCCACACATAGATTTGTACACAAAGTGTTGTTCATAATAGCCAAAAAGTGCAAACAATCCAAATGTTCATCCACAGATGAATGGATATACCACGTGGTCTATCCGTACAACAGAGTAACATTCAGCAATAAAAAGGAATGACGTGCTAATACATGCTACAATATGGATGAAACTCAAAAACACTAAGCTAAGTGGAAGAAGCCAGTCACAAAAGATCACTTATTATATGATTCCATTCTTAGGAAATGTCCAGCCTAAGCAACTCTATAGCAACAGGTAGTAGATTAACAGTTGCCTAGGGCTAGGGATTGGGGGAATGGGGAGTGACAGCAAGTGGATTCAGAGATTCTTTTGAGGGTGATGAAAATGTCCTAAAATTAGATAATCGCTGTGGTTGCACCACTCTGTGAATATACCCCCAAAATTGAATTTTATACTTTAAAATGGTACACTGTGTGGTATATGAATTATAGCTCAATAAAGGTTGTTTAAAAATAACTTTTACGGACAATAGACTTGTTTTTAGCTAAGGTGTTAAAGTCTAGTAAATGACAAGGGGGATTGATTTGGGAGCTCTAGTGCTTAGAGGTGATTTTTAAGATGTACTATCCATTGAAGTGTGACATTAGCATTTACGTTCCCAGAGCAAAAACGATATCACTATCAACGGCTATGCGATATTGGGCAGTTTTAATATCTGCTAAATTTTTTGTCCCTTGATCTGGAAGGTCTTACTCCTTGGGGATTCCATTAACTCTGCATGTATCTTACTGATAGAGAAAATGACAGAAACATCACAGTGGTTTATTCAGACCTGTCACGATAGCTAAAAAAAAGTAGGAGCAGGGGAAACGAAAGGCCAACTTCTGAAAAATACACTCAGCATAGTGTACTGATAGCCAGGATCTCAGAGACGTTGACAATACTGACAGCAGCACTGACCTGGCCCATGGAAGACCTTCAGGAGATATTCTGGAGAAAAAAAAATTCTCAAGTATTCAACCAACCTTATCCTGACATACTCATCACCTGTTTTTGAGAAAACAGATGATAAAATTGCCCATGTTCTTGGAAGCAACATGGCTTCTCCTTCTCCTGTTGCGTTTTCAGTTGTAATTTCCTCTTTTCTGAATCAGCTGTTGAGCTAAAGTCATTTAATTCAACAAATTCAACGCTCTCCAGTGTGTTTTCCAGATGCAACAACCTGGTGCGTATATTTATAACGTGTGTGAGGAAGCAGTTTCCTGGTACAAACCATCAGCATCGCCAAGCTGTGTCCATAGTCAGAAAGAGGAACGGTACGGCTCATTGGAGCTGACAACCGGAATGCAGATGGCGTGGTAGGTCCCTCCTGCATTTTTACATACGTGTGTCATAATTCTTCCCCCCTCTACTCCAGGAGACAGATGGCAAGTTAGAAAAATGACTGGTCTAGTTGAAGTCCCCAGGCCATCCAAGGTATGCTGTTTGCCTTGTGAATCAGCAATTGGAGCGTGGAGACACGGTGCATCTTATCTGGAGATCAGGTCTCCAAACGTAAGACAAGGAGGCAGATGGGGGAAGGACTAGTGTCAAAGTCAAAACCACTCAGGTCTGTGCTAAACCCCACCTACTACCAAAGATAAGGACCAGAGGGAAAGGAGACTTCACAGATGAACTAATTAGACTTAACAGTCCCACATACATGGTAATAGCTTCCTTTCTCCTGTATTCTAAGGAATCACTTCTCCTTGCATCTTAGTATGTAGAGGACCCAAAGGCGTGGGTGAAGGAGATTCAGTGGATATATACCCATGCGCCACGTCGCCGCCCCTATCCCAGCCCTCATTCCCTATTTGGCTCTCAGAACTCACAGTCAGGCCTTAACCACCCGTCCCCCACATAGGCAAGAGATCGGTTGAGTTTTCCCGGCTCTGCTCCAGCCAAGGAGGCACGAGAGCAGGACGGCCAAGGGGGCTTCCCAAACTCAACAGCTCAGCCAACAGCAACAGCTCACCAGGCTTCCCTGGTGGCGCAGTGGTTAAGAATCCGCCTGCCAATGCAGGGGACACATGTTCGATCCCTGGTCCGGGAAGACCCCACATGCCGTGGAGCAACTAAGCCCGTGCGCCACAACTACTGAGCCTGCGCTCTAGAGCCCGCGAGCCTCAGCTACTGAAGCCCACGAGCCACAACTACTGAAGCCTGCGGGCCTAGAGCCCGTGCTCCACAACAAGAGAAGCCACCGCAATGAGTAGCCCCCGCTTGCTGCAACTAGAGAAAGCCCGCGCACAGCAACGAAGACCCAACGCAGCCAAAAATAAATAAATAAAGTAAATAAATTAAAAAGCTCACTTAGCACACTGCATCCACGTGCACTCACCTCCTCCAGCATTACAGATGCCCACTCTAAAATATGAGGAAACAACCACAGATTACCAGACAACTGAAGAAAACCTCTGATGAGAAAGAGGCCAGATCAAATAAATAGGGGAAAGAAAGCAATCTGAGAAAACAGAGCCTATACAGGAAGGGGAAATAAACTTCCAGAAGAGAAGCTATCCCTAGTAGATTTGGAGAGCTAAAAGAAGAAACAAGAAAACATACTGTGAAAAATACACTTAAAGAATGACCAAAAAAAAAAAAAAGAATCCTTGAAAATTAAAAACATGAGTACAGAAATTAAAAAACAATAGGGGCTTCCCCGGTGGCGCAGTGGTTGAGAGTCCGCCTGCTGATGCAGGGGACACGGGTTCGTGCCCCGGTCCGGGAAGATCCCACATGCCGCGGAACGGCTGGGCCCGTGAGCCATGGCCGCTGGGCCTGCGCGTCCGGAGCCTGTGCTCCGCAACAGGAGAGGCCGTAACAGTGAGAGGCCCGTGTACCGCAAAGAAAAAACAAAAAAAAAACAAAGAAACAAGAGAACAATTAGAACATAACATTGAGGAAACATTCTACAAAGTAGAGCAAATAAAATAAAGAGATGGATAATAGGAAAGAAGAGAGAAAACAATTAGAAGATCAGTCCAGGGTGTCCCACACCTGAATAATAGGAATACAGAAAGCAACCTCAGAAAAAACAGAGCAGAGGTAATCATCAGTCTAGTAATTAATTCCAGGACATTTATCAGAACTGAAGGACATGAATTTGAAGATTAAAAGGTATCACTGAATATCCAGAAAGATGAAAGAACACAGTCTCAGCCGAAGGAATATCCCATCATTGCGAAACACCAGGAGCAAGAGAAGATCCTACAGCCTTTGAAGTGGGGTGGGGAACAGGTTATTTTCAAAGGCTCAGGAATCAGAATGGCGTCACATCTCTCAATGACATCCCTGGAAGCTAGAAAGCAACAGAGCAATGTCTTCAAACTCCTGACGGGAAAGGATTCCCAACTAGACCCGTATATCCACATAAAACATCATTCAAATTATTAGGATAGAATACATTCACTTTTGGACATGCAAGGTTACAAAAAGAAAAAAGAAACGTACCTCCCAGGCACCGTTCTCAAGAAAGTATCAGAAGACACTCCACCAAACTGAGAGGAAACGCTGAGAAAGAGAGGAAATCAGGAAAAATAAGAAACAGATGATCCTACATTAAAGGGAGTAAGAGAATCCCGGAAGTGTTGAAGAGAAATCCCAAGATGATTGCTGTCCCCCAGGCATAGGGTTCAGCTGGTCAAGGGGGTGGAGCAGGTCATCAGAGGCCCCAGGAGAGAGCTCTTTAGGAAGATGAAATAGATAGAACACCTGAAGTCTTTCAACGTCCTAAGGGGAGATTTCGAGGAAAGAACTTGGAGTTTTATTAGTGACAGGTGCGTAGAAAGCCAAGCAAATAACAAGCTTGATTAACTTCAAAGAAAACAAAAAGTTGCGTCAAAAGGAGAAATACCCAAGTTTTAACATTAGGGGAAGAGTATATGTGAGTTCTGTACTATTTTTGCAACTCTTTTATATATCTAAAATCAATTTAGAAGAAAAAGTAGCCACGGTGCATGTAACAGACGGTCTCTAAAATGGTCTCGCTCTCTCCTTGCTCTCTGAGGAAAAGCAGCTACGTGCTGTGAGCTGCCCTATGGAAAGGCCCGGGTGGCAGGGAGTTGATGTCTCCAGCCAACAGCCACATGAGTCAGTTTGGAAAGGGATCCCCTCACCTTGAGTTGATCCTCAAGATGACCACAGCTCCAGCCAACGGCCTTGAGACACCCTGAGCCAAAGATCCCAGCTAAACCACCCCTGGCCTCCTGACCACTGAAATGGTGAGACGATAAACGTTTATTGTCTTCAGCTGCTAAATTTAGGAGAGACTGGTTACATGGAAATCGATAACTGATACAGTATCGATACACTACATGGCTCTGCATGTACAGTGGCCCCGGAAACAACTTGGGGGTTAGTGATGCCCACCCTCCTCACAGTGGAAAATCCAAGTATAACTTCACAGTCCGCCCTCCGCATCTATGGTTCCTTATCCAAGGATTCAACCAATCAGGGATCGTGTAGTACTGTTGTGTGCATTTAGCGAAAGAGATCCGAGTACAAGTTGGTACCGTTCAAACTTGTGTTCTTCGGGGTCACCGGTATCGAGCCTGGTAAACACTAAAAGTTAATCCATCCAGAACTTGAGAGGATACAGGACAAAGAGGTGGTGAATGCGTGATGGGAGTGGGTGGGAAGGACAGCTGAAGCCGCAGCTTTAAGGAAGGAAGTAAAAAATGGCGTTGACGCCTAAAACACAAAGCAGCAGAAATAAGTAGTAAAAGCAATAAAAGTGATTGCCTCTGCGAAGGAGGGAAGGGTGGGATGGGGGAATGCTGGTTTTATCGTGAATCTTATATAACTATTCGACTTTCTAAACTTAGTGCACGCGTAACTTTGATAAAAATTTAAGCTTAACGATTTCCTCATCACACGATTCAGATGCGATTCTTTTTTTTTTTTTTTTCCTTTTTGTCTCATCTAAACTCCTTTCTTCTGTCCTTCACAGAGTGAAAAGCCTCGGGCAGCTCTCCTCTAATAAGTAGTCCTTAATACTATGTTTTGACCCTTGAGCCTTCATTCAGTCTTTTCTAGTTTTTACAACCTCAAATATTTTCACTCAGTATCAAAGCTCTTATTTCCCTAAATCCCTAATCCTTTCACTGTTTTTTCTTTTCTTTGTCTGTGTGTTTATGATATGTGTATGTGTGTATATGTGTGTATGTATGTGTATTTATATGTGTGCATGTAAATGTGTTATGTGTGTATTGTGTCTGTGTGTATGCATGTATATGTATATCTGTGTGTATGCATGTGTATATTGTACTATGTGTATATATGTGTGTATGTGTTACGTGTGTATATGTGCGTATGTTGTATATGTGTGTATATGTATGTCTGTGTGTGTGTGTATATATGTGCGTGCGCACGTGTGTTGTGTGTGTGTTATGTGTGTATGTGTGCATGTGTGTATATGTGTGTATGTATATGTCTATGTGTGTATATGTAAGTGTGTGTGTGTGTGTGTACATGTGTGTGTGTATAGGTATGTGTGTATATGTGTGTGTCAGGGGTGAGGGGTCCTTTCCACTTTTCCCTTCTACATAATGACATAGAAAGTCTCAGCATCTAGCCAGTGCCTGGCACATAGAAGGCACCCGGTACATGTTATGTAAATAAATGAGCCTCGAAATTGAGCATTAAATCCACCAAAAAGGCCTGGAAAATGCAAGAATTGGTGGAGCTGAAAGAGAAGGGGTGAGGGAAGGCCCCTGGCTCAGAAACCCACTCACACCCTGTGAGGGGCTGTGGTCGCGAGGGTGTGGCTCAGCGGCAGCACCAGGCAGCAGCAAGGTTACAGCAAGCTGATGACCAGAAAGAGCAGAAGAGAAGCCAGGCTGCCCCCAAAGGGACGCCGTGTTCTACACAGGCCAGTAACCAGCTCCACAGTGTCACAGGGGAGCAGTGCTCGTCACTAAAGATGGAACGCACTCCCCAAAACAAACACAGAGCAAACCAGGATGAGGGAGGGCAGCCATGGTGTGGAGGAAGGAGCCTCCCACACGACGGGACCTGACTTCTGCTTGGGGTGGTGCTGTTGACCAAAGCCAGGCCAAGGAAAGTCCCCCAGCAAGCTCGGCAGATTCCTGTTGACTCAGGCCCTTGGGCTACCAGGAACTGGTGACTCATCTTTATGAGTTACACCGTTCAGAGCCTGAAGAGAACTATTTACTTTTAGAAACCAGATTATCTGATTAATGTCTGCTGGTCCCTCTGAGCCACCAGCCCCAGGGGTGCAGAGGCCGGTCTGCTTTTGCCCCCCATCGAATCCTGAATATCACACTCGGTGTCTGGAACATAATAAGCAGTAGATATTGGATGAATGAATGAGTGAATGAGTGAATGAGTGAATGGCATCCCTGAGAGCTTGTGATGGTTAATCTTTTTTTTTTTTTTTTTCTTGCGGTACGCGGGCCTCTCACTGTTGTGGCCTCTCCTGCTGCGGAGCACAGGCTCCGGATGCGCAGGCTCAGCGGCCATGGCTCACGGGCCCAGCTGCTCCGCGGCATGTGGGATCTTCCCGGACCGGGGCACGAACCCGTGTCCCCTGCATCGGCAGGTGGACTCTCAACCACTGCGCCACCAGGGAAGCCCGTGTGATGGTTAATTTTATGTGTCCGCTTGGCCAGGCCACAGGGCACCCAGATCAAACATTATTTCTGCACGTGTCTGTGAGGCTCTTTCTCGATGAAATTAGCATTTGAATCAGTGGACCCAATGTGGGGAGCATCATCCAATCCACTGAGGGCCTGAATAGAACAAAAGGGAAGGAAGGAGGAATTCACCCTTATTTTCCTGCCTCGCTGAGCTGGGACCTCTCATCTCATCCTCTCTGGTCCTCAGACTGGGCGTTACACCATCAGGCCCCCTGGGCATCAGACCTTCAGACTTGGACTGAATCACACCTCTGGCTTCCCCAGGTCTCCACTGACAGATCCATCCATCATGGGAATTCTCAGCCTCCCCGACTGTGTGAGCCAATTCCTCATAATAAATCTCTCTCTCTCCCCAACAGTCTGTGTATATATAAATATATGTATGTGTGTGTAGGTACTGGTTCTGTTTCTCTGCAGAATCCAGAGAAATTAGTCAAACACAACACTGACCCGTGCTATACAGTAAGTCCCTGTTGAAAGCACAGGGAACTCTGCTCAATATTCTGTAACAACCTAAATGGGAAAAGAATTTGAAAAAGCATAGATACATGTATATGTATAACTGAATCACTTTGCTGTACACCTGAAACTAACACAACATTGTTAATCAACTATATACCAGTATAAAATAAAAAATAATTTCCTGGAAAAAAGAAAAAAGCTGATCTGTGTTCGTTGGTAGGAATCCTGGCTGGATGTTTTGAGTTTTGGAGAAGACTGTCTTCTTAATTTGGGGCAGGAAGAGAGTAAGACCTCACTCATTTCCCTTGCTCCGGCGTTCCTTGACTCCTCCCCCATGGATCCGATGTTGGGAGATGGCTCAGGCTGGAAGTGTGACACCCTCCACGCTGGACCACCTCCCACTGAAACCTCGGTGTGTCCTGGGTGGTGGCCCGGTCGTGCCCCCCAGCCCAGGGGAGATCCCTCCATGTTTTCTCTCTGTTGGCTGAAACTGTACTCCATTTGTTACTAAACCAATTATGTTTGTCACCAGCCTGAGCTGCCCACCCCAAAGAAAACTGGTCCAGTTCTTTTGAGGCCAGACCCCGAGAGAGATCTCAGGAGAGAAAAAAGCTGGTAAACAAACGGCTGATCACCCTGTGAGACAGTCCACCTGGTACACATTTGGGACTGAATAGGAGGTAGATGCGTCCCCCTCCTTTCAACACTGTGACGTGACCCTGTGTGTCACGCTCTGTGTGGTTACCCAACTAACCAGTCTGGGGTTTACAAAAATAGGAGATTTTAATGCAACAGTTCACTCTAATAGGAGCCTCTTCACGGAATAAGAAGCACAATTTACTGAGTACATACTAAATGCCAGGTACTGCGCTAGGTGTGTGTATCATACATGGGTTATCTCTAAATCTCGCTGCAAGAAAGGTATCCGCCTCGTTTTATAAAGGATGGAACTGAGGCTCAGTGGAGTTGAGTGTTTGACCCAAATCTCAGTCAGTAGGTGGCAGGACTGGAATTCAAAACGGGGAGAGACGTGACACTCCCGACAGATCCTCTGGGTCTGAATCCTGGATTCCACCACGTACTGGTAATATAACTAAAGCAGCCACTCCCCCTCCCCAATTCTTACTCCCCAGACGGAAGAAGATATTCATGATACCTGTGCAGAGAGTCATTCCTGGGAGGAGGTGACCTAATACAGAAATAGCACTTAGATGAATATCTCAGGCACAAAGTAATTTCTCCATAAATGTTAACTATCATTATTGAAAATGGTGCTGTCCCTTTCACACATGTGCGCGCGCGCACACACACACACACACACACACACACACACACACACACAGAGTTAACACCATTCATAGCTTACCCTCGAAACGCAGTCAGGCCCTGATTAACACAAGGGCTGAGCTAATCTAATCACTACCCATGACCGAGTCTAGCAGTTAAACAAATGAACGCTTTATACCTTACATGAGCTGCACGATTAAGATCGCTGCTCTTAGACATGACACTGAAAATAACAAAACCCACCATTTATCGGAGACACAAGTGTCAAGTGTCTTTCCACACGTCCTTCCTTGACGGCCTAGAGTAGATGATTCCATGCCAGTGTCCCCTGCCCCAGAAACACCATTTGCTCCTCCCGAGGGGGCAGGGGTCTGATTGTTTGCCTGGGACCTTGCTTTGTCTCCAGACCAGCGTTGTTCAATAGAAATATCATGCAAGGCACATTTATAGTCATAAATTTTCTAGTAGCCATGTTTAAAAAAGTAAAAAGAACAAGTAATATTAATTTCCATGATACATTCTATGTAACCAATTATGTCCACTCTACTATTGGTCCAACATGTAATCAACGTAAAAATTATTGATGAGATATCTTACCTTTTATTTTAGTACTAAGTCTTGGAAATCGGTGTATATTTTATACTCCAGTCCATCTCAATAGGGACTCACCACATAACAAGCACTCAAAAGCCAGAAGTGGCCAGTGGCCCCCAGAGCACATCTCTAAGGGCCCCTAAAGGGCAGGAATCTTGTCTGGCTTGGTTACCATTGTAACCTCAGGGCCCAGCACAAGGTCATTATAGAACCTGGTATACAGAAGGAGCTTAATAAGTATGTACTGGATGATTGGATGGGTGAACGAATGAATGGGATTCCAAACGCATAGTTGATACAAAACATTAAACCTCAGGTCCTACCTGTGAAATGGGCTGCATGGACCAGCAGATTCACCAAGATCTGGTAAGTGGGCAATGTCATTGTCATCACCGTGTCATCACTGTGTTTCTAGACACAAAAGTAACAGGCTTCAGCACGGTGGAAACAATAAAAGTGTTTGCCCAAAACATGTTCTAGCGTGACCTGGGTTCTTTTCAATACCCATCGAATTCTCCCATCTTTGGAGGTTTGGGAGGGGAGGGCAGGGGTACACCTCAGAAAGTCTGAACCCTAACCCTGTCTCCCTCCAGCCGTGAGACCTTAGGTAAATGACTTCATCTTTTTATATCTCAGCTTCCTCATCTGTAAAACCTCATTAGGTTGCTGATATCACCTATATGTGGAACCTAAAATATGCTACAGATGAACTTACTTACAAAACAGAAACAGACTCACAGACATAGAAAACAAACTTTCAGTTACCAAAGGGGAAAGGGGGTGCGGGAGGGCGAAACGTTAGGGGTTAGGGATTCACAGATACACAAGACTACATAGAAAACAGATAAACAACAAGGTTCTACTGAATAGCACAGGAAATTATATCCTGTAATAAACTATAATGGAAAAGAATCTGAAAAAAACCATATATATGTATGTATAACTGAATCATTTTGCTGTACACCTGAAACACAACATTGTAAATTAACTACACGTTTTTAAAAAAAAGGGTCCAAAAGAAGCCCTTAGGGCAAGGTCTGACATAGAGCAGGCACTCTGTGAGCATCCTTGCTTCTTCCTCTGCGTCCTCCAAGGCCCCGCATCACCTCTCCCCTTCCCGCTGCTGCAAATTAGAACTTCAGGGCAACGCAGCCACGGGGCCTCTCGCCTAAACAGTTTCCTCAGCATTCGCTTCCTCTTTTCTTCATCCTCCTTCATTGCTCGACCTGCCAACATGTGATCTCTTCCCCTTTGTCTTTTCCACTTTGCTCCTTAGCTCTGAGACTTCTCCTTCACCAGCCAGGTAACCCCCCAAACTACCTCCATGTCACCACCTGCCTAAAGACATCGTGGCTCAGCGTCCAGAGAGTGTAAGTTCTCCCTTGATTTGCTATCAAATTCTTGAAGAGGACAGATGACATTCTCCCACCCGCGTCCTTATTCTCCTCTACACAAAGCACACCTCAGACATCACTGGAGTGCATCACCCATCACAGTGCAAGAGCCTAAATGGTCCCTGGGGACGGGGGGCTGGACCACACACAGGACAATAGCCACAGGGGAGCTAAGTGAGAGGCCAGGTAGCTAAGGACACACATCACCAGCCTGTGAGAGCCACCCAGAAAGCTCGTCCATGGTAACAAACCACGCCTTTGTTTCACCGGAATTTCTACTGAACAAGCTGTACCCAACATCTCCTTTCCTCTGACTCTGTTCTTCCAATAGACTCTAGCTTGTTTTCAAACACATTTTTTTAACATCTTTATTGGAGTATAATTGCTTTACAATGGTCTGTTAGTTTCTGCTGTATAACAGAATGAATCAACTATACATATACATATATCCCCTCCCTTGCGTCTCCCTCCCACCCTCCCTATCCCACCCCTCTAGGTGGTCACAAACCACCGAGCTGATCTCCCTGTGCTATGCGGCTGCTTCCCACTAGCTATCTACCTTACGTTTGGTAGTGTATATATGTCCATGTCTCACTTCGTCCCGGCTTATCCTTCCTCCTCCCTGTGTCCTCAAGTCCATTCTCTACATCTGCATCTTTATTCCCATCCTGCCCCTAGGTTCTTCAGAACCTTTTTTTTTTTTATATATTCCATATATATGTGTTAGCATACGGTATTTGTTTTTCTCTTTCTGACTTACTTCACTCTGTATGACAGACTCTAGGTCCATCCACCTCACTACAAATAACTCAATTTCATTTCTTTTTATGGCTGAGTAATATTCCATTATATATGTGCCACATCTTCTTTATCCATTCATCTGTCGATGGACACTTAGGTTGCTTCCATGTCCTGGCTATTGTAAATAGAGCTGCAATGAACATTGTGGTACATGACTCTTTTTGAATTATGGTTTTCTCAGGGTATATGCCCAGTAGTGGGATTGCTGGGTCATATGGTAGCTCTATTTTTAGTTTTTTAAGGAACCTCCATACTGTTCTCCATAGTGGCTGTATCAATTTACATTCCCACCAACAGTGCAAGAGTGTTTCCCTTTTCCCCACACCCTCTCCAGCATTTATTGTCAAACGCATTTTTTTTTTCTTTGCAGTACGCGGGCCTCTCACTGTTGTGGCCTCTCCCGTTGCGGAGCACAGGCTCCGGACCCGCAGGCTCAGCGGCCATGGCTCACGGGCCCAGCCGCTCCGCGGCATGTGGGATCTTCCCGGACCGGGGCACGAACCCGTGTCCCCCGCATCGGCAGGCGGACTCTCAACCACTGCGCCACCAGGGAAGCCCTGTCAAACGCATTTTTTAATTGAAGTATAGTTGCTGTACAATATGTTACAGGTGTACAATATAGTGATTCACAATTTTAAAGGTTATGCTCCATTTATAGTTATTATAAAATGTTGACTGTATTCCCTGTGTTGTACAGTATATCCTTATAGTTTATTTTATACCTAATAGTTTGTACTTCTTACTCCCCTGCCCCTATAATGCCCCTTCCCCCTCCCCTCTCCCCACTGGTAACCATTAGTTTTTTTCTGTATCTGAGTCTGATTTCAGGAAGCAGGACCAGCTGTTCTTTGTGGTCGAGAGAGCCACAAACCCAAAGATCGCCTAGCTGTCAGCTGCCCAGCAACCCGTGAAGTGACTTGACTCAGTACAAAATATTTGTCCAGTTAAGTATGACAGTCATTGGCTAAACCAATTAGCCTGGCTCCTTATGAGATCAGTATGAATAATATGGGAATAATTGGCTAATCAGGAAGAAGAGGAGCCCAGAGCCAACACATAGAGAAGCAGATACATCACATTAAAGAAAATCAGAGTATTCCCTCTCTAGGCCGCTTTGGATATTCATAAGCAAACTGAGTTGGAAAGAGAAATTCAGTGTGGCATGGTCAGCTTCCTGGTTACACTTACAAACCTTGAGAAACTTTACAATAAACACCTACATGGGCTGTGCTCCCTCAAAAACACAACCTGAGGCAAATCTTACCTGTGATGCTTTATGGAGAGGTGGGTGCAATCCCAGGGCAGCAGGAGTGAGGGAAAAGGGAAGTGAGAAGGTGGGAAAAGCAAATACACCCAAGGGGTGTGCTACCCAGTGGTCAGGGCTTCAAAACAAAATGCAGCTGGGCTTCCCTGGTGGCACAGTGGTTGAGAGTCCGCGCGCCGATGCAGGGGACACGGGTTCATGCCCCGGTCCGGGAAGATCCCACATGCCGCGGAGCGGCTGGGCCCGTGAGCCATGGCCGCTAAGCCTGCGCGTCCGGAGCCTGTGCTCCGCAACGGGAGAGGCCACAACAGTGAGAGGCCCGCGTACCGCAAAAAAAAAAAAAGAAAAAGAAAAAGAAAACGCAGCTGGTGGTTCAGTCACGTGGGACGTTTCGGGGAAGGTCAAAAGGCATCACTGCCCCTGGACATCTTGCGCACGAGGCAGGAGGAAGGGAGAGGAGTTTACGTGCCAGCTGCTTCCCATCCCCTGTCTAATGGTCAGAGCTCATTACACGGGGCATAAGCAACCCCCTCCCACCCCACTCCCCCGCCCCTGCCCCAACACCTTCAGGCTGTTTTCACCCTGTGGAGTGTGAACTCACCTACACGTCTAGTTGAGTCGGTCCAGTTGCACCTGGGAACCCAGATCTCACACCCCACAGTCTGGCCCCTCCATCTGGGTCTGGATGTGTTGGGAGCAGCCAGGGCCACCGCGAGACCACAGGGCTGGGACAGGGGGTTAGGGGCCAGAACGGCTGCAGCGCCCCCCGACTGATCAAGCAGCTGAGGGCCCCGGGGAAGGCAGGTGGGACCAGGTGAAACTGGGAAGGTGGGTGCCTGCATTCAGCCCAATGCATCCTCTTTGGAGTCATGAGTTTTCCTTTCTTACTGTTAAAAAAAGCCTAAGTCAAAATTTACACTGTGTTAGCATCACCCTCCTCGCGCCTCCTCTCCTCGGCACCAGCTACAATCACTTCCCAAATCAGCTCAAGTAGAAATCTATTACAGCTTCACACCTTCCGGTTCAAATCATCTTATTATAGCACCAACACTTCCCTGAATCCAACATTTCCACAGCCAAAGACCGAATATTCCATCCAGAGTCAGAGCATTCACGGTGAGACTCTGTGCCCCAATAATTTTATTTGGAAAATATGGTGGCTGGCACCATAGTACTATGGTTTGCCAAAGGCAGGGATTTCCCCAAGCCCAGAACCTTTACATCGTTGTTGAGGGATGTTTACACGACCTATATTATGCCCTTTCTTTCTTAATACTTCAAAGTAAGTAGCTTGGGCAATGATACATAAAACGCAATACAGGGCTTCCCTGGTGGCGCAGTGGTTGGGAGTCCGCCTGCCGATGCAGGGGACACGGGTTCGTGCCCCGGTCCGAGAAGATCCCACATGCCGCGGAGCGGCTGGGCCCGTGAGCCATGGCCGCTGAGCCTGCACATCCAGAGCCTGTGCTCCGCAACGGGAGAGGCCACAACAGTGAGAGGCCCGCGTACCGCAAAAAAAAAAAAAACACGCAGTACACTTCGTTGCATCAAGTTGCATGAGGATGTGCTGAGTGGCGTGGTGGGGAAATTTCCACAAGAAGTTAGGGTGATTGGTTTCTAGTCCCGCTTGGGCACTAACAGTCTGTGTGATGTGGCAGGTACCCATGAGCATCCTCCTGCGTAGAGGAGGGAGTAGGAACAGACCCCACAGCGCCAGCCTCCTGTGAGGGTATTTTACCACGACTGAGATAAAGAAAGCGCTTTACTTTCAAGGGCTATGACTCCAACTTTCGACAATCTAGGACTCCTCGGGTTCAAAACTGAGAGGCATAGAGCCCACCACTTCTGTTCTTTCCGACAGAGTAAAAAACATTCTCACCAGGGCCCAGGGGCCTTGGCAATCATAATATGGAGTCTCCTTTGATTCTAACGACTCCTATAGCCGTGCAATTAGAGTCTCAAAGCCTGATTACCTGGACTGGCTTCTCCCACAGAGACACAGGAATCCTCTTGCCTTCTGGGCATCAGGTTGTCTGTCTAAAAACAGGCTGAACGGTGCCTTTTGAAACCTCCCAGGGGGACTCTGGGGCTTGGGGGCGGGGAGGGCTACCCCTCAAATGTGTATCCATGAAGTGTTCATCTTAAAATATCTGGAATTCTGCTAGTTCAGCCCATCAGCTCACCATAAGAAAAACATCACAACCAAAAAGGAAGAATCAAAGATCAGATAAAACAAGAACGAGAAGCCTGGGCTGCATGGACCAGAGGCACAAAAGTAGGCTTGTGAGCCGTGTGGGAGGGACAGGACAGGATGTGATACACGGGATGCAAAGAGCATGGAAACGGAGTTCACCTCCCTGAGATTCAGGAGTCGTTAGCAAGGATCAGAATGCTAAATCTGGGAGAGGTAAGCCCATCCCATTTGGGAAATGTGGACTTGGAGGGGTGGTCACTAAAATGTCATTCACTTCCATGTAAGGTAGGTCCCGTCTTGCAAGTATTAAATATAGTACCAGCTATAAATGGCTCAGCCAGACTTGAAGGAAAGAGACAACCTGGGTAGAGCTTAGATTTCTTACAGGTGAGCATGGAAAGCTTTCTCACTGTTCTCTATAGCTCTTCAAATCAAAAGAACACTCACCAGGGGTTTCCCTGGTGGCGCAGTGGTTGAGAGTCCGCCTGCCGATGCAGGGGACACGGGTTCCTGCCCCGGTCCAGGAAGATCCCACATGCCGCGGAGCGGCTGGGCCCGTGAGCCATGGCCGCTGAGCCTGCGCGTCCGGAGCCTGTGCTCCGCAACGGGAGAGGCCACAGCAGTGAGAGGCCTGCGTACAGCAAAAAAAAAAAAAAAAAGAACACTCACCGGTCTCTATAGATGACATAAAACTGAAGAATTTGTGTTCTAAACTAATATGAGACATGGGTCTCATTAAACAATGCTAGATTCTCAGTGATGTCACTGCAGAAGTACCTAAAACGTTATTTTTTAAAAGGTGCTCTACTTGGTGAGCTGACACACTGGCAAGGATCCATCTAACTGCTTAATGAATAACAACACGTCCGGGTACGCCCCGGAGCGGGGCCTGAGGCCACAGGACAGAGAGGAGGGAAGGGCTGACCAGGGCAGCCAGGTGGGGCTGTTGGAGGAGGTGGGGCTGTTGGGGGTGTCGGGTATGGACATCTGAAAGTAAGCAGAAGGCCCTGGGGGCGGACCTGGAGGGTCATGAGAAAAATCCTCCTAACGTTCAGAGCTGTGCCCCGGGGCTCCGTCCCCTGGTGACACTCCAGCTCCCCCAACGGTCGCCCTGCAGAATGAATGGGTTTTGTTTGGCTTTTCTGAGATGCATCTTAATTCAAGAGCTTTTCCCTGAGTGAGTCAGAAGCAGGAAAGTCTCCAGTCCCACCCCAGCTGGTACTTTTCCGTCCCTTCCCCTGGATTATATAACATGGCACATTTTTAGAAACTTAGTTCTAGCTGCAGAGATATCTGTGCTAAATTCCAGCTTCCCACTCCTCAGCCTCTCAAATGTTCAAGGAAGAAGATGCTGGTGTTTTTTGAGTTACAAAGAGTAGGAGTTGGAGAATAACGTATCTTCCTATGATGTAAAAGGAGCAAGGGGTCTCACGTGGTCACCTGGAAATAACACCTTCCTACCCCTTGCGTTTATATAGGGACAGGGTCAGAGAACCTGCATGTGGCTGGGTTTTATCTTGTTGCTTCCAGGGAAGCACCTGGAAAAGTGCCCAGCTTGGAGATTTTCCATGTAGTGTCACATATGGAGGTAGAACATTAGCTGCAATTCATACTAGCATGTAGATGACTGATTGCAATTCATACTAGCATGTAGATGGTTGATAGAGAAAGGAAGTTTCATGGGAACATCTGGAGAGGACTGGGCTCCTGAAATAAGGAGAGATTGAAGCCACAGGAGAAAAATGTGTTGACAGAGTTGGAGGGAAAGGGGCTCAGGGTAAAAAGGAAAACAGAGGCAGATAGAGCCTCTGTCAGGTTCATTTTGCCCCATGACAAGTTACAAGGACCTAATTCTAGGTCTCTTTTCTTACCTCACCTGCTAGAATGTCCAGCCTCATCCTCTTTGAGGCATTTGTCCAAAGCAGCCCCTTGCCCCTAGTGACCAATTCTGACCAAGTCCTCCCCAGTCAGAGGGCCCGGGAAGAAAAAATCAACAGCCCGAGGCCAAGTTGCCCTCAACAGAGCTTCAGACAAAGCCACATGCACAGGGAGAAGCGGCTTCTTGTTTAATGTCTGCTCAGCCGACAAGGATCATGAAACCTTAGTCCCAGCCCTAAACCCGGAGCCGGAGCCAAAGCCAAACAGGAATTGAAAGAAATGAAGGATAGGGAAGAACAAAATGGGCTGCAGCTGTGTGGACATCCTCTGCGGGGCCCAGTCTGCTGCCCTTCCTCCTCGCGCCCACAAGCGCTGACATGTGGTGTGCATGCCATTCCCCGAGGGCCTTCCCATTAAAAAACCATAATCTTCAGCTGCACTGCAGGGTAATAATGTCACATCAACTCCACGGAGAGCTAAAGCTTAGTTTTGGCCTAATATGTTTTTAGGCAACTCATTTTTGCGGCAGCGGCCACTGCCTTCCTGTCCCCCTCCTTTGTACAAACTTCCACGGTGCCAACGGCATCTCCCTGCACCCACCGTGTCAGCTGTAGCTATATTTCAGATGGATGTTCATCTTAGAGCCTGAGAAGCAAACTAGTGGAGACGTGGAAGGGTCCTGATGTAGAAGACTGCAGACCCCTGTCCCCGCTTCCAGAATAAAGACAGGCGTGTGTAGAATACTTGTCCTACATCTCACTGGGGAAGTGGCTTTCTTTCGGGTGCTCTCTCTGCATAACAACTGCTACAGGACAGTCACGATCTCCCCCTCCAAAGATTCAGCCATCCATCGGGTCCATGGAGAGATGTGGTGACCCCCCATTTATTCACACAATAAGTATCAATTAGCAGATATACACTGAGCTCTGGCTGTATGCCGAACACGGGACCAGACACAAGTCACCAAAGAGAACAAGACGTGCTCCCTGCCTCCGTGTCCTAAAGACTGACAGTCTATGTAACAACTATTACATCCCTTCCCAACTCTGCATTCAGAAGTTGTCACGTTGGCAGCTTGACATCAGCCATGTGGGAGAATTTACACTCCAGAAATTGGCAGCCACTTCAGGGTTATTGCTCCTTCGGTTTCTGTTGTGTGTTTTGTTTGTGGGTGCCTGAGGTGGTTAGCCAGAACATCATTGCATCGATGGCACGATTGAAGGGCTAGAGCAGAGAGTACGTTTTTCTGCTTTAATGGACGGGCTGAGGCTTTTACACAGGAGATGGCGTACCAGTTGTGCATTTCAAGCTGAGTAAGATTTCACCAGGCAGCAAGAGAGGGACAAAGAATTCCAGAAAGAATAACATAAGTAGAGGCACAGAAGTTTCTCATTTAAAAAGTTCTAGGGATTCAGAGAAGGAAACCAATACAATCTGTTGTGCTACCCAGGAAAGTCTATTGGGCTTTAAAGAATAGATGGGTCTTTGACAGATGCATGTGGGAGGGGGGGGGCAAGGGGGGGAGGAAGGACAGGAGGCTGGAGCAGACACTGCCATCAGTATGATCAGTGTGGAGCTGGGCAGCTTAGCTGGGGAGAAAAGACTGACACCTCCCTCTTCTTTCCTTCCCATCCTTGGAGCCCCCATGGTAGATTTTACATGTAAAGAAGAACACTGAATGAAGTTGCACAGAAAAACCACACCTTCTGTGTGTCCTCAAATTGTAAGGGGTGGAGGGGGGTGGTATCTGTCTTTAGTTCAGATGCTAAGCAGAGTGTCAATTTCCCCAAGTTTACAGTGGTACTTTATCAGTACCACCCCCAGGTGAGAAATTCCTTCCTTAAAAAGCACTATTCTATTTTTAGTTTTTTAAGGAACCTCCATACTGTTCTCCATAGTGGCTGTATCAATTTACATTCCCACCAACAGTGCAAGAGTGTTCCCTTTCCTCCACACCCTCTCCGGCATTTATTGTTTTTAGATTTTTTGATGATGGCCATTCTGACCGGTGTGAGATGATATCTCATTGAGTTTTGATTTGCATTTCTCTAATGATTAATGTTGAGCATTCTTTCATGTGTTTGTTGGCAATCTGTATATCCTCTTTGGAGAAATGTCTATTTAGGTAGGTCTTCTGCCCATTTTTGGCTTGGGTTGTTTGTTTTTTTGTTATTGAGCTGCATGAGCTGCTTGTAAATTTTGGAGATTAATCCTTTGTCAGTTGCTTCATTTGCAAATATTTTCTCCCATTCTGAGGGTTGTCTTTTGGTCTTGTTCATGGTTTCCTTTGCTGTGCAAAAGCTTTTAAGTTTCATTAGGTCCCATTTGTTTATTTTTATTTCCATTTCTCTAGGAGGTGGGTCAGAAAGGATCTTGCTGTGATTTATGTCGTAGAGTGTTCTGCCCAGCAATCTCACTACTGGGCATATACCCTGAGAAAACCATAATTCAGAAAGAGTCGTGTACCAAAATGTTCATTGCCACTCTATTTACAATAGCCAGGACATGGAACCAACCTAAATGTCCATTGACAGATGAATGGATAAAGAAGATGTGGCACATATGTACAATGGAATATTACTCAGCCATAAAAAGAAATGAAATTGAGTTATTTGTAGTGAGGTGGATGGACCTAGAGTCTGTCATACAGAGTGAAGTAAGTCAGAAAGAGAAAAACAAATACTGTATGCTAACACATATATATGGAATCTAAGCAAAAAAAAAAAAAAAAGGTCAGGAAGAACCTAGGGGTAAGATGGCAATAAAGACACAGACCTACTAGAGAATGGACTTGAGGATATGGGGAGGGGGAAGGGTAAGCTGTGACAAAGTGAGAGAGTGACATGGACATATATACACTACCAAATGTAAAAGAGATAGCTAGTGGGAAGCAGCCGCATAGCACAGGGAGATCAGCTCGGTGGTTTGTGACCACCTAGAGGGGTGGGATAGGGAGGGTGGGAGGGAGGGAGATGCAAGAAGAAAGAGATATGGGGATATATGTATATGTATAACTGATTCACTTTGTTATAAAGGAGAAACTAACACACCATTGTAAAGCAATTATATTCCAATAAAGATGTTTAAAAAAAAGCACTATTTATTCCCTTCCTTCTCCCCAATAACACAAATAGTGAGTGGAAGAATTCTGTTTTTTATGGTTTAAATTATGGTTTAAAAATTAGCACAGGGACTTCCCTGGCAGTCCAGTGGTTAAGACTTCACCTTCCCACGCAGAGGGTACAGGTTCGATCCTTGGTTGGGAAGCTAAGATCCCACATGCTTCGTGGCCAAAAAAACAAAAATACAAAACAGAAGCAAGATTGTAACAAATTCAATAAAGACTCTAAAAAAATGGTCCACATGAAAAAGTCTTAAAAAAAAATTAGCACAAAGACCATCACAGTAAAATGGCCAAAATCCACAACACTGGTAACACTAAATGCTGGTAAGGATGTGGCGCGACGGAATTCTCACTCATGGCTGGTGGGGGTGCAACATGGTGCAGCCACTTTGGAAGACAGTTTGCCAGTTTCTTACAAAACTAAACACACCCCCACCATACAATCCAGTAATTGTGCTCCTCGGTATTCACCCAAATGAGCTGAAAACTTAAGTCCACTCATAAACCAGTACACAGATGTTTATAGCAGCTTTACCCATAATTGCCAAAACTTGGAAGCAGCCAAGATGTCCTTCAGTAGATGATGGATAAATAAACTGTGGTGGATCCAGACAATGGAATATTATTCAGCACTAAAAAGAAATGAGCTATCAGACAAGAAAAGACATAGAGGACCCTTAAGAAGCCAATCTGAAAAGGCTACACACTATAGGATTCCAACTATGTAACATGCTGGAAAGGGCAAAACTATGGAGACGGTAAAAGGATCAGTGGTTGCCAGGGGCTGGTGGGGAGAGAGATGGAGCAGAGAGGACTTTTAGGGCAGTGAAGCTAACCTGTATGATGTTATAATGGTGGATACATATCATTATATATTTGTCCAAACCCACAGAATGTACAACATCAAGAGTGAGCCCTAATGTCAGCTACAGACTCCGGGTGATGATGCCATGTCCATGTAGGTTCATCAGTTGTAACAGATGCACCACCCAGTAGAGGAAGTTGATAAGGGGGGAAGCAGTGCATGTGTAGGGACAGGGGGTACATAGGAAATCTCTATACTTGCCCCTCAATTTTGCTGTGAAACCAAAACTGCTCTAAAAAATAAAGTGCATTTTTCAACAAGATTTTAAAACTTAAGGGAAGTAGCCTGAGCCTTTAAGAGGCCACTGCTCCTCCAGGACATTACCCTCCACCCCCAACCCAGCCCCTAAGGAGGGTTGGAGGTTGGCCTCCACCTTAGTCCCTGGAGCCACCAGATGGCGCTGTTGCAGCCGTCAGCGCTCCCGGGGCTTGAGGCCAAATTGGTGAGGCCCCTGGGTTCCAGCAATAACACCTGACAAGGATTCTTGTCATCACTGGGGACAGATTCCTCAGGAGGACTGAGACGAAGCTGGGAGAGTGAGGAGGGTGTGGAAGAAGGAGGAAAGAGAAGTCTGATGTGGGAAGGAAAGTGATGATCGCCTGTGACAGCTAAAGGTTGGTTCAGAAGGCGTCAAGGCGTGTCATCACTAAGACTGCCCTGCGGACAGTTTTATTTAAAAGGGCAGAGAAGAAGAGCAAATTGGAGGGATGCATTTCCATCCATTTCACACGTGGCTTTGGAGGACAGTTTAAGAATCCCCCCTGGACTGTAAGGAAATGGTGAACACACCTGGTTCAGCTCCAGGAAAATGGTTTGCTGGGTGAACAGTGCACACCCTGCGTACCATCTCCAGGCTGCAGTCTCAGAGCCCAGGCGTCTGGGTCCCGCCTCTGCCACATACTGCCTGGGCCTTGCCAAGCCTCTGTGGACGCATCTGTAAAATGGGGATGATATTACAAACGCCCTCTCATAGCCATTCTGAGATCATTTACGTGAAAGTATCCTGTGACCTGGAAAACCTTTGGAATCATTATTTTTACCATCAACATACTCTGCATGCCCCCAACTCCAACAGCTGTTCCCACACCCACAGGAGCATCACATTCACCATAGCTGTGCTTTCAGTAGGATTTTATTTGTTTTTTTAATTTTTTATTGACGTATAGTGGATTTACAATGCTGTGTTAGTTTCTGCTGTACAGCAAAGTGACTCAATTATACGTATATATATTCTTTATCATATTCTTTTCCATTATGGTTTATCACAGGAAATTGTATAGAGTTCCCTGTGCTATACAGTAGGACCTTGTTGTTTATCCATCCTATATAATATAATATAATATAATATATAATAGTTTGCATCTGCTAACCCCAAACAGAGGGGAGTTTGGGGTCCACTGGGATTTTAAAACCCGCATTGTTGCCTTGTCTGAATCACTGCGATAAACGCAGACCAGTCTCCCACTCGGCATCTCTCAAAATCCATCCTACCAAAGGTCACCAGGACACTAAAGCAGTGCTGACGTCATGCTGTCCCTTGTTCAGGTACCCCTTGAATGGTTCTCCCATCATCTTCCACGTGGAAGAAGGGCTCCTTACCTTGGCATTCAAGGCCCTGCAGGTCGTCACTGCTTCCTCCCCTCCCGCACGTCTTCCTCTGGCCCCAGTGTGTGCCCTGCCTCCCTGGACCATTCACTGTCCTCTTAGCCTGGTCTTTTACCCCTTGCCCCGGGCATGCCATGGTAACTCCCTTCTCCCACCCTCCAGCTTCTCCTGGAAAAATCTTACACATCCTCTAACTCATCTAAAAGGACCCTTCTTTAAAGAGGACTTCCATAACGCGTTTCCTCATCCTGTCACTGAATTCCTCCCAAATCATGTAGGTTTCATTTCTATCCCTGCATTACCTAGCGCATCTTGCAGCAATAAATCCTTAATGAACGGATTTGGGGTTTTGTGCTTCATTTATCTCCCGACCAAAGCATAAAGTTCTATAGGGAGAGAGTGCCGGCTGGGTTTTCCCTATATGCCCACGGTCTCCAGTACAATGCTTTGCCCTTAATAAGAGATCAATAAGTATTTGCTGAATTGACTTGAAGGAGTAGAATAGCACCAGGGTCTGAAGGGACTTGAACGAGATCAGTGAAGATCTTACGGCGAATTGTTAAGAATTTAAATTTGATGTGAGATGAATACAAACCACTTTTTAAAATACGCTTAGTATCTACGCAAGTTTTTTTCCACCTGACAGTTATAGTTTCTCCGTGTAAATTGCCAACAATGGCTTATGTTTCTGTGTCGTAGTGTCCTATAAGTATAATCAGTAGAAACCAAGGTTACTGCGTTTCTGACCCTCTGTTTCTACCAGCCCCTTCTGCTTCCCTCCAGATGTTTTCAGGGTTTGATGAGAGCATTTTTGCATTTTTCTCGAGCAGTGGTTCTCCAAGAGCAAGCCTTAGACCCACAGCATGAGAGTAACCTGGGAACTTAGAAATGCAAGTTATCAGGCCCCCTGCAGACCTACTTAATCAGAAACCCATGGCGGGGGCGGGGAACAGAGCTATCTGTGTTTTAACGGCTTTTCAGGGGACTCTGATGCAAATTAAACCCCTGTTCTTGACACTTTCCTGCTCAGAAGTGTGGTCCGGACCAGCAGCATCTGCATTGCCTGGGAGCTTGTGAGAAATGCAGACCCTCAAGCCTCACCCCTAGACCGACTGAATCAGCATCTGCATTTTAACACGACCACTGAAGAGTCCTCAGCAGGCTCAAATTTGAGAAGCTGTCTTCTAGAGCACTTTGGGCAAAAAGATGCCTTCCATTAGGAAATCGTCATCGAGGCGTGTGGCTGATTAAAAACTGCCACACATTTCTGCCACTTCTTCCACTAAGGGCTGGTGTCTATGTTCCATCCCCTTGAATCCGTGCTGGCCCGTGACCTGTTTGGATCAATAGACATGGCCGTGGTGATGCTGTCTACCCTCCAAGGCTGGGTTTTGAGAGACTTGAAGTTTCTGCCTTAGCCTCTGACAACACTGTCTCATGGGATTCAGCCAATGTGAGAGGCCCCTGGAGATGCCAGGAGGAAGAGGAAAACTGAGGCTGTCTGGTCCCCGCCCCTGCTAGGCTCTCCCCATGACAGCAAATTGGTAGCCGTGGGAGTGAGTCATGGAGGGTGTCCCAGCCCAGGTGGGCCCACAAGGAGCAGAGGACACCCCAGCTGAACCCAATCACCCCACAGACTTGCAGTAGGTAATAAAGGTGGTTGTTTCAAGCCACTACCTTTTGGGATAGTTTGTTACACAGCAGTAGAAAACTGAAACAGTAAGCTAATGAGTGAATTAGTCACGTGTCTTCTGAAGGAGCCCCTGTGCAAAGTCATTTGCTAAATTATAAAATTCTGAGCATTATGACTTTCACGTATTTTCCCTGAAACTCTCAAAAGTAGGTAGTTGTAACTATTTGCAAGATGAATAAGCCTGTGAGTGTAGGGCTGCACTATGGAGAACCAAATTTCTCATACAGCACGGGACAAAATCCACGTCATTCGACAAGGGCCATTCGTGGACCAGGATGGGTGAGCATAGTCGGAAGAGAGTTCTATCCCTTTGGCCGGAAGCAACTCAATATACCCAACAATTTCCTCTAAAACATACACTGTTCACTTTAATTTTAAATGTTGGTACTTACAGTCAGGAAAAAAAAACCTTTATATTCTAGAAAAACAAATTCAGGAAGGACATTACTTCATAATTCCGGATGTATCGATAATTAAATTCGAGTCAGTCGATTTGTATGGAGCTCCAGCTGTAGTTAAATGTATACCAAGTAAACTAGCGTTGGCCCTCAAAACACTGAAGCTCCTGCAAGCAAACGGGACCTAGTAACGTGGAGGGGAAAGAACTAGGCTGAGAGTCAGGAGACCCAGCAGCTGGTCCTGACTTTGCCACTGTCCCAACCCACCTCTGCTGGCAGAGAGGCCAAAAGCATCTTTAAGAAAACAGAGGGAGCGTGGTCCTCGCTGGATACAGACGCCCGACAGCTGGAGTTGGCACATCGGTAGGACCCACACAAGGGGAATTCCTCTGTCTCCTGTGGGCCACACGGTCTCCCCCTCAAAAGGCCCCTTTTCTCCCTGAATGTGCCCCATTCTCCTCCCTCCTCTCTGTTTATTCACAGCTCCAACTGGCCCAGGAACATCATCATCTAAATGTCGTCCACGTTATGACACCGGCATCCTCGGCGCCCACTTCTAGGCTCAAATTCTTAAGGAAGACCATCTGATTGGCCAAGGTTGTGGGAAAACCGAGAGATGGGCAGTGAGTGTTGTCAGGTGACCATCCCCCAATTTACTGTCATGGGGTGTTGGGGTCCCGAGTCTCACAGTTCGACCACCCAGGGCTGCAAGGGAGGCAGTTCCCTGAGAAGGCGCAGTAATTCTCATCCCTTCACAGCCATTCACCAGCTGGGATAGTTGGGGCTAATCACTTGGCCTCCTAGAGTTTGCTCTTCCTCAACTGTAAAGTGAGGGATTTGGTCAGATGATCTCAAATCTCTTTCTTCCAATAGCAACGTCCTGTCATCCATAATGCAAAGCAGAACATAATGGTAAAATGCAAAGGACCCAGGCCCACCTGTTGTGAATACAGGGACAGCTATGTGCCCAAGACTTGAAACCAGCAAAGATCCAGGGCAAGAGGTATTTTCAGGACCAACTGCAGAAAACTGGGCACAGCAGCAGAACTATGTGTCCAGGTACCAACACTCCTTGGACCACGTGCCTCTAGGACCAGATGACTTTAGTTACACAGGGTTGGTTATGAGCATAGCTATGAAAATGGTGATAGAAACTGAGGGCCCAGCTTCCCAGTTCTGCCCCCCTCTCCTCTCCCTGAACCACTGCCTTCCCTTACAGGGCTCCCAGCACAGAGCCTGCATATATATTAAGAGCTCAAAGGCCAAAGCATCACTTTTTTATTTTTGCGGTACACGGGCCTCTCACTGCTGTGGCCTCTCCCACTGCGGAGCACAGGCTCCGGACGCACAGGCTCAGCAGCCATGGCTCACGGGCCCAGCCACTCCGCGGCATGTGGGATCCTCCCGGACCGGGGCACGAACCCGTGTCCCCTGCATTGGCAGGCGGACTCTCAACCACTGAGCCACCAGGGAAGCCCCAAAGCATAACTTTTAACAAATCCCTTTTCTGATCTTTCCATTTCTCCCACTTATATATCTATTGATTAAAACTAGAATCAAACATATCACTTATGCTTTAGCGTGAACTTAAGTCAGTGAATCACATCTCCCGAGGTCTTTGCATTTCGCCCCATTTATGAAAACAAAGGTGTTAATTTTAGGCAGGTAGGTAAGTAGGTAGTAAAGAATTCTTTTTCTCTTTCTCTTTTTTTATTTAAATTTTTCTTTTCAATGTAAAGGGTCTTTCTTAGAGACATCATTACAGAGACTAGAGCGTCTATGCCCCTCACTCAGTGCTGAACACATGAGGCCACATGATGCAGAGGCAGGGACAGCATGCAATCAACAATAAAGGACTACATCAGCCACGTGTATGCCATTTGCTACCCTGTGCAGAAGGCCTGCAGTGGGAGGGCATCGTCTCCATGTCATGAATGTGTCACCAGAAGAGAAAGAGCAGGTGTAGAGCCATAGGAAAAGCCCGTTCCAGCCACTGGTCTTTGCTGGACCCAGTATGGCTAGAGGAATGCCCCTCAAGGCCACCCACCTGGCGCTGTTCTGGCTCTACGGTCGGCCACCGGTGACCAGCTGACCCAGGAGTGTGAAATAAATGATCACTGTTACAAAGCCTCTGAGGTTTTAGAGCCATTTGTTCTATAGCAGACTCAGAGCAAAAGCCTAGCACAATAAAGGAATTAAACATTTCTGCAGAGAGTTCAGTGTGCTAAGGATGCCAGGGGCACCCACATCAGACTCCAACGCAAAGTAAGGCTCCGTTAGGGAAACATTCCCTGCAAAGCTGTCTGTGGGTTTCAGTATCACGCAGTCTACTGAGGGCAAGGAAAGCATTTCAGCAGGAAGTCTCTGTTGAATATAGCTCTTCACGTGCCCAGCAAGACAGACTCTGTCCTGCTCCAATCACATGACAGTTCACAGCCAGAGGCACACAGTGGAGGGGGTGCTGACCAGAGCCAAATGCCGTCATTCTCAACCCCATTCAGGCCATTTCAATAAAGCATCACATCATGTGAGGAAGTACGAGCACAAAAGAGAGCATTGTTTCCATGAAAACTAAGTTGAACACTTTGTAAAGACTCAGCGATGCAAATAGATTTTTTTTTTTTTTTTACTTCAGAAAACAATTTGGCAGTTTTGGGGTTTTTTTTCCAACTGTGGTAAAAACACAACATAAAATTTACCATCTGTTATGGACTGAATATTTGTATTCCCCGCCCCCAATTTATATGTTGCAGCCCCACCCCCCAGTGTGGCTATATCTGGAGTTGAGGCCTCAAAGGAATTAATTAAGGTTAAATGAGGTCATGAGGGTGGGACCCTGTCTGATAGGATTAGTGTCCTTAGAAGAAGAGATGGAAGAGGGCTCTCTCTCTCCATGCATTCACAGAGGAAAGACCATGTGAGGACACAGCAAGAAGACTGTCACAAGCCAGGAAGAGGGCCTTCACCAGAAACCAAATTTGCCAGCATCCTGATTGTGGGCTACCAGCCTCCAGAACTGGGAGGAAATAAGTGTCTATTGTTTAAGCCCTGCAAACATGGGCTTGTTATGCAGCCCAAGCAGACAAATACACCTTCACCACATTTTATGTGTATAGTTCAGTGGCATTAAGTACATTTGCATTGTTATGCAAAACTGATTTTTAAATGTTGTTTAATTAGGAATGAGATGAAGGTAAAAAATTTGAAGATGAAATCATAAAAGTCTAGAAGAACTCTGCATTCAGATTATTTTCCAAGCATCTCTAAACTCTCATTTCTTTATAAGGACCCAAACTGGAAAACAAAACTTTGTGATGGTGGTTTATGAAGAAAGTCAATGGAAAACTTTGACCAGTGACACCGCTATTCCAAAAACCTTCCACCCAAGAGCCAACAAATGAATGTTCTTGACGTGATTAAGTGAGAATGGTTAAGTAGGTGGGATTTATTTTTCAAATTTTCCTTCTTTGATCCTTTTGGTTGGCCAGCCATTCGCAATGTGGATCAAGTTAGATAAGGAAGTTTGTACGGATTCCATTCCATGTGCCTGTGCCTTCAAGGATGGATGGGTTTCCACCAGGCAAAGGAGGGAAAGAACAACAGTCCAGGTGGGGGAAACAGTCACAGTCACAGAAGCATGACGGTACGTGACATATTAGGGAACTGGGGAGATGTCAAGTGTGACTGGGACATTGGATCGTGAGGGCATCTGAGGAGGAAAAGTCAGAAAAGTGTGCTGGTCCCAAATCACATAAGCCTTTGAAAATCATACTCAGACATTTGGACTCGACCCTGTGTGCAGCCCCTGAAGGTTTTCCTTGGGGTTGTGCTCGGGTGCAAGCTACTGGCAGATACATCACAGGAACTAAAGCAAGGGGTGGCTGGTATCAGTTGTTTCCTGCAAGAGTCCCTATAAGAGATAACAAGGGTCTGAAATAAGTAGCAGCAAAAATGGAAATGTGGAAGCAGACACAGCAGGCATTTTTTCAAATAAAATTGACACTTCATGGAGAAAAAGATGATGTTTTCAAGGCTGGTGCAAAAGTTTCTAGTTTGTTTCAATAAAGGTTAAGATTGGAAATTTCCTTCAGGTAGGAAATTGGCCTGGAGCTTTCTGCCAAGCAAATATCTTTTTAACATGGATAAATGAATTTTAACTGACTGCTGCATATTCCTGTCACTTGGAGCAGGAAGTGAGAAGGGGGCTTGAAGTGGGAGAATTCAACACCCCTCTGGTTCACAGTGACCTGAACCATCAAACAGGATAACAGCCAGGATGCTGAGCTCTCCTGGAATCAGCTACAGAGCCAGATGAGAGTTGAGGTACTGGGTGTGATCCCTATAGTATGACTTATTGAGCATATAGAATATGTACCGAAAGTATGTACCAGAGGGGCTTCCCTGGTGGCGCAGTGGTTGAGAGTCCGCCTGCCGATGCAGGGGACACGGGTTCGTGACCCGGTTCGGGAGGATCCCACATGCCGCGGAGCGGCTGGGCCCGTGAGCCATGGCCACCGGGCCTGTGCATCCGGAGCCTGTGCTCCGCGACAGGAGGGGCCACAGCAGTGAGAGGCCCAGGTACCGCAAAAAAAAAAAAAAAAAGTATGTACCACAACAAAATGTCTTCAAAAATCCTCTTCCAATAGAACTGGACAAAAATACCATCTTTCCTTTCACATAATGGGACTGTTAAGTTGAAATCAATTGAACTGCATTGGTCATGTTCTCCAAGACAAACCTCATTCCTGTCCATTTCTTTCCCATCTAGGAGTCTTTGAGACAATTTTAGGAGAGTCTGAGCCTTGAGACCTTCTTCATGACTCAGAGTACTCAGCACTCATTATTTGACTGTGAATATCAACAGCCATAATTCACACTGTCGCTACACCTTTATTTTATTTTATTTTATTTATTTATTTTTTTTTGCTGTACGCGGGCCTCTCACTATTGTGGCCTCTCCCGTTGCGGAGCGCAGGCTCCGGACGCGCAGGCTCAGCGGCCATGGCTCACGGGCCCAGCCACTCCGCGGCATGTGGGATCCTCCCGGACCGGGGCACGAACCCGTGTCCCCTGCATCGGCAGGAGGACTCTCAACCACTGCGCCACCAGGGAAGCCCCACACTGTCGCTACATCTTTTGTGTGTATTTAACAATTGGAAGCATGAACGGACACGTGAATTTGAGTTAACTCTATGATTGTGTTGATCTTGCCTGGAAGGTGCTTAGACTCTAATAAGAGAAATAGGCTGATACAGAAATAATTATAATACAAATTAAAAGTTAAAAATAGCATAGAGAGGGAAGAGAGAGAGTGTTCCTATAATTCAGAGAAGCCAAATTTTATCATCTTAACCTTGTGAAAGTATTATCCATCCTCTGTGGGCTCCATTTCTAACTAGTCTGGCTCTACTCTCTGGCCACTGCAAATGCTGTTTCCTAAAACAGACTTTGTGTCTTGTATAAAGTTCTTCCATCCGCTCTTACCCCACTACCCAGTCTGAGACAGGTGGTGTCTGAAGATCTGGGGTGTATGCGTACGTGAGGACTGGTCTATTCCATTCAAGGAGCTCAAGATTTATTCAAGTCGCACTCCAGACTGCATTTTATTGGAACCAGTCTACACTCTCTTGGGTGCTAACTTCCTGAAGTTGGCTGGGAAGAGTACACATTATAGGAAAATCCAGGAATGTCTAGATGTGGTAAACATACCAACGTTCCTCTGGTATGCACAGCCAGACTCTGCTCCTCGAATAGGTTGTTGATCTGTTTACCCTGAAGGCAATTAAGCCTGAGCTCCTCTGGAACATCTATTTCACATTCCTTACGTCCTTCTGGAAAGCTTCCATTAGAAATATCTTTGTGTATTTGTGTATTTGTGTAGTGAGGTGGATGGACCTAGAGTCTGTCATACAGAGTGAAGTAAGTCAGAAAGACAAAAACAAATACCATATGCCAACACATATATATGGAATCTAAAAGAAAAAAGGTTCTCATGAACCTAGGGGCAGGACAGGAATAAAAACACAGATGTAGGTAATGGACTTGAGAACACGGGGAGAGGGAAGGGTAAGCTGGGACGAAGTGAGAGAGTAGCGTGGACATATATACACTACCAAATGTAAAATAGATAGCTAGTGGGAAAGAGCCGCATAGCACAGGGAGATCAGCTCGGTGCTCTGTGACCACCTAGAGGGGTGGGATAGGGAGGGTGGGAGGGAGACGCAAGAGGGAGGAGATATGGGGATATATATATCTGTATAGCTGATTCACTTTGTTATAAAGCAGAAACTAACACACCACTGTAAAGTAATTATACTCCAATAAAGATGTTAAAAAAAAAAAAATATTCTTGTTAACTTTTCATGATAGCATCTCAGGCTGCCAGCAGTAAAATGAACCGAAGTACGAGCAGTTAGATTAAATTCTAGATCAAGATGCTGAAACTCTTCTAAAATGGGGCCTAGAGATGAAATGCTCTAGGTTAGTTTAGATGCAATTTTTGCCTAAGACCAGGCTCTTATGATCTCTTCTAATCCTAGAACTCTGTAATTCTAAACTCATTGAAAAAAATTACATATCAATGAAAAGGCTACCACCAACTACATACTAAATACTTAATATATGCCAAGTTCTTTAAGACAGTAAGAACAGTCTTACTATTCTTACTGACAATAAGAGACTGACAATGAGACAGTCTCTTATTTAATCCCCACAGTACACTTAAGAGTAGGTATGAGACAGAGAATCTAAGACTCAGAGAAGTCAAGCAACTCTACGAAAGTCACACAGCTAGAGAGTATCAGATCAGAAATCAGAATCCAAGTCTGTGTGATACCAAAATCTTTACCTTTCTATCAGAGACAAGCTCAGTTCTTGGTGTGAGGCCAACAAATTGAATTGTCTGAACAGTAACTGATAAAAATCTGGGATCATAATGGAACTGACATTACAGAAAGCATTTTGCATAATAAAAGAAAAAGGGTCTCCACCGCCTGGGAATTTCTAGTCTATAAAGCAACACGGGGCATGCCGCACAGTGAGAAGAAGCTGAAATTGAATGACCTTATTCACGCCCTTCCCAATCCCACCCTAAGGTAGGGAAGCTAGGAGGTCATGGGCTCCTGGGATCCTCTCAATTCTTTTCCCACTATAGTTGTCCTCAAGCAACTACTATAAAGAGGTAATACAGTTCCAATTTTCACCGGTATGGCGCGCACTAGATATCCTCACCAATTCTCCCAGTGAAGATGAGCAAAAGTGTTGGCCAAACATCTCTTTAGAAGCATTGATAAGATGGCAAAAAGCAGAGGACATTTAGAGGCCAAATAATAAGAAACTCAAGGAGGCAAATCTGCTCTCACCTTGATGGCATTTTCTATAGCAAGTGGATTTGAGCTTATATCTTAAACTTAAGGATACAGAAGGATAAAGATAAAAGTTGCAATTATATACACACACACCAGGCAAATACTAACCACAAGAAAACTGGTATGAGTGTATCAATATATATTAATATCCAACAAAATAAACTCTAAGGAAAAAGCATTACCAGGGTATTAAAGGCTCAATCCACCAGGAATATATATCAATTCTAAAATTTTATATACATAATACAATAGCTTCATTAGCTACAAAGCAAAAACTAACAGAGCTAGATAAATTTACGATGATTGTAGGAGATGTCAGCCTACATTTAATGCTGGGGTTCCTTAGAAAATAGCCTGAAGCAAAGTTTATCCAGGGGGTGCTATCCTAGGGAAGCAAGATAAATAAAATATATACCACCACTATCCCACCAATGCCCCCAGCCCCCATGCTATATGCTCCTCTTAGGGAAAGGTCAAGTCACGGAGTTAGTAGTTAAACTCACTTCAACTGGTCAATTTATTTCTCCTCCTCCCTGGAAAACTAGACACGTGAAATCACAAGAAAGAGATACTGGGTGACCTTAAATCATGATTTACTTTCAACCAAGTCAACAAGCTTCCTTAATAGCAAGAAACACCTATTGAATCTCTAAGCATTGAAAAAGAAAATTGTATTAGTCAGGGTACCCCAGGGAAAGAGAACTAGGAATTATGTTATATATGCATATTTAGAGAGAAGATTTACTATAAGGACTTGGCTAACGTCATTATGACGGCTGACAAGTCCCAGGTGCCGGTGACCCAGCAAGCTGGTGACCCAGGAGAGCTGAGGGTGCAGTTTTTGTCCAAAGGCCAGTTAAGCTCAAGATCAAGGAAGAGGCAATGTTTCCGTTCAAGTCTGAAAGCAAGAAAAAGCCCATGTCCCAGTTCGAAAGTGATCAGGCAGGAGGAATTCTCCCGTACTCTGGGGAGGATCAGTCTTTTTGTTCTATTCAGGTCTTCAACTGATTGGATGAAGCCCACCCACATGAGGGAGGACAATCTGCTTTATTCAGTCTATTGATTTAAATGTTAACTGCATCAAAAACACCCTCATGGGGGCTTCCCTAGTGGCGCAGTGGTTGAGAGTCCACCTGCCGATGCAGGGGACGCGGGTTCGTGCCCCGGTCCGGGAAGATCCCACAAGCCGCGGAGCGGCTGGGCCCATGAGCCATGGCCGCTGAGCCTGCACGTCCGGAGCCTGTGCTCCGCAACGGGAGAGGCCACAGCGGTGAGAGGCCCGCGTACCGCAAAAAGACAAACAAAAACCACCCTCACGGAAACACCTTAAATACTGTTTGACCAAATATCTGGGCACCCTGTGACCAGTCAAGCTGACACCTAAAATTAACTATCACAAATGCTATGCGCAGCATCCCCTCCATCCTTTGCCCAGAGGCTTCTTCACCAAGGAGCTCCTCTTGGAATTAGGGAAATGCTACTGTGAGCTCTGAGAGCCTGTACACCAACGCCCATCATGAGAGGGATCCAGGCACATCTTCATCATGACTGAGCAAATCAACTCTAACCAGTTCCTGCCCTTCTGGATCACACAGACCGCTGTTCCTCATGGCACATCCTTCCAACACATGGTCAGGCTAAAGCAGTGCTTCTGAGACTAGAATGCGCATAGCAATCGCTCGGAGCTCTTGTTAACATGCAGATCCTGGTTCAGTCGGTCTGGGGTGGATCCTGAGGCTCCGTATTTCTTGTAAAGTCCCAGGAGCTGTTGACGCTGCTGGTGCACAGACCACACTCTGAGCTGTGAGGTCTAGAATAGCCATAGCTTCTTGACACCATCTCCAGAGACAGAAAAGGTCCAACTTTTCTCCTACTTCCCTTTCATTTATGACCAGGACTTGATCTATATCATATCTGCTCTTACCAACTCCAGCCCTATGGCTTAGCCTTTATAACGAATAAGATTCAGTCAGAGAAACTGGCTTATCTATTAGGATACTCAACCGGAAATCCTGTCGAAGATGCTACAGTCCATTATACCTAGTCAGTGTGCAGAAGATGCTATCTGATGTCCTGTCACTGTTCCTCTAACACACCCGTAGCCTCAGGTGCACAGCTCTAAACAGCTTAGCTTTGTCCTGCTGTTGTTTCTGTGGCATTTTCTAGGTTTAACTGCCATGCTTCCCCCCAGATACTACAAGCCCTCAAAGACAACAATAACACCACCACCATATTTAATAGTAAACACACTGCAGAATGGTTTTGTAGTATGCCTGAGAACACACTGTCCCACCTCCACGTGACACACATCCTTAAAAGCAAGCTTCACCTGCTCTGAAAGCTCTTCAGAGGCCGATGAGAAGAGCACTTCTCACACCTAGATGTTTTGCTTATCTGCATATTTGCATATTTGTTTTGCATATTTCCCACTATAAACTGCTCGAAGATAGAAACTGTGTCTCACACACCTACGGTTTGTGCTGTTCAGAACACCATCCAGAATGAATGCGTGAACTGACTTTACATTTATAATGTATAACCACCCTGTCAAGTAGGTCACTTTTTCTTACCTCCATTTTGCTGACGAGGAAACCAAGGCTGAGAAAATAAGTGACCTGCCCAAGGTCACACTGGTTGTTGCCAAAATTCTGACAGAGTGGGAGTACTCTGCCACATTACCACCCTCCCAACTCCCTGAATCTTTACTAGATCGCCCAAGAGGTTTTGCTGAATTTGCCCCTCAAATGAAGGAGTGTGACACGCCCTGCTCCACAGGTGATGACTTAGTCACACATGGAAGTGTCATGATTTACCTGAGCTCCCAGAGCTAGCCACCGGCGGGTAGCGAACTGAATCCCAGTCCGAGTTCCCGTGTGTCACCAGCATTGACTTCACATCTCCACCCTTACTGGGGACCAGTTTCTGCACAGGGTCCAGTCCTGTGCAATTATAGTGCTTAACCCCCAGGATGATGACCCAGGGTTAACTGTCAACTTCAGAATAGGATTTTCCAAAAGCGACCCTTTCTAGCTTTCAAGTGGTTTGAGTTTAGCATTTTAAAATGTGTACTATGTAATATTTTTCCCTTCTTTGGCATTTAAAATTTTCCATGTGTCTAAGTGAAATCGAATATGTGAATAAACACAAATTAACTCATCAAAATGAAAGCGGTAAGAGAAGCCAGTTATTTCCGAGACTTTTTGCCAAAGCCTCCCTTGACTCTCTCCAGAGAGGCAGAACCAGCTGTCTGCTGACATTCAGGTGACATTTTACAAACCTGGCATCCATTTTCAATAATTGTTGCACATAAAAGCCCAAAAAGAGAAGTTGGGGACACAGGTCTGTCCAAAAAATAAAAGACACATAATACATTTAAATAGTAGAAATAGGAGTTGGGCTGGCGAGATACTTTATAGTCTTCCTTAATGTTTATTTTTTTCCTAAAACATGTTAGTTTTATAATTTTTTTTTAAAAACTCAGTAAAAGTTCTAAAAATAAAGTTTACTGTTGACAATGCCAGGTGACCTGAATCAACTCAGTCATTCAAAGTTATCAGACTCTAGGTCCATCCACCTCACTATAAATAACTCAATTTCATTTCTTTTTATGGCTGAGTAATATCCCATTGTATATATGTGCCACATCTTCTTTATCCATTTATCTGTCAATGGACATTTAGGTTGCTTCCATGTCCTGGCTATTGTAAATAGAGCTGCAATGAACATTTTGGTACATGACTCTTTTTGAATTATGGTTTTCTCTGGGTATATGCCCAGTAGTGGGATTGCTGGGTCGTATAGTAGTTCTATTTGTAGTTTTTTAAGGAACCGCCATACTGTTCTCCATAGTGGCAGTATCAATTTACATTCCCACCAACAGTGCAAGAGGGTTCCCTTTTCACTACACCCTTTCCAGCATTTATTGTTTCTAGATTTTTTGATAATGGCCATTCTGACCAGCTTGGGGTGATACCTCACTGTAGTTTTGATTTGCATTTCTCTAATAATTAGTGATGTTGAGCATCTTTTCATGTGCCTCTTGGCCATCTGTATGTCTTCCTTGGTGAAATGTGAAGGAATTTTACTCCAATAAAGATCTATTAAAAAAAAGTATCAGACCGTTTGCATATCCCATAGCTAAAGATGAATAAGAACTACAGGCCTCATCACCCATTACCGTGCTCCGAGGAGTTGTGTGATCCAGACAGCAAAGCCCGGAACAAATTCTTCCACATATAAAAATATTTATTAGCGAGTAGGCACAAAAACAGCCGTCCGTGTAAGCTCTATGAAGGACCAGGGCTCGGACCTTTCCGTGAAGTGTTAACTCAAGACAGACTTAAGAACATTCTAGCAGTGGTGTTCAGCTACCACACTAGTGCGATCAGTTTGCTCGAACCATCTGTTAATATCTGGACGCAAGACAAATTGGTGTATCTGGCTTAGACAACACTCCAAAGTTTACAACTCGCTAACATTACCGGATTTCTACACCCTGTTCAAGCAAAGGCAAGGGTGTCTTTAAATAGTTCTAGCCAACTCACACATCCTGAACACCACTTAATTCTCCAATGAAAAATAGCTTCATAAATTTTAGGCTCATTAGGGAGCCCTCTAGGGCTGACCAGAGATTAATAGCACAAAACCCTTACAGTACTAACATATTAACAACCACTCCCAAAGGGTATGTCCAGTTAGAATATTTCAAATGTTAACTAACAACCCCATAGAGGATTAGGAATGAACACACACACACACACACACACACACACACACACACATACATGCCATTGTCTATACTGAAATAGAGTAAATTTTAAAAGTAAAATATTTAAAAGTAAATTTTATGTACATATAACAGCTAGATAAAACAAAAGAATACAACAGTGACAGAGGGATTTTATGAAGACATACAAAAGGACAATGACGGCTCCTCCCATAAAAACAAGAACATCTTTTTAACCTTAGTTTGGTTCTTAATTACACAAAAAAATCACAGATTAGTCTCTTCATTTTAAATCCGGAACAGAGCTCGAAGTAAGTGACAAGACTTGCCCAAGGTTGTGCCGAGAATTAATGGCAAAGCCAAAACTGGCACGAATCTTTAGTCTTCCCAGCTTCTGGGGGGAAAAAACTTTTCAAATATAAAAATGATCCAGAACTTTTTGCAGAAAATATATATGAGAAAATAAAAATACGAAGGTGTAATAAAGGTTATCCACAATTCCCGCACTCAGATAGAGCCCCCACTGGTGCATCTCCTTCTAGACGTGAACACACCATATATCCACCCTTGTCATTTTAATTTACAAAATTACATGATACCTCACATGTAGTTTTCTGGACTGCCTTTATTTCATTTGGTTTTACATAGAAACAATCCCCCATGATATGTAACAGCCTTCAAAAACATGATTTCTCTAATGGTTACATGACAGTCACCATATTATCATTTATTTATTCATTCCTCTATTTTTGGACATAAAGGTTATCTCAAGGAGTTTGTTAGAATCGCTCTAAACTGACATTTTGCCCCTAGAAGGTAACCCTATGAAGGTAGAGGCTTTGTTTGTCTTACTGATCATAGGACCCTCAGCCCCCCAAGAGTATCCAGTACATAGTATCCAGTGCTCTATAAGAATGGATGACAGATGGACATGGATGGATGGGTGGATGTGGATGGATGACTATGGATGAATGGATAGATATGGATGGATGGAGATGGATGGAGATGGATGGATGGAGATGGATGGATGGATGGATGGATGGATGGATGGATAGATATGGATGGATGGAGATGGATGGATGGAGATGGATGGATGGAGATGGATGGATGGAGATGGATGGATGGAGATGGATGGATGGATGGATGACTCTAGATGAATGGATAGATATGGATGGATGGAGATGGATGGATGGATGGATGGATGGATAGATATGGATGGATGGAGATGGATGGATGGAGATGCATGGATGCATGGATGCATGGATGCATGGATGCATGGATGGATGGATGGATGGATGGATGGATGGATGGATGGATGGATAGATATGGATGGATGGAGATGGATGGATGGATGGATGGATGGATGGATGGATGGATGGATGACTCTAGATGAATGGATAGATATGGATGGATGGAGATGGAAGGATGGAGATGGATGGATGGATGGATGGATGGATGGATGGATGGACAGACATGGATGGATGGAGATGGATGGATGGACATGGATGGATGGGTGGATGGATGGATGGATGACTCTAGATGAATGGATAGATATGGATGGATGGAGATGGATGGATGGATGGATAGATATGGATGGATGGACATGGATGGATGGATGGATGACTGAATGAATGGATGGAGATGGATGGATAGACATGGATGGATGGGTTGATATGGAGGATACTTGCTTGCATCTCTGTTAACTTCCTGAAAGTCTTTTTAGTTTGAGCACTAATATTTATTCTGATTAAACTTGCTGTATAATATATAGGACACCAGTTTATCTGAAATGACTCTTTGTTCCATATTATATTTAAAATGTATTCATTTCTTATCAGACAATTATCTGAAATTATTTATTTACCTGCAATTCAAATTTAACTTGACTAGACCATATTTAGATTTCCTAAATCTGACAAACAGAATTCTTGATGTACCTTCACAAAACAGCCTGCCTAGAACGCCTCACTGGTCCCTGAGAAAAGCCTCAATCCTCTTAAAGAGTCTGAACCCACTGGCCTTTGGCAACAGTGAGTGCTGTAAACAGCCACTATCTTTTGAGCCCTTGATCTTCTTCATGACTCAAGACAAATGAGTAAAGCAATAGGAAAGAGAATCCCCAGTCATGATAATCAAAGAGACAGAGTACGATCTCTCCAAACACAAATCGCACGTAGGCAACACAGTGTAAAAATTAAGACCACTGTCCTCTCAAGCTAACCTTTCTTCCAGCTGAAAATTTCCAAACTTACAGGTCCGTGGGGATCTTCACTTCTCAGTGGCACCATTTCATGCCAGTTTCCTCCTGGCGTAACCCCTGCACTGCATCCTTTATCAGGCCTAGATCTCTTTGCCCCTCAATCTAAATGACTACAGAAATGTTCAGACACACCCAAAAGTAAAAAGACCAACACCCATCATCCAGCTTCAACAAATATCAACTCGTGGCCAGTTTTCTTTCATCTCATACCTCACCCACTCTCCTTCCCAACATCACTGGATTATTTTGAAGCAAATTCCAGATATCATATTATTTCATCCATAAATATTTTAGTGTGTATTGCCAAAAAAAAAGATAAAGATTTCCCTATATGTCCTGTAAATTTTTTTTAATAATAACTGGCTTGTTCAAATTAGCACCCAAATAAGGACTACATGTCAGTTTGATTGTTGTGTCTAAGTCTTTAATCTCTAGGTTCACTCTCCCTATTCTCCTTGAATTTCATGGATTGAAGGAACAGGGTCGTTTGTCCTACCGAATTTCCCACACCATAGATTTTTGTTAATTGCATCCGCCAAGGTGTGGCTTAACGGCCCCCGGTAGTTCCTGACTATAAACTGGCAGTTAGATCTAGAGGCTTGATTGGATACAAATTTCACTTTGGGGCAAGTATATTTCATGGTGGCTCTGTGTACTTCCTATTATATTACCTCAGGAAGTTCATGGTATCTGGCTCTCCCTTTTTTGATGTTAAATATTAACCAGTGGGTTCAGGTGGTACCAGCTTGATTCATACGTTGAAACGTCCCCCATCAGCTTTTGCACGCATTGGTTTTAGCATTCCCCTACTGATGACGATTACACAGCTCTATGGTTCCATGAAGGGTTTCAAAATAGTGATACTCCAATTCCATCTTTCCTTCTAAATTTAGTAGCTGGATTTTTCCATGGAGAAGACATGTCCCTGGTCCACCCTCCAGTAAATGAGTATAGTTCGTACAAGAAAGACAGAATAAATGCTTGATTTTTCTCCCTCTATTTTGCTAGTTTGCAGAATAATCAAAGGTGACAAACTCCTCCAGAGAAAACAAATGAGCTTAGTTTTGTTGTTCTGAATATCATTATGAATTCATGGATTTAAACACATGTATGTGCATAAATATTTATGTGTATGTGTTTCAATCCATTGAAGTGATTATGCTTTGCAACGTTCAAACTGTCCCATCTTTGGCCAGTGGGAGCGTTCGTGCCCTTCTGATATGACCCCAGGAACCTTTAATGGCTTTCTTGCTGATCTGACAAGATGTTCTTTGCTCCTCTTGCACAGTTCCTGACCCAAATCTGGATCAGCTATCTCTCCACGGATGCTTGGTCACTTGTACATTCTCATTCACCTATCGTTTCAATCTCCCCCTTTGATGATCAGATCACTCCCAATGGAACACTCTTGTAGAGGGGTCCAGAATAAGCCACTGTGGCATAAAAATTATTTTGAGGGGCTTCCCTGGTGGCGCAGTGGTTGAGAGTCCGCCTGCTGATGCAGGGGACGCGGGTTCGTGTCCCGGTCCAGGAGGATCCCGCGTGCCACGGAGCGGCTGTGCCCGTGAGCCATGGCCGCGGAGCCTGCACGTCCGGGGCCTGTGCTCCGCAACGGGAGAGGCCACAGCAGTGAGAGGCCCGCGTACCGCAAAAAACAACAACAAAAAAGAAAATTATTTTGAGCTGCTCCTGAAATCCCTTATCTGCCTAAAAGCTGAGCCTCCCCAAAGAATTCAATTGTCATGAATCCCAAGTCAGCACTACACTCAAAGAGACGGTCACAAAATTATCACAAATCCCATCCACTCTCTTATGGGACCATGTATCTTTTTAAGAAGAAAGATAACTGTTTTACATTTAAATATTTAAATTTTTCCCATAAGTGACCTTCTCTCCCCTGCCCAGATGGTGGATAAGCTCCATATCCCAAGTGCCCTTTGAGTCACATTTCTTTGTCAACTCCCATGTGTACATATGTGATGAAAGTCTGTTTCTTCTTTTGCTAACTTGTCAGATTGCGTTTAATTTGCACGACCCCGAACACTGAACTTAAGAGAGCAGAGGGAAAGTTTTTCCTCTTACTGTTCTGATTTTCCTCCTGCACTACAGATCTATATACTTAGGGGACTGGACACTGCCATCTCTACATCCACTGGACACCTTTCAAATTCAGCTTGTTCAGATGTGAATTCATCCTCTTTCCCCCACACCTACTACTTCATCAGTACGTAGGTATCAGTACTGAGAGTCAGGTTAGAGCAAGACACTGCCATAAACATATGGACTTCATCCACACCCTTATGAAGTGGTCCTCTGTCTGTTCTGCCTGGACCATGCAGTTCTCTTGAAATGTTTCAGGACACTGAACCGTATTGAGGACTCTCCACCAGCCATGTCCCTTAATTTGCATGAGACTGTGAGAAAAAATCTTTGCAGAGGTCTGGCTGCCTGAGCAGGCCAGTATCGAAGAAGGAAAGGACACGGCTTCCTGGAGCACGAAGCTATGTCTGATCTTATTTTGACACCGTCCTGGAAACAAGAGGCTGGGATGTAAAAGCCCAGTGGCTCTGAGATGCCCCTCTGGAGAAGCTGGAGTAGAAGGGAGAAAAGCACTAGAAAGTACAGAGCTTTTCAGGTGGACACGGCACAGACATCCGCCTGGGGGCAGGAAAGGCACCACGGGAAAAGGACAAAAGCTGTGGATAGCAGAGCAGAAGGATGGCAACCACTTTGATGTGAAAGACAAATCAAGATGGGGTGACCGACCTATGTTATTAGCAGCGCTATTCACAATAGTCAAGACATGGAGACAACCTGTATGTCCATTGACAGATGAATGGATAAAGAAGATGTGGTACATATATACAATGGAACATTACTCAGCCATACAAAAGAATGAAATAATGCCCTTTGCAGCAACATGGATGGACCTAGAGATTATCATACTAAGAGAAGTCAGAAAGATGAAGACAAGTATCATATGATATCACTTATATGTGGAATCTAAAAAATGATACAAATGAACTTATTTACAAAACAGAGATAGACTCACAGATGTAGAAAACAAACTTAAGTTTACCAAAGAGGAAAGGGGGTTGGTGAGGAATAAATTAGGAGTTTGGGATTAATAGAGGCAAACTATTATATACAGGATGGATAAACAACAAGGTCCTACCATATAGCACAGGGAGCTATATTCAATATCCTGTGATAAACCATAATGGAAAAGAATATGAAAAAGAATGTATATATACGCATAAGTGGATCACTTTGCTGTACAGCAGAAATTAATACAACATCGTAAAACAAATATACTTCAGTAAAAGAAATTTTTAAAAAAAGACGGGGTGGCTGAGGAGGGAAAAGACTGGACATCCTGCCAAGCAGTCAGATGGGACCTCAGAGCACTGAGATTTTGATAAATGTGAACTTGGACAGACTGGACACAAAAGCAACACCAGGCCCTCACCATCCAAGCCAAACCCCTGCCCCCAGCACCTCTACTTCCCAGATGCCCCACCCATCAGTCACCAGCTCTATGGATTCTGGCTCCTTCTCTCCTACAATGAGGGTCTCTGCCTTACTTGATGGTCTCCCTCCTGGATTACTTACCGCACTGCCTCCTGGCTATTGTGGAATTTAGTCTCCCTCCCCTTCAAGCCCTCCTCTGTTGCACAGGACTCCAAACATTTTTTTGCCCCCCTAAAGTGCAAAAATTGGAGCCCACCCCCAAATAGATTTATATTTATGTGCAAATCGAAACTGCCCTCCTGAACCAAAATGTAGGTATATTTAAGAACGTGAACCAAAGAGACATTAAAAAAGAAGGAGAAAGATAAACGGGCAGATGTGCTGATACTTTCTTTCTTTTCCCCCAATGAGTTGTCTTAACAGCCTCACCTGCAGACTCCCTGCAAAGTTACTGAAGGAGCTTGGGATCGTTGTGCAGCTGACATCTTAGTCAGACAGGACCAGATTATGAAACCCTGATCGTGAGTCTTAAACAGCTAAAGAGAAAACTATTCTTAGGGCTGAAAGTGACAGGAAAGAGGTGAATTAAGGAATCTGTCTAAGATGTCACCTTTGACAGCAGAGAGTGAAGATAAATAAATTCATTTCCTGGTCCTCCCTCCATTAAATTCAATCTACTCGATACACTCTTTGCCTACAGCTAAACTAAATCTTCCTGGCTGGATTTTAAATTTCGGACTGGCCCTGGAATAAAACACGGACTTGGGTGGCTAGATAATCATCAGATGTTGCTTAGCTGGTGACTCATCAGATCACACAAGGGTATTACAGGTATAGGAGCGAAGGACAGGGGCGCTTCTTGTAACAGGGACCCTGCGGCCTGGCAGCCGTCCCACCAGACGGCAGCCGTGGAAAGGCCAAGATGGTTCTTGCAAGATCAAAAACCAATTTAGTCTGGCCCTAAAATAGATCTTCAAGCTTCATTAAGACTCAGGTTCGCTTCTCCTGTTTTCCCATCAAAGCAAATTAGCCTAAAGAAAACAGCATTCCAAGTGACCAAAGGTTAGAAAAATTGTCCCGCAAGTGTTTTGAATTCTTTGTCACCCCCAATTTCTTTCACAACTGAGTTCGGTCCATCAGGGAGGTTCCTGGCATGGGGCTTGACAGCTTAAATGGCAAAACAGGATGTGTCCCTACCAGGACTCCTGCTTGGCTGCGATCTCCTGGAATTAATTGATCTTGTGGGGGTGGGGGTTGGTGGTGGTAACTGTGGGGTTTTTTTTTTTTTCTTTTCTTTTCTTTTCCTTTTCTTTTTTATTTGAGAGCCTCAGATGGGCAGACGTGGAACGGCTTCTCATTTGCAGGGAGCTTGGCTGGCCGGGGTGAGCTGAGGACGCGGGAACTGCCTTCTTGGCCAAGGCAGGAAGTCAGCTGTAAGAAGCTACCACTTTTCCACCCTGGGTGGCTTTTTCTTTTTTCTCTCTCCGTCATTGATTTTGGAAGAAAACAGAAGTCTAATTTCAAACAGAGCACAGACCCTGGGAAGGGAGGAGAAAAGAAGGTAGCCCAGGGCTCCAGGATGGCCCGGTAATTCTTGCCTCCACTTTTTTTTCTTACTTAATTAGGGATGCTGAACCATCACACTGAAAGCTGCTAGTGGTCCTTGGCCAGGCCAGAGGATGGCTGGTGACAACGAATGGTGGCAGACGGTACCCAAGGGCCCCCTTTCCACGCGGCGGGGAGTTGGCATTAAGAGGTGCAGTCTCTCTCCAGCCACCTGGGCAAGTCCAAGTGTGAGGGTTTTTTTTTTTTTGCCATTCCACCTGAGAGAAGCCTCTGTTTCAAGGAATGCTTCTGCACCAATGGGTGAGAACTTTTAGCAGAACACGCCGGCACTGTGGGAAACGGCGGCATCATTTCAACACAAATTGGTTCTCTCTCCCCATTTTTCAGGTGCAGTTCAATCCCCCCAGTTTTTTCTCTTGATTTGAATCTCTTTCACAGATTAACTGCCTCCTTCCCACTGACCGTGTGATTTGCAGCTCTGCCCTCGGCCCCTGGCGACTCCATAGAAGATGTGCCCAGAGGCACAAGGAAACAACCTTGCTCTGCTATGGACATTAAAAGGGCAGGTGGGCACATAGCGAAGGAAATGCTGTTTCTGTGGGTGGCATGTGACCGCAATTCATGTCATCGCTCTCAGATAAAACAACACACTCTTCCCCAACGGAAGCAGCAAAAGTGCATGATACAGTGTAATTATATGTTGGCTTGTCACAAGGAACCAAAAATAGGAAGTTACAACACGGTAATAAGGTATGGGGTAATATTTAGACATGTATAAAAAGGTCATTTTTAAGAGAGTGTTTCACCATTTTTATAACAATTCTGAATTATCCTTTTCCCACATCAGAGTGCAATGGACTTTGTACATTGGTAAAAGATGTATTTCCAGACCTTTAGGATGCTCCCAATTATTGAACCAAAATAATGCCCACTGAGTCACAGTTCTAGAAATATCTTCATCCCACAAGTTGTCTTTTCAACTTTCATTAATATTTTCCCTTGGGCTTCCCTGGTGGCGCAGTGGTTGAGAGTCTGCCTGCCGATGCAGGGGACACGGGTTCGTGCCCCGGTCCGGGAAGGTCCCACGTGCCGTGGATCGGCTGGGCCCGTAAGCCATGGCCACTGAGCCTGCGTGTCCGGAGCCTGTGCTCCGCAGTGGGAGAGGCCACAACAGTGAGAGGCCCGCGTACCGCCAAAAAAAATTTTCTCTCATACCACATTGCTATCTGTATTTCTAACAACAAAGAAATATTTTATCACCTGAAAAGCTGACAGTGTTTGCTGGGCCCCTCACCCCCTCACTAGCTATGTATGTAACCCCAGATGGCCACTGGACAGAGCACCCATGGGTGACAAAGCATGTAAAACTGCACCTCTGTACCACCTCACACCAGTCAGAATGGCCATCATTAAAAAGGCTACAGATAACAAATGCTGGAGAGGGTGTGGAGAAAAAAGAACCCTCCTACACTGTTGGTGGGAATGTAAATTTGTGCAGCCACTATAAAAACAGTACGTTCCTCAGAAAACTAAAAATAGAAGTACCATATGATCCAGCAATCCCACTCCTGGGCATATACCCAGACACAACTGTAATTCAAAGAGATAACATGAGCCCCTACGTTCATAGCAGCACAATTTACAACAGCCAAGACATGGAAACAACCTACATGTCCATCGACAGATGAATGGATAAAGAAGATGTGGTACATATACACAATGGAATACTAGTCAGCCATAAAAAAGGATGAAATAACGCCCTCTGCAGCAACATGGATGCAACTAGAGATTATCATACTAAGTGAAGTAAGTCAGAAAGAGAAAGACAAACACCATATGATATCACTTTTATGTGGAATCTGAAATAGGGCACAAAGGAACCTATCTATGAAAGACAAACAGACTCACAGACATGGAGAACAGACTTGTGGCTGCCAAGGGGGAGGGCGGAGGGAGAGAGATGGACTTGGAGTTTGTGATTAGCGGATGCAAACTATTATTGATACATTTAGAATGGATAAACAACAAGGTCCTACTGTATAGCACAGGGAAGTATATCCAAACTCCTGGGATAAACCATAATGGAAAAGAATATTTAAAAAGTGAATGTATATATGTATATAACTGAGTCACTTTGCTATACAGTAGAAAATAGCACATTATAAATCAACTATACTTCAATTTTAAAAATTTAATTTAACTTTCCTTTTCCTTTCCACGCTACCCAGACAAGGGCCTGTATGGCGTTGTTCTGGATTTCCACCATAACTTAAAGGGAAACTTTCACAGTGTCCAGAGCCCTTGATGTCCTGCAAATGAAGGAAGAGAATGTCCTCAAATTCCCCGCAGCAGGAACCCACTGAGGTGGCACCAACCTTGACCTCCAAATGGAACAGTACATCTACAAAAGGCCACAAACTCTTAAAATGGAAATAGGTTGATGGAAAAGAAACAGTTTCTGGGCTTCCCTGGTGGCACAGTGGTTGAGAGTCCGGCTGCCGATGCAGGGGACACGGGTTCGTGCCCCGGTCCGGGAAGATCCCACATGCCGCGGAGCGGCTGGGCCCGTGAGCCATGGCCGCTGAGCCTGCGCGTCTGGAGCCTGTGCTCCGCAGTGGGAGAGGCCACAACAGTGAGAGGCCCGCGTACCGCAAAAAAAAAAAAAAAAAAAAAGAAAGAAACAGTTTCTAAAAAAAATTAAAAATTTAATTTAATTAAAAATAAAATAAAATAAAATTGCACCTCTGCAACACTGAAAAAAACTACATATTATGGACCTTCAGGGTTGATCTGGAGCTCAACACCAAAATACAATGTCCCAGAGTACGTGCTAACTTATCAAGTACAACAGAGTTATAATTCAGAATCCGTCCAAGGACTGGCAGCAAAGACTGCCTGGCTTTCTTCTACATGGTTATAACTGGGGAAGACAGGATTTGAAAGTGGATATATGTGAGTTGAGAGAATAAGTCACCATCTAGCAGGGTTTCACTTCTATTGACCATGGAGATGGGATTTCATTAGTCTTTGCCACTAAAATGATGTCCTCTTATCCAACTTCCCGGATGACTCATCACTCCTTTTTACGGGGCTTTTTAAGGAAGTTTTCAGAGGGCAGGATAAATAAGAATAGCTTGTGCACAAAATCTTATATCGAAGGCCATTGAATCAATGTGTTTGAAAAATCTGCCTTGTGTCTGCGCCATCGGTGTGCTTTGACTGCAGTGAATTCTCTGCATGCTGGTCATGCAGACATATAAGCCATTGCAAGCCAACCGTGAATAGTGGTTCGGTGTGTAGGGTTTAGAACCAGACAGACACATCCAAGCGGTACTTTGCTTTTAGCTCTTTGACCTCAGGCAAGTGTTTATATGTTTAGCCTCATTTCTTAATTTGCAGAACAGAGGCAATAATATTGCACAGGGTTCTGTGGGGATTATATACATAAAGTGTTTAGCACAGTGCCTGAAAGTAGATATTCAAATATTTTGAAGGAAAAAGTGAGTTTATTTCTCAGAAACTTTTCCTGGGGCAAATCATCCAATTACCCAAATGATAAAAGAAACGGTTCTCAGTGTCTCACCCTGTGAAGTATTACTAATTTTCAGCTCCATCTGGATAATCTCTTTCTGTATAGGAATTCCACTCATAATTTTTTCTCATTACTCTTGATCACAATTCAGTTCTGTTTGGGGAGATAGCACTCAGAGGAGATAATGGGGGGACCTAAAATTTACTCTTCTCTTTGACACCCAATTTCTTAGTGTCATCAGGTGTATCTATCCAACTCCACTTGGTCACTGTCTATAAAAATAACATTTTCTAATTCTTTGGGACAATGGTAGAGATAAATTAGATCATTTTTGCGCAGAGCTATTAGCTCCTTAAAATGAAAGAATATATTCGTTTTATGGCATCAATTATGTTCATTGTTAATTTATGTTATCAATTAACCTTCATATCACGATACTGCTTGCACAAGACTATCTTCCCCTAGTCTTATCCCGCGCCCCCTCAATCCCCCCTTATATTTATCACTAAACCAAACTCTACCTGCTTTTGCTTTCACTGACATCAGCAATCCCAATTCTGGGATCTGAGGCTAAATGATTTGGGACAAACCTCTCGATCTCCTGCCAATTTGACAGGGTCATATGGTGATAAGAAAAAGAGGGGAGTGGGGGGCAAAACAAATGAGATAACATTTAAGGTCATTTTCGACCCCCTGATTCTGAGATAAGAATGGATATTGAATAAGCAAAGATGGTTCCCTCCCCCCAAGCCCTCCAAAGTCCAGATGCCCATGCTGGGCTCTCCATCCTGCTCCACAGGCACCTGCATCCCTGCCCTCTCTGGTCCCGAGAAGCATTCCCAGCTCCTCAGAGGCAGCTCTCCATGTCTAAACTGTGACGTTAGGTTTGGCTGGGCTCTGCTTTCCCTGAGTAAGGCATCATCTCCACACTCTCCAAACTCCTCTTTCCCCTCCCATGGGGACAAACTCGGGAACAGGGCAAGGAAAGGGAAATGGCAAATCCTCCATCCTGTGCCCAGGCTGGCATCGCTACCATTGATTTTTTTTTCCTACCATTGATTTTTAATCAAGACAGACTTCTGGTAGCAATTTCCTTTCTTAGACCAACCTCAGAGCATGGCACGCCCTACAGTCCTTTCAGTTAGGAGGAAAAGACAACATCACCACGAATGAGCAAGAAAGGCCCTCCCCTCCATCATCCTCTGGCTGGCTCAGCCCTGAGATGGTAAGGAGACGGAAGAAAAGCCTGCCCAGTGACCAGCTAGACTGTCTCCTACTTCTTCATTTACCAAAACCTTAAATGAGCCAGGGCTTCCCTGGTGGCACAGTGGTTAAGAATCCGCCTGCCAATGCAGGGGACACAGGCTCGAGCCCTGGTCCGGGAAGATCCCACATGCCTCGGAGCAACTAAGCCCGTGCGCCACAACTACTGAGCCTGCTCTCTAGAGCCCGTGAGCCACAACTACTGAGCCCACGTGCCACAACTACTGAAGCCTGTGCACCTAGAGCCTGTGCTCCGCAGCAAGAGAAGCCTCCGCAGTGAGAAGCCCGCGCAGCTCAAGGAAGAGAAGCCCCCGCTCGCCGCAACTAGAGAAAGCCTGCGTGCAGCAACGAAGACCCAACACAGCCAGAAATTAAAATAAATAAATTTATTTTTTTTTAAATTCAAATGAGCCAACTCTGCTGCTGAGTTCTCCTCCCCAGAGGCCCAGAGCCCAACACTGACCTCACGGAACCAGGCAGGGCGGGTACAGAGGAAGACCCCGCGGGGCTCGCCCAGAGACCCTGGCTGGAGGGGGACAGGTGCCTTCCGGCTGAGATTCTGTTCGCTTTGCCCCCAGGGCGCTCTCTGCGGCAGAGAGAAGAGTTACACTAAAACCTTCCGGCACTGACAGCACGTGGTTCCACTCCTGCACCAGGTGTACCTGCACCAGGTGGAGAGGCCGGAGTGGGCACATACCTGGAAGCAACGTGACATGCGCCCGCACGTGCACGCACACGCACGACCTTGCTTCCCTCCTCGCCGTGTGCCCTGCTCATGTCACCCCGTTCTGGTCCTGCCTGCAGCCCGGACTCGGATCCAGCGCCCAGCAGCAAGCAGTGCAGCGTGGGGCCAGCACCAGGACAGTCTGCGTCCCCACCCTGGTTCTCACACACAGGAGGCCCTCGGGATGCTGAACCCCAATATCGCGCACCTCCCTCCATCACTGAACCCGGTACCCTTAGACTAGTTCCAGGGACCTAGTAGCCGGTGGTCGGCCCCTCTGCCTCCACCTGTCCACCTCCTCACCCACAATGCCTGTCTTCTTCTCCCTAATCCATGTTTTCCGACTCACGTCCTGGGACCTTCTCTGCCCTCCCGCCTGCACGGAAACCCAGATCCAAAGCCTGGTCTAAACCCCTGGGCTTTCCAGCCTGTCCACTGGTTCACAACTCCGCCAGCCTGGGGGGCTGCCTCTGAGCTCTTTCCCCATTTAGTGTCCCCACCATGTCTACCCGCAGCAGACATCCACTCCTCAGTGAGACACGGGCAGAGGTTATTATAACCCTAGCCTAGTCCAAGACTGTGAGTGGTCCATTCTCCCCAATGGAAATACCGATTTTTAGTAGCATTTGTTCTCAGTTCTTACGTATTCAGGAAAATCGTGATTATTATTTTTCGTTGTTTCATTTCTTTTTCTTTTCTTTTTTTTTTTTTTTGCGGTACGCGGGCCTCTCACTGTTGTGGCCTCTCCCGTTGCGGAGCACAGGCTCCGGACGCGCAGGCTCAGCGGCCATGGCTCACGGGCCCAGCCGCTCCGTGGCATGTGGGATCCTCCAGGACCGGGGCACGAACCCGTGTCCCCTGCATCGGCAGGCAGACTCCCAACCACTGCACCACCAGGGAAGCCCTCATTTATTTTTTTATTGAAGTATAGTTTATGTACAATGTTTCAAATGTACAGCAAAGTGAGAAAAATCATGATGATTTATTCCCAAACTCGCTCCTCACTGATACCCATTTCTGGGCCAACTGGAGCATGTCCAGGAAATGCAAACTAATTGTAAGCTCCAAAAAAAGTCTCCCATAATGAGAGAGAGAGAGAGAGAGAGAGAGAGAGAGAGAGAGAGAGAGAGACAGAGGAGGAAGAAGAAGAAGGGAGAGGGGGAGGGGGAGGGGGGAGGAAGACTTCCCATTAAATACATGTACAAGGTAAAGTAGTTGACATTTTTATGACCATTATAATAGGAGACTCGTATTGCATCTCACTTAACGATGAGAAGGTTTGCCACCTAGGTTAGCTCACTCATTTGCCTGGTAATATCAAAGCTTCAGTCAGACTAGCTGAAGGAGAAGAGGGGCTTACCATTCCAACACAAGTAGACTGGAACAGGAAATGCCTTATATTTTGAGGTAGACCATGGATCTAGCTACCCTGTTCCTCTCTCTTAGCCATCATACTTGGTCCTTTTTTCTCTCTTTCTCCTGTTCAGCCTCCCCAGGGAGACAGGAATTGCTCAGGTTGGTTTAGTCAGATCCTCCTCCAGTCACCCAGACAGCCAAGAGTCTGCATTTTGCAACGGGGAGAGTCAGGGGTTTGGGTGACTCGCAGGCGCTACCAAGCTTCAGAGTCAGCCCTGTGCATTTGATTTCCATGCATTTTTAAAATATTTGGCACTGGTGACTCTCATGTAAATGCTAACGTCTCTGGTTAAAGAGAAAAGCAACGGATTCACTGGAATTTAAGGTCAAGCTGTCCCACCTGGTGTGAGCTTGTTGCATTTCTTGGACTGCATTTTTTCTCACTGGTCTACACTCTTTACTTAGGCAATCTCATCCGACCCTGTCATCTCCCAGTTCCTACCTGTAACATCCTTCTGAGCTCCAGACCTGGATATCCAATCCCTGTTTGCTGGCTGCAGCTGGATCGTCCATCGTCATCTCAAACGTAGTGTACCCACACCTGAGCATTTGAACCCCTCAACTCACAACCTCCCTCCACCTCTAGTATGCACGTCCTCCAGTGTTTGTTATTTCAATAAATGGTACGTCTAGTCTCATTGCTCATGCCAGAAACCTGGGTGCGTCGTGCCCCAGACTCCCTGCCGCCACCTCCCTCACCATCACCTCCAGCTGGTCCACCTCCTAGCCTGGTGGAGTCAACCTTGAAAGTGAATTGAGAATCCGTCCACTTCTCACCTCCACTGCTCCATCCTCATCCAAGCCATCCTGCTCTCCTACCAGGGCTGTGCGAGAGCCGGCGGGTGGTCTCTCATGCCCCCTATTTTGCTTCCCACCCTCGTGCCCCACCCCCAAATCCCAGTGCAGCAACCATAACAAACTTTTTTTGTTATGGTAAAATAAACATAAAATTTACCATGTCAACCATTTTTAAGTGTACAATTCAGTGGCATATGTACATTGCTGGGCAACTGTCACCACACCCATCTCCAGAAATTTATCTTTCCCAGCTGAAACTCTGTACCCATTAAATAACAATGACACCCCATCCTCCCCATTCCCTCACCCTCCCCAATGGCAACCACCATTCTACTTTCTGCTTCTATAAATCTGACTAGTCTAGGAGCCTCACATAAGTGGAATCATACAGTATTTGTCCTCTTGTATCTGGCTTGGCTCATTTAGCAGAATCTTTTTAAGAGTCACCCATGTTGCTGCATGTGTCAGAATTTCATTCCTTTTTAAGGCTGAATAATACTCCATTGTACAAACCTACCGCATTTTGTTTTTTCTTTCATCTGTTGATGAACATGCGGACTGTTTCTCTTTTTGGCTATTGAGAATAATGCTGCTATGAACATGGGTGTACAGATACCTGTTTGACTCCCTGCTTTCAGGCTTTTTGGGTATTTACCCAGGAGTAGAATGGCTGGATCAAATGGTAACCTTATGTTTAATTTTTTGAGGAACTATAACAAAGTTTCAAAAACATTAGTTTTTGAAAGATTATGTCTTGGTTTCTTAAAAGTCCTTTGATGCCTTCCCATTGCAGCTGGTAAGCAGCTTAAACAGGTCTGATCTTCCTGGCCTTCCCCCGTTTCATTCAGCTCCTTTCTCGCCTGTTCCGGCCTCATGGGTCTTCTTCCCATCATTCAAGAACACAGAGCTCTTCCCTATTTCTCTCCCCCTGCGCAGCCTTTCCCTACGCCTGGAATTTCCTTCTCTGCTTGTACTCTCCTCCAGGTCTCAGTTTCAATATCACGTACTCAGGAAAGTCTTCCCAAGCCAGTTCTAGGCCTCCCCCATCTAAACCTGATGCTCTGATACAGCCCATGTCTCCCCTTGACTGGTGTAGGGTGATGCAGTCAGAGGTGCCGACTCTCCCTTTCTCACTCTTGCTCACAGTATGAGCACATGATTGAATGAATGAAGAGCCCTGTTACCTTGTGGGGTTTTATTGTTGTTATATTTCTTGCTGTTGTTTTGGAGCAGAGCTAAAGTCCATCATCATGACAGCAAGACAATACTTGTCTTCATAAAATGATGGTTGAGTTTCTCCTATTGGTGCTTGCCCACTTTTATATGCCATACCCTCTGTAATGGACTGAGTTGTGTCATCCCCTCCCCCACCCCCAAATTCATTTGCTGAAGCCCTAATCCTCCATGTGATGGTATTTGGGGGTGGGCCTCTGGGAGGTGATTAGGTCATGAGGATTTGCCCCTCATCTGATAGGATTAGTGCCCTTATAAGAAAATACACCAGAGAGCTTGATCTCTCTCTCTTTCTCTGAGTGCACTAAGGAAAGGTCACGTGAGGACACAGGGAGGAGGTGGCCATCTGCAAACCAGGAAGAGGACTCTCATCAGAACCCAACCACACCGGCCCCTGATCTCCAGCTTCCAGAACTGTGAGGAAAATGTCTGTTGTTTAAGCTGCCCAGTCTATGGTGTTCTTTATGACAGTGGGAGCAGACTAGTGTACCATCTTCCTCACACCATCACCTTACACTGTGAGACTACTCTAACTTGAGCGTGTTACTCGGCTTCCCTTCCTCGCCACTGTCATTCCATCTTGTGACAGAATCAGTTGTTTACCTGCCCGTTTCTGTCACCAGACTTAAATCAGTTGGGGTGGGATGCACATGTGATTTATTTTATTTTTTATCTCACCTGTTATTAGCCCCACCCAGAGCCATACACTTATCAGGTGTGTTTTTAAAGTTGGCTGAAATGATTTGGTGGCTTGGTTCCAATATACTTCTGGAAATCTTACAGTCTATGAACATAATTTCTCTCCAAAAACAGTTTCAAATCAACTTCGTCTCTCAAATGTTAGATAATTGTCAGACATTTTAAATTTCTATCTAGCCATAAACAGAACAAACATGATACATCAGTTATACTAACTAGTGAGTGATTTAAGTTATGAGATTTCTCTCTACATCTGTGAATGTTTTATCAGCATTCAGATGGTGTGCCTAAGTTATTAAAATGTCTCTGTGTGTGTACACACGAATGGTAATGAAAACTAGCCTTTGTTGAGCTCTTACATGTTGTAAGCCCATAGTGTTGGGCTCCTATTCTATGTTAAGTGTTCTATACATATGATATAATTTACTTATCTTCATATATATATATCCTTCAGGTTTATGGGAAGGAAAATGGACTTTCACTAAGGTTGAGTAACTCTCTAAGTAATCTGGCAGATGAGGGGTAGCACCAGGATTTGAACTCAAGGCTGCCTGATCCCAAAGGCTGTGCCCTTACGTATTTTCCGTGAATAATAAGAGCGGGCTTTATCTTCACTGAAATCCAGGCTAAGTCCTTTTCCTTCTTTGATGCATCTTCAGTGCAATGGAAAACAACCACCGCCTTTGAGTCAATCTTATATCTCAAGCTGAGGGGGCCCCTCTGAGGATGGAAAGTACAGTGTAGGGAAAATATCTGGTCGTATAACAGTCATGGCAGGCTAGGTCATGCTGTAGGGAGAGAAACGTCAAAACCTTCAAGGACTACTACAAAAACAGTTTACTTCTGGCTCACAGTATGTTCATTGCAGGTGCAGGGAAGCAAAATTTGCCACCCTCAAAGTGTGTCTCTTCGGCATGTTGATTATTTTGAGCTGAAAACAATCAAGGAACAAAAGACTCAGGAAGAACCTTTGACCTTCCCCCAACTGCCTAAAGGAATGTAGATAAAGGACTTGTTCCGGGCAGGGAGCTATCATCATAGATCGCTATCGTATGAACTAGGTGTGCAGGCAGAAAGGAACCCAGCAGAGTCTGTTAAAATTCCTCTCTTCGTCCCATTGCCTCTGCCTGGGCAGCAAACATTTTTTCCCTTTGAAATCCCAAACCACTACCCCAACATGGTTTTTTTTGTCTTTAGCTGAAGATGGTATTTAAGGGTAGGGTTTTGGCCATTTTGGTGACTTAGTTTTTCTGGGTCTCTCCCATGTATACACATTATTAAACTTTTGTGTGATTTTCTCCTGTAACTCTGTCTCATGTCAGTTTAAGAAGAATCTAGCCAGCCAGAAGAATCTAGAAGGATAGAGGTAAATGTCTTTCTCCCCAATACACGTCAGTTGAGGCTCAGTTCCACGTCCAGAACTCAAGCTGGTGGCAGCCTCTATGAGAAACATTGTCTATCTTCAGACAGAAGGAAAAGTGGGGGGATGGTGAAAACCCACGATGACTTCATTGGTCAAACTCTCACGGCCAAACCTGATGGCACTGGGTGGGAATCGTAATCCTTACCCAGAAAGGAGCCGCTACTACTTTGAATAACATTACAGCCTATCATAGAATCCTTCTGTGGAAGAAACAGATTATTTCAATCTGGCAAGAACATTTTTGTTCTTTATTCCACAAATCCCCAACAATTCCTGCCAGAACACTATGGTAATTACTTTTTTGTTTTTAGTTTAAAAAGACATTTCATCTAAGAACTTAGAATTCAGAGTGTACATATTTTAAGGTATATGAAATAGAAGTCTTTTAAATAAACACTTCATGAATATACTAAAACTAATTTTCCAAAATTCAAACACAGACTCTTCCATATATATGTACATTATATTTCCTGAATAACAGTCACTGATACAAAAACTAGAAATATTTTCACCATTAAATTTTGGCCTTGTACCTTCACTACAGCTCTCTAATTAGGCATTTGGTTTGTCTTTTTCTCATTTCTGGAGGCTGGAGGTCTGAGATCACGGTCCAGGAGAGTCTGGTGAGGTCCTTCTTTCTGGATAATAGATGGCTGTCTTTTTGATGTAACCCCACATGAGGGAAGCAGGGAGGGAGCTCTCTGAGGTCTCTTTTATAAAAGCCCTAATCCCGTCACCTTGGGGGTTAGGTTTCCGCATATGAATTTGGGGGGACACAAATATTCAGTCCATAGCACTGGATGAGATGAGCATTGGAATTGATACGCTGAGCAAGGAAGATGGATCAACCTCCCCACTGTGGGTGGGCTGCATCCAATCCATTGGAGGCCTGAATGGAACAATAGGTTGAGTAAGAATAATCTGCGCTCTTTCTCTGCCTGACTACCTTCCAGCTGGGACACAGGTCTTCTGCTTTAAGACTCGGACTCGGCTCTCTGGGCGTCCAGCTTGTCAACCTCAGGTCTGGACACTTCTCAGCCTCCATAATTGGCATCAGCCAATTCCATATACACACACACACACACACACATATATATATATATATATATATATATGGAATATTTCTTAACATATATGCCTTATGATTATATATATGTATATGTGCATATACATATATGTATATACATAGTGTTTATATAATGTTCCTTATCGTTAATATATATTCCTTATAATTATATATTTATATAAGTATATGTATATATGTACATATATAGTGTGTATATAATGTTCCTTAAAATATATATTCCTTATAATTATATATATGTATATGCATGTATACATGGAGATACGTGTATCTGTATATATATATGGTGTGCGTGTGTGTATCTGTGTGTGTACATATATCTCTTACTGGTTCTGTTTCTCCAGAGAACCCTACTAACACAAACATATTAGAAAATCCTCCTTCTATACAGACGGAAAAACTGGTTTAAAGAGAGCAGACTTTTCTTGGGTCATACCACAAGCAGTCTTTCTGGACTCCAGACTGCAGACTCCCAGCTTGGCCGAGCCCGCAGTGGGCTGAAGGCTCGCGGTGTAACCTCAAACTGGCCAGCACGCCTCACCCCACCCTCAACCCCGAGGCCGGGGCAGCACCGGCTGGAGTGGGCTTTGCTGCCAGCGGCTGCTTCCATGAACCTGGCTCCAGAATCCATCGGAGGTCTGCCTCGCCCACACCCAGTACAGGGAAGGGCCTCTGCCTTTCACTTGGGCTCAGCAGGCAGGAGGCAGGAGGTGCTTTCCAATGGTTTGGCTCTTAGGAGGGGATTTTCAAGGACAAGCTCAGAGATGAGTCCGCTTGGCTTTCTCTGTGCCAGCCAAAGTATTCTTAACTATAATTAAAACAATAATGAAAAGAGCCAAATAAAACGTGCAGGGGCCAAACTTTCCATGCCTTAAACCTGATAACCTGTTTTAAGACCAAGGAATTAAATGAGGTCAAGCAAATTCTTCTGTTCAGCTGAAGTGACCCCGCACAACTTCCTGCTTCACGGAGGGGCCCTGATCTAAGCAGACACAAACAGCAATTCGCCCGTGAAGCTAGCCTGCAGTTAAACAGGCTGCGTATGACACACACATGGCCAACAGGTACTCAACAGGAAAGGTGCTCAACATCACTAGTTATCAGGGAAATGGAAGTCAAAACCATTATAGTAGGTCATACAGTTTTTCAAACATGAAGAATTTATGTGTCCGTATCAACATTTTAGTCCATTTCTGTTTGTGTCTCAAAGCATTGTATATTCATGTGTCAGCAAATGTATGTGGAGTGATTTATTTGTATAAATTTGTCACTAAATTTACACCTTTCTGCACTTAGAAAAAATATATAGTGAAATATCACCTGACTTCTGTTAGAAAGGCTTTTATCAAAAAGACAAGAGATAAGCGTTGGTGAGGATGTGGTGAAAAGGGAACCCTTGTGCACTATTCCTGGGAAAATAAATTGGTGCAACCACTATGGAAAACGGCATGGAGGGTCCTCAAAAAATTAAATAGAGCTATCTTATGATCCAGCAATCCCACTTCTGGGTATTTATTCAGAGGAGATGAAATCAGTATCTCAACAAGATTTCTGCACCCTCATGTTCATTGCAGTGTTATTCACAATAGCCAAGATATGGAAACAGCGTTAAGTGTCCATGTGAATGGATAAAGAAAATGTTAAATGTTACACACATACGGAATATTATTCAGCCACAAAAAAGAAGGAAATCCTGACATTTGCAGCAACATGGTTGAATCTGGAGGACATTATGCTAATTGAAATAAGCCAGACACAGAAAGACAAATACTGCCTGATCTCACTTATATGCGGAATCTAAAAAAGCCAAACTCATAGAAGCAGAGAGTAGCATGGTGGTTGCCACAGGCGGAGGGTAGGGGGAAATGGGGAGATGTTAGTCAAAGTATACAAAGTTTCAGTTATGCAGGATAAAAAATTTCTGGAAATCTAATGCACAGCATGGTGAGTATGGTTAACAACACAGTATTGTGTACTTGAACTTTGCAAAGAGAATAGATCTTAAGTGATCTCACCACACACACACACGCACACACACAAACACACAGACACACAAGATAACTATGTGAGGTGATACTATTTCACAACATATACATATGCCAAAACATCACATGGTACACCTTAAATGTACAATTTTTTTTTTTTTTTTTTTTGTGGTACGCGGGCCTCTCACCGCTGTGGCCTCTCCCGTTGCGGAGCACAGGCTCCGGACGCGCAGGCTCAGCGGCCATGGCTCACGGGCCCAGCCGCTCCGCGGCATGTGGGATCTTCCTGGACCGGGGCACGAACCCATGTCCCCCGCACCGGCAGGCAGACTCTCAACCACTGCGCCACCAGGGAAGCCCTAAATGTACAATTTTTACTTGTCGATTATACCTCAATAAAGCTGCAAGGAAAAATAAAACAAAACAAACAAAAATAAAAAACCAGGCTCAGCATGAGATGCCTGGCTTTGTGATTCACAATTTTGAATGGGTAAATCACCATCCTTGGCCCTCAGGATTCTTATTAGTAAAAGAAGTGTAATAACATCTAACTCATGCAGTCATTGCAAAAATTTAAATGAGATTCTATGTATCAGGGTTTCTCAACCTTAGCGCTATTGACATTTAGGCCAGATAATCCTTTCTTACGGGGGCTGCCCTGTGCATTGTATAATAGGATGTTTAGCAGCATCCCTGGTCCCTGACCATTAAAGTAACATTCTCCTCAGCTGGGATGACAAAAAAATGTCTCCAGACAATGCCAAATGTCTCCTGGTAGGGAGGGTGGGGTTCGCCCTTGATTGGGAACCACTGCTGTATTTTGGAAAATCATAAAGCATTGCCCAATTGTTGACTATTATTAACATGCAATAATTTTAAAGTAACCACTTCCAAATCTTGACTGGTTATACTAATATTACAGAGGAGCAGTGGCACTGAAAACGTGAGAGCCACTGAGATTCTCCATGGGGATGTTGAACAGTTGTTGTTTGTCAGGCTGAAGCCCTGGTTGTTTCATGTTTCTAACAAAGTTTGAGCACAGGGCAACTGCTGATCGAGAAGGTAGTCAAGTGGTCCCTGAGCTTACAAGCAGCATGGGAGAGCCAATGACCAAATGCACAGGGCTCTCTCTCATCTGTGCTGTGTAGCCCCCAAACTGTGTCTGATCTGAGAACTGGGACCATTTCTTCATCTTTGTTCACTCAACATCTGTCTTAGTCCATTTGGGCTGCTATAACAAAAATCCCATAGACTGGGGACTTAAACAACAGACACTGACGTCTCACAGTTCTGGAGGCTGGAGGTCCAAGATGAAGGCACCATCAGATTCAGTCTCTGGTGAGAATCTGCGTCCTGGTTTGTAGATGGCCATCTTCTCATTGTACCCTCATATGGTGGAGAGCAGAGAGGAAGCAAGCTCCCTAGTATCTCTCCTTATAAGGGCACAAATCCCATCACAAGTGCTCCACCCTCATGACCTCATCACCTCGCAAAAACCACATGGGGGGTTAGGATTTCAACATATGGATTGAGAGGGGACACAAACATTCTGTCCTTAACAGCACCTGACACATGCCCGACACACACCTGACACAGGGAAGGTACTTCATAAATTTTAAAAGTTGCATCCAACAGTCGTTCTCAACTTTGCCAGCATATTGGAATTCTCTGGACAGCTTAAAATATACAGTTGAACTTTGAACAACACAGGTTTGAACTGCACAGGTCCACTTATATATAGATTTTTTTCAATAAATGCATAATACAATACTTCACAATCTGAAGTTGGCTGAATCTGTGGATGGGGAATCGCAAATACACAGGTCCAACTATAAAGTTATCCGGAGATTTTTCGACTGCATAGAGGGTCGGCACCCTTAACCTTCATGTTGTTCAAGGGTCTACTGTAAATACTGATACACAAGCCTATTCCTGGAGATTCTGGTGTGGGGCAGGCATTGGACATTATATGCTCCACTGATGATTCTAACACGTGGTCAAAATGAGAACCACTGGTATAGGAAGAATATATAATGGAGCTATTGCCCTTCACTGCACAGGTGAAAATAGTCCAGAGGAGGATTCCCACCTGGACAGCTGCTTTGCTCTTGTCCAACGTTCAGGTCATCAGTGGTACCTGCCAGCCAGCCTAGATCCTCCTATCTCTCTCGGTAGGCACAGTCTCCAGTGCACTCCTTCCTCCACTTCTGTTTTAAATTCCCTTGAATGTTTATTGTGTCTCCTCTCAAGAGTCAGAGGCCACTTCACCTTACATCAAATGTCCTTCCTGGTGAAGTTCCAGAACCATCATATAAAGATGACATGATGAAGAGGAAAAGGGAAGGACAATGTGGGGGAAACAGGTGATGGGGGAAGGAATCTCGACTCAGAGGCCTGATAAAAAGAAAAATTATTAACTAACTCACAAGTGTTTCAGTAGTTGATAACTGCTTGGGTGACTCCTCTGGAGAACAAAGCCTTGGGAATTTCAGTCATATTGGCAGAAGGGAATTTGGGGCTTGAAGAACCTTCTCAGCATCCTTCAAAGCACACCAATGATCGGCCCTCTCCTCTACCTGTGTGTGGAGCTCTTGCTAACTCCCTTGGAGCTGGTGGAAGGAGTAGGGGACAGAAAGTAAAAAACTGCAGAAGGAAAAGTGGAAGAAAATAGATGGTTTTTTTTCCCTGGCTTTGGTACAAAGAACCTGTGGAGCGGGAACACGGGCAAACTGCCGGTCTTGGACCGTTTCTTAGTTCTGCACTTTGGGCAGCTGCCACTTCAAGAGCAAATACACAACCTGGCTCTGTGGTATTTAAGGCCCTGATTTTGTGCATGTTTCTTTTCCTGTTGATTTCTCATGGCATCAGAGAGCCCACATAAGGGCAACGATCCACTATAATCCCCTTAAAGAAAGAGTTGAAAACAGAACCAAGATCTTCCTAGTTTCTTATATGCTACTCTGGAGACGAGGAGCAATTAATATTTATGCTCTTAGTTTTGTGAAAGCTCTCAGCACGTAGAAGTCATTAACTGCATTTTTCAAACTTCAAATTATTTAACATTTGACGATAAGTGACCTGACTAGATACAGTCACTTAGAGTTTTCATATACGTAGGTGTAGGACCTGCTTTGCATGGATCTATCTGAATTAGTGCCTTCCAGAAAAACCAGTAGCCAAATAGAAATAATTTTATGAAATTATGTCAAAGATATTTCTCGATTCCTCTGGGGAGGGATTTTTTCTCATCCCTTTTACTTTCACGGATATGTTGTAGGTTTTCGCCAAGTGTAGAAGAACAGGCATGAGTGAATGGGGTCGGTAAAAATTTTACCCAGTATGGAGAGCTTTGTTGAACCCATTGGCAAGATAGCAGTCAGACACCACATTCTTGGTGAAAAGACTCTTTCACAGAGAGAGCGCATTCAAGAAGAGAATAAAACTTGAATTGCTATTGATAAAGCAAAGTTGGAAAGATGGATGGAAGGAGTGGGTTCCATGGGAAAGGAAAGAGAGAAAGAAAGGCAATGCAGGACTTGCCAAAGTACAGCTGGCTGTGGCCTAGAGCTCTTTCAAAAATGCCAGAGGCTTGGGAGTCAAACACTTTTCTCTCCTGGAGACCAGGGTGAAATGACAGTTCAGTAACTGGAAATGCCCTTCTCCAAGGCAGAGCCCCACTTGGAAAGTATTGAAAGAGTTAGCTAAGAGCCTTCTCTCCGTTAGTGATTCAATGGTGGAACCAGTAAGAAGCACAAAAAAATTCGAAGGAGGGGAGTTTTAAACCTGGACTCCGTGAATCTCTGGAAGGTTCAGGAATGAGCTCTAGGTGGTCTCTGGAAGCCCCAGATTCAGGCAGGTCAGGCAGAGTTGAGAAGAAGGGTTCTATGCCAGTTTGGTCACATTTAGGTCTTTTCACATTATAACCATGTGCATTTTATTCTTCACGAATGCAGAGTTGACTACAAAGACTTTTTTGAGATAGCTAATCTTTCTTGATGTTCTGAAGTACCCGATAAATGTTCAAAGTAGAGGTAGTAAAGTAACATGTTTTGTAACTGTCTTTTCGTTAAAATCCAGAAGAAGTATCATCTTTTGGAACTGGCATGGCCAAAGGGCCTCTTGGAACATGTTGCATTTGTGCTCTGGTTTGAGAGGAGGGGGATGACAGGGGAGAGCAGCGGGCTCTGGGATAATCTGTCAGCCGGGGGGCCAGGGAATTGGCCCTTGTCCCCCTGGGTCTGCATTTGGTCTGACTTTGCTATGCATGTGGTGTATACCATGGACAACTGAGCTCATTTTATAGCACCTGGCCTTCCTAGGCGTTAAAGAGGTGGCCAGAGCTTGACCAAAGTAGAGTTGGTAAGCTATTTTGTACATTTTGTGTTAAGATTCATAGTAAAGGCTGTCTTCTGAAAAAGGACTTGTGGAAATTGTTAAAATCCCTCTAAGCACTACAGATGCATAGAGTTGCCCACTGGGTTGACAGCAGGGAGAAAACGAAGGGCTCTGGGCCAGAATGTTCCTATTTGGAAGGTGCTCTCCAGAGCACCTTGGTTGTATTACATTGTAGCACAGTTTGTTCTAAGCTGCTCTGATCCTTATCTTAGATCCTTATATGAACATCTGAAATGTCTAGTCTTCTTAGATTTTTAGAATTGCACAACCCATACTAAAAGTAGAGAATGTGAGGTAACACACTTTAGGGCTGGTTGGTTGGTTGGTTTTTTCCCTGTGAATTCACAGGCATAATTCTCTTCGGAGAATGGAATTGTTCAACTTGATCTCTTGGAGAAGTACACCAACGGTCACAAGGAGGGGGGACATCACATAAGTTGTTAGACAAATTCAGACTGTGGCTATGGTTCTACGTGTGTACTTTAGTTAATATTGGTGTGTATTTAAAGGACAAACAAGTTCCAAGTGCCCATAGCATGTTAAGAGCAGAGGTAGTAAAATAACCCCTTTACAAATGTCCATTTGTCAGTTTATAGGAAGGACCTTTGTTAATCCACCTCTCAGATGGGGTCTTTTGATTATAATTAGGAGAAAAGCAGCACCTTAGACATGGAGTTTTAAGTCACTTTGGAGCAGTATACATCAGGACTTGTTCATTGGGTTAGCAGCAGAGGGGCAGAGGAAGTTCAAGGAATTACACAGGTGTGTTCATGTTTATATCTTGATAACCATTGATGAATGTGTGCATCTCTTTTGGCTGTGCTCTATGAAAACACTGTCAAATAAGCAAACGGAAACATACCTTCTTGCTAATGTTTCAACAGGATGATCTGATCGCTCCCTTAGAAGCATTATACTTCCTGTACTCTTGCTTTATATCTCACTTTAAATTGATCATTAAAGGTAGGCAGTGGGGTTTTTTTCAGAATTTTTAAAAATTTTTAATTTATTTTTGGCTGCGTTGGGTCTTTGTTGCTGCGCATGGGCTTTCTCTAGTTGCCGTGAGCCGGGGCTACTCTTCGTTGTGGTGCGTGGGCTTTTCTCATTGTGGTGGCTTCTCTTGTTGCAGAGCATGGGCTCTAGGCACTCGGGCTTCAGTAGTTGTGGCACGTGGGCTTATTAGTTGTGGCTCGCGGGCTATAGGCACACAGGTTTCAGTAGCTGTGGCACGTGGGCTTTAGTTGCTCTGCAGCATGTGGGATCTTCCCGCACCAGGGCTCGAACCAGTGTCCCCTGCATTAGCAGGTGGATTCTTAACCACTGCGCCACCAGGGAAGAACAAGGTAGACAGTGTTTGAATTTAGCTTTGTCAACATCTTTATTCAGACTCCTGCTGCCCTTTCTTAATTCTAAAAAAATGTTTGTCTCCATGAAAGGCAAGATTACACTTTCTCCTGATTGAGTTGCTGTTGTGTGTATTCTCAGTTATCAAAATGCACATGGCGGGCTTCCCTGGTGGCACAGTGGCTGAGAGTCCACCTGCCGATGCGGGGTACACGGGTACGTGCCCCGGTCCGGGAGGATCCCACATGCCGCGGAGCAGCTGGGCCCGTGAGCCATGGCCGCTGAGCCTGCGCGTCCGGAGCCTGTGCTCCGCAACAGGAGAGGCCACAACAGTGAGAGGCCCACATACCAAAAAAAAAAAAAAAGAAAAAAAATACACATGGCTTTTTGTGGGCTCATACTTCTCTCTCTGGGAGCTCTACGTCCAAACTACCCCTTCTATTCACTGTGCTAACCATACACAGGGTTTTCTTCCCTCCTCAGGCCTATGTCAAACCTCTCCATGAATCTTCCTGGAAGGATTTATGATCTTGCAGGTCACAGGGTAACTGGAAAGCCTTATTTAATGCTGTCTGGAGGGGTGACCTTGCAGTTGAGTCATAGTGAAGTCCCTGGTGTCACACCCTGAGGTACTGGAAATCCTTCCAGGTCACTCACATACTCACACACACACAGAGAGATTAAAAAAAAAAAAAAAAAAACTTGCTTCAAGTTGCACAGTAGGACAGGTGAGGATTTGAGGCCAGGATTGTTAACTCTATGACTCTCTAAGACAGTTAAAAGAGCATTAGTACCAGTTCATACCATTTGGATGGCTATCATGAAAACAAAAACAAAAAAACAGAAAATGACAAGTTGTAGCAAAGACATGGAGAACCTGAACCCTTGTGCATTGCTGTTGGGAACGTAAAATGGTGGAGCTGCTGTGGAAAACAGTATGGTGGTTTTTTGTGTTTTTTTTTAAAATTAAGCATAGAATTATTCAGAAATTCCACTTCTGGGTATATACTCCAAAGAAGTATACGCATACCTCATGACTTTGAGGCTTTGATAAATATCTGTGATGTCTGAAAAAGCATGAGACATACTATGGGATCTTAACCACGTAGCAACATGTCTTCAATTGTGTTTAAACACACACGAGAACTTAGAAGGGCAACGTCAGATGTAAACTCCTTGTGATGATCGATGATTTCTGTGTTCTTTGCTCTTTGTGCTTTTCAGTTTCAATAGTGTACATATTCATTTTGAAAGTTTAAAAACAAAACATTTTATTTTTAAAAATCATATGCTGAAGCTTTTATGTATATGTGCATATCTGTAGGAAGAGGATTCATTTTTATGGACTCAAAGTAATTGTGAACCCCCCAAAATTCAGATCAATTATGATCTCTTGATGTTCTTTTTTGATCTTTTTCTTTTTTGTGGTAAAATGTATGTAACATAAAATGTACCGTTTTGACCATTAAGTATACAGTTCGGTGGCATTAAATACATTCACATTTTATGCAACTATCACCAGCATTCATCTTCAAAACGTTTTCATCTTCCCCAACTGAAACACTACACCCATTAAACACTAACTCCCCATTCAAGCCCCACCCCAGCCCCTAGCAACTACAATTCTACTTTCTGTCTCTGTAAATTTGACTACTTTAGGTACCTGATATAAGCAGAATCACACAACACTTGTCTGTGTCTAGCTGATTACACTTAGCATCATGTCCTCAGGTTTCACCCAGGTTGTAGCGTGTATCAGAATTTCATTGCTTTTAAAGTTTGAACAACATTGTATGAATACACCACATTTTATCTATTCTTCTGCAGATGGACAATTGGGTTGTTTCCACCTTTTCGCTACTGTGAATAATGCTGCTATGAACATGGGTGTACAAGGATCTGTTTGAGTCCCTGCTTTCAATTCTTTGGAGTATATACCTAGAAGTGGAATTTCTGAATAATTCTATGCTTAATTAAAAAAAAAAAAAACAACACCATACTGTTTTCCACAGCAGCTCCACCATTTTACATTCCCAACAACAATGCACAAGGGTTCGGGTTCTCCATGTCTTTGCTACAACTTGCCATTTTCTGTTTTTTTTTGTTTTCATGATAGCCATCCAAATGGTATGAACTGGTACTAATGCTCTTTTAACTGTCTTGGAGAGTCACAGAGTTAACAATCCTGGCCTCAAATCCTCACCTGTCCTACTGTGCAACTTGAAGCAAGTTTTTTTTTTTTTTTATCTCTATGTGAAATTGTTTCCTCATATCTAAAATGCGAAGTTCAAATTATTTACATAGCAAATACATACGGCGTGCAAAACATTGGGCTAACTCCTGCCAGGTGAGAAGTGGAGAAAAGGACGTGGGGACGAACAAGATAGAAGACACCGACCTCCCCCAACCGTTCCTGCTCTCAAAGGGCTTCACAATCTGCTTAGGGAACCAGCCTGGATTCAAGTGATATGAGGAGGAGAGGAGGGGAGAGTTATCAGAACTGCAAACTGGAGCACTGTCATTCCAAACACCAGCCCAAGGGTGCTAACAAGCCTTATCCAGATCCGGACCAGAGAACATGTACCCCACTCACCCCTGTGCAATGACACCTAAATGGGTCCAATTCCCCCTCTTCCACTCAGTACTCTGCAATCCCTTCCCTTGACACCCAGCCTCACAATCCAAGTTTAGTTCTAGAAGACAACAAGTATAAAGAAACTTGGCTGCTGGTGTCACAGAAACACATCAGAAAAGTTTTAGATGACTCTCAAAAAGTGATTTTTTGAAGTTACTATTTTTCAAGCAACAGAAGAGGTGAAGTTCTTTAAGCCTTCATAAGACTGAAAGTTGATAGGTTTATAGTACCTGTCCCACAAGAACATTGGAGTAGATTTGAAATTATAACACCAAAATTCTTTTTTGATTTACCTTTCTCCATTATTTCAGATGTCATTCTGAGAAACCTCTGACTCATTTCTGAACAGATCATTTCAGCCACCGGCAACTCTGTCACTCAGGTAATTAATTCCTCTCTACAGGCTCTTTATTTCTTCCTTCCTTTCTTCCTATCTTTTCTCTTCCTTTTTTTCCCCTTCTTTCCTTCCTTCTTATTAGTCACTAGACTTAGACTTATATAACTCTCTATATATAGACTTATATATATAACTCTCTATATAGACTATATATATATACTATATATCTATAACTCTATATATAAACTTATATAACTCTCTCAACAATGAAATATAAGTATTATTGTAATTATTTTTTACAATCTGGGAAACTGAGGCTCAGAGACATTAAATAACTTGCCCTCTCTTTTGAGGGTTATTAAAAGTTAATTTTAAAGTTAATGAAAAGGAAGAAAAAACTTGAAAAAAATAAATCAAGAAGACCGCATATTTTTATAGCCCTTAGCAGAAGGTAGAGCAGAGGAAAATAGCATTGAACAAGGATTAAATGTTAATTTCTTTATAACTCTTCTTGATGTATTACAAAAATTGATCATGTGTTCCCAAAGTCACAATATAATTAACTGGGGAAAAAAAAGTCAGGAAGAGGGGGAGTGAGCAAAAGAGGAGAAGGAGAAAAGTACACATCTTGGCTGGTGGCAAACCTAGTAGGGAAGCAAAAGAGAATTTCTACACGGAGCTGAGCTTGCATTTAAGGTTTGCAATTTATTGTGAAACCCATCAGTGCAAGGGTGTTTCTCCAATAATATTCAGTAGTTCAGTTCACATACAAAGGAAATAGATCACTGGATTCAACCAGAGCTGGGAGAGAACAGAGAGACTCTTTTTTTTTTTTTTTTTTTTTTTTTTGCAGTACGCGGGCCTCTCACTGTTGTGGCCTCTCCCGTTGCGGAGCACAGGCTCCGGACGCGCAGGCTCAGCGGCCATGGCTCACGGGCCCAGCCGCTCCGCAGCATGTGGGATCTCCCCGGACCGGGGCACGAACCCGTGTCCCCTGCATTGGCAGGTGGACTCCCAACCACTGCGCCACCAGGGAAGCCCCAGAGAGACTCTTAATACGTCATTATTGGCCTGAATAAGAATGGTCCCTATTCAGGGTCCCAAATTAATTGATATAAATACAGAGATTATAGAACATACCAGAGAGGAAGAAAATGAGACTTGACATTTACCAGGGATCATCAGAGTGAATAATTTTTGCCCATTTTATTTGCTACTGAATTCCCAGCACCTAGAACATACAAGGGGCTCAATAAATATTTGTTGAAAGGCTTCCCCCTGTGAACATCTATCAGACACCCGCTGTCGGCCTCCTGCTAGACACCCAGCTAGGACGCGGGGAAAGTGGGTCTCAAGTGGCAAGAGGCCGGCTGTGGACCACGCCTGCGGGAGGTGAGGCTGAGCGCACACAGCCAGCCTTGGAGAACTGCCCTGGCCTCCCAACCTTTGGGTATGACACCTTCCCAGGTCATCATGAGGCTGGGGCTCTGTGCAGTGGCCTGAGTCCAGGGCCCCGGGCAGGGACGCCCTGCTGGGAAGAATATTTCTCCCCTTTACACTTTACACGTGCTTGCCTTCAAGCCCCTGATGTGTGAGGCTCCTGGGATTTTTCTTCAGTGGAGTGAGTGACATCAATCATGACAAAGCCACAGCAGATGGATCATAGTGGTCAGGCGTAAGCATGGAATGAGCGTCTCTGTTTCAAGTCAAAACATCACAGTGGTTTAGACAGGATGTGGCCGGCTGCTGTCTGCCAGCAGAGGCTGGAGCACAGCTCTGGAGAAGGGCAGGAAACCTCCCGTCCTTCTGACTCTCCAATCACGTCTGAGCTTCCAAGAAATAAAACTGCCAGACGGTCGGGTTGTCCTCGAACCTCAAGGCCATCATGGCACACCTACCTTACAAAGAAAGAAGCAGTGTACCCTCAGAACCCGCCCCGTGCCTGTGGTCTGCAGATGGGGTATTGCAGACACACCTGCCCCCAGGGACAGGCTTGAGATGGGGCAGGTGGCCCGATGAGCATATGGGTGGGGAGGGAGGGGGTCCTCAGACACCCCAGTGGTCCTCCGCACTGCAGGAGCCCTGCACCCACCCCTTCCCCCTAAATGAGGGGGAAACTCCAGAAGGGCCCACCCTGTCAACTGTAGTGATTTCTCGGGAAGTGGATTTAGGGTGAAAACGCCACAGTGCAGTGAAAAGGGGCTTTCGAGTTTTTACTTTATACATTTACATGATCTGAACTGTTATCAAGAGTGTACGTTGCTCCTCTAACACTGATTTTTTTCAAATCCTTCTTCACCCTGGGAATCACTGAGATGCTTCCCAAAGATTCTGTACCTATCACCCCAAACGTGAAGCCTCCGTCCCCTCCAAAATACACAGGCTTTGCAATTTCTCCCTCTCCACACATCCCTGCTCCGATCTGCCCCTCTGTGTATCCCACCCACAGCTTCACGAGTTTTCCAGCCATGCCCAGCCTCAGCCGTCATCCTCCAAATTACAACACATTTTACGTAAGCACCCAGAAACCCTAGTCAAGGGCTAAGCGTTGGTCTCTGTGGCTGGCAGGTTGCACATCCGGCATCACCTTGGTAAGAGGGAGTCCGTGATTAGAGGTCCGCACACAGCCTTCATCTCTCCTGCCGTGGCCACCCTGTTCATGTCCAGCCAGCACTGAGGTTGATCAAGGTCAAATGTGCAAACCATTAATGCCCCTTCCATGTTGGTTGTTCCCTGGGGGGTGTTAACATGTGATAAAACTACCCTCACATGTCATTCCATTCCTGTATGTCCATCCTCACGTCTCTACCCCATGCTTCCTGGTCCCCAGACTCCCAGCCTCACTCCTTCCAGGACCCTGACCAGCTAGACACGCCACCTGCCACGTTGAGTCAACACATATTTTAACCTCAGGCCACGTCTCCTTCAGCACAAGGTAGGCAACCAGGTTCAACACCCAGAGTTCTTCCCACTGGGAGGATTTTCCCTCTCTGCTGTCCTCCAAGGCCACTCCCAAGGGCTATAGCATAGCCGTGGGTCAGTTTTGACTTGCACCCACACACTGAGCTGATATGTTTATATACCAAGTTCAAAGACGTTCCTCCACCATTTTGCTGCTAATTCCAAGGACGTCAGTCAAATCCTGTTAATCAGCCCCTGGGGCCTTCATCTTTTCTCCTACAGAAGGCCACGGCTCTGTCAGCATCCCATCTTCTCCACTGAAACCATCAAAATCTGTGAACAGATCTGAGATTCTACCCTCAAAAGCTCACAGGTCAGCCTGACACAGTTCCTTAGCTGCTGGCACAAGACTCCTGGGCCAGAGACAAATGACACTTTATTATTCAAGAGTATCAGCATTTCCACTTATTCCCCAAAACTTACATCCCATGAGACAACAAAGCGACTGCCAGGTAACGTGTGTATGTACATTGGGTTATACAATAGGAGGCAAATTCTGAGCTAAGGGAACCCAATTCTTTTATAATAGGTGGTAAGACTCCCTGACCGTCACTCCAGAGGGGGACGTGATCTTTATTATACTGGACAGTAAGCAAGCGGCCTTCACTCCAGAAGGAGACACTCTGCCTCCCAAGACTGCTTACGACACAAATATCCTCGAGAAGATCATCTGAAACAAAAGCTGTGAGCGCCATTGCTCACAAGACACATAGAAACGTGAGAGGTCCGTGGGAGAAGTGTCTCCCAGCATAACCTGGCAATTCCATTTTGGGGATTTATCCTACGGATATAATCGCACGTGTGCAAAAAGATGTATGCACAGGAATATTCTTAAAAGCACTGTTTGCAAAAGACAAAGATCTCAAACCACATAAATGACAATCAATAGAGAACTCACTAGATACATTATGGTACAGCCAAACAGTGGAACGGAATAAAACGCAGTCATTAAAAAGAAGAATAACTTTTGGGCGGCTTGTGCCAAGCCACAGAAGAGAAGCCACTCTTGAAGTAACTGGGTCAGGACAGTTCCATTCCCCTTTACCACCGACGGGTCCGGGGATGGTTAGGTGAGCCGTGACGTAAGAGAAAGTCTGTTGGGAGATTCTACGTCACTTTTCCTCCTTGATAACAGAGCAGACAGTGTAAGGGAAAGTCTTTGCCCTGGCCCTTTCCTTCTGGCTTGGGCTCTGCCATGAGAGTACAGAATGCATCTGTCACTACCTGTGACGGGAGACGTCGCCAACACACAAAAGACAGCAGAGTGGAAACAAGGGAGAGTCTGGCCCTTTGTGACTTCACTGGGGTAGGATCTGACCCTGGAATCCCCTCCCTCCGGGTCAGGCCTCTTATTATATGATAGTAACAGACCCTTATGAACACTTCTGGTCAGGCCACCGATTACTTACATCTTATCAATTCTGAACCTCTGATCCAGCAATTGCACTTCCAGGAATTTACTTTAAGGACGTGATGGAGCATTTGCTCATTGATCCATCAACGATTATAAACAGCACAGGGACTTCTCTGATGGTCCGTCCAGCAGGTAAGACTCCGCGCTCCCAGTGCAGGGGGCCCGAGTTCGATCCCTGTTCAGGGAACTAGATCCCACGTGCCACAACTAAGAGCTCACATGCTGCAATGAAAGATCCTGCATGCTGCAACGAAGATCCCACACGCAGCAACAAAGATCTCGCGTGCCGCATCTAAGACCCGGTGAAGCCAAATAACAAATATTAAAAAAAAAAAAAAAAAACCACCAGCAGAGGTGCTGTTCTTAACAGTAAAAATAAGCTCAAGACAAACTTACACATTCATTAATAGAATGTGGGTTAAATAAATTATAATTGTACAGGCTGATACTAGTCAGCTATTAAATATAATACTGTAAAGAGTATGTAATACCACAGAAAATGCTGATGATATATTATTATATGGAAAAGCAATCAGGTCACAAAGCAGGATGTTTATTATCTCCCTTTGTATAGAATAGACATATATGCATAGAAACGCAGAAAGCAAGAGGCAAATTAAAGATATAAAACCAGGGACTTCCCCAGCGGTCCAGTGGTTAAGACCCCCTGCCTTCCAATGCAGGGGGTGCGGGTTTGATCCCTGGTCAGGGAGCTAAGATCCCAGATGCCTCGTAGCCAAAAAACCAAAACAGAAGCAATATTGTAACAAATTCAATAAAGACTTTAAAAATTGTCCACATCAAAAAATCTTTAAAAAAAGAAAAAAGATATGAAACCAAAGTCCTAATGGCAATTCTCTGTGGATCGTGAGACTTTGAATATTTTTTTCTTATCTTAGTTCCATCTATTTGGATTTCCTAATTTTTCTACAGTGAACAAATGCTTCTTTCTCTGTACTTTCCACAGAGCCTAGAAGGGTCTTGGACCCCAGTAGCTATTCAGCTAATGCAAAGTTCATGGGATGGGGTTGATCGGGTTGGCCTTTTCCTTTTAGGTCATTCTTATTGCTTCATTCACAAACTATTTAAAATCATCCTAAGCTTAAATTCTCAAAAATGAGTGACTGTGCCTCATCAGACGTTTTAGGTACTCTGTATAATTTCTAGAAGTCTGGACCTCTTTCTGCCGTCACCCATACCTGGCCCCACCTGATGCAGCTACCCATCCCCTTAGGGGAGGTGTGTGTGGCAGCAGTGGGGGGAGTCACCATGGGATGGGGGGGCTGCAGAGCTGTTGAGAGCATGGGACTGAAAAAGGTGTATAAAGAATACAGCCTCCGGGGCTTCCCTGGTGGCACAGTGGTTAAGAATCCGCCTGCCAGTGCACGGGACATAGGTTCAAGTCCTGGTCCAGGAAGATCCCACATGCCGTGGAGCAACTAAGCCCGTGCACCATAACTACTAAGCCTGCGCTCTAGAGTCCGCGAGCCACAACTACTGACGCCTGCACACCTAGAGCCGGTGCTCTGCAACAAGAGAAGCCACCGCAACGAGAAGCTCGCGCTCCATAATGAAGAGTAGCCCCCGCTCGCCACAACTAGAGAAAGCCCGAACACAGCAACGAAGACCCAACACAGCCAAAAATTAATAAATAAACTTATTTAAAAGAAAAAGAATACAGTCTCCAAGCCAAGCCAATTTAATGGCCACCAAGAACCACATCGTTCTTCTTCCCCTTCCTTCTTTCCCTCATTCCAAGAGTGACTATTTAGCATCCGAAATATGCCAGGGATTCAGCTAGGATTTGGGGATATTGAGATGAATGAGCTATAGTCCCCGCTCTTAATTAGCTCATCATCTAGTAGCAGAGAAATTTAGCCCAAATCATTAAAGTTCAGTACTTTCACCGCAAGAATAAGCTAGTGTACAAAGAAGAGTAAAGGCAAAGAACGAGGGGATAGTTGATCGTTTGGGTGCGACTGAATCAAGCAAGCTTCACGGAGAAGGTGACCTGTGAACGGCGTTTATGTCTGCACTCCGTGTAGAGACGGGCAGAGGCAAGAGAGAGCCCGGGGCAGTGGGGGTCATAAACGGGGGGATCCTCACACACTCGGCACCTGGGCCAAAACACTGTAACACAAACACACACACCCGGAAACTTCTTTATAGTGATAATCATGAAAATAAATTAATAATCACAAAAGCCAGAGTAGAAATGCAGAACATGACATTTTCCTTGTATTAAACTTTGTGTATATATAAGCATACAGTTATAAAAACACTCAGTAAATTTTTTTTTTTTTTTTTTTGCCATACGCGGGCCTCTCACTGCTGTGCCCTCTCCCATTGCGGAGCACAGGCTCCGGACGCGCAGGCTCAGCGGCCATGGCTCACGGGCCCAGCCGCTCTGCGGCATGTGGGATCTTCCCGGACCGGGGCACGAACCCGTGTCCCCTGCATCGGCAGGCGGACTCTCAACCACTGCGCCACCAGGGAAGCCCCAACAATCAGTAAATTTTAAGAAAATCAAAATATTTGCCAAAGGTAGAATTTAGGCAACTACTACTTTATATCAAGAACAATTTCTTGATTCATTCTTTGGTTTTAAAGCAATTGACAAACACAACACTGTAAAGCAATTATACTCCAGTAAAGATGTTAAAGTAAATAAATAAAGCAACTGACAATTAAACAGACGTTTTCATTTTAGAGATATGGTTGTATTCAGTACAATATTTCACGCACAAGCTCACAATTGCTCTTGCGAAACAAAAATATACTTCCCAGTTCACACAGCTTCACTGGTTTAAATTTTATTAAAACACTAATGAAAACTTCCAGGTGTGCACACAGAATGAGGAAAGTGAAATAACTCAGGGTCTGCTTCTCTGCCTTTCCAATTTCTGGCTATCACGGTTTATTTGACTCTACTATTTAAATATAAAAATATATTGTGCTCCAGGGGCTGGAGTAAGCCCCTGTGTCCAAAGTGAACCCAAATGACTCCAAGCTATTACCAACCTACTCTCAACACAAAGGTGTGGCGCTAAGTCCACACATGTTCGAGGCTGACAGTATAACTGGGAGTTCTCTGAGTTAACTTCCATGGGTAAAACAGTATTTATGAACAAACAAGTAACAAAAACCTGCTCATTTGAAACTTACATAACTAAAACCCAACCATAACCACAGCAATTGTTAAAACCTACACCAGCAAAAGATTGCTTTTCTGGGAGGTCTGTTTTATCGCTGACATTGCTTAGAATTGCCAGCTCATGGTGATAATAAATACACACAGTTTTAGTCCATTCCAGTTTTGTGTTTAAAATCCTCTACAGACGACATAGCCATTAGTGCTTGTGCCCAGGGCAGGTGGGCTCCACTGCTGCATCCTCGGCATAAGTATTTCATTTCAGCTGAAAGTTTGGATTGGAGAGGAGCGGAGATAGAGGGGCCTTTCTATCTATCTGTCTGTCTATCTACCCATCCATCCATCCATCATGTGTATGTATGTATCTATCTACCTATCTATCCACCTATCTATCCATCCGTCTATCACATCTATCTATACATCCATCATATCTATCTATCTATCATGTGAGGAATGACAACGGGTATATAGATAGAGCTCAGGCAGAAACAAGCTTTGATAGAATCTGTGTTTCATTCCACCAAGAGATCAATCACCCTGACAGATGGAGAAGAGGGATCCTCCTACTTCACTCTATTCTCTAAGGAAAGTTTAGGTAACGCTTCCCAGCCCCACAGAAGGCTTCAAGCCTTCCTGTGCAGCGGTAGGATCCCCAGGGTATGACAAGGGACAATAAATACAAGAGATCAGAGTGAAACAAACTCCAACTCACTGCTCCCAGGGTCAATTCCATCAGTGCTTTCCTGCAACCTGGTGCTTTGGGTACTTTGTCATTTCTTTCACCGTTTGGTATCTTTGCCTGCCACCTTTCCATATAGACAAAACGTAGTCCATGCCTCTGCTTGCAGGGACATGCAATCCTGAGAGCTGTTTCAGGAACCCAGTGTACAGAGAAGCCCTCACGTTTTACGAGGACAGATGCAGAGGGAGATACTCTTTCCCAGCCCGAGGACTACTGACCTCAACACTGTCAGGAGACCCTGATGATGCTAATTCCACACAGAACACGTGTGCGTTTGCACCCAACAAAGCGTCTCCATGATTATATCTGTAGCAGCTCCCAGGCGGGGCTTCCTTAGGGAACTAGCAGGAGGCAAAAAGGAATCAAAGGAACCACGCCCTGCATTAGGGAAAAGCAAAGGGTCCCAGGGACAGGAATTGAACACAGGGACAACATGCCTACGACAAGAGGTAGATAGATGCACAGGTACTTTCCACAGCAGCAGAGTAAGAGGTAAGTAGTGAATATGGGCAGTTGAAAAATAGAAAGTCAACTCACATTCCCTTGGGTGGGGTCTCCTCCATATTTCTTTTCTTTTCTCTCTTTTTTTTTTTAAACCAAAGGAGGATTTATAAAATGTCATGGTAAGTCTAGACAGGCTGTGTCATCATAGGTACATGTTTATACCCACTCCACTAGTTACTAGCTCTGTAGTAGTAGGCAGAGAACTTAACTTTTCTGGATCTTAATTTCAACATCTGTTTTTAAGAAGATGAAGTGAAACGACGTAGGTGAGAAAATGTGCCGAATGCCTGGCATCCTAACGCTGTTCAGAATATATTAGTTTGCTTCTACTAAAGTGAATTGAGTCATACACAATAATTTATTTCATACATCTGTAGATCACGACAATTGGTCAACATTTTAAAAAACCGTTTTTAGGAAGGTTGTAAACATTCATAAAAACAAAACAGTATCATGAATCCTCATGTACTTATCACTCGCTTCAACAATCATCATCTCATAACTAACCTTGCTTCATCTACTCCCTGCCACCTTCCTTCTTCCAGATTATTTTTGAAGCAAATGATCTCAGATATCATACCATTTAATCCAAAAATATTTCAGTAGATCTCTAAAAAAATAACTCTATAAAACAATCAATATAGGCTTCCCTGGTGGCGCAGTGGTTGAGAGTCCGCCTGCTGATGCAGGGGACACGGGTTCGTGCCCCGGTCCGGGAAGATTCCACATGCCGCGGAGCGGCTGGGCCCGTGAGCCATGGCCGCTGAGCCTGTGCGTCCGGAGCCTGTGCTCCGCAACGGGAGAGGCCACAACAGTGAGAGGCCCGCGTACCGCAAAATAAACAAACAAACAAACAAAGAAACAAAACAATCAATATACTTATTATACCTTAAACATTACCAATAATTCCTTTGTGTCATCAAAAATCCAATTGGTGTTCAAATTTCTAATTGTCTCATAAATGCGTTTTTTACAATTTGTTTGAGCCAGGATCTAATGAGTTTCTCACATTGGGTTGAGGATCTGTCTCTCAAGTCTCTTTAGATTCCTCACCCTCATCCTCACCCACATCTTCTATTTTCAATTGCAATATTTTGTTGAAGAAATTAGGTGGTTTTTCCTGAAGAGTTTCCCATCCTTTGTAGCTTGCTGATGCATTCCCATATGTCTTTAACTTCTGTCCTCTGTATGTCTTGTAAATTGGTGGTTTGATTTTTGGCAAGACCACTTCATAGGGGTGGTTGACCAGCATTTTTTAAATGATGCTTTTAAAATGACTTCCTTGGAGATTCCAGAAACAAGAAAGATTTATGTTGATCAGGAAGGCAAAGACAGTGTCCTGACCGGATGTTCAGTGGTGATTAAATAATAAAGCTCACTCTCGTGGCTAAGTGTTAACAGATTAACATACTACACAGTAAATGGGAAGTTTAGAACTAAGTCTAATTGTAGGCAGCATTTTAAAAGGTGATCACACCTTAAAGACCTATTTATATTACCTAAATAAATTAGAGAAGTATATATTACATCTCTTGATCTTTTCCTAATTACAATGAGTATATTCACAAAGCTGTTTTCTGAAACTTTTAGGGAGATGTGTGTCAGGGGTGTTGAGAAGACTCTATGTGAACTCAATGGCATCCACTACAAATAGTGATGCTCTCTCCTCAGTAGCTTTTCCACTGCAAAGCTGTTTGCAAGGATTTTCATCACCTGTCAGGCTGGGACACCAGATTGTAGACCCTCAGATTCCCAAACTGGATTATTTAAGCTTCTGTCATGACCAAGGTGGTGCAAGTATAGAATTGTGGTGGGTGGAAGGAAGGAAGGAAGGGAATAGTTTGAACATCTGTGTCTCCTCAAAATTCAAATGCTGTAATCTAATCTCCAAGGTGGCACTTTTGGGAGGTGATGAGGTCATGAGGGTGGAGCCCTCATGATGGGATTAGGGTCCTTATAAAAGGGACCTCAGAGAGCTCCTTTGCCCCATCCACCATGTGAGGACACAGTGAAAAGACGCCGTCTATGAACCAGAAACCAGACCCCACCAGACATTAAATCTGCCAGCATGTTGATTTTGGACTTTCCAATCTCCAGAACCATGAGAAATAAATTTGTGTTGTTTATAATCCACCCAGTCTATGGTATTTTTCTTATAGCAGCCCACATTGTCTAAGACAGGAGGGAGGGATGGAGGGATGGAGGGATGGAGGGATGGAGGGATGGAGGGATGGAGGGATGGAGGGATGGAAGGAAGGAAGGAAGGAAGGAAGGAAGGAAGGAAGGAAGGAAGGATGGAAGGAAGGAAGGAAGGAGGGAAGGAGGGAAGGAAGGTTAGGAAAGGAGGGAGGGAGAACGGGAGGGAGGGAGGGAGAACGGGAGGGAAGGAGGGAGAGCGGAAGGGAGGGAAGGAAGAGGAAAGGAAGCCATTTGTCGCCAGTCTATTCTCAGGGCACTGAAATTGTCTTTTCTTTACAGCCACCCTTGGTAGCCATCTACATCCTGGGTGTATTAGTCAGGGTTCTCCAGAGAGGAGAACTAACAGGGTGCATATATAAAGAGAGATAATATTTCTTATAATAATAAAAGGAATTAGCTCACATGATTATGGAGGCTGCTAAGTCCAAAATCCACAGAGTGGGCAGGCAGGCTGGAGGGCCCCAGAGAACTGATGCCCCAGTTCAAGTCTGAAGGCCATCTGCTGTAGAACCAGGAAGAGCTGGTGAGGCAGAGGTCATCTGCTGGAGAATTCCCTCTTGCTCAGGGGAGGTCAGTCCTGTTCTACTCAGGCCTTCAGTTGATTGGATGAGGCCCACCCACATCATGGAGAGTAATCTGCTTTACTCAGAGTCCACCAATTTAAATGTTAATCTCATCCAAAAACACCCTCACAGAGACACCCAGGAGAGCATTTGACCACATCTCTGGGCACCCCCATGGCCCAGTAGAGTTGACACATAAACTTTACCATCACTCTGAGGAGCTGAGAATGATGCCCTGGCTACAGCTTAGTTATCCCACATCCTACGGCAAGAGCCTCGTCTTTGGCCAGTGCTGAGACCTGCTCTGCTCTCCAGGCCCAGCACAGGGCCTTCCCTGTGGAAAGTCCTGAAAAATAACTATTACACTGAACAGAGGCTCTGTGGCAGGAGTGAAGGCATCACCTCCTCTCTTTACTCACTTAAATCTCATTCATCTTTCTGGGGGATTTTTTGTGTCCTACTGGAGGAGGTCATCTAGAGGACATGACCACCAGTTGACCTGTGAGCTGGACCCGGGCAGTCAGAGGCTCCTCACCCCTCCCCTGTCCTTGGAATGTACATTGTGCTCACCACTCCCACAGTGGGAGCTCTTCCAAGGACACGGCCTTGGGAGAGTAAGGTGCTGTGGAGACCACCTGGGCAGAACGCGGGACTGAACCCTGTTAACGCCTCCCTATAAACTTTAAGATACTGGCGGGGGCGGAGGTCTACTCACACGCTGGAGCCACCAACACAAGCTGTGTAAGTTCCTTCGCTTATTACACCTGCCACCTGCCCATCTGGAGTGGCGGCCTCTTTCTTTGGTCTCTCCCCGCCCTCTGTGTATGGGGGCCAGTATGCAAACCAAGAGTTTACGTCTTTGTTTTTGGTATAATGTGTAGGGAAACTTGTTACATTTGAGCAAAGCAAACCAGACTTCAACTACCTGCTGATCTGAGCGATGGGTACCCGCCACACCATTGCCTCTCGCCTGGCCCACAAACCCATAGAGAAGCTGCATAAACAGTCCATTTGCAGCTGTCTAGAGGACTAAAGACCCTCCCAATGAAAATAAACCAAAAAGGCTAGGTTAAACTTTCAAAAGATGTTTTAAATGCACCTCTGAGAGGTAAGGCAATATCAAAGCCAGCTCGTATGTGGAGTTTCTCCTTTGGTAGATGCATGGGGTCCAGGGTCCAGAGATAAAACCCAGCACATGCTCGAGGTAGGGAGATAACCGCAAAAACTGGGACCGCCCCCGACAAAGGGCAGCTCATCAGAATAAGAGGAATGAGGAACTCACCCAATGCACACAAAGAAAAGGCAGCAAAACCTTCTTGTCTTGACATTGGCACTGGGTGGAAAGGAAAGAAAACCCTGCCCTTCGAAGTCGTTATCCGAAATCAGAATTCAGGCAGAATTGGGGTCTGAATTCACACCACCTCTGTGATCTGAAAGGCTCATTTGGATATTTAAGTTTAAAGTGGACAAGGTTGGTAAGAGTCCCAGGCAACTGGCAGAAGCGCATCAGCCCAGGCCTCGAAGAAATTCCACAGATGAAGTAACGAGGAAAATCACCACTAACAATAAAAGGACCTCTAAACACAGAAGAAAGCAAACACGGGCAGCAGATCAGACTCGTCAGTACTTCCCAGAGGCTGGAATTGTCTGAAACAGAATGTATTTTTAAATGAGGTTTGCTATCCTTAAAGAAATTAATGAGAGGCTTGAGAGCCAGAGCTAGGAACCAGAGACCCTAAGGGAGGACCACGCATATTTGAAAAGACACAAATTCGATAAACTTAAGAATACATCATAATTTTAAAGTTTTTGAGAGATTGAAGGTCGCATTAGAGACCGTCAGTATCCAATTGCAGTCATGTGCTGGGGGGGATCTGTGTGCTGGAACAAAGGCCTGAAGGAGCAATGTGGGAGGTCCCACAGAGGTAAGCTAAGCTGCGGCTTAGCTGACCCCAAAGGCGTAAGGTCTCCAATGTAACACAGGTTGATGTTTTATTTATACAACTGATCAAAGCAGGCACTCTTCGTTCACAGGGTAATTCAGGGGCTCAGGACCCTTCCAGCAGGTGCTTCTGCCATGCCCTGGACCCTCATTTTCATTAGGATCCAGGTGAAAACAGATCCTGGAGGTGCACCTGTGTCTTCAAAACAGCTCAGAAAGGGAACAGATCTGCTTCTGCTCCCATTCCATTTGGGCGGACCTCACTATAATCCCCTTATTTCTCATTTTTGGATGTTTATCTTTTTCTTTTTTTTTTGTGGTACATGGGCCTCTCACTGTTGTGGCCTCTCCCGTTGCAGAGCACAGGCTCCGGACGCGCAGGCTTAGCGGCCATGGCTCACGGACCCAGCCGCTCCGCGGCATGTGGGATCTTCCCGGACCGGGGCACCAACCCGTGTCCCCTGCATCGGCAGGCGGACTCTCAACCACTGCGCCACCAGGGAAGCCCTGGATGTTTATCTTTTAATCAAGAGTAAATGCCATTTCAGCACTTACTGAAGCCGTGAGCTTTCCGTACTGGACTCATCGATGTGATACTTAAATTAACAAAAACTTCTAATATTAAACCATCAGTGCATGATGGGGTATTGCAATCTTGTACCATTTACCCAATATTTTATTAGAATTTTCGCTTTTCTGTTTATAAAGGAAAGGAGGAGGAGGGCAACTTTAACTTTTTTTTCCCCCATATGTGTAGCCTCAGTTGTCGGGAGAGTCTCAGGCTGCAAATACAACGGAGGTTACAAACTCCTACAGCTTCTCATGTTGCAGCTAATCCACATTGTAAACCGCCCCCCCTTCCTTTCCTTCTTCCTTTTCTTTGCATGAGATTTCTGCTTTGTAAATGAATCAGTGTATTGCCCACACATATTTATTACACTTAGAAGGTTATTGTGGTCCATAAATCCTTAAAGACATTAAGCTGAACTTTTTAAAGACGTAATGAGTAAATAGTTGTTGAAAAACAAAGTATCTGTGCTTTACAAGGCCATTCATATGCTTATTTTTTCAACATGTGCTGGACCTGCCACTAGGAGGACTGATTCCAGCCTCTGCTCTGCTGCACTATTCCCTGGGGCGGGTCTTAATGCCACATCACCTTGAGCTTCCTTTTCATCTAGAAAGAAGGTACCAGATAGATGTGATATCCCAAATCCCTTCCAACGCTCACTGTGGGAATTCCATAGATGACTTCTTCAGTTCAGAAGCCAAGAAAGATTATTTTCCCCTTTGGCTTCCTACCTGAAAGCACGAGTATGTTAGGTTTGTATAAACAATAAAATTAGCACACTTCTCTGTCCCTGTCCCACGAGGAGGTAGAGAAAGCAAAGTGGCAATCCCGTCACTAAACCGTGTCATGGGGGACTCGTGAGTTTGATCAGTCATTAATCATTGATCAGAGCAGATAGCAAAGCAAGTGACTGTCAGCCCAGCTCTTTGCACTGGAATAATGCAGTCTCTCATTTCCTGGAATTTAATGACAACAAAACCAATGTGAAATGCGGCTTCCCTTATCAAGAAAGAGTCACCATCAAAGGAGGCAAGGATATAATGGGTATCTCTTCAATCAGTGGTGCTGGGAAAACTGGACAGCTACATGTAAAAGAAGGAAATTAGAACACTCCCTAACACCATACACAAAAATAAACTCAAAATGGATTAGAGACCTAAATGTAATACCGGACACTATAAAGCTCTTAGAGGAAAACATAGGAAGAACACTCTTTGACATAAATCACAGCAAGATATTTTTTGATCCACCTCCTAGAGTAATGGAAATAAAAACAAAAATAAGCAAATGGGACCTAATGAAACTTAAAAGCTTTGGCACAGCAAAGGAAACTACAAACAAGACGAAAAGACAGCCCTCAGAATGGGAGAAAATATTTGCAAACAAATCAACGGACAAAGGATTAATCTCCAAAACATATAAACAGCTCATGCAGCTCAATATTAAAAAAACAAACAACCCAATCCAAAAATGGGCAGAAGACCTAAATAGACATTTCTCCATAGAAGACATACAGATGGCCAAGAAGCACATGACAAGCTGCTCAACATCACTAATCATTAGAGAAATGCAAATCAAAACTACAGTGAGGTATCACCTCACACCAGTTAGAATGGGCATCATCAGAAAATCTACAAACAACAAATGCTGGAGAGGGTGTGGAGAAAAGGGAACCCTCTTGCACTGTTGGTGGGGATGTAAATTGGTACAGCCACTATGGAAAACAGCATGGAGGTTCCTTAAAAAACTAAAACTAGAACTACCATACGACCCAGCAATCCCACTACTGGGCATATACCCTGAGAAAACCATAATTCAAAGAGTCATGTACCACAATGTTCATTGCAGCTCTATCTACAATAGCCAGAACATGGAAGCAACCTAAGTGTCCATCGACAGATGAATGGATAAAGAAGATGTGGCACATATATACAATGGAATATTACTCAGTCATAAAAAGAAACGAAATTGAGTTATTTGTAGTGAGGTGGATGGACCTAGAATCTGTCATACAGAATGAAGTAAGTCAGAAAGAGAAAAACAAATACTGTATGCTAACACATATTTATGGAATCTAAAAAAAAAAAAAAAAAGGTTCTGAAGAACCTAGGGGCAGGACAGGGATAAAGACGCAGATGTAGAGAATGGACTTGAGGACACAGGAGGGGGAAGGGTAAGCTGGGACAAAGTTAGAGAGTGGCATGGACATATATACACTACCAAATGTAAAACAGATAGCTAGTGGGAAGCAGCCGCATAGCACAGGGAGATCAGCTCGGTGCTTTGTGACCACCTAGAGGGGTGGGAGAGAGACACAAGAGGGAGGAGATATGGGGATATATGTATAGCTGGTTCACTTTGTTATAAGGCAGAAAATAACACACCACCATAAAGCAGTTATACTCCAATAAAAATGTTTAAAAAAAAATGCTGAGCCAAGGGTAAAGGAGGAGGCCAAGGAAACAGAGCTGGCAAACAACGCAAGCGCTGCAAGCAAAGCATTTTCATGGTTGGCGGGACTGGAAATCAGTGCAGCTGCTGTGGAAGACTATCGGAGGGCCCTCAGAACTTAAAGTAGAGCTACCATTTCATCCAGCCATCCCACTTCTGGGTATGTATCCAAAAGAACTGAAAACAGGATCTCGAAGATATAGTTGCACACCCGTGTTCATTACAGCATTATTTACAATAGCCAGGATGTGCAAGCACCCTACCTGTCCATCCAAGAATAAATGTGGCTTGTGATTTATACACACTGGAATATTATTCAGCCTCAGAAAAGAAGGAAACCCTGTGATATGTGACAACATGGATGAACCTTGAGGAAATCGTGCTAAGTGAAATGAGCCAGTGAGAAAAAGACACATACTGCACAATTCCACTTCTGGGAGGTGCTGGAGTTGTCCAATCCACAGAAACAGAAAGTGGAATGGTGGGTGCCAGGGGCTGGGAGGAGAGGGAAGGGAGTGTTTCTGCTGTTCAGTGGATGTAGAGTTTCAATGTCCCAAGATGAAAAAATGCTGGAGATCTGCTGTAGAGTGATGTATATATAGTTAGTACTACTGTACTGTATATTTAAAATTGTTAAGAGGTTATAAACAACAAGGTCCTACTGCATAGCACAGGGAACTATATTCAGTAGCCTTTGACAAACAGAATAATGGAAAAGAATACGAAAGAATATGAAAAAGAAAACATATGTATAACTGAGTCACTTTGCTGTACCGCAGAAACTAATACAACACTGTGAATCAACTATACTTCAATAAAATTTAAAAAAATAAATTTGTTAAGAGGTTAAATTTATATGTTTTTTTACCATGATAAAAAAGACACATTTGGACTTCCCTGGTGTCACAGTGGTTAAGAATCTGCCTGCCAATGCAGGGCACATGGGTTCGAGCCCTGGTCCAGGAAGATCCCACATGCCGCGGAGCAACTAAGCCTGTGCGCCACAACTACTGAGCCTGCGCTCTAGAGCCCGCGTGCCACAACTACTGAAGACCACGCGCCTAGAGCCTGTGCTCCGCAGCAAGAGAAGCCACCGCAATCAGAAGCCCATGTACCACAACAAAGAGTAGCCCCCGCTCACCACAACTAGAGAAAGCCCGCACGCAGCCAAAAATAAGTAAATAAATAAATTTTTTTTAAAAAGACAGATTTTCAGGCTTTAATCTTGCCTGGGAATTGGGGAAGTTTTCAGAAAGGAGATGCCATCTCAGCTGAGATTTATAGGAAGGACAGAAGTTAGCCAGGGAAGCAAGGTCAGGGGGAAGGGGTTTTAAAGCCAAGGACCACCCAGAGCTGATAAAACTGGGCAAATTCTCGGGAAGCCAAGCTTGAGCAATTCCTGCTGAAGGATCAGAAGTAGTGAAATCAAAGAGGACTATGGGCCAGTAAATTGTTACCCTTTATCTGTCCTAGCAGACAGGAATGATAGGATATCCCAGTGAAAGATCAATGCAGGAAGAGGCTTGAGGTCCCTCCCAGCAGCCCTTGACTTGCTGTAGGTGACTCAGGGACACCATCCCCACAAGGCACGTTAGCAATAGAGGTGACCCCAGGCGTCCCAGAGAAGCTCTCTCTGTCCTGACCACCCAAGTGCCGCCCTCTGTGATCAGCCGGCTCACATCTGCCTATAAATCCTGGTCGGGGAGATAGGGTCAGGGTGTAGATGCATAAGAATGAATCTTATCTGCCTCTGTAAAGACAAAACAAGAGCAAGAGCTGGTTCATGACAGCAGCAACACAGGCGTCATTGGAAAATTACAGACAGAATGCATCCCCACCCCCACCCCGGTCATCAACCACGGTGTCCCGAGAGGTGTAAGCCACGAACACCTGGCTGAACCCAGCGCTGTCCAGACCATCGCCTCAGTCCTACAAATCAGAGCACGAGGAAACATAGAATTTAAACGTCCTGTACGCCAAGCAGCAAGGGAGCAATGGATACAATTTGGGTCCTTTCACTTTATCAGAGAAAGAAATTAAACCTGTACACATCAGCACGGGTTTTGGCCTCCGTGGCAAATACGGAGCTGAACACACACATCCTCAAGGAGCTTAGGAACAGGCAGAGTAAATGAGACATTATACAGATTATCAGAACAATGGTTGGTGCAGCAAAGAAAGCTCTTGAAAATGATGAGAATCACTCATAGGCACCATGTGCGGGGCTCTTTTTTGGCACTGACAGATTCGGGAAGCCTTCCGGGAGCCTGTGCTTTGGGGTGCCTTGCAGACATCCACCAGGAAGACCACCCACGTCACAGCTGGAATGTGCTGAGATTGAGAAAGCCCATGAGGATGAAGGATGCACTGACTGATGAATAGATGGACCATGGCCTCTTCCGTCCCCTACCTCCTTCCTTGAGCTCGCTTCCACAGGCATCACCCAGGACATTCTAAACTGTTACCTCGGAAGGAACAGCCCCGGGCTCCTGGGGCCAAAACACAGACGTGGGTTTAGCTTGGCTTCTGCCTACACGTCCCCAAGTGGGTCACAGCATGTGTCCCACTGTTTCTTTTAGCTTTGCTCAAGAGACCAGACCGATTTACAAGATAAGTAGATGGCTAGCCAAGAAGTCTCCTCCTTCTCCCCTTTTTTCATTCTGGTAAGTTCCTTAACTAAATAGAACCCAGTGACTGACAGCCACTTCAGTTTGAAAATGCAATTTATGTGTTTGTTCATCCACATTCTGGACAGATGAACAGACCAATGCCCCTAGGAAGTTGTCAGCAGAGGGAAGAGGGGCTAGTCTCTAGAGACACCTGTGACTCAGGTGTTAAACGAAACTGGGGTCCCTGGAGTAGAGCTAGAAATACCCACAGAGGTGAAAGAGGACCCCTCAGTGATGTGGCGAGATGGAAAGGGCTGTTACTCACAGCTATCCCCCTGCTGCCACCTCCCACGGCCTCCAACGCACCATCACAGAGGGACTGATTCGTCCACAGAACCAGCCCCAGCTCACATGCAAAGGCCCTGAGACAGAAACAGGTCTGAAACAGGTCTGCTTGCACCCACCCTCCATGTGCCCTTCCCGGTGGCATCCTGCCGCAGCTCCTACAACGGAAAATATTCCACTTTGCTTCCAATGGTGCCCCCCCCAACCATGCTGCACCCACAAAGTGCCTGCAAAGAATAGAAAGCACGCTGACTCACAGCTCGCCTCCTGATTCTGAGTCTCACTCTCACCTGGTCCCTGAAGCAGCCCTGCTCCCGCCCTGGGGTCACAGGAATGCAGCCTTTCCGTCTTTTATCTACTCTCTCCCTGGGGCTCAGACATCATCCCTGTGTCCTCGCTTGGGAACAAGGAGCATATTTTAGCTTCTCCCAGGAACCCACACAAAATGATTTCTCCCGTGAAAGGCTATTCCCCAGCCACAAGCCTATCAATCACTGCAAATGCACAGCAGGCGGGCGGGACACGGCCACCACCCCAGCACTCAGCAAACTCAGAATCTCAGTTCATGCTCTGCTGGAACACAGAGGGAGGTCATCAAGCAGCAAAAAACCACCCAGTTCCCCATCATGCCCAGGGAAGCCGGGTTGCCGATTGGAGACCCAGACTCCGTCTCAAGACTGGGTTGCTCTCTTCCCTACACCTTTGTCCTGTACAAGTGAGGTTCAGTCTTCAATGGTCCCTTTGCCTCAGGTTCCTATAAAACGGGTCTGGGAGTCCCTTTTAAGACTGGAATTGTTGCCAAGGAGTTTCCGACGACACCCACAGAGATCAGTCTATAGAGGGTACCAGTTTCAGTGCACAAAGACATACTGAGAAAAGCCAACTCCCAGTTTCCAGTCTGACAGGTGAAGAGCTTGGAAGTCACCCTGCTAACAAGAAAAAAAGCTGAACAAATGGAAGATGGACAATTCTTGTTAAACCCCTCAGAGAACGGAGGTTGCAGGGCAAACTGCTGTCCCCCAACTTGGAGGGCTAGACAGGCAAATACAGAGACTGACAGCTTCCTGGGAGCAGAAGCCCACAGCTGGAGACAACACCTGTAGGAACACATTAAGCTGTGATGGACTAGTTTCTAGAGACTCAGTGGGGACAAGCTTGAGAATTAAAAACACTAAGGGGACCCAGGGTTTGAGGGGTCCTCACACTTTTGTGAGTGTTGCCCCCAGGAATCCTACCAAGTTCTCACTGTAAAGATGAGAAAAAACCCCTCTTGTTCTTAGCAGTTAGAAGGAAAAACATTGTGTTCTTGTTAATAAAACCTGCCCTCAAGGGGAACTATTTACCAGAATCTAACCAACTGGGGCTTTACCAAAACCCAGCTGACCTGGGAGAAGAGATGGATCCAGTCAGGCTCACAAAAAGATGGAGACCCAATTGTAAGCCTGGGAAACACTTCCCCTCCCCCACACCTCCCACCTCAAAAACAGGACTCCTGCATAATCACAGGGGATCACAGCTAAAAGAATTGCAAGCCTCAGACCCTATTTAAGGAGTCCCTAAGAAAATCCAAGACAACAGAGGAGACAAAAATAAGAGCACTAGAGACAAGTTTAGCCTCTCACACCAGAGCTACAGCAAAGAGTAAACACAGCGTAACGCCTAGCAGATAAACATAAACCTTATACCAGACGCCCATCTACCTCAGTTCCTTCTCCTGATACATCATATCTGACTTTCAACAGAAAAATTACAAGGCATAATAAAAGACAAAAAAAAAAACCCACAGTCTGAAGAGACAAAACCAGCATCAGAACCAGATTCAGATACGGCAGAGATGTCGGAATTATCAGGCTGAGAATTTAAAATAAAAATGAATAATAAGGGCTCTAATGGACAAGGTGGACACCACACAAGAACAGATGGGTAATATGAGCAAGGGAGATGGAAACTGTAGAAGAGAATCAAAAGGAAATGCTTGAAATAAAAAACACTGTAACAGGGCTTCCCTGGTGGCGCAGTGGTTGAGAGTCCACCTGCCGATGCAGGGGACACGGGTTTGTGCCCCGGTCGGGGAAGATCCCACGTACCGCGGAACGGCTCGGCCCGTTAGCCATGGCCGCTAAGCCTGTGCGTCCGGAGCCTGTGCTCCGCAATGGGAGAGGCCACAACAGTGAGAGGCCCGCGTACCGCAAAAAAACCCAAAAAACAAAAAACACTGTAACAGAAATGAAGAATGCCTTTGACAGGCTCATCAAGAGACTGGACATGGTCAAGGAAAGAATCAGTGGTCCTGAAGAGGTGTCAATAGTAACTTCCAAAACTGAAAAGCAAAGAGAAAAAAAATAATGAAAGGGATGGAGCAGAATATCCAAGAACTGTGGGACAATTACAAACAGTATAGCATACACGTAATGCGAATGCCAGAAGGAAAAGGAGAGAAAGAAACAGAAAAAAAAAAAATTGAAGTAATAATGTCCAAGATTTTCCAAAATTAATGACATACACCAAGCCACAGATCCAGGAAACTCGGAGAACACCAAGCAGAGTAAATATTAAAAAAAAAAAAAAAAAAACTACACCTAGGCATATCATATTCAAACTGCAGAAAATCACAGATAAAAAGAAAATCTTGAAAGAAGCCAGAGGAAAGAAAAAACATCCTACCTACAGAGGAACTAGGATAAGAATTACATTGGCCTCCTCTTCAGAAACCATGCAAGCAAGAAGAAAGTAGAGTGAAATACTTAAAGTATCAGAAAGAAAATAATCGACCTACAACTCTGTCTCCAGCGAAATTATCCTTCAAAAGTGAAGAAGAAATAAAGATATTCAAAGAAAAACAAATAATGAAGAAATCTGTTGCCGGTAGAACTGCCTTGCAAGAAATATTAAAAGAAATTCCTCCGAGAGAAGAAAAATGATACAGGTTAGAAACTCGGATCCACATAAAGAAAGGAAGAGCATTAGAGAGGAAATAAGTGAAAGTAAAATGAAGTATGTTATTTTCTTATTCTTAATTGATCCAATAGATAACAGCTTGTTCAAAATAATTGCAACAATGCATTTGGTGATTATAGCTTATGGATAAGTGAAATCAAGGACAACAATGCTATAAGAGACAGGAGGGAGGAATTGGGAGTACTGTTATACTTGCACTATGAAGCAGTATAGTGTTGTTGAAAGTGGACCTGAATTAGCTGTAAACATATATTGCATACTCTAGGGCAACCACTCAAGAAAGTTTAAAATATATATATATAATTGATATGCTAAGAGAAAAGAGAAAATGAAATCATATACAATGCTCAGTTAAAACCAGAGAAGGCAGAAAAAAGGGAGAAGGGGGAAAAAAATGAAGAACCAAGGGCAATGAATAGAAAACAGTTACAAATACGGGAGATATTAAACTATTATAACTATAACAATAAACATTTTAAATTGAGTTTTTGTTAAATGAGTAAAGAGTTTCTGTTTCCAAGTTCTGGAAATGAATAGTGATGAGAATTGCACAACATTGTGAATGTACTTAATGCCACCGAATTGTACACACAGAAATGGTTAAAATGGTAAATTTTATGTTGTGTATATTTTACCATGGTAAAAAATTTTTTTAGAAAAGGGATAGAGGAAGACATATCACGTTACCACTAACTGAAAGAAAGCCTGAGTAGTTATATTAATATCAGACAAAGCAGAACAAGGACAATTATCAGGGATAAAGAGGATCATTATGTAATGACAAAGGGGGCATTTCTCCAAGAAGACACAACAGGTTTCCTTTGTGTTTTTTCTTTTTTGCGGTACGCAGGCCTCTCACTGTTGTGGCCTCTCCCGCTGCGGAGCACAGGCTCCGGATGCGCAGGCTCAGCGGCCATGGCTCACGGGCCCAGCCGCTCCGCGGCATGTGGGATCTTCCCGGACCGGGGCACAAACCCGTGTCCCCTGCATCGGCAGGCGGACTCTCAACCACTGTGCCACCAGGGAAGCCCGACACAACAGTTCTTAATGCGTACCTGCCTAAAACAGAGCATCAAATTACATGAGGCCAAAACTGATAGAACTGCAAGGAGAAATAGATGAATCCTCTATTACAGCTGGAGACATCAACATCCCTCTACCAGAAATGGTCAGATCCAGCAGGCAGAAATCGATAAAGACACAGTTGGACTGAACAGCACCATCAATCAACTGGATCTAATTGACATTTATAAACAACTTCATCCAACAGCAGCAGAATATAAATTCTTCTCAAGCTCGTACAAAACATTCACCAAAACAGACCATATTCTGGGTCAAAAAAAGACATACAAAGTATGCTCTCAGGCTATACAAAGTATGCTCTCAGGCCACAGTGGAATTAAACTAGAAATTAACAATAGAAAAATGGCTGGAAAATCCCAACATAATTGGAAATTTAACAACACACTGCTAAATAACACATGGGTCAAAGAAGTCTCAAAAAATTTTTCTAAATATTTTCAAGAAAATGAAAGTACAACCTATCAAAATTTGTAGGACACGGTAAAAACATGTTAAAGGGATATTTTTAATGTTGACTGCATATATTAAAAAGAAACATCTAAAATCAGTGATCTAAGCCCCCACCTTAGGCAACTAGAAAAAGAAGAGCAAATTAAATCCAAAGTAAGCAGAAGAAAATAAATGACAAAAATTAAAGTGAAATCAATGAAACTGAAAACAGAAAAACAATACCTGAAAATCAATGAAACCAAAAGCTGGTTCTTTGGAAAAAATCAATAAAATTGATAAACCCCTAGTTAGGCTAACCAAGAAAAAAAGAGAGAAGACACAAATTACTAATATAAGAAACAAAAGGGGAACACCACTACAGATCCCACGGACATTAAATGGGTAATAAAAGAATATTATGGATAACTCTAGAGCCACAAATTTGATAACTTAGATGAAATGGATGAATTCCTTAAAAAACACAATCGACCAAAACACACATGAGAAAAAATAGACAATCTGATAGGCTATATCTATTAAAGAAATTTAATCAATAATTAATAGCCTTCCTAAACAAAGCACCAGGCTCAGATGGTTTCACTGGTAAATTTTACTAAACTTTCAAGGAATAAATCATATCAATTATCTTCCATCTGTTCTAGATAATACAGATCTTCCTCAACTTACGATGGGGTTAGTCCTGCTAAACTCATGGTAAATTGAAAATATCGTAAGTTGAAGTGCATTTAACGCACCTAACCTACCAAACATCATAGCTTAGCTTTGCCCAACTTAAATGTGCTCAGAACGCTTACATTAGCCTATAGTTGGGCAAAATCATCTAACACAAAGTGTATCTTATAATAACGTGTTGAATATCCCATGCAATTTGTTGAATACTGTACTGAAAATGAAAACGGCATGTTGTAAGTATATCAGTTGTTTACCCTCATGATCAAAGGGCTGACTGGGAGCTGTGAACTGCCCAGCATCATAAGAGAGTATTATACTGCATGTTGCTAGCCTGGGAAAAGACCAAAATTCAAACTTTGAAATATGGTTTCTACTAAATGCATATTGCTTTCACACCATCGTAAAGCTGAAAAATCGTAAGTCGAACTATTGTAAGTCAGAGACCGTCTATAGAAGCAGAAGGAACACTTCCTAACTCATTCGATGAGCATCCCCCTAATACCAAAACCAGACAAAGACATTACAAGAAAAGGCAGTGACAGACCAATACTTCTCATGAACACAGATGCAAAAAACCTCAACAAAAAATGAATAAATCGAATCCAACAATGTATGAAAAGAATGATAACCACAACCAAGTGGGATTTATTCCAGGTATGGAAGGCTGGTTCAACACTCAAAAATCAATATATCCTATCTGGTCAATAGGCTAAAGAAAAAAGAATGCCTATGTTTTTCTAAATAAATTTAATTTCTATTCCAAGTCATATTTTACTAGGGTGGAGAAATTTAGCCTCAGGGAATGTAGGGTCCCCCATTTTCCTTGGGCTGATGTCAGAGTTTTGGGGAGGGGCAGTAAGACATGGCAGTTGGCCTTCATTTTGGTCCCCACGCTAGTGTTCCCCAAATGTCCACTGCCCCCCCATCATGGACTCTGACAGTTTGTCTCAGAAGCATCCTTTGTTCAGGGGCCTCGTAAGACCTGGAAGCCCTTTCTCTCTTGCTTCCATGCCATGCCCATGGGCTCAGGAGTCCTTCTGCCACTTCTGAGCACAGGGACCACAAAGAACTTTGGGGGGCTGACTGTGGTCTCCAAGGCCTGGGTCTCTGGAGCTCCCCCGCAGGATGCTAACCCAGTAGGTATGCACATAGCTCCTCTCTCAGGTGCCTCTACCTTGCTCTTTCCTTGCTGGGCCTCCCTGTCTCCTCTTTCCTCCATCCCAGGGGTTATACTTCAGTCACTTGGGATGGAGGTGGGGGCAGCCTGTTGCCCTTCAAGGAACCTAGGCCTCCATTCCACTCCCATAAGGACACAGGCTTTGGAAAAATAAACACCAAACACACACACATTTTTCTGCTTTCAGTCATGTTAGGTCCCCTCCAAGGCAATAAGCCCATGACAGCACTGTTTAAATAGAACAAATAGAACAGGAGGAAAACAGGGAGCATGGAAGAAAAGTAAATCACTTAATAGAAATTCCAGATAACACCCCACATGTGGAAAGTCTAAATTCATAGTCAAAAGTCAGACATGAAAAAATGGAACTTCCTGTACCATTTCATAACTGAGCTCCTATGTTTGTTGAGAGCAGAATAAAACGTGGTCTTGCCAAGTCAAGGTAAACTTATTTCAGGATTATTTTTCTCCTCTTTCAGAGTAAATGCTTGGTTATTTTAGGGTTCCCTTCCTTTCTTCTCATTCCCACCTTTCTGGAAGTGAGATTGTAATAGGGAAGAACAAATCTGACTCCATATTGGATCCGTTTCTTTTACTTTAAACTTTGTATTCTATTGCTTTTGCTACCAGTTAATCACTAAAGGGATGTTGCCTAGAGCTTAAAGTATACATAATGGCCCATCTCCGGGACCCTGCCTCCCATGCCTGACTGTTAAGCTAAAATACCTTTAAGCTCATGGGAAACATCCTGACCAGGCCCACCTGTGAGTGGCTGCAGGAAAGAAGAAACTAACACATCTCCTCTGGAGTCTTGCTGGAACCAGGAAAATATTTGCAACAACTCACCACCTTTTTGACTTTACCTTCTCACCTCCCCTTCTTCACTCTATAAAAGACACTGGCATCCAAACGGGGCAATATGGTTCTCTGGGACACAAGTCCACCACCTTCTTGGTCTGATGGCTTTCTGAATAAAGTCACTATTCCTGGCCCCAACAACTCATCCCTCAATTTCTTGGCTTGTCATGCAGCAAGCAGTACAAGCTTGGACTCAGTAACCGTATGAGTTCCAAGGTGCTCATATGTTATCTTGTCGTGAGAAAAAGAGAGGCATCTGGTCTATAGTAATTTAACCCATTAAAAGTGTATGTCTCACGCGTAAAGTCCAAATGGATATTTCTGGTCAGGCTCCCTTCTTTATTTTCATCCAGGGACCTTGACTTCTTCTATCTTGTGGCTCTGTCTTCCTCTAGATCCTCAATGTTCTCACTATTCAGTGAGAAGATGGAGAAGAAACTGAGTCTCATGCATAGGAGGTTTTCGAGACCAGCCTAGAAGTAATGTAGACACATTCCATTGGCCAGGACGCAATGCTGTGGTCACATATACACACAAAGGAGGCCAAAAAAACCACCTGCACAGGGCTTCCCTGGTGGCGCAGTGGTTGAGAGTCTGCCTGCCGATTCGGGGGACACGGGTTCGTGCCCTGGTCTGGGAGGATCCCACATCCCGCAGAGCGGCTGGGCCCGTGAGCCATGGCCACTGAGCCTGTGTGTCCCGAGCCTGTGCTCCGCAACGGGAGAGGCCACAACAGTGAGAGGCCCGCGTACCGCAAAAAAACAAAACAAAACAAAACAAAACAAACACTAGCACAATCTAGCTGTGTGCCTAGGAAGAGGAAAACAAGTATATTGATAAATACTACTGCAGCAACATTCCAATCCAACTGGACATGTATTTTCCACCTTCAGGCAAGTCAAGTTAGCAAACGTTTGTTGAACACCTTCCATATACTTGGGACCGTGCAAGTTTCTAAGGACACAATGTGAACCAGACCCAAGCTTGCCATCAAGGTGCTGTCAGTCTGGAGGGAGATAGATGGAGATAGATGATCTCCAACTAAAATAAAATAATGTATGTACACTGAAAACAATAAGACACTGAAGAAAGAGACTGAGGAAGACACAAATAAATAGAAAGATATCCTGTTATCCCATGTACATGGATTCAAAAAATTAATATTTTTAAATTGTCCATATTACCCAAAGCTATCTACCAATTTAATGCAATCCCTATCAAAATTCCATTGGCATTTTTTCACAGAAATAGAAAAAAACAATCCTAAAATTCCTATGGAACCACAGAAGACCCCAAATAGCCAAAGCAATCCTGAGGAAAAAGAGCAAAGCTGGAGGCATCATACTTCCTGATTTCAAACTATACTATTAAGCTAAAGTAATTAAAACATAAAAATTATGGTGCTGGTATAAAATCAGAAACATATGGAACAAAATAGAGAGCCCAGATATAAACCCACCCATATACAGTCAACGAGTCTTTAACTAGGAAGCTGAGACACACAACGGGGAAAGGACAGTCTTTTCAATAAATGGTGTTGGGAGAACCAGACATCTATAGAGCAAATAAAAAGAGCTGTACCCTCATCTTACACCACTCACAAAAATTAACTCAAAATGGATCAAAGACTGAAACATAAGACCTGAGCCTTAAAACTCCTATGGGAAAGGGAAAGGGAAAAACCTCCTTTACACTGGTCTTGGCAATAATTGTTTGGATATGACACCAAAAGTAAAGGCAACAAAAGCAAATATAAACAAGTGAGGTTTCTCAAACTGAAAAGCTTCTGTACGGGAAAATCAACAAAATGAAAAGGCAACCTATGCAATGGGAGAAAATATTGGCAAATCATATATCTAATATGGATTTATTTTCCAAAATATATAAGGAACTTATCCAAGTCAATAGAAAAAAATAATAATAACCCCATTAAAATATGGACAAAGGACCTGAGTAGAAATTTTTTCAAGGATACACAGAGGGCCATTAGGCCCATGAAAAGGTGCTCAACATCACCAATCATCAGGGAAATGCAAATCAAAACAGTACAGCGTGATGACTATAGTTAATAATACTGTATTGTATATTTGAAAGTTGCAGAGAGAGTCGATCTTAAGAGTAACCACCACAAGAAAAAACATTCGTAACTATGTGAGGTGGTGGATGTTAGCTAGACTAATTGTGATCATTTCATAATATATACAAATACTGAATCATTCTGTTGTACACCCAAAACTAATGTTATATGTCAATTATACCTCAACTTAAAAAAAACACAAGGAGATATCATCTCACAGCTGTTAAGACAGCTTTTATCAAAAAGGTAAGAGATAACAAGTGTTGGTGAGGATGTAGAGAAAAGGGAACACTTATGCATTGTTGATGGGAATGTAAATTGGTGCAGTCGCTAGGGAAAACAGTATGGAGGTTCCTCAAATAATTAAAAATAGAGTTACCATTCTATCCAGCAATCCCACTTCTGAGCCTATATTCAAATCACTGTCGCAAAGAGATACCTGCACTCCCATGTTCACTGCAGCATCATTCACAATAGCTAAGACATGGAAACAACCTAAGTGTCTATCACGGGTCAATGGATAAAGATATGGTTTATATATATAATGGAATATTATTCTGTCATGGGAAAGAAGGAAACCCTGCCATTTGCAACAACGTGGATGAAATTAGAGTATATTATGCTAACTGAAACTAGCCAGAGAAAGACAAATACTCATTTAGATATGGAACTTAAACTACAACAAGAAAAAGTCAAACTCATAAAAACAGACAGTAGACTGGTGGTTACCGGGGGCTGAGCTGGGGAGATAGATGGCTGGTCGAATGATATAAGCCTTCAGTTATAAGAGGAATGAGCTCTGGGGAGCTAAGGTACAGCACGGTAACTAGAGTTAGTAACACTGTGTTGTGTACTTGAAATTTGCTAAGAATACAACTTGAGCATTCTCACCACAAAAAACAAAAGATAACGACGTGAGGTGGTGAATGTATTATTAAGCTGCTTATGGTAATCATTTCACAAAGTATAAGTGTGTCGAATCATCACACTGTACACTTTACATATATAGAATCTTATTTGTCAATTATACCTTAATAAAGCTGGAAACATTAATTAAGATAAAATAATATACTTTATAATAAAGAGCTGTCACCACAGAGGAAAAAAAAGAAATAATTCTGTGTGGCAGAGGGAAGGAAGGCACACTGGAGCTGGGCCTTGAGAAATGAGTGGAGTTTCTCCAAGGAGGGGCATTTTAGGTGGAAGAGGCAGCTGAGCTAAGATGGCACAGTAGGAAGGTAACCAGTCAGGTGTGGCTATTGTGAGATGTGGACAGAGTGGAAAGTTCTGGAAAGCTTTGTCCCCCACATCTGCCTATTCTGCCCACCTGCAAAGCCCAGATTCTTCCGAGAGCCTGCCCTACACACACCACATCCCGCCAGGGTCCAGCACAAGGTCTAAGGAATCTTTACAAACCCAACATTGTCAGGCACAATGCCTACCTCCCAGACGGACCTTGATAAGTCAATGCCAATTGACTCTGGCTGCATTCATGTGATGGTAAATATCACTGGTCTTTGTCAAACAACTGGAAATTGTACCCCACCCCACCCCACCCCCATAGTTGGTTAATGATTAGTCTCTAATCGCTGTCTCATGCTGTCTGACAGGAGGTTCTGTATGACTCAGGGCTCTGCTGACATCCCAGGTCACTGGAGGGACACTCCCCCCAAACGTGATCCCCCCACCGGCACACAGTCTGGGAGCACAGGCAGGCGAGAGGGGAGAGTTCCTCGCCCCTCTGGGTGTGCACACAGCAACCAGATTTCCGAAGAAGAGAAGGAGAAACGGACCCAAGACACTTGCTGCTTCTCCAAATGAATTTACAGCATGAGGAAAAGGGAAAAAGAAAATCTGTTCAGGCCACTTTTATAAGAACAGATGCCATTTTACGAGGTTGATCGAAACCCCGGATAGCTGCACAGAAAGAACGTTTCGAACCTTCCAAATTTCTATAAATATGCATATGCGTGTTAGATCTTTGACCGTTAATGTTCATAAGATAATACTATAATATTAAGCAAGAATTGTCATTTTTTAAAAAGGCCCTTAAGATGTTTAAAATGTGGCATATATATGAATACAAGATTTAAATGTGCTTAAATATAGACTATATGATGGTAGATTTGAAGGTTAAAAGCATTTCAGGATAAAAGCAATAAAAAGTTACTAGCTATTGCATTATGATGATCTTATGGAGATCCGTGAACGACTTACAAATAGTGATCACAACTGACATTTATTCAGCAATTACTGTATAACAGAGACTACACTAAGAGCTCCACGCATTTCCTCATTGCATTCTCTCCAGAGCCCTCCAACGGCTGTCCTGTTATGATCCCATTTTACGGATGAAGAACAGAGGCCTGTGTTAGATCAGCCAGTGTCGAGGCGACAAAGTCCAGCCCTGCATTCTGGTCTGTTTGAGTCTAAATCTTTTATTTTAACCACCCACCCACCCCGCGAGTATCTTCTTGAAACGGCAGCTATGCACGTAGCCACTCACTGAAGAAGCATTTACTGAGCATCTGTATGCATACACACGCCAACTACTAGGGGATAAAAATGTGTATAAAACACAGCCTGTCCTCAGCAAATCTTTGGTCAAGTAGTCTGTATCCTTTTTTAGCTTTAAAATTACGATGCAAAGAGCAGCTGTATTCATGGTAGCCCAAAACGAGAAGCAACTCAAACGTCCTTCAGTGCATAAACAAACCATGGCACCCTGGTATGGTAGAATTCCATTCCTCCGCAAAAAGGAATGCACTATTAATACATGTAATACGGTACTAGTATTACTACTAGTACATGTTACATGCACTAATACATGTAATACAAGACTACTAATATGTTAACACATATTAATAAACAACTCCATGGATCTCAAAGGAATTGTGCCCAGTGAAAAAAGTCAACCAAAAGGTAACACACTGTATGAGTCCATTTATGTAACAGTCTTGAAATAACAAAGTTATAGAGATGGAGAAAGCTTAGTGGTTGCCAGGGATTAGGGATGGGATGGAGAGGGGGAATGTGGCCACCAAGGACAGACTGAGGGAGCCTTGAGGTGATGAAACCAGTCTGTATACTGATTCGGGTGGCAGTTAGAAGCATCTTCACTGTGATAAGATTGCATAGAACTATTCACACACACACTCACGTGCACACACACTCACTCAAAGGCATATAAAACAGAGGAAATCTGGATAAGCTCCGTGGACTAATGTCAGACTGCAGGTGGTAACATTGTGCTATAGTTAGGTAAGATGTTTCCACTGGGAGAAGCTGGGGGAAGCCCACAAGGATCTCCCCGTGCATTTTGGGGGGAACTTCCTCGAATCTATAATGATTTCTTTTTTTAAAATTTTGAGTACTATCCAATTATTCTTTTTTGTAGACACTTTAACGCCACCAGCAGCTGCAACATCTCTGCTGTGGCCCTGAGGTTTTGACCTGAGAAAGCAAAGATTTCATTGGTCCTTCGTAGAACTCAAATGGAGGTAGCCGGTGGTTAAAGAAGTCAGCAGTGGGCTTCCCTGGTGGCGCAGTGGTTGAGAGTCCACCTGCCGATGTAGGGGACACGGGTTCGTGCCCCGGTCCGGGAAGATCCCACATGTCGCGGAGCGGCTGGGCCCGTGAGCCATGGCCACTGAGCCTGCGTGTCCAGAGCCTGTGCTCCGCAACGGGAGAGGCCACAGCAGTGAGAGGCCCGCGTACCGCCAAAAAAAAAAAAAAGAAGTCAGCAGTTAACACGCAACTGCCTTGCCAGCAGTCAAATGACAGTCTCATATGCAGACTTTTTTTCTTTTTTTTGCTGAAGCATGGTCCTTATATTAACTAGATCCACAAACACACATTTTGCACTTTTACGCATTTTCTAAAGTATGATCTAAAATGAGCCATACACAGAAATAAATAACAACCCCTTCCACTCATATGCTGTGCTTCTTTCTGAAGAATTATCCCATTCGTCACCTAAGTTATAAAGGTAGCATTTGGGTGAGGATTTAAACTAAATGACCAAAGCCTTCTCTTGGGGCAGCAGAAGCTTGGGTCCTATTTTCACCAACATCCTAACTCCCTCCAGGCTCTCTCTTTATGTACCCTGTTTTGTCAAATACAAGAGTCTAGGAATTGTAAGACACATCCTGATTTCAGAGATATATGAGCATTAAAAAAGCATGCCTTAGAATCCATGGAATACTGTAATATTCCATCCAAATACCTCCAAATTTAGGTGATGTAACCTCTGCACATATCTGAAGAACAGGCTCCTCCCTTACGCCATAAGGAAAATGTTCCCATGTGTGGTGATGTAATCCCTCCATTTAAAACACAAAGAAAGGTTCAAAGAAAGGTTCCCTTTTTGTGAGATAAGAACCTGTGTGGGGAAATAGGAGAGTGTGTGGTTATTTGCAGCAATGAGATAAGCTCTTATGAAACTTCCCACAAATACCAGAGCCCACATTCATGTGCGTGTGTGTGTGTGTGTGTGTGTGTGTGTGTGTGTGTATCTGTGTATGTGTGTACATGAAGACCAGCTGACTGGAGGTTCATGATTCATCCACACTGGCTCTGTTACCAGGGTAGGGATGGGGTTCCTGGGACAGATAATCAGCTACTTCCTGCCTGTGTGGAGTGCCTGGCAGGCTCTGCTGAGTCACACAGCAGTGACCCAGGTGGCTCCGCTGAAGGAACAGGGTCACAGCCGCTTTTCAATACACCTCCTTTGCTGAGTCACATACAAACGTTGCAGAGAAATCTCCAGGAACAGCCACAACACGCTGGTGCCTATGACTGAAAAGGGAGCAGCTTCTGGAAACCAAACAGGCCTGCCGCCCTGACAACAGAGAGGGCTTGAGAAGGGCAGGGTGTGGTCATGACCACCACTCCCCCAGGCCCAGGTTGGAGGGTTTGTAGGACCTGGGCAAGAAGCCTTAGACATGAGCCTCCCAGTGGAACCAAGGCAGAGTCACCCAGTCACAGATCTCAAAGGGCCCCAGATATCACCCAGTCCAGGAGTGGAGAGAACTCAGGAATAGGTATACTTCAGAATCATGGACATAGAGAACAGACTGGTGGTTGCCAAGGGGGAGGGAGTTGGGGGAGGGATAGATTGGGAGTTTGGGATGAGCAGATGCAAACTATTATACATAGGATGGATAAACAACAAGGTCCTACTGTATAGCACATAGAACTATATTCAATGTCCTGTGACAAACCATAATGGAAAATAATATATTTTTAAAAATCATGTATATATGTATAACTAAATCACTTTGCTGTACAGCAGTAATTAACACATTGTAAATCAACTGTTTTTCAATTAAAATTTTTTTTTAATTAAAAAAAGGAATAGGTACACTTGGATGGAAAATTAAAAATTCTCGCCTCCACTAACCCATAACAGATATTTAGTGTTTCAATGTAGGCATTAAAAAATGCTTATGAGGGGCTTCCCTGGTGGCGCAGTGGTTGAGAATCCGCCTGCCAATGCAGGGGACACGGCTTCGAGCCCTGGTCCGGGAAGATCCCACATGTCACGGAGCAACTAAGCCCGTGCACCACAACTACTGAGCCTGTGCTCTAGAGCCCGCAAGCCGCAACTACTGAGCCTGTGTGCCACAACTACTGAAGCCCGCGCGCTTAGAGCCCGTGCTCTGCAACAAAGAGAAGCCACCGCAATGAGAAGCCCATGCACCGCAACAAGAGTAGCCCCCGCTCGCCGCAACTAGAGAAAGCCCACGCACAGCCACGAAGACCCAACACAGCCAAAGATAAATAAATAGAATAAATTTTTTAAAAACTGCCTATGAATATAGGCAGACATCTGTGTCTGCCACCAATAAAGGTCATAATTTGCTCATATCACACGACGGTTGTTGCACATTCTGAAATACCATCCATCCTACATCTTCCACTTGGAAATCATGGACTTTTTTACTTCCCACTACATCTTGTTATTTAATCCATTATTAAAGTACCACATATGTTACTATATCACAGATGTCTGTGCTTGGTATTCTGATACCTGTATTTCAATAAACATTCTTCTTTCTTTTGCAATCTGATATATTTAATTTTTACATTTAAAAGTTATCCTGAGAAGGGGTCCAGAATGAAGCCCAGCCCACCACAGAAAAGTTTAAGAACATCCTTGCTAGGGTTGTCATGACGAAGAACAGAGAGCAGGTGACTTAAACAACAGAAACTGTCTCACAGTTCTGGAGGCTGGAAGTCCAAGATAAAGAAGTCCTTCTGGGGACCACAAGGGAAGGTTCTGCTCCAGGCCTCTCTCCTTGGCTTGTCAATGGCCATCTTCTCCTTATGTCTTTTCACACCATCTTCCCTCGATGCATGTCTCTGTGTCCAAATTTCCCCTTTTTATAAAGAAGCCAGTCATGTTGGATTAGCATCTACCCTAATGACCTCATTTCAGTGTCATTAACTCTGCAAAGACCCTGTCTCCAATTAAGGTCACATTCTGCAGTTGGGAGGAGGTTAGGATGCCAACAGATCTTACGGTGAAGGAGCAGAGGGACACGACAAGACACGATTCAATCCACAGCAGACGCTCCGTCCAGTAATCTCCGTGTTCTGCTCAGGTGCTGGGGGTGGAGTGACACACAGAATTGCTAACAGGACACAGGCTTCCTGATGCCTCATTCGCGATTTGAAGCGCTTTACAAACTGTAAATGGCGCACAGTTGTAGCTTAAAGGGCAGCCGTAACGTCTCGGAGAGCAGGGAGCAATCTCTCCACATGCAGACGTTCTCAGAAGCCTAAGACGCTGGATCAGAACGCAGAGCTGTTCACCCACGAGGCCGCCAGTGCTCTGGCCCCTGGATAGAGAAGCAGGAACACTCTGGTGTCGTTGTTTTACTTTCTGTTGGCAGCTGCCACCAGTCTCATCTCTAATTTTTATAGCAGTTATGATCGTCTGTATCACATATACGACGTAGCAGGTGATGGGGCTCCGGAGTCCACGTGTGGTCTCCATGGAAATGCCTGCAACCTTGACCGTGCTTACCACGCAGAAGACACTGAACCCTTTAGGAAAATGGGAAGTATTTTCTCACCACTTTGTCTCTCTCTCTCTCTCTCTCTCTGAGAAATCTTGACCTCGGGCCTATTATCCAAATCTGAATTCCTGCCTCCTCTGTCTGCCCCTGTTCTCAAGAGAACTGAAATGAAATCTTTCCACCTAGCTGCTGGCAGGCCCAAATCCAGGGTATGAAACCAGTCCAGTGGAAACCAGTTGAAGCAGAGAGCTTCTGGGGCCCTGATAGACTTATTTCAACACACTGGCCAGAATCCATAAATCTGCTGTATGATTCAGAACTCAGTTAAGAAACGCAGCACCCCTATGTCCTAATCGGATGATCAGAATGATTACCCCCTCTAGACAGCCTGAAAGCAAGGGAGGGAGCAGGCAAGACTATTACCTGCAAGTCCTAAGGTGACATCAGGGACGTTCTTCATCCCCCAAAGTGTACCAGCCTGGTTACAGCCGCGTGTCGTGCATGTGAACCCAGGGCACTCCATACATCTGCATAACATACCAAGTACATACACGGTGGTAATGAAACATAGAATTACGAGTCTTCCCTGCTGGAACACAAGCCATGTGAGGGCAGGGGCCATTGTCCCCTTGCTGCTAAGCACGGGTTCCCACACATGACTGATACTGCTACTACGCCCTCAGCCCTCCCCCTTCCACACTCACCTCTTTGATAACCTATTGCCCTTCTGCAACACTTTCTCCCCTCTGAGGTCACCCTAGTTCAGCTAAATTTAGCTCTGAAAATATAAAAGCATGCCCAGTGTGTGGGAGAAAGCACACTGCCACCTGACCTGCAGACCCACCCACCGGAGGAGCCCAGGGCTGCTTGGGGTACTAGATCCCAACTGCCTTTGCTGACATTCACTTTCTATCAGGGGTTGTATGTACACTGCATCATTTCTTCCACCGTGATCTTACGTTGGAGACTCCTGTGCAAGGTCATACAGCTAAGAAGGTATTTGTGGCATAATAAGAAACATGTTTGGTCCTTGTTTCCATTGCTGGGACAGAGCCCCTAAAACCCTTGGCATGTCCTGAGTGATAGGAGTGTCTTTTGTTGTTCATAAGAAGCTCCCTTTGATCACACCTGAGTTATGCTAATGAGGTGACACGGGTACAGCCCCCAGATGCTGAAGAATGGGGCTCTCAGTATGGGGAAGTTTCAGCCCCACTCAGTGACCTCTGGGAAAGGGACTGGGGCTTCGGATTGAGCTCTGTAGAAACTCTTAACAGCAAGATTTGCTGAACTTCCTGGTTGGTGAAGGCGTGAGGGTAGCCGGGAAGCTCCATGCCCCTTCCCACAAACCTTGCCCTGTGCATCTCTTCCACCTGGGTGCTCCCAAGTTGCAGCCTTTATAATAAACCGGTGATAGCAAGTAAACTGTTTTCCCTGAGTTCTGTGAGCCGGTCTAGCAAGTTATCAGACTTGAGGAGGTGGACTCCCCCAACTTTATATCTGGTGGGTAGGAAGCCGTATAACAACCTGGGATGTGCAGGTGGTGTCTGCAGTGGGGGTGGTCTCATGGGACTGAGCCCTTGGCCTGCGGGGTCTGCCCTGGTCCCAGGCAGACAGTGTCAGAGTTGAGTCGAAATGTTGGTACCCAGCTGGTGTCAGAGAATGAGGTGGGGTGGGAAAAAAGCCACACACTTGGTGTCAGGAGTGATCTGGAAACAGATCAGAACTGAACCAGGATTGGAGCTCAGATACGGCCCATTCAAACACTGGACTTCACCAGCTCGTGGAGCAGCTGGCCTGGACGTGGCTTCGCAGCTCTGAAAGAACATGTGGCTTGCCAGCCCTTCTCTGAGCATGACCACGTTGTGCATCCCCGCCACCCCACAGTCGCGGCTAGAGTCTGACGTCTTGCCTCTTGGCTCCCAGGCTCCCAGAAGGCAGGGGAGGTCTCCCCATTTCCCCAAAACACCTGTGTCCCTCCCTTTACCCTGGGAGATCCTCACTAAAACAGTGCCTGCAGTTTACCAAAAAAAAAAATGAACAAAGATCAGAGATTTCTCATCCACACAGTCTAGCTTGGAGATTCCAGCAGTTGCACTGCCGCTGGTTTTTCCAAGAGAAGCAGTTAAAATCCTAAACACGTTTTCTCTTGGCACTTGAGACCAGGTTCCAGACAGTGGGAGTAGCTGAATACTAATTACTTGTAGCCAAGGACATGTGAAGACCATCTTTCCCTTTTTTTCACCATTTAAACCATCTGTTCCTAGCGCTTCTTGTCCTGCCCTACTTTGCAGAAAACAAGTGGATAAACTGGCAAAAAATCTCTAGTTAGGGTGAAATTCATAAGATTTCTTTCCTTCCTTCCTCCCTTCCTTCTCTTATTTGACAAATAGGTATTGGATGCTTACTACCCCCGGGCAGTGGGCTGAATGCCACACCGTTCCTACACCCAGGCGCTCAAGCCTAGTGAGAGAGCAGATGTGAAGCAAAGAATTACACCAATAGGGCTTCCTTGGTGGCGCAGTTGTTGAGAGTCCGCCTGCCGATGCAGGGGACATGGGTTCGTGCCCCGGTCCAGGAAGATCCCACATGCCGCGGAGCGGCTGGGCCCGTGAGCCATGGCCTCTGAGCCTGCGCGTCCGGAGCCTGTGCTCCGCGGCGGGAGAGGCCACAACAGTGAGAGGCCCACGTACTGCCAAAAAAAACAAAAACAAACAAACAAAAAAGAATTACACCAATAAATGTAAAAGGACAACTCTGGGAACCCTGCAGGAGAGAGGCATGTGGTCCGATGAGTGCATTTCACAGGGATTTGAACTAGTCATGGGATAGGATGTCTCCCCTGAGGACATGACACCAGATGTATCAGGAGGGGAAAGGGAGGTCAAGGAGGGGAAAGGGACACTAGGGGGCAGAAGCAACAGCAAGGATGAAGGCCTTCCAAGGGAAGGGAGCAGGGCAGGGACCAGGGAGGTGCGGAAAGTCTATACGACTGGAGAAGTAAAAGGTCTAAGATGAGGCCAGGGAGGCGGGCAAGGGCCAGGCCACCCAGTATGTGGTGAGCTGTGCTTACAGGTTTGTCACTAAGCCCAAGAGTAATAGGAAAATAAAAAGCAACAGGCCTGGGAAAAGCCCCATTGGAGGGCTTTAATCACGGGTGACACAGTCAAACAGTTAGGTCAAAAATATTATTCTAGTTTCACGGTAGAATAGTGAGTAATAATTATCCATACTGTACTTTCTTTTTTTTTTTTTTTTTGCGGTACGTGGGCCTCTCACTGCTGTGGCCTCTCCGGTTGCGGAGCACAGGCTCTGGATGCGCAGGCTCAGCGGCCATGGCTCACGGGCCCAGCCGCTCTGCGGCATGTGGGATCTTCCCGGACCGGGACACGAACCCGTGTCCCCTGCATCGGCAGGTGGACTCTCAACCACTGCGCCACCAGGGAAGCCCTGTACTGTACTTTTCATAAGAAAAAGTATGAATAATTATCTCCTCTAGGGATGACAGTATTGGCACAAAGAGAAGGAAAGCAGCTTGCCCAGGTCAGAGGGTACTAGAAGTCAAAGTGCAGGACTCTGTCTCATGTCCCCAAGTCTCTCTAAACAGCCATTTTTGAAAAAGTAGATTAAAAATACACCAGTAGTCACGTTAGGTGACCCTCTTCACTTAAGCATTTGACACGCTGACTTCTGAAGTTGTGTGGGTATAAATGACTCAGCCAGTGGCCAGAAATACAAGCCACCCCTAGGAATGTTAAACATTCTATCCCCTCTCTGCACACACTAACCCTCTTTCTCCTCCCATTTCTCTGCCTTAAGTCACTCCCAGCTTTTTAACTGCAATGTCTTTCCTGTGGCAAAGGTTAGTTCACTGCATTTTCAGCATAACCTTGTCAGCACAGATAAGAGAGACCCGAGTCCTGAAGAGGAAAAGAAAATGTTATGTGTTACTCCCTAAGACAAGTCTAAGTCATCCTCGACCACTGAGTCTATAATTCAGCCTTAAATTTGTTTAGGGAAAGTTCTTTATGCCAATTCTCCAACTTCTCACCTGTAAAACGGAAATAAGACCTCCACTCCTGATAGTGGAGAACAGGTAATTCCAACCAAACACCCTGCTGAGAACAATTAGAACAGCTGGAAAAATGTGAACAATATCTACTTGGACATACCAGGCTTAAACAATATAGTGAGGAATTGCCACCCAGGGAAGATAAAGGCCCAAGGAGATGAGCCCGTGCATGTGTAGAACTACTTTTCTCCTGGAGGCATCTGCTCATTCCAGAGGGGCTGGCTGAGAGGCTGAGCAGTGATGCTGAGAGCCTCACCTGGCTAAGGGGTTGGGGATTGTTGCCCAGGGACAGAAATAGGATGGGGGCATTGTGAGCCCCTTGTTCTGGATTGGAACCTCACAGGACTACATGATAAAAAGATAGAGAACAGCTCCATAGGGAACTGTTGCTCAGTTTCAAAATAGCTGAATCACTGAAACTGGGTTGAAGCACTCAGATGGTTAATGCCCTCAGACGCCCAGCAGAAGAAAATGTAAATCTCTGGGGGAAGATAGGAACATATGAAGCAATTCATACGAACATAATTTTATAAGAATTTTATAATGAATGCCCTGTACACAACCAAAAATAACAAGGCACATGTGGAGACAAAACCACATGACTGAAACAATAAACAGTGCCGAAACAATAAACAGTGAATGTTAACAAGCACAAACTGTTAAATGCTTAATATGTTCAATGAGATAAAAGACAAGACTAAGAATTTCAGCAGAGAAATGGAAATTATTAAATTATTTCTTTTTAAAAGAACCAGTGGGAATTCTAGAACTGAAAATAACCAATATTAAGAATAACCAGGGCTTCCCTGGTGGCGCAGTGGTTGAGAGTCCGCCTGCCGATGCAGGGGACGCAGGTTCGTGCCCTGGTGGCTAGGCCCGTGAGCCATGGCCGCTGAGCCTGTGCTCCGCAATGGGAAAGGCCCGCGTACCGCCAAAAAAAAAAAAAAAAGAATAACCAAAATTAAAAATTCTAGGGACAGGTTTAAGAGAAAATCAGGAAACTAAAATATAGAGGGGGAAAATAGGATGATAAATAAAGCATACAGCAACAAAAAGATGGAAAACACAGCAGAGCAGGTAATAGAAATAGAGTATAAATTGAATGTCTAGTATATGTGCTTACGAAATTCTAAAGGGAGAGAGGAATGGGGGAAAATGCAATATTTAAGAAATAATGGTTGAGAATTGCCATAAACGATGAAGAACAGCAAATCCCAAATTCAAAACACTCTAAGAAGTCCAGAAGGATAAACAAAAAAAAGAAATCCACCCCAGGCACATCACAATAAAATCACTGAAAATCAAAGACAGAAGTAATAGCTTGAATGCAGCGAGAGACCAGAATGGCATGTTACCTTTAAAAGACCTAAAATAAAGCGACAGCTGACTTCTCAATAGGAGACAATAGAAGGGTATATTCAAAGGGCCGAGAGAGACAGCACATATACACAAGGTCAGGAATAAAAAAGGAAATAGCACTATAAATCCTACAGACGTTAAAAATAGGACTTCCCTGGTGGCGCAGTGGTTAAGAATCCACCTGCCAATGCAGGGGACATGGGTTCAAACCCTGGTGTGGGAAGATCCCACATGCCACGGAGCAACTAAGCCCGTGCGCCACAACTACTGAGCCTGTGTTCTAGAGCCCGCGAGCCACAACTACCGAAGCCCGTGTGTCACAATTACTGAAGCCTGTGCACCTACAGCCCATGCTCTGCAACAAGAGGCGCCACTGCAATGAGAAGCCCGCGCACCACAACGAAGAGTAGCCCCCGCTCGTCGCAATGCAACAAAGACCCAACACAGCCCAGAATAAATAATTTTTTAATGTTTAAATGAATATAAATAAAAGTATACTAAGAAGGTATTATGAACAGCTCTATGAACATAATTATGAAAATTGATAGTCAGATCACCAGAGAAATAAAACTTACCAAAACTGGCATGATAAAACAGAAAAATATAGTTGAATCCATAATTTAAAACTTCCCCAAAAGCTCTTGGTCCAGATAGGTTCACTGGGAATTCTACCAAACACTAAGAGGAGAAGTAACACTTCTCTTATACAATTTCTTTCCAATAAGAGAAACGAAGAAACCTCCAACTCAGTTTTTTGAGGGCAGCCTAACCATGATCCAAAACCTCTGAAGAACATTCAAGAACGGAAAGTTTCAGACCAATCTTACTCATGAACACAGACATAAAAGTCTTAAACAAAGTGAAGTGAGGGTAAACCAAATACAACAATAAATAAAGAAGTTAATACATCCCCAACAAGTTAGGTTCCTTCTAGGAATGCTAGATTTGCTTAACATTCAAAAATCAGTCAAAGTCGTGCGATATCTCAATAGCTGCAGAAAAGGCGTTTGATAAAATTCTGCATATATTCATTCATATTTTTAAAAACTCATAGAGACTAGAAATAAAAGATAACTCCTTGCTTTTAATTTTTCAAAATAAAACATAATATTACTGGTAAAAAACGAAGTACTTTCCTTCTGAGATCAGGAATGAGACGAATAACCACTCTCACCATTTCTATTCAACGTTTTACTGGAGGGCCGAACAGCAATATAACAAGAAAAATAGAAAAGGTTAAGAACTGTAAAGGAAGAGATAAAACTGTCCTCATTCTCTGACCACATAATTGATTTACGTAGAGTCCAAAGCAAACCAACAAAATACTACAGAAAAACTATTAGAGCTAGTAAGTGAATTTAACAAGGTCCCAAGGTACAAGGAAATTTTTTAAAATACGATTGTTATTTCTCATAACAGCAATAAATAACCAGAGAATGAACATTTTAATGATGCCTTTAACCTCTTTATGCTTGGTCTTTGTGAATGTGTTATCCAATCCAAAAAAAAAAAATTTGTGATTAAACCGTCTTTCGTTGTGAAAAAAAAAGATAATTTTTACAATAGCACCCAAGAGAATATCAAAAAGATCCTAGTCTGAGGGATAACAGCAGTCACTTGAGTTCAAAACTCGCCTTACAACCTCTCAAAAAAAAGCCGGAGATTATCACGGAGTGAAATAAACCACACAGGCAGAGAAATATGCACCTAATTGCAACAAAGCTATTGCTGGACTTCTACTGAGTGTTCAAGACCTTGGAAGTAAAGAGTGGGAGAAGGGAGTGTTAAGAAGATCTTCTAAAAATAAGAGACCAGTGAACTATGCAGTCACACAGGGGCCAGTACTCAGAGGAGCGCTATGCTTGGGTTTTGTCGCCATCTTGAAATTCTTACTCTTACCTTTGAACTGATGTTTTAGAAGTGAAGTCTGGGACTCCGCGTCTCCTTTTCCTGTTGGCTTCCCGCTGGACTCTGCAGTAAGGGCTGAGAGAGGGAGACTGAGCGTCAGGAGGAAGAATTGGCATCCTCCTTCCTGCTTTGCGCGTTGATCTGGAAGCATCTCTCTGACTGCAGCCCTTCACCCTGGGTGCGTTTGTTTCTAACCGCCAGCCCCTTTCAGCACACCTGGAACCAATCTCATCGCCCGCCCCGCCCCTGAGCTCTCAGTAGCAGCTAACAGCATCTACTCCTTCTCAGCTGTGGGCGTCCCGTCTCTGAGCTTCTAGGTTTTGATAAGCCCAATTACTCCCCTTTGTTCCCCTACCCTTCAAGGCAGTACCTGTTTTCTGAAGCTATTATCTCCCTGCTACCCCAAGGTTCCTTCCTGTCTTTCAGCCTCTGAAACCTATGTAATCATGTCTCTTTATTCAACTCTCTCTGTTGAAATACATAATGTGATTTCTGTTCTAACTCAGCAGAGACATGCAACACACAAGAACAGTCTTATGACCTCAGGGTAGGGAAAGATTTCCTAAGCAGGACACAAAAAGTGCTAATCAGAAAGGAAAAGCTTGGCAAGTTAGATTACATTGAAGATATCAAAATATGGCTTTCAAAGGATTAAAAGGCAAGTAAGAGATATTTGCTATTCATTTAACCAAAAAAAAAAAAAAGAAGGCCTTGTATCCAGACATAAAGAACTCCTACAAGTCAAGGCAGAAAACCCGATGAATAAAATACTTTAAATATATACAATTTTTATTTACCAATTACCTCAATAAAACTGGGAAAAAAATGAGCAAAGACTTCAAAATGTACTTCACAAAAGATAATATCCAAATGTCCAATAAATACATGAAAAGGTACTCAACTTCATTTGACACAAATGGAATACAAATTAAAATCAAGATATCACTACATACCATCATAAAAGCTGAAATTGAAAAGACTGACATGGGGCTTCCCTGGTGGCGCAGTGGTTGAGAATCTGCCTGCCAATGCAGGGGACACGGGTTCGAGCCCTGGTCTGGGAATATCCCACATGCCGCAGAGCAACTAGGCCCGTGAGCCACAACTACTGAGCCTGCGCATCTGGAGCCTGTGCTCCGCAACAAGAGAGGCCACAATAGGGAGAGGCCTGCGCAACGCGATGAAGAGTGGCCCCCGCTTGCCACAACTGGAGAAAGCCCTCGCACAGAAACGAAGACCCAACACAGCCATAAATAGATAAATAAATACTAAAAAAAAAAAAAAAAAGACTGACAATGCCAACTGCTGGTAGGGATGCGTGCTGTAAAGACTCTTGTACACTGTGGTTGGGAATGTGAATTAGTACAACCAGTTTGGAAAACTGTTTAGTATTAGCTACCAAAACTGAAGGTATGCCTATCACCCAGCAATTTCACTGATATTTACATAGCAAACCGAAATGCATGCTCTTTGTCACTGAAAGACACATGCAAGAATGTTCATAGCAGCATTCTTCATAACAGCACAAAATTGGAAAAACACAAATGTCCAAAAGCGGTAGAATGGAAAATAAATTGCGGTATATTCATATAATAAAATACTATGTAGAAAAGAGAATCAACCACAACCAATGCAACAAGTATGAATCTTAAGAACTTAATGATGAGTTTAAAAAAAACAGTCACCAAAGAACACGTACAGTATGATTTTGTGTTTTAAAAAACAGGCAGGAAAAAAAAAAAAAAAAAAACAGGCAGGACCAAACTATAGTGTTTAGGGATGCGTGCTTAGATAGTAGAAGTATAAGGGAAAGCAGAAGTCATTATCATATATATCAGGATGGTGGTTAATTCTAGGAGATAAAGAGGGGGTGACAATAGGGGGGATGGAGAGCTCTTCTGGGTGCTGGCAATGTTCTATTCTTATCTCATTTATGTTTTTGCTTTTTGATAAAATATAGAGCCACACTTTATTTATTGTGCACATTATGCAGGTTGTATTTGACCCCAAAAAAGGTTAAAATATAGATAATAATGCACATTTCTTAGGATCATTGTAAAGATGAATTGAACTAGGATGCGTAGAGAAAGCTTTGTAAAGTACCTGACGTATAATAAGCATTTAGTACAAGCTAGTTATTATTATCTGGTGTAGTACTACGGAGAGACAAAAGCAACTATGAACCTGGGCTAGGAGCAAACAAAACCTAACAAGAAGCTGTCAAAGAGCCTAAAATGGTTTCTAATATATACTAAAGACTAAGTAGAGGATGGAGGTAAGTTTTAAGTGTGTTTGCTACAAATGCCAGGAGGTAAGAATTCATTCCTACCACAGTGCTTAGCTTATAAGCATCTCTCAATAACTATTAGAAATATGGATGGACGGATGGATGGATGGACGGAAGGATGGGTGGATAGGTAGATAAATTGAAACAAGAGTTAGTCTGATGCACTTCCCTGTGGCGCAGTGGATAAGAATCCGCCTGCCAATGCAGGGGACACGGGTTCGATCCCTGGTCCTGGAAGATCCCCCCATGCTGTGGAACAACTAAACCCATGCGCCACAACTACTGAGCCTGCACTCTGGAGCCCGAGTGCCACAACTACTGAGCCCATGTGCCGGAACTACTGAAGCCCCCACGCCTAGAGCCCGTGCTCCGCAACAGGAGAAGCCACCGCAATGAGAAGCCTGCGCACCACAACGAAGAGTAGCCCCCGCTCGCCACAACTAGAGAAAGCCCGCACGCAGCAACAAAGACCCAAAGCAGCCAAAAACATAAAAATAAAATTAAATCTAAAAAGAAAAAAAAGAGTCTGATGCAAATCTTGCAGCTCCAAGATCTTAACACACATCATATACAATAAAGTTTCAGGCTTTGTGATACCAGGGAAGTTGGTGACCATTTTTGCAGAACTTTTCATGGTCCTTACTGGCTGTTTACTAGCCAGGGAAAGGGCTAATATCAACCTGGATCTATAGTATCTACCACCAAGTGGGTAATTTATTTTACCTACAAATTAAGCATTCTGCCAGGGGCTATCAATCTAGTCTGAAGGCAGAGTATGAGAGTAGTTTTTCTACCCACACAGTCTCCCACAGCAAGCAGAGGCTAAACTAATGCTCATCCAATGGACAGGGATTCACTAGGCTAAAAACATGTTTTCCTAAGACAGCCTAAAATGACAACCAGGCATCCGGAATGGAGACCACTGAAGCCACAATTTCCAGGCCAGTATTGTATGTAATTGCAGTCTTCAAAGTTTTGTTCATCACAGGGAAAAGAAACATCATGATATTCACCAAGCGGTCACTATGCTCCTGTCTCGTCCTCAGAACTGCAGACCAAGAAGGCTGTCAACTATTGACGCATATGCTACAGTCACATGGCAGAGGCCGTGTACATTGATTGATTTCTTATTCCTATTATAAGGCGTAATAGGCTCGCTCACAAACTCTGAACATCTCCACCTACACCTCCATTCCTCTTCCCCAATCCCAATCAGTCCTGTCGCAACAATTACAACTGGATCTATTTCCTTTCCAACGTTTTTCTTTACATACACACACACATTTATTTTTATTTTCAAAAATGATATCAAACTATATATGTATAATACAATAACCAATATATTTGGTCTCTGTCCCAGGTTCCTGGCACAGAGCTCCTAACACCCTTGGAAATTCCTGAGTGATCGGAATATCTTTTTTTTTAATTCATAAAGAGCCCCTTTTGATCACACCTGAGTTTATGCTAATGAGGTGATCTAGGTGGGGCTCCACATCACCTCAGGATGGGGCTGGTCACGAGAAAGACAAAGTGATACAGGGTTGGAACTTCCAGCTCCACCCACTGACCTAGGGGAAGTGGGCAGGAGAACTGGAGAGTAAGCTCTATAAAACTCTTGAGCAACGAGATACGATGAGCTCCCAGGTTGGTGAACACGAGGAGGTTCTGGGAGCTTACGATGCTCTGCGCCCCTTCTCACGTATTCGCCCTTATGCATCTCTTCCATTTGTCTGTCCTGAGGTGTACCCTGTATAATAAACCTGGAAGTGTAAGTAAAATGCCTTCCTGAGCTCTCTGAGCCGTTCTAGCAAACCACTGAACCTGAAGAGAGAGTCCTTGGAATCCCTGATTTGTAGCCAATGAACCAAGGACAAGCGCCAACCGGGGTCTGGCATCTCGAGTGGGGACAGCTTGTGGAACGGAGCCCTTTGACTTGTGGCATCTGACAGTAACTCCAGGCAGAGTCAGAATTGAACGGAACCATTGATACCCAGCTGGTGTTGGAGAATTGATTGGTGTCGGGAAACACCCACTGGACAACTTGCTTTCTTTGCTCAGTGCTTCTCATAAACAGTTTTCATGGGAAGGACTCTGCACTGTACTTCACTCTTTTCATGCTTTGCATAGGAAAGCAGACTCCCTAACCAGAGCCCCTCTGATCCTTTTTCCGTTCCAGCATGTGCCCACCCCCTGGCTTATGTGTGCTTTCCTGTAGCGACTGCACCTGTATCTCTCTCCCGAGGCCCGCCCTGGCTTCTGGAGCCATCTGCCTGGAAGCGCTGAGAATTAGGAGGGCCTGCAGGATTAAGAAGGCCCAGCTCCTTGCCTTCAGGTGGTACAATTTATACTCCAGAGCTCCCCCCAGAAGACTGGGTGAGTGCTGGGCCTTCATCTGAAATCACTCCCTGACTTGGTGTCTTTCCCTCCCCCGCTCCTGTCCCGACCTTCCTTTATGGGGTTGTCTTGGAACATGTCCCTAATAAATGACACGCAGATGAGTCCTCATCGCAAGGTGTGTCTGGGGAAGATGACTCATCACACACAATATTCCGTGGTATAGGATGTGCATTAATCCATGTAACCGGTCTCCTGTGAGTGGATTTTTGTGTTATTTCTGACTTTTCCTATCCCAGACCACACTGCATACGTAATTGCACACTAGTCCTACAGCAGTCCCTAATCCCTCCCCCCGCCCCCCTACTCTTAGGAGTTGGTCCAGTCAGTTGTCTGGCCTCCTGCCATCAGAGTTTAAAAACAAGAATGTATCTACAAAACAGAAACAGACTCACAGACATAGAGAACAGACTTGTGGTTGCCAAGGCAGAGGGGGAATCGGGGGGGAAGGATTGAGAGTTTGGGATGAGCAGATGCAAACTATTATATATAGGATGGATAAAAAACAAGGCCCTACTGTCTAGCACGGGGAACTCTAGTCAATGTCCTGGGATAAACCATCATGGGAAAGAATATAAAAAGAGAATGTATACCTATGTATAACTGAATCACTTTGCTGTACAGCGAAAATTAACACAACATTATGAATCAACTATACGTCAGTTTTAAAAATAAATAAATAAAAAGAAGGACCGCACCAAAGGAAAGAAAAAAAAAAGAATGTAAACACGGCCACAAGGAACCCACTGCCGTTATTAGCCACCAAGGAGAAAAATGACTCAGCAAGCTTGTTTATTTTTCCTGGAGTTAAGTTAGGATCAAAGGGCTCAGCCCACACAACTTCCCGAACTGCTCTCAGATTCCTAAGAAATCAATGGTTATTATCACACACCCGCCCCAGAGGCTGGGTCCCCTATTTTCAGATCAATGACTAAGAAAGGGTCCTTTGTCTGAGAAATTACCAGGTCTTACAACCCAGTGTCTAACGTCTTCCTAACTCCTTGGATGGTCCCAAGTGAAAAAGATGAAATCTTGATGATGGAGGGACTTCATTTATTGATACTACTGTGAAATTTTCTGGGAATTTCCGCAAGGAAAAGGCTTGCCTATTTCTTTTGAAATGAGCAGCGAGGACATGTGGAAATCTGTTTGAAACCTTTTCGTTTGGGAAACCTCTAAAAATAAGCTAAACTATCTTACTCTCTGGGGAAATCACCAGAGTAGAAACTTCCTCCACACTGTTCTCTTGACACAGAACCTAAGGCAGGAATCATTGGATTCCTTCTTTTTTCCCTCCTCGCAGGTGTGAATTTGATCTATCAGTGTCTGAAAGGCCCCTCTCATCTCTGGCTGTGGGTTTCCACTCACAGAATAGTTCCAAACGGTGTTTCGGGACAACAGATCTCCAGCACGTTAAATATACCTGCCAGTAGCCCCACCTCATTCTTAAAGCTTTCTGGGACAATTAATGAAGTCAGTCCACTTAAAACACACAACGACCATGTGAATAAAAGGGTAGTGGCTGCAAGCTCTGGGTTGCGTGATAGAATGTGAGAAGTCATTGAAGACACAATCTCATTATCACAACCCTAGGACCAGCGGGGTCCAGACACAGCCGCCTCCTCTGTGTGTTATCAGTTACATGCCAGCAAGTACTACCTTTTTGAAATGTTTCATCAGGGATGACAAACTTAAAACAGGTTGACTCACCTGGACCTGCTCACGGTCTCCTGCTGACACACCCCTTCCCATTCTGAAAAGAAAAGAAAAGGAAAAAAATCTTCAATTAGTCCCTGGGAATTCACATCCTCTGGTTGGAGGAATACATACTGGGCCAAACCACCCACAAAGAGGAGAATGAAATCTTTTACAGGGAGTCATCTCTGTCCTGATGCTAAGAACAAAAGACAAAGTAAGTTCTGAGGGCACAGATGCTAAAGTCTTAGAGGTAGGAGGGAATCAGACTATGAAGGGGGCTGTGGGGTGGAATACGTTTCAGAGTTTAGGTGGTTTACCCCAAACAGCCTCATTAGTGGCAAGTCAGAGGCTTCAGACAGCGTCTCTGAATTCATGGCCTGGGGCTCTTTCCACCAAAATGCATTGCTAATGTTTTTAGAAACAAAGAACACAGGAGAGAACGGAAGATGCAGGGCAAGGCTCCCATCACCTGTCAGTTACTTTTTAAATAATAATAATTGTTATCATTATTATTATAGACTTGTCACTTTTTTCCCACCTCCTAGAGATAAAGGCCCCGAAGGCGAAGCAGCTGTGCCACTTCGCCAGCAGCTTCAGCATCACGCCCGCCCAGGCCGCCCCTCTCAGCCTAAAACTCAGAGCATCACCAGCCAGAGGAGGCTCAGAACCCAGAGCCTTCACCTCCTGAAATCCACACATCCCAGCTGGCTCCCCGCAAAGCCAGTCCATCCAACACCATTGTTTGCTTGACCTGGCGGAGATCTGCGTACTCAGCCAGACTAAACCAAAAAAGTACTGTCTCTCAAGTTTACACAGTCAGATAAGGGAGACACCTGTTGAAATGATCTTATCCAGAAAAAATATACCTTGTGTTTTTTATTAAAATTTATGGATTTTTTAAAGAGGTTGATTAAATTTTATTTCATTTACATGGGGGTCAGAAAGAAACAGAAATAGATGTGAACCTTCAACATAACGCTGTAAGTGGGGCCCAAACAGTATAAAATGATAGGTTAATGGAAAACAATCACTTTCAATAGGTCTATACTGATACCAAAAGTATAGAAGACACTAAAACTTATATTTTACGCAGCTGACACTGATCTGAGAAAGCACAAGATGACCCCAGAACAAGGAAACCTTCTCTGGGAGGCTCGCTTTTGTCTTGGGTTATCTTGAGGAGATGCTGTCAAGAGAGCCAGAGCAGTGAAGGAGGAGTCAAAGGACCCGTCCGGGCTCCAGGATGCTGGGTGCAGGTGCCATCCCTGCACCTGGATGCATAGGCCACCTCTCCGCATATCCACAGACCACCCTGCTGGCCAGGGGCCTTAGATGGGGTGACCCGGGTCCCTCCCAGCAATTCCATTCTTGAACCCCTAAATAGGAAGGAGCACATTGTGGACTGGTTGGCTTGAGTGGTTAATCAGAAGAGGATAAAGAGGAAAAACAAACCACCTGAAAGTACGTGAATTAAAAGACGCTCTATTCTTTGCCCCAAGTGAAGCCTGTCACCTTTTAGTAACGGCTTCCCAGAGACTGTACTCTTTCTCTCGCCTTGATGGTACACCAACCGCCCTCCTGATCCCCTGGACCCCAAAGCCAGGCTGTGGCAGCCTTTTCTGTCTCTTCTCTACGCCAGTGACCAAGGTAGAAGGATGTTGGAACCAAGGATGGGAGAGATTTTTCTGAGCTAACAACTCATGTCACAGAACACACCTCACTCCTGGCTACTGGGTGATGACACACCGTCACCCTTGCCTGAACCAGATCCATCTGCCTTAGGGGAACACACCCTGCCACCCACAGCCATCCACCTCCATGCAACTTGTGGGTGACCTCATCGGGTAGCCAGTTCACCTCAAGGCAATTGCCCAATTAGTTAAATTTTATGCTACCACTTTAGATTTCTGGAAGAGAGGGTAACTTTTTTTTTACCCTGCAGTAAGCAGGCAAGCTTTAAGAGAAGGCGCTTAGGAAGAAAACGAAAAGTCAAGTCTTTTAAAGATCTTACTAGTTTAAGTTACAGATGTAATAGAAGTAATTGTTCTCTCTGTAAAAACTTCAAATATAGAAGTTTATAGAGTAAAACGTAAAGGCCCTACTCTATCATCCCCAACCACTTCACCTTCACTTCCAAAATTAACTTAACCTCTATTAGCCCGTTTGATATGTACCCTTCTAGTCTTTTTTTCTATGCACTGGCATATAATATATATACTTTATACATTTTATATATAATTAATATACAATTATATTATTCAGTTATATTTATATGATTTATATGGTATTTTATATAACATATTATTAAATTATAATTATATTATTATATTAATTAAATATAAATTTTATATATAAGTAATATATATTACATATTATTATATGTAATTATATTATTACATTTAATGTTAAATGTACATTATATATAAATATATGTATAAATTTACTATATATAAATAAATTTATATATAAATTTTATATAATTATATGTTAATTATATACAATATATAATTATAATTATTATAATTATATATAACATACATTACATATAAGATTCTTGGTTCAAGATGGCAGAGTAGAAGGACGTGCACTCACTCCCTCTTGCAAGAGCACTGAAATCACAACTAACTGTTGAACAATCATCAACAGGAAGACACTGGAACTCACCAAAAAACACACCACATCCAAAGACAAAGGAGAAGCCACAGTGAGATGGTAGGAGGGGTGCAATCACAATAAAATCAAATCCCATAACTGCTGGGTTGGTGACTCACAAACTGGAGAACATTTATACCACAGAAGTCCACCCACTGGAGTGAAGGTTTTGAGCCCTTTGTCAGGCTTCCCAACCTGGGGGTACGGCAATGGGAGGAGGAATTCCTAGAGAACCAGATTTTGAAGGCTAGAGGGATTTGACTGCAGGACTTTGACAGGACTGGGGGAAATAGAGACTCCACTCTTGGAGGGCACACACAACGTAGTGTGACCCAGGAGAAGGGTCACCAGGAGACCCAGGAGACCCAGGAGAAGGACCCAGGAGAAGGAGCAGTGACCCCATAGGAGACTGAACCAGGCCTACCTGCCAGTGTTGGAGGGCCTGCTGCAGAGGCGGGGAGTGGCTGTGGCTCACCATGAGGACAAGGAAACTGGCAGCAGAAGTTCTGGGAAGTACCCCTTGGCGTGAGCCCTCACAGGATCCACCATTAGCCCAACAAAAGAGCCAGGTAGACTCCAGTGTTGGGTCGCCTCAGGCCAAACAACCAACAGGGAGGGAACCCAGCCCCACCCATCAGCAGACAAGCAGATTAAAGTTTTACTGAGCTCTGCCCACCAGAGCAACACCCAGCTCTACCCACCTCCAGTCCATCCCATCAGGAAACTTCCACAAGCCTCTTAGATAGCCTCATCCACCAAAGGGCAGACAGCAGAAGCAAGAAGAACTACAATCCTGCAGCCTGTGGAATAAAAACCACATTCACAGAAATATAGACAAGATAAAAAAGCAAAAGGCTATGTACCAGATGAAGGAACAAGATAAAATCTCAGAAAAACAACTAAATGAAGTGGAGGTAGGAAACCTTCCAGAAAAAGAATTCAGAATAATGATAGTGAAGATGATCCAGGACCTCGGAAAAAGAATGGAGGCAAAGATCAAGAAGATGCAAGAAATGTTTAACAAAGACCTAGAAGAATTAAAGAACAAACACCTAGAAGAATTAAAGAACAAACAAACAGAGATGAACAATACAATAACTAAAATGAAAAATACACTAGAAGGAATCAATAGCAGAATAACTGAGGCAGAAGAACAGATAAGTGACCTGGAAGACAGGATGGTGGAATTCTCTGCTGCAGAACAGCATAAAGAAAAAAGAATAAAAAGAAATGAAGACAGCCTAAGAGGCCTCTGGGACAACATCAAACACAACAACATTTGCATTATAGGGGTCCCAGAGGGAGAAGAGAGAGAGACAGGACCCGAGAAAATATTTGTAGAGATTATAGTTGAAAATTTCCCTAACATGGGAAAGGAAATAGCCACCCAAGTCCAGGAAGCCTAGAGAGTCCCATACAGGATAAACCCAAGGAGAAACACGCCAAGACAAGAGTAATCAAATTGGCAAAAATTAAAGGCAAAGAAAAATTATTGAAAGCAGCAAGGGAAAAATGACAAATAACATACGAGGGAACTCCCATAAGGTTAACAGCTGATTTCTCAGCAGAAACAGTACAAGCCAGAAGGGAGTGGCATGATATACTTAAAGTGATGAAAGGGAAGAAACTACAACCAAGATTACTCTACCAGGCAAGGATCTCATTCAAATTCGATGGAGAAATCAAAAGCTTTACAGACAAGCAAAAGCTAAGAGAATTCAGCACCACCAAACCAGCTCTACAACAAGTGCTAAAGGAACTCTAAGTGGGAAACACAAGAGAAGAAAAGGACCTACAAAAACAAACCCCTAACAATTAAGAAAATGGTAATAGGAACATATATATCGATAATTACCTTAAACGTGAATGTATTAAATGCTCCAAACAAAAGACACAGGCTCACTGAATGGATACAAAAACAAGACCCATATATATGCTGTCTACAAGAGACCCACTTCAGATTTAGGGACACATACAGACTGAAAGTGAGGGGATGGAAAAAGATATTCCATGCAAATGGAAATCAAAAGAAAGCTGGAGTAGCAATACTCATATCAGATAAAATAGATTTTAAAGAATGTTACAAGAGACAAGGAAGGACACTACATAATGATCAAGGGATCAATCCAAGAAGAAGATATAACAATTATAAATATTTATGCAACCAACATAGGAACACCTCAATACATAAGGCAACAACTAACAGCTCTAAAAGAGGAAATTGACAGTAACACAATACTAGTGGGGGACTTTAACACCTCACTTACACCAATGGACAGATCCTCCAAACAGAAAGTTAATAAGGAAACACAAGCATTAAATGACACCATAGACCAGATAGATTTAATTGATATTTATAGGACATTCCATCCAAAAACAGCAGATTACACTTTCTTCTCAAGTGCACACAGAACATTTTCCAGGATAGATCACATCTTGGGTCACAAATCAAGCCTCAGTAAATTTAAGAAAATTGAAATCATATCAACCATCTTTTCTGACCACAATGCTATGAGATTAGAAATCAATTACAGGGAAAAAAACGTAAAATACACAAACACATGGAGGCTAAATAATACGTTACTAAATAACCAAGAAATCACTGAAGAAATCAAAGAGGAAATCAAAAACTACCTAGAGACAAATGACAATGAAAACACGACGATCCAACACCTATGGATGCAGCAAAAGCAGGTCTAAGAGGGAAGTTTATAGCTATACAAGCCTACCTCAAGAAACAAGAAAAACCTCAAATAAACAATCTAATGTTACACCCAAAGGAACTAGAGAAAGAAGAGCAAACAAAACCCGAAGTTAGCAGAAGGAAAGAAATCATAAAGATCAGAGCAGAAATAAATGAAATAGAAACAAAGAAAACAATAGCAAATATGAATAAAACTGAAAGCTGATTCTGTGAGAGGATAAACAAAATTGATAAACCATTAGCCAGAAAAAGAGGGAAAGGACTCAAATCAATAAAATTAGAAATGAAAAAGGAGAAGTTACAACAGACACTGCAGAAATACAAAGCATCCTAAGAGACTACTACAAGCAACTCTATGCCAATAAAATGGACAACCTGGAAAAAATGGACAAATTCTTAGAAAGGTATAACCTTCCAAGACTGAACCAGGAAGAAGTAGAAAATATGAACAGACCAATCACAAGTAATGAAATTGAAACTGTGATTAAAAATCTTCCAACAAACAAAAGTCCAGCACCAGATGGCTTCACAGGTGAATTCTATCAAACATTTAGAGAAGAGCTAACACGCATCCTTCTCAAACTCTTCCAAAAAACTGTGGATAAAGGAACACTCCCAAACTCATTCTATGAGGCCACTGTCACCCTGATACCAAAACCAAAGATACTACAAAAAGAGAATTACAAACCAATATCACTGATGAATATAGATGCAAAAATCCTCAACAAAATACTATGAAACAGAATCCAACAACACATTAAAAGGATCATACACCATGATAAAGTGGGATTTATCCCAGGGATGCAAGGATTCTTCAATATACACAAATCAATCAATGTGATACACCCTATTAATAAACTGAAGAAGAAAAACCATACGATCATATCAATAGATGCAGAAAAAGCTTTTGACAAAATTCAACACCCATTTATGATAACTCTCCAGAAAGTGAGCATAGAGGGAAACTACCTCAACATAATAAAGGCCATATATGACAAACCCACAGCAAACATCATTCTCAATGGTGAAAAACTGAAAACATTTTCTCTAAGATCAGGAACAAGACAAGGATGTCCACTCTTGCCACTATTATGCAACATAGTTTTGGAAGTCCTAGCCATGGCAATCAGAGAAGAAAAAAATAAATAAAAGGAACACAAGTTGGAAAAGAAGAAGTAAAACTGTCACTGTTTGCAGATGACATGATATTATACATAGAGAACCCTAAAGATGCCACCAGAAAACTACTAGAGCTAATCAATAAATTTGGTAAAGTTGCAGGATACAAAATTAATGCACAGAAATCTCTGGCATTCCACTACTCTAATGATGAAAAATCTGAAAGAGAAATTAAGGAAACACTCCCATTTACCACTGCAACACAAAGAATAAAATACCTAGGAATAAACCTACCAAGGAAGACAAAAGACCTGTATGCAGAAAACTATAAGACACTGATGAAAGAAATTAAAGATGATACAAACAGATAGAGAGCTATACCATGTTCTTGGATTGGAAGCATCAATACTGTGAAAATGACTATACTACCCAAAGCAATCTACAGATTCAATGCAATCCCTATCAAATTACCAATGGCATTTTTTACAGAACTAGAACAAAAAATCTTAAAATTTGTATGGAGACACAAAAGACCCCGAATAGCCAAAGAGTCTTCAGGGAAAAAAACGGAGCTGGAGGAATCAGACTCCCTGACTTCAAACTATACTACAAAGCTACAGTAATCAAAACAATATTGTACTGGCACAAAAACAGAAATATAGATCAATGGAACAGGATAGAAACCTCAGAGATAAACCCACACACTTATGGTCAACTAATTTATGACAAAGGAGGCAAGGATATACAATGGAGAAAAGACAGTCTCTTCAATAAGTGGTGCTGGGAAAACTGGACAGCTACATGTAAAAGAATGAAATTACAAGACTCCCTAACACCATACACAAAAATAAACTCAAAATGGATTAGAGACGTAAATATAAGACTGAACACTATAAAACTCTTAGAGGAAAATATAGGAAGAACACTCTTTGACATAAATCACAGCAAGATCTTTTTTGATCCACCTCCTAGAGAAATGGAAATAAAAGCAAAAATAAACAAATGGAACCTAATGAAACTTAAAATCTTTTGCAAAGCAAAGGAAACTACAAACAAGATGAAAAGACAGCTCTAGGAATGGGAGAAAATATTTGCAAACGAATCAACAAAGGATTAATCTCTGAAGTACATAAACAGCTCATGCCGCTCAATATTAAAAAAACAAACAACACAATCATAAAATGGGCAGAAGACCTAAAGAGACATTTCTCCAAAGAAGACATACAGATGGCCAAGAAGCACATGAAAAGCTGCTCAACATCACTAATCATTAGAGAAATGCAAATCAAAACTACAATGAGGTAACACCTCACACCAGTTAGAATGGGCATCATCAGAAAACCTACAAACAACAAATGCTGGAGAGGGTGTGGAGAAAAGGGAACCCTCTTGCACTACTGGTGGGGATGTAAATTGGTACAGCCACTATGGAGAACAGCATGGAGGTTCCTTAAAAAACTAAAAATAGAACTACCATATGACCCAGCAATCCCACTACTGGGCATATACCCTGAGAAAACCATAATTCAAAAAGACACATGTGGGCTTCCCTGGGGGCGCAGTGGTTGAGAATCCACCTGCCAATGCAGGGGACACATATTCGAGCCCTGGTCCAGGAAGATCCCACATGCCGGGAAGCAACTCAGCCCATGAGCCCCAACTACAGAGCCTGTGCTCTAGAGCCCGTGAGCCACAACTACTGAGCCTGCATGCCACAACTACTGAAGCCTGTGCACCTAGAGTCTGTGTTCCACAACAAGATAAGCCACTGCAATAAGAAGCTGGCACACTGCAATAAAGAGTAGCCCCCGCTCACTGCAGCTAGAGAAAGCCTGCGCACAGCAACGAAGACCAACTCTGCCAAAAATAAATAAATAAAATAAATAAATTTATTAAAAAAGAAAAGACACATGCACCCCAATGTTCATTTCAGTACTGTTTACAATAGCCAAGTCATGGAAGCAACCTAAATGCCCATCAACAGATGAATGGATAAAGAAGATGTAGTACATATATACAATGGAATATTACTCAGCCATAAAAAGGAACGAAATTGGGTCATTTGTAGAGATGTGGATGGATCTAGAGACTGTCATACAGAGTGAAGTAAGCCAGAAAGAGAAAAACAAATATCATATATTAACACATATATGTGGAACCTAGAAAAATGGTACAAATGAAGCGGTTTGCAGTGCAGAAATAGAGACACAGATGTAGGGGACAAATGTATGGACACCAAGGGGGGAAATTGGGGGGTTGTAGTTTGATGAATTGGGAGATTGGGATTGACATGTATACACTAATATGTATAAAATGGATAACTAATAAGAACCTGCTGTATAAAAAAATCAATAAAATAAAATAGAAAAATTCCAAAAAAAATGGGCATTTTCTTATCTAACTACAGTGTCATTATCACTTTTAACAACAATAATTCATTGATATCACCTGGTACCTGCTCCATAATTAAAATTCCTGAAATGTCAAAAAAATATATATATATTACATATATAATTAATTATATATAATTATAATTAGTGTAATTATATATAATATATATTACATATATAATTGATATATAATATATTATATAATATATAAAATTTATATATAAATTATATAATATATAAAAATTTTACATATTATATGTAACATATATATAAATGAGGACATAAATGGTACCAGACAAATAATAATGTGTATTAGAGATATTTTCAAATCTGTACGTATATGTTTATCTCATTATCTTTCATTGTTGCACAGTTTTCCATAGTATGACCATATTATAATTTTTAACCAATTCCATATTGATGGCCATTTAAGTCTTTCAGATATTTTTATCATATATACATGCATATATATATATGAGTATATAATATATATCATTCCTTAATGTAAGACACTTCCATCATTTCTAAATTTATCCTTATTATAAATAACTTTCTATACAAGTATTTGCCTGCATTTATGTCTTAGGACAGATATCTAGAAGCTGAACCACTAAACTGGAAGAGACAAACTTTTTAAAACAAAAGTCTTACATGGTTAATTATTCAACTACCAATCAGAAAGTATATACTACTGTTAATCACAAACAACACTAAAAAAATAAAAAAAATCACGAAGGAAATTTACAGATAACATTCTGGGTATCTGTTACCAATTATACCATGAGCTTTGGCTTGAGCTTTCTGAACCATCTCCTTCATTCTCATAAAACAGAGTATAGGAGTCCCAAAAGTGTATCCTTCAAATACCCCAGGATAACAACTTAAGCCAAAGAGAATCATTTCTGTATTAGCCACACAGCAGCAGCAGCTGCATCCTGTGACCAGTGACACGGAAGATACAGACCAGAGGTTTAGGCTCTGGAGTTAGACACAGATTTGAATCTGTCTCTACAACTTGATGCTTACTCTCTCATAATACCTCTGTTTATCAACTTCTGTTCCCTTCTTTCCATATCCTCCCCTTGCCTCTCAGCAATTTCAAACATCCTGCCTTCGCCACCAGACTAATCTTCCCCTGCACCGGTTCACATCCCTCCCTTCGAAGGGCTTCCAGTGCCTGAGAGAGAGTTCCACGTCCGACTGGAACACAGAAGCTTGTAACAGACCATCACGCCCACCAACAACACTGGGAAAAGGAGAAGAAGAAAAACTGGATAAACAAACAAAAACATATTTTTTAAAAGCTACTGGGAACCACAGATTCAAAAAAAGTCTAAAGGCACTAAATTGGAGAGGGAGCCAGGGGGCTCCGCCCCGTGATCAGAGATGACACTTTGTTTCAGAAGTGCTGGCTGAGTTGAGGAAGGGTTGTGTGGGTGAGTGTGCTGTAGACAGAAGAGAGGTGACAGATGATCCCTGGGAAGATTAACCGAGAGCAGACATGTAAATGCAGTGGTTCCCTCCCACCCCAACCCCTGCCCCTGAACACGCGAGGTATACTCACATCCGTTCAGGTTTATACAATCTGAGAGCTGGAAAAAATAGTTTAGGTTATTCTAGTTCAAGATTCTCAATTTTGGCTACATGTTAGAATCACCAGGGAACTTTTAAAACTACGTTCCGTGGGTGCAGGGGGAGGGCAAGGGGACGTCTGAACCAATTAAAACAGAAGCTCTGCGGGCAAGGCCCAGACCTCAGCACTTCCTAAATTTCCCAAGGTGATTCTGGGATGCAGCCAACATTAAGAAGCACTGGTTTAATTCAACACGCTTCTATCATTCCTTAGACTTTAGATTAGATCCTCATGTGTTAAACTATTTTATCTCCTTCGCACTGCTGAGGGCTCAGGCTACCTCTCGGCTACTTTTGTGTCTTTACAGCATCCACCAAAGTGCTCTGCATGTAGTAGGTATTTGATAAACGTTCTTGACGTGATCGATTAAATACACTCCCATGAGAGTTAGTCATTAGGAACTCAAAGTCAGGAACAAAATGCATTTTTTACAACTTCAAATTGAACATATCAAATATAGGAGAGAGAAGGACATTCCCAAGCCAGAAAAATTCACACCTTACACTTTACATCAGCCCAGGAGAGTGGAAATGAATACATTTCCAGGGAAATCACCTCAATAAAAATGAAAGAAAAAGTCTGTTTCCCCATCTCAAAAGATTTTCTTCTCTTTCTGGAAACTCACTGACTTTAATCAAGTTGGATCTAGCAAAGTAACAAAGACATTGGCTTCATGGCCACCTGGTATGGTTACCTGGTTTGATTTCCCCCTCTAGCCGTGACAATCTGTGTGATCCAGGGCAAATTATTTAACTTCTCAAATTATTTAAACTCTGAGCCAGAGTTTTCTCATATATCTTGTTAAAAGATAAACTGAAGCATATTAAATTTTTTAAGAGTTTATTTGAACAAAAATTGACTTGAATCAGCGGATAGAAAGTTGCTCCAAGGAGCTGTACAAAATGAAAGACATTTATAGCCAGAAGGGAGTGGGAACAAGGAAGTTATTCTAGGCAAAAAGCGGGTTGGTTATTGCAAGGTTACTTTCCTGTAGGGGATGCGGGGGCTATCAGGCAGATGAACTAACTAGTGCAGATAAGGTGTTTCCTGATTGACTTAAGACTCCGTTTCTGGAAGAGCGGAAACTGTAATTAAGTATGGGTTTGGTGACGTGGCGCTTGGCATAAGTGATTCCATTTTGGGCCTGTTGACTTGTTCTTAACAATATAAAATGGAAAAAAAACATAGAACTAACTCATAAAGTTGTGGGGAAGATTCAATGCAAAGTTTCAAGTCTAGACATCTAGCCCATAGTGGGCATTCAAATACTACTTCTGTGTATTCTTGGGGACCATAGAATATTATATGTCTTCATATATTAATATATATTATATTATATGTTATATATATATTATTATATGTCTTCATATATTCTGTGGTATTAAATCAAGTTGAGTCCTTGCCTGTAGTCCTGATTCCCAGAACTCATCCAACACCAAAACTGGCCACCGAAGAGCTAAGGTGATTCCCCCATCAAGACCAGAAAGGGTTCAGTTAGGACGGGTCTGAAAGATAACACATCACAGCAGTGGAACCGGAAATTGGGCTGGTTGGGGGAAAGAAGGATGGATTTTTCCCTTACTGAAGGGAGAGCTGAACTCTTGAACCAACTGGATGTGTTTTCCTGTGTTTTGCCGACTAGCCCAAAGCGGTGGGCGGATGGATGTCTCTGCCTATTTCCTTCCAATTGTTTTCACAGACCTACACTTTGAGAGGGCTAATTGTTGAGTCCTCATCTTTCCTCCCCACAAGAAGAGGGCTTTGTTCAGCGATTAAATCAGGCTGGGAGGCAAAGCCTTTCCATTTTAGATCAAGGTTTGGGCCCCCAAGTAAAAGGAATATCGCTTCTTTTTCGTTTAGCTGACAATGTTTTCTCCCTGAGACAATGAATTGGAGATTTCCACCCCCGAGAAAGGCCCCACCGTGACTCCTACAGATATCAAAATACCAGGAGGTGAGACCCCAGCTAGCAAACCAGAGCATGAAGACAATCGTTTAGACATCTTGTTTCTACTTCCAGTGAATGAACACAAGCAAAGATCGCCTTTGGTTCATCTACACGATGGCCTCAGCCCTCTCCCTTCCTTTGTTTTGGGGTGTATTGCATTTCAGACTCACGGGGAGAGGAAACCCTGCCAGTGGCTGGGTTCTGTGTGCTCACTGTCACCACCTCGGGAGGTTTCTTTGCTGCCCAGCTTTGCAAGACTGATGGATTTTTCTCTGAAGTTCTAGAGCTGCTGAGAACTTCTCATTGTTGCTGTCTAAAGTCATCACCTTCTCTGAGATTAAAGCATTGTGTTCCATGGCTTTAATCTGAGTATAAACTTCTTCAGCCCTTTCTTTGGGAAATAAATATTGCCTAAGTTTCTTAGTGCAAGTCCCATGGCAAATTCACCCTTTAAACAGGAGGCTCTGAGCAGCCTGGGTCCAGCGGGGTTGACAGCCGGCACCAAAAAGCAACGCAGGAGAGCACTGGGGCTGAGGAACCCCATGCAGCATCACTGAGAAGGGGGAAGAGGGTCAGCTTGCAGGAGAGGAAGGAAATTGTCTTCTCAGCTGCTCTCAGCTGTTAGTAGTAGTGGGTAGTGGCTGTAGCTGGCAGCTTAGAGCTTTAATGCCACACAGAGCTTCTGACACATCCTGGGGCACTGTTTTCTCTCTCATTCTTTCCAGGGAAGTAACTCTCAGTGAAAAAAGAGCTGGATCAGGAGTCAAGTCGGTTTAGTCCCAGCTGCTATCATGCCTGCAATTGCTTCCCCTCTGTGACACTCGGTTTCCTCCTTTGTAAAGTGTTAGGGTTGAACTAGAGGACCTTGAAGACCCCAGCTCGAGCCATCATGGCTTCAAAGACTAAAAGGCCCATATGATGATGTGTTTATAATTCTCTTTGATAGGAACTCATGTTTTTCTCATTCATCTCCTATAAAATTTTCTCCTAGCATTTAGCAGTCTTGGACCGTAATAGGAACTCTATAAACCCCAAGTGAGTGAATGAAGGAACGAACCTGATTTAACCCACTCTTCTCACTCCCGAGAAGCTCCATCTGAGTGAGGAGGCCCCAATACAATACTCCTTTGTCCTTAACTGCCCTTTTCCAGCTTCTCACTCACCTAATCCTTTGTGAGCTGTGGATTTTAAAGACCAGGAATTACTTGTCCAAGGCCAAGTAATTCTACTGGCAAAGTATACCAAACGTCCGAAAAAGAAAAACACTTAAATGATTTTTTATAAGACGAATATAAGTCTGAGTCAAAGTCAGGAAAGAACAGTATAAGAAACAACAATTATAAGCCAGTTTCACATTTAATATAGTGTGAGGCTAGAACCAAAAGGTTTGCTTTCAGTAAAGACTGCTAAGAATGATGACTGAAATCTAATTCCTGGTGACCTTCATTTCAGTTTCCTCCTGAATCAGTAAACAAATAAAACACAAAATATACAAGATAAAGACACAAGTAAGAAAGTGGATACAGCTTCCCAACTCTTGCCTAGCTTCTCAGAGACGTGCTTCCTAAGTTTCGTTTTCTGTGAAGAGAGGGAAGGATGAGAAATCCACCACATCAAAGAGCCCAAGTCACCAGTTTTCTTCCATGTGTGCTCTAGAAAAAGGAGAGGGGTCATATCATTATTCAAGGGTCTATCTATTACTATATAAAGCAATTCCTTTTTCCACTACAAGGACCACAATTTTGTGTCTTTGAAGCATTGTGTTTTTATTGCATTACTGGGTCCAGAGTAGACTTGACCATAGCCTATTACAAATATACACAAAACTCCTAACAATGTCTATCTGCAATGTATTTTAAAAATAAATAATGACCAGCTTGGGTATATCTTAGAAGGATATAGTAAAGGCTCTCATAACGTAATACAACACATCAATAGATAAAAGGGCAAAAAGCACAATTTTTGTACATGCAAAAAACCCCCACATTCTGTTAAATCAACTCCAATTTATGATTTAACATAAAAAACTGATCAAATCAGGAAAAAAAACAAAAAAAGAATTACTCGTCCAGATGTACTCTGCTTGCCACAGAACTAATTTATTCTTGTGTGAGAAAGCCCAGAGTGTTGACTGGGCTAAGGTCCCTCTGACCCAGAGCATCTGCTGAGCACAGCTCTTTGGGGGAGACTGTACCCACACTCTCAGGCCTGGTCTGAACTGGAATATGGTTAGTGTCTTTCTAAAACACAGTGAGCAACCAGATTGCTCCAGAGAGAACAGCAGCTCTCCAGAAAGTCCCTTTGCCTTGACCAAGCCCGTCTTCCTGTGGCTGGAGGTGGTCCGGCTCCCTTGGAGAAATGAGGGTTTGATCTTCACTACATGCACTGGACTCACACTCCCTGGGTATACGCTTTTTTATCCTGGTAAATGGAGTGGTGTCATGCTCTTCATTTGGCACCTGGGGCCCAGAAAGTCCCCAACAGCTGAGCTGAGGCTACGCTGTCCCCTCAATGGGCTGAGGAAACTAAGAGCTAACACGTTTAACTCCAAAACCCTGGAGTTACAAAATGACAAATCATAATTTGTCTCACACCTTTTCCACCCCACTGAGGGGGGAGAAGCAAAGTGAATTAGAGAAAGAGAACGGGCCCCAGTAAGAAAAAGTCCCAGGCCCCGGGGGAGCAGCCCAGGAAAACGTCTGCCTCAGCTGACAGCTCAGATGTGCAGACAAGATCAGAGGGGTGGCACTTAGAGGCCAGCCTGAGCACATGGCTGTGTCCTTGCTCCCTCCTGGGGGGGTCGGGGAGGGCTCGTCTGATGCTGTCACAGGGCGTTTACTTCCCCTTCCTTATTCTTCGCTCCATCCCTGTCATTCCTCACCAACTTCATCCACTGAGACATTCTGGGACTTTAATAACAAAGTAAAGAGCCTTGGGTGGGGAGTTAACATCTAGTTACATCTAGGAATTTTGTGTATATTTGTAATAGGCTATGGTCAAGTCTACTCTGGACTCACATCTTGGAGGTGGACAAAAATGCTAAGTGTGTTGCCCTGGGACCAGCCACTGCTCCATTTCCAATCATGACAGTGTGGTTTGTAAAGGAATCTTTTTCTTTCTTTAATGAGACACTGAAGGTCCTGCCTTCTTCTCTAGGCTGACACCTCAGCCGTACTGGAACTCTTAGGACCTGGGCATCCCCAGTGAATCTATCAGATTGCTAGCTCAGAAAGGGTGATGCCCAGTCTTAAAATGTTTACTGTCTCTAGTACTTCAAATAATGACTTGCACATAACACACCTTCAACAGATACTTGTTGGGAGGGATAAGCCCCTTCCAAGTCATATGTGAAAGCCTCACGTTCTAGTGAATGAGCCCCTCTAGACTGCACAGTAACTGAATCTGCTGTAAAAAAAAAAAAGGGGGGGGATAAGTTGGGAGCTCGGGATGAACAGATACACACTACTGTTTATAAAATAGATAAACAACAAGGACCTACCATATAGCACAAGGAACTAACTATATTCAATACCTTGTAATAACCTATAATGGAAAAGAATCTCAAAAAGAATAGATATATGTGTACATCTGTAACTGAATTACTTTGCTGTACACCTGAAACTAACACACCATTGTAAATCAACTATACTTCAATTTTTAAAAAAGGAAGAAAAAAAGCAAAACAAAAACTGTTTTTAGGGCATTACATTGAGAATGTTTTCATCCTGCATGCTCAACCCAAACACCTGAGAGGAATCTTCCATTGCAGTTACTGCACTCGAGGAAACCCTGAGCCAGGAAGATGCTGACCTTCCAGTTACCATGGAAACAGGTAACCACCTCCATCCCAGTTAGGAATATGAAGTGCTAAACATTCTGGGTAGTGGAAGGCAATAGTTCATGGAAATCAAAGAACTACAGAGCAGGTAAGAAACTTAAAAACTCATCTGCAAAGGAATATCTGTGAGTCCACAGTGATATAAATAAATGATTGAGTAAGTAAATGAATGGGGAGGAGTGACTAATTTTCCTTACAGAAGAATCACACACAATCATTGTAAAAGAAAGGAAGGAAATAGAAAATTGCCATTAGACACCACCCTAATAACATCCGCAAAGAAAATACACCAATGAATGCTAAAGTCCAAGGGTGAAACTTTAAGAAGAAACAAGATATCTGTATATACTCAAAGTGTCTCCCCCCAAGTCTTGATCAATTACTGTGGTGGTTTTAACACATGTCCAAAAATTCTTTACTACTCCTCCCTTCAGAGATGGAGATAATTTCCTCAAGAACTGAAAATTGAAAGGGAAAAACACTAACCTGACGGTGAAAAGTGGCAGACACCACTAATAAGAACCTGCTGTATAAAAAAATAAATTAAATTAAATTTTAAAATTAAAAAAATAAATGTGGCAGACACCACCTTCACCAAATGACTGGTTAACATCACCAGCAATAAGTCGTGTTGTTATCTTGTCCCCCAATATGATATGATGACAAAATCACCTCCCCCAAAAGGCATTAGCTTAGTCCTATCATGAGAAAACCTAAGACAAATCCAAGTTGAGGAGCCTTCTGCAAGATACCTGACTAGCACTCCTCAAAAGAATCAAAGTCATTTAAAAAAAGGAAAGTCTGAGGAATTGTCACAAATTGAAGGAGGTTAAATGCCATGTGTGATCCTGAATGGGATTCTGGAACCTAAAGTGGATATTAGTGGAAAAACTGGGGAAATTCAAATAAAGTCTGCAGTTTTGGTAATGGTATTATACTAACGTTAATTCTTAGTTTTGATGAACGTATCATGTTTTTGTAAGACGTTAACATTAGGAGAAGCTGGGTAAGGGGTAGGTGGGAACTCTCTGTGTAATCTTTGCAACTCTCCTGTAAATCTAAAAATATTCAAAAATGAAAAGTTTTTCTGAATCTATCTAGTCTATGCTCTTCATTTTATATATAAGAAATCTCGGGATGCTAACATGCAAATGTCCAGTATCCTAGCACCAGGCATGTGGTAAGTGCTTGATAAATTGTCCTTTAATTACATGGACTTTATTCTAATGGCCCTAGAACCCGGGCATCCTGGCCATGCAGTCCTGGGCAAGTCCTTACAAATACTGACTCTATAAAGTAATGAAAGTAATGTGTTTTTTTTGTTTTTTTAAAGAAGATGTTGGGGGTAGGAGTTTATTAATTAATTAATTTATTTTTGCTGTGTCGCATCTTCTTTTCTGTGCGAGGGCTTTCTCTAGTTGTGGCAAGCAGGGGCCACCCTTCATCGTGGCGCGTGGGCCTCTCACTATGGCGGCCTCTCTTGTTGCGGAGCACATGCTCCAGACGCGCAGGCTCAGTAGTTGTGGCTCACGGGCCTAGTTGCTCCGCGGCATGTGGGATCCTCCCAGACCAGGGCTCGAACCCGTGTCCCCTGCATTAGCAGGCAGATTCTCAACCACTGCGCCACCAGGGAAGCCCAGTAGTGTTTTTTTTAAGTTTTGTTTTTAAAAGATAAAACAGAAATAAAATAAAAACAGGAAGTAGCTCCTTTCCTTTCACTAACCATGAAATTCAGATTTTCCCTAGATATATTTAGTGAAAGAGAAAAGTTAACATGGCTAAAATCTAACCTGTCCGGAAACTGGCACATAGTTTTAATTTTAATTAATAGGTGGTAGACATCGCTACACATTTAAAAATAAAATAAAAGGAGGACCGGTGACCATCAGAATAAACATTTCACGATACTATTTGATAGAATAGGTTTTAACCATCTCATTAAATGCCCCAGACATTTAAAGAATTCATGAAATTCTTTAAGAAGAAATTCTTTCACACAATTTACATGTTTCCATGCTTCTGTTTTCACTCTGCTTTGTCAGAAGCACTGAAGAGAGTTTTATCTTTTCTACTCCTTGTTAGACTGCTGATTTAAAGAGCGGGGGGGAAAGCCAAACTCTACAGACACTTTCAAAGTTCAGTTTTATAATAAAAATTGTTTGGATAATTAGACCTTGACGCTCCTGAAGATAAAATAAATCTTCTATTTTATTTTGCTCAGTAAAATTGTTCAGAAGATCAAAAGTAGTAAAGACAATGTAAAATTTAACATTTTGATATTGATGTTGGACCTTGTTTAACTTAACATTTTAGAGAGTAACTGCCTCTGACATCAACTCAAGGAACACTTTTTTGCCGCTAATGTAATCAGTTTTGTAACGACATCAGCAAAGGTATGTTTATTATTTTTTTAACAAAACACACAGAAACATGTAAAAGGTTTTAACTTTTTCTTTGGAAATAATTTCAAAATACAGAAAAGTTGTAAGAATAAGCATGGAACCAAAAAAAAAAAAACTATACACCTTTTACCTAGGTCTACCTATTGTTAACATTTTATCCCATTTGCTTTATCATCCTTCCTCTCTCCCTCTCTCTCTCTCCCTCTCCCCGCCCCCAAGGTCAATTTTCACTCAGCCACTTTTTGCGTAAGTTGTACATATGGAGACATCACAGCCCTGTAACCAGCAGTGTAAGAGATGACATAGAAGTTTTATCTGTGGGGATTTTTTGCAATGTTTTCTACAAATTGTATTAGCCCTAGAAAACATTCCAGTTACATTTTAAAGAATATTTATGACAACCTACATGGCTGCTCTGTTTAAAGGTATTTTTCTCTCCAGCTGGAGAATAATGTTGAGAATAACTGAAAATAATCCCTTATGTTTAAATTTTTTTTTTAATTTTAAGCATTCAGTATTTCTTACTGATATTCTTTGCTTTTTCTCAAGCAACTCTCTTTCAGAAGGGTTGTATCCTTGGACACTACCGGAGAAATGGAAGAGGCCAAGACATTGAAACAAAATTATTATTTCTTCCATTTCCTTTTATCATATACCATTCAGAATAATGTAACAAAATGATTCTCCCTTTAAAGAAATATCTATAAGGCAGGGAAAGGCAGGACGTTCCAGGGTTCAGGGTACCTTGATTAATATCTGACGGAGTCATTTTTTTGTTTCATGCCCTAGAATTTTTTTATACACTAGGGCAATGCAGCTAGGGGAGATTTGAAATGGACAAGAAGCACATTCTCAGACACATTATTTTGCAAAAGAATACAATTTAAGGAATTTAAGGTCTGGGACTGCTCGAAACTATTGCTGTTCTCCTTACACCTTAGAAGGTCTTCCTTTAAACACCCAGGGGAAACCTCAACCAGTTTAAAGGCCACTGTCCTGAACAAGTCATGGTCATCTGGGCAAAGAAGAGGTTAAACTGGAGAAAGGAGGTAAACTGAACCCAGCTTCTTGGAGATGAGATTAAGGAGATGACCCACCCCCATCCCCATTCGACATGATCAAGAGTCAAGATTCAAAGGATGGCCAATAGGCACATGAAAAGATGCACAACATCACTAATTATCAGAGAAATGCAAATCAAAACTACAATGTGGTATCACTTCACATCAGTCAGAATGACCATCATTAAAAAGTCTACAAATGACAAACGCTAGAGAGGGTGTGGAGAAAAGGGAACCCTCCTACACTGTTGGTGCAAATGTAAATTGGTGCAGCCACTATGGAGAACAGTATGGAGGTTCCTTTAAAAACTTAAAATAGGGCTTCCCTGGTGGCGCAGTGTTTGAGAGTCCGCCTGCTGATGCAAGGGACACGGGTTTGTGCCCTGGTCTGGGAAGATCCCACATGCTGTGGAGCGGCTGGGCCCGTGAGCCGTGGCCGCTGAGCCTGCACGTCCAGAGCCTATGCTCCACAACGGGAGAGGCCACAACAGTGAGAGGTCCTCATACCGCAAAAAAAAAAAAAAAAAAACCTTAAAATAGAGTTACCATATGATCCAGCAAGCCCACTCCTGGGCATATATCTGAAGAAAACTTTAATTCAAAAAGATACATGCACCCAATGTTCATAGCAGCACTATTTACAATAGCCAAGACATGGAAGCAAACTAAATGCCCATCAACAGATGAGTAGATAAAGAAGATGTGGTATACACACACACACACACACACACACACACACACACACACACACACATATATATGTATGGAATATTACTCAGCCATAAAAAAGAATGAAATAATGCCATTTGCAGCAACATGGATGGACCTAGAGATTATCATACTAAGTGAAGTAAGTCAGACAGAGAAAGACAAATATCATATGATATCACTTATATACAGAATCTAAAATACGATACAAACGAACTTATTTACAAAACAGAAATAGACTCGCAGACATAGAAAACAAATTTATGGTTACCAAAGGGGAAAGGGGGTGGGGGAGGAGGGATAAATTAGGAGTTTGGGATTAGCAGATACAGACTACTGTACATAAAGTAGATAAACAAGCTCCTACTGTATAGCAAAGGAACATTGCTCCTACTGTAGAGGAAAGGAATATACAGGGAACTATATTCAATATCTTGTAATAAACCACAATGGAAAAGACTATATATATATATATATATATATATATGAATATATATATATATATATGAATCATTTTGCTGTACACCAGAAACTAACAAAACACCGTAAATCAACTATACTTCAATAAAAATTTTTTAAAAAATAGTGGAGATTCAGAGAGAAATGCAGAGTTGGGTGAGTGTCATTTTGTCCATTGGTCACCACTGCAGCATCTGATAAATATCGTATGATCAGAATGGCAGCCAAGAATGTGATTTGTGATTAATCATGTGAAAAACAATTTGGTTAATAAAAGATAGAAATGTCTGAAGTAACCTGAAACAGAAGGACGAGAGTTCTCAAATGACAGCCCTTCTTTCACTCATTCACCATCAGCGTATTTGCTCTGAGATTGGTTATTATTTATCATGTATTTATCATGTATGTGTGTATATATATATATATGTATGCATATGTGTGTGTGTATATATATATATATATATATATATATATATATACATATGTATATGTATACCCACTGGTTCTGGTCCTCTGGAGAACCTTGATCAATTAATACAATCCTTAATATTATATACGCTCAGAGAACCCCATACTTAAACTTCATGTTTTCATACAGCTATATAATGGTATAATGAAAGAGAGATAGAGAGCTATAGATAGATAGATAGATAGATAGGTAGATAGATAGATAGATAATAAGGGACTGGCTCACACAATTAAGGAGGCTGACAAGTCCCAAGACCTGCAGGTTGAGTCACCAAGCTGGAGACCCGAGAAAACCAGCAATGTAGTTCCCATCCAAAAGCCGGCAGCCTGGAGACCCAGGAAGAACCGACATTTCAGGCCGAGTCCAAAGGCAGGGGAAGACCCATATCCCACCTCAAACGCCGTCAGGCAGGAAAATTCCCCTTGCTCAGGGGACGTCAGTCTTTTGCTCTATTCAGGCCTTCAACTGATTGGATGAGGTCCGCCCACATGAGGGAGAGCAATCTGCTTTACTCAGTCTACTGATTTAAATGTGACTCTCATCTAAGAACTCCTTCACAGAAACACCCAGAATAACATTTGATCTGGGCACCCTGTGGCCCAATCAAATTAACATATAAAATTAACCATCACAAGGATGAAGGAAAACAGTCCAGAAGACTGACACCTAAAATTGAGTCTTAAGGGATTCGTGAGACTTGGCTAAATTTGGGGGTAAAGATTTGTGATCCAGGCAGAGAGAGAAGAATGTGGAGAGGGTCAAGAATAGAAAACATGGCTCACTCTGAAAATCACAGAGGATCAGACAGTGGGAGCTGGGGTAACCAGGCCTGGAGGTCATTAGGGGAGGTGTTGGAAGGTAAGCAGAAGGGTCCCTGGCTTGGGGGCTTTGCCTGCCATACTAACATCCTGTCCTTTTTTGTGGGAAATGAATGGGTGGTCCCTGAAAGGTTTTATGCATAGGAATTATCAGATTTCCCTTAAAAACCTTTAAATTATAAAACAATACTTACAGACATTTCCTCAAAAATGAATGAAGTGAGCTTATCACTTTAAGGAAAACAACTGACAGTATTTGTTGGCCATTTTAAGTTTTCAAGTAAAAATTAGAACTGTAGAAAACTTGAATCCATCACTATAAGGTTAATTGCTTTCCAATACTTTAAGAAGATGATATCAGAGGGAGATGAATCAACATGATTGTTTTTAAATATTGTGTTATGAAATGTGTCAATACTGGAAGATCTTCATAACTCAGTGAATTAATATTTTCCAAATGACCAGTGTTGGATGTTATATAATCACGTGTGGGTTTAAAAAAATCAATCCAAAGAGCAAGATCAACCGAATGGATTTTTGGTTTTTTTTTTTGTTTTTTTGCGGTACGCGGGCCTCTCACTGTTGTGGCCTCTCCCGTTGTGGAGCACAGGCTCCGGACGCGCAGGCTCAGTGGCCATGGCTCATGGGCCCAGCCGCTCCGCGGCACGTGGGATCTTTCCGGACTGGGGTATGAACCCGTGTCCCCTGCATTGGCAGGCGGACTCTCAACCACTGCGCCACCAGGGAAGCCCAATCAAATGGATTTTAATGTAACAAAGTACAAAAAGTTCACTGACATGGTTTCAGGTTTGGCACTGCAACTAACATTTAAGAAACTATAATTTGTCCAGTTTGGGTGTAGGATCAAAGGAGAATACTCACAATTATCTGAAAAGGCTATTAACACATTCCTCCCATTTTCAACTACATTTCTGTGTGAGGCTAGATTTTCTTCACATACTTCAACTCAAGCAACATATCACAATAGATTGAACACAGAATCAGATACGAGAATATGCCATTAAAGAGATTTCTAAAAAATATAACTGCCATTCTTCTCCCTAAAAATTTCTATTTTGAAAATTATAGTTATTTTGCATTAAATATAGGTTAGTTATAACATGTGACGTGTTTATTATTTTTAAATAAATTATTAAAACATAGTTTAAATTTTTTTCCATTTTCATTTCAAATACACTAAATATGAATAGATATAACTCACATGAACAAGGGCTCTTTGGAGTCTTTAATAATTTTTAAGACTGCAAAGGCGCTTTCAGATCAAAAATTTGGAGAACTGTTGCATTAACACATTGCGTTAACTGTTCTAAATTCAAAACGTTCCAATAGTAGCTGAGTTTCATGTTTAACAGGGAGATACGGTAGGAAAGAAATCCCTGGGGGTGCGTAGTGCCTGAGTTAATCATTAAAGGAGGCTTCCCTTTCTTGGGTGCCCTGGAGGTGTTTCCACCCTGGGTGCAATGCACTGTAGTGAGTGCTTTTGGGGTGGGGAGGGCTTTGCCTTTCTCTGCCTTGTTTGCAAAGTAGAGAAAGACTATTTGTGAATCTAAGCAAACTTCTCAGGCTATCTGGAAAGGGCAAATGTGGAAGTTGAGGATCTGGAAACCTATTTGCCTAAAACGTAACCTTAACCTATGCAGGTGAACTCCTGAGAAAGCCTTCATGTACCCCAGGAATTGGGTACTCCAAAAGATGGTCTTGAGGCCCAGTTTAAAACAGGTGGGAAGGGGAAAACACAGAATCTTAGAGACTGGGCATCCTGAATCACGACCCCTTAAAGAAATCCTATTTTCTTAACGTATTTTTGGACACAGACAGTCCTCTCCATAGCCCCAGGGACACAAAAGCCCGTTTGCTAATTAACATGGGATTCATCTGACAGCGCCTGGCTCAGCCCTGACACCTGGAGCTGACCACCAGTTAGGTCTGGGCGGCAACAGGCAGTCTCCGTAAATTCTCCCAGCCTCGTATCCTCACCTGTAAAGTGGGGTTCACAGCATCGACTTTGCATTTAAAGGACCCGGCACCCGTGACTAGATTAATAACAGCCATTCCAGTGCTTACTCTATGCCAGAACTGTCCAGGGCTCTTCATGTATAAGATTTAGTCCTCACAAAAAGCCTGAAAATTCATTACAGTATTGCTGCACTTCTAAGGAGACTTTTGGTCTACCTTTAACACATCCAAAATTGAATTTTGTCTTGCATTGGTTGTGCGTGTGGTTAGTTCTCTTTTGTAGGAAAAGTTAATAAATTGATGGTGTATTCTACGGAAAATATGGTATGAGTTCCCCCATTTTACGGATGGAGAACAAGTTAAAAATATAAAGTAATTTGTCCAGGTCCACACATCAAGAACGTGGGAGGACAGAAGTGAACCCAGGACTATCTTTCTCCAAAGCCTGAGGTCATCTTATTGATTCACTGCACTGGGCTGGTAGTCTCCCCTCTCCCCTTGATTCTGCCACAAGGCACAGACTTCTGAAAATAAACTGAGCCCACCCAGGCCTCGAGTGCCCCCTCTACCCCTCTGTTCACCAAATGTAGGTGTCAGAATATCCAGGTGAGACATCTTTTGCGCAGTTAACCCGACGTCAGAGGCAGAGTTGCTCTGATGCCTGCAGCTGAAGTTTAGGCCTCAAGGAACTGAAAATGGACGGCTTGCACCCCCAGTGTAGAGCACTTATTGACAATGCAACGTTATGAAATATCTTATATATGGGGGACACGTCCGCACACTGCCCACCCTCATCCCCACCACCATCAGGTTCTAACAGTCCCCCAAGCCAGCCTGTCCCTGGGCTTCCTTTCACCCTAGAGGTTGAATCTTGTGTGGTTAATGTGTGAAAAAAATGAGGCTTCTTCCATGGACATCCACACCATTAAATACATGCAAAGACATCTCTCAGGGGGTGTGCGGAGGGCCCCCTTCAGGCCTAAGTGGCTGAAGTACTCTGTTTTGTGCTTCTGCTTTTTCTTTTTTACTTTTTTTGTGTGATATAGTTGATGTACAATATTATATAAGTTACAGGTGTGTATCATAGTGATTCACAATTTTTAAAGGTTATACTCCATTTATAGTTATTATAAAATATTGTCTATATTCCCTGTGTTGTCTAATACATATAATACATATATAATACATATAATACAATATATTGTCTATATTCCCTGTGTTGTATAATACATCCTTGTAGCTTATTTATTTTATACATAAGAGTTTGTACCTCTTAATCCCCCATGCTTCTGTTGTCTTCATGGGAGTTCCCTCTGAACATGATCTTAGTAGTATGTCAGAATCTGTGGGTCGAAACCAGTGCCTAAGCCATTAATGCACTGGCTGAAGACTTGACCCAAACCACTCACACTGTGTCAAAAAAATGTGAGCTACAACTGAATCTATTCAAACAGCCATTAGAACTTAACTCCAGGGACTTCCCTGGTGGCACAGTGGTTAAAAATCCACCTGCCAATGCAGAGGACACGGGTTCGAGCCCTGGTCCAGGAAGATCCCACATGTCGCAGAGCAACTATGCCCGGGCAGCACAACTACTGAGCCTGCGCTCTGGAGCCCACGAATCACAACTACTGAGCCTGCATGCTGCAACTACTGAAGCCCGCATGCCTAGAG